>NC_134588.1:23953831-25153831 GCF_037038515.1 Microtus pennsylvanicus
CAGGTATTGGGTTGGGCTTCACTCCCTGCCAGTGCCCTTCCCTTTATAATCTAACCATATTGGTTTCTTGGTCTTTTGTCTACTCTCTTGGCCAGCCTCTTGGTCCAGGCTGCCGCTCTTGGTCAGCAGCTGCTCTGCCCTCCCGCCTCTCCTTAGATGGCTTGGGGTCATGTCCACTTTGAACCCTCCCAGATGTCCCTGCTGCGGGCTGTGTTCCCCTTTTGTGTCTACAGTAAACCTCCTGCACTGTACCTTGGAGCAGTCGTGTCCCTTTCCTTTCTATTTCTTTGTTCATCCACAGCTCATTCACTTCACCCCAGTTGTCTTCGTTCATGTCACAGAAGTCACGACTTTGATGTCACGTTACTAAATATCTTGCCAAGTACTAGTTTCTCAAGGCACCGACTCCTTTGCTGGGAGTGTGTGGGGGGGGTGTTCTTGACTCTGCTGTGTGGTCGGGGGTGGAGCCATCTTCCCAACTGGGCACAAAGAACCAGTTTTAGAGAAGATGGAAGACAGGACAGAGGGGAGTGAGAAGAGGAAATTCCGCCAGTGGAAACTTTGTTACATCGTGTGAGCAGTAGTTACGTAAGGCCGGCACCAATGCACCAAGGTGTTGCTTCAGGTCTCCAGCCCTTATCTCTCTGTTAAGGCTGTTAAGAGCCTTGGGGTCAGGGACTGTGTGACTCCTTGCCTCGGGAGTTGCAATTTGTGTTTCTACAAGGCTTCTCCTGCGGAGCCTTTATCTTTCAGAGTGGCAAAGGCTCGTAGGGCATCCTCCATATCCAAAGTGTCTTGCAAGTCCTGAAGGTGACTCGCTTGCGTTCAAGTGAGAATAGGAAGGGAGGAGTGTGAAATTAACCCGTGGTCTTTGCGCCGGAGCCCATAGCAGACTAGAACAATGTACCATTCACACTGCCCCTTTCCTGGGCTTGTTCTCAGAACCCCAGCTTCCTTTTAGTTCGTAGGACCCTCCCTGCAGGGTGGAGGAGAATTGTGTTTGAAGGAAGCGGACCGGCTGAATGGGGCGCCTTTATAGACTCTGCCTGGAGCTTGAAAACTGGCGTTTTTCAGATTGCGACAAAGTGGTCTAACTGGTATTTTTCAAAGGATGGGTTTCTGGAAAATTGGCACGTAGAGGAAATAGGCTCTGATCTTTTTATCCTTTTGAAAGTCTGTGTGTTGGTAGGACGATTGTATCACCCTAGCAACAAGGATCACACAGTGAGAAATTTTGGGGGTGGGCTGTGGAGGTGGCTCGCTCGGTAAGCTCCTGTTTTGTAGTAAGCCTGAAGATCTGAGTTCTAGTCCCCAAATCCAAGTAAAACACAGGCAAGTAGGGGAATGTGCACGTGTAATCCCAGGACGGGGAGGCGGAGATTGTGAAACTACCTGGCCAGCCTGAACAGGAGGACTGTGGGTCAGGGAGGGACCCTATCCCAAAAACCAAGGTCAACCATGCTTGAGGAGTGACAGCTGAGCTTGTCCTCTGACCTCTCCCTACATACACACACATATGTGACCATACACATACATGCACATATGCACACACAGATGGCTTCTCATCTATGCTTGGATGGAATCTGTATATAAACATACATGCGCGTGCGCGCGCGCGCACACCCACACACACACACACACAGATACGGTGGGGTAGGTCTCCACAGCCGCACTCAGGATGACCCGAGAGGGGACACTTTGTGGAAAAGTACTGACCACCTCGAGGTCTGGTGGGAGGTGACATCTGCGGGATGTTTATAGATATCATTAGGTGACATTTTGACTTTGTAGTATCTTAAATGGGTACTCGTTAAATCTTTGGTGAAAGTGCACCCTACAAATGGGATTAAGAAAGCTCTGTACGCTCCAATTTTGTATTATAGCCATTTTTCTCGGGAGATCAAGTGAGGTCTATCAGACTTAACCTGGCTGCTGAGGTAGGAATTTAGAGCTAAGAGGAGGGGCTATGGAATGGGCCAACCCTCCTGCTTTGGGTTAAGTCGTGAGAGCAATTAAATCCAAACAACTAACCGTGGACATGCTCTAGTTACTGGCCACACTTGTTCAGTGCTAAGCGTTCCTGCTTCTAAAGATCTGGGCCCTGTCTACCCCGTTCATGACCTTTTGATGGACAGGAACTCAGCTGACCTTGTTTCTTCTGAAGTGTAGAAAGGAAACCTTGCTGTTGCTGTGCAATGCTGCCCTGGTAAACTTGAATCTCCACACGAGCCATCAAACACTTTTATTGGGTTCTAGTAAGGGGACATACACGGGCGTGCACACACACAGAACACAGGTGGTTTTTTTTTTTTTGTTGTTGTTTTTCCCTTAGAAGGGTGCTTAGCACACAGTAAGGACACAAGACTCTCCTAATATTAAGGGGCCAGCATGACGTTACATAACCCCAGTCTCTGGCCTTGTGTTGCTTCATATCCCCAGGTCTTATCTCCGCCAAGGTTGTAAGTACTTTGAGGTTTAAACTGTACTTTCCTTTATCTTGGGGACTTGGAGATCCAGGAACTAAATTAGCAATTATCTTCTTATTTATGCTTTGTTTTTCTTTCCAAATAGCTCTACACATCTGTGTTCGTAAGCCTTAGGTACTGACCACATGGCGGGTGCTCATCCCCTCAGCCTGGGTGCTCAGTCTCCCCTCAGTAGCAGCCCCTCAGATCATTCCCATTTTCAGGACTGTCCCATGTTTTCTTCTTCTTAGTTTCTGCAAGCTGTGGGAATATGTTCGGGCTGGAAACTCAAATTGGCAAGTGTGCATTGGAGACATACCTCGGTCGGCAGAGTACTTGCCTACGATGTGTGAAGCCCTGGTTTAGGCTCCTGGGATCATGCAACCAGAGCATGATGACATATATGTTCAGTCCCAGAGGTAGAGGCAGGAGGACCTGATGTTCAGGGTCATCCTCTCCTACACATTCTGAGGCCAATTTGGGATACACGGAACCGGTCTCAAAGAAAGATCAAGCGCTTCCTCGACCCGAGAAACACAAATGTCTCCTGCTTTCCCAAGGCTCAATACTGACCTGGATTCTACACTAGACGTGGCAGATTTGCAAGTGGCCACCATCACGGTGGCATCTCATTAAAACGCAATGGCAGATCAGATGCTCAGTGGTGGAGTGGAGGCTAGATTTTCTTCCTAACCTGTTACTGGGTGCTGCTGCTGCTGCTGCTGAGGCTGCTGAGCCAGCCACTTCAGTAGGAAGTTTGAAATGCTGCTGCTCACAGTGGGGCTCAATTCAATAGCACACACGCACACACACACACACACACACACACACACACACACACACACACGCACACACGCAGGCACACATGTGTGTGTGTATGTGTGTGTGCGTGTATGTGTGTCCATGTGCGTGTGTGTGTGTATGTGTGTGTGCGTGTATGTGTGTCCGTGTGTGTGTGTGTCCATGTGCGTGTGTGTGTGCCTGTGTGTGTGTGCACCACAGCTTCAGTGTGGTCCAAGTTTTCTCCTTCCACCGCGTGGTGCCACTAATCAAACTCAAGAGGTCTGGTTGCAGCAAGTGTCCTTACTTGCTGAGCCATCTTAACCAGCCCAGATCTTGTTGTTTGAGACCCGGTCTCTCACTGAACCTCAAGTTCACCAATAGGGACGGCTCACCAGGGAGCCTCAAGGCTCCACTTGCCTATTTTCTCCAGTGCTCAGTTACATGTGCGTGGTACCATGCCTAGCTTATTTTTCAGGAGGACTCTGGGGATTGAACTCAGTACTCTGTGCTTTCACAGCCAGCGCTTTACTGGCTGAGCCATCTCCCCAGCTTCCTCTTAGGACATTTCTTTAGGTCCTAAGAGCTTCCACATGTGGATCAAAAGCTAGAGCTTTCACGCAGCCATGGCTGGACAAGATGGGGATGCTTCAGGAAATGAGTTAGTTTTTCTGAACGACAATTGCGTTACTGCTCCAACACAGCCAGTGAGGGTTTTTGTGGCATTCTGAAGACAAGGTCTCATGAGTCTCACATAGTGAAGGATGACCTCGAACTTCTGATCCCTGTGCTTCTCCCTCCCAAGTGCTGGAATTAGAGGTGTATTCCTCAAAAACTGGTTGATGTGATGCAGGGGATCGAACTCATGGCTTCACAAATGCTATACCAACATGTTACCAGGATATATCTCTAGCCCCGCTCACAGTTTAAGGAGGAATCTGTTTTGGAGGGCTTCATGTGAGCTCCCCAGAGCTTTTGCTGGTAAAGTAGAAGGGTGGAGGGGGAGAGGTTATGGAGAGGGCAGGGACTTTATCCCTGGTCTTTTTTTTTTTTTTTTTTTTTTTTTTTTTTTTTTTTTTTTTGGTTTTTCGAGATAGGGTTTCTATGTGGCTTTGGAGCCTGTCCTGGAACTAGCTCTGTAGACCAGACCAGGCTGGTCTCGAACTCACAGAGATCCGCCTACCTCTGCTTCCCGAGTGCTGGGATTAAAGGCGTGCGCCACCATCGCCCGGCCCCCTGGTCTTATATATCTCACTTCTTGTTGAGATCTGGCTTAAAAGACATTCAGGGGTGGGAGTTGGGAGAGAGAGGCAGTGGGGGCTTTATCTCCAGGCTCCATAATTTTTTCTCACCAAGTATAAGAATTCAAATATAGTTTAGGACCCCTGGGACCCATCCATCTCTTTCCAAAGGCCCCCATCTGGCCAACAGGAGAAATTCATATTCTTCCTATTAAGGTGACCTTAACCCCATTTCTAGCAGATGAGCAACTGGCCTTATTATACTGAGAGATCATAGCCCTTCTCTACCTGGTTTCGCTCCAGAGCGTCTGACGTTGACACACTGGGGAGAAGCTCAGCTCAGATCGTTTTTTTTCCTCATCTGTTGGATTGAAATCCCTCAGCATGCTCCAGCACATCTTTCTATCGCCACTCACATCTGACCAGGCAGGTAGTTACTCAAGCATGCTCCCTCTCCACTGGTCGCACAGACATTACTGTGCCTTTATTTTTATTCTCCCGAATGCCTGAACCGGTCAACTAATTAGCTCACTGGGAACACAGCAATGATGAAACTCAAGTTCCGTTTCTCCCAGAACTTAGCCTTTTTATCAAAGTAGGCAGTAAAAAGTGTTTGTCGAATTGCATTAGCGGCCCAAAGAATGGTAACAATTTAAGTTGAATTGAAGTTCACTCAAGATGTTTTTCCTCTGGGCTTGGAGATGAAGCAGTCCACTTAAACTCAATGTGTAAGTGTGAATGAACCCGACTCTTCTTAGTTCCCACTCCTATAGGATGGGGTTAGTAACAGCCATGTATTTAGTATTCTTTACCCTCTAAGCTATGTTCTAAGAAGTACATGTGTGATAATTGCTTATCACTGACTTCTTAGAAGGTCTATGTGGATTAATACAAGGAAAATACTTGGCATGTTACTTTGCCTACTGTACAAGTATTCCCACACATTACCAACTGTTCCTATGAATAGCTCTCGGGTTTTTGCCCAGGGTTAATATTTGGGCTGGAGATCTTTTTGCAGAGTCTGTTTTCTTTTTCTGTTAAAATTTGAGACAATGGTTGGATATCTTTGAGCCTTCCAATGCCCACACTCGCTTATCTTTATGTTCCAACTATCCACAGCTATTCCTCTGGGCCACTTGATTCACATTGCTTGAGAGAGAGAGAGAGAGAGAGAGAGAGAGAGAGAGAGAGAGAGAGAGAGAGAGAGAGAGAGAGCGCTGTGTCTTATAAGGTTTATAAGGTAGAGGATGAGAACAAATATCTGAGGTTGTCCTCTGTATGCTGTGGCAAGTACTCATCCTCCCTTACACACATGAGCATGTGTGTGCACACACAGAGACTAAAAAGACAAAAATTAATCATTCACTCATTCTCTGTCCTCCAAAAACATTTCCTCCTCTTAGTGGGTGTGGTGACTGTCCTTAAAAATTTCAAAATGTACTTAACCTTCCAGCAGATGTTTTCAGGTGCTACGAGCTGGAGAGAGGGAGACCAGCTCTAATATGCTACATTATTAAGGTGTTTTAGGCTTTACAAAGATATTTTACATAAGAAGCCCTAACTTGTTATGCCTGGAACCCTTGCACTAGAATTGACTTTAAGTTTCAAAGCTAGTTTTAGAATGAATGTTTTATTTTTATTTATTTGTTTACCTTTTTACTTATCTATCAACTTGTGTGTACATGTGTGTTCATATGTGCTAGGGTACTTTTATGTCTAGGTGGAGATGCACATGTATATGCATGTATGTGAAGGCCAGAGGACAAGTGTCAGCCCTCAGATGCTGTCTGACTTATTTATTTATTGATTGATAGGATCCCCGGAACTTGCCAAGTAGGCTAGATTGACTGGTCAACGAGCCTGGGAATCTGCCTGTCTCCACCTTCCCCATGCGGAATTACAGGCACTTGCCACTATGCCTGGCTTTGTACACAAGTGCATGGATGCCACTCTGGTCCTCACGCTGGCAAGGCAAGCTCTTTACTGACTGAGCAGTTTCTCCTGCCCTCATTTCAGGGGATCACTGGTTTCTTTCCTAGTTTAAGCTCTACAATAAACCTCAAAGTCATCTCCGTGGGTAGGGAAGGCACAGTGTCCAGAATAGAGAGCTTGTTGAAAGAAGGGATGCCTTTCTCATGGAATGTCCCCAGGGCTCAGATCACTAAAGAGCCAATAAGCAAGGAAATATACAGAGAGAAAGAATTGGAGGAGTCCGTTATTTGAATAACCACAACAGAACCTGCTCGCATTTTAAAAGTCTGAACTTGTTCAGTTCTCAGCCAGCTGTCAACTGGAGTCATAAACGCCCTCTTTAGGGATTCAAGTGTTTATGTTGGGGTGGGAAGCCTTGGTTTTACAGGAGGAAAATCCTTGGCTGTGGTCTTTGAAAATGTGGACGCGCTTTCCAAACTGTACGTACAAAGGATTTAGAAAGGGGTCTCGACACTGGCATGGAAGGGGCAATTGGGGACACAAAGGCAGCACCGAGCCAAGGATCACTGCACGCTTGTACTTATGAAGGCAGAGCACAGCCCTTCTGGTTGTCCCACTTGGAATTCACTATCAATGCATGGTTTCATGTCTGACTTAGTTTCCAAGGACTGTCCTGCTGGCTCCTAAATTGTTTGTGTGGGGCTGGGGCGGGCTAGGGCAGGGAAGAGAGTTCTAAGATTGAGCCCTTTTTGAAACGCTAATGGTTGTTATGTCCACATAAGGACACCTCTGCCATTAGGCAACGCAGTTAAGTGTCTCCCGTCTCTCATCACACTTGGCAGAAAAGACACGATTTTCTTTGTTCATAATGTGGGCATTGTCTGAAGCTTTGGCTTCTTCTCCCTGAGAGCAATTATCACCCCACTGTCTGAGTCGGTCTTTGTGCTGTCTTCAGCTCTGTGCTTTGGTAGGGAGCTTCGATGGAGGCTGACCGGGAGGAGCCCCTCCTTCACTAGCTGTCTAGGGACCACGCAGTAGTCACTGTGTTCCCACTGAATATGCTTAGTAGCTTTGGCTACATCGCCACAGACTTAAAAATATGTGGATAGTAATCCCAGAGCTGGGGTGTCTGAGACTCAGTGGCCAGCCAGCCTAGCCTGTGAGGACCTCTACATGTATACACACACATGTGCGTACCCGAGCCCAAACATGTGCGCGCGTGTGCGTGCACACACACACACACACACACACACACACACACACACACACTAGAAGAAACTGACACAGGAAGAGTTTTCTGGGAACAGTTAGAAAGCCGCTTTGATGTTTTTGAGGAGATCAGAGCCAAATGGGGGAGGGGGTGAGAGACAAATTCTATGAAGACAGAAGGCTGATGGCAACACTGTGTTCTCTCTCACACTGTCCTTGTAGGAAGTGATTAATTAAAGACACTTGAGTTCCATCGAACTGTCCCTTCTCCTGACCTTCACTTTAGTAATAAAAAAGGATTATATTTATTCTATGTATATGAGGCTTGCCTCTGTTTATGCAAGTGTATCACATGTGCACTTAGTGCTGCTCGGGAAGGCCGGAAGGCCTTAGATCCCCTGGAAGTGGAGTTACAGATGGTTTGAGATGTCGCGTGGTTGCTGGGATCTGAACCCAGGTCCCTTGCAAGAGCAGTAACTGCTCTCAACTGTGGAGCCATCTCCGCAGACCCTTCCATTTAATTTTGCTCTAGTGATTGACTAGCTTATTTCGTTACTATCCCAGGGTTGAGTATTTTCTGAGTCAGGCTAACTGAGGCTTACTGGCCATCTAACCTCGCCTACTTGGAGGGTTCCAGGCCGAGGACAGACCCTGTGGCAAACTGTCAAAAGATAGATGGACCTGAAAAATGACATGTAAGGTTGCCCTCTGGCCTAACACACACACACACACACACACGAGAGAGAGAGAGAGAGAGAGAGAGAGAGAGAGAGAGAGAGAGAGAGAGAGGCAAATGTGCTTTCTGCTTCCCTCTTCCTGTTCATTTCTATAACTGATTTACAGACAACAGGACAACTTTTTTTTTCTTTCTAAATTTTACTGGGATTAAAGGCATGGACTGCTATTTCAAGTTTCTGTGATGCCGGCCGTTGAATCCAAAGCTTCTTGTATGCTAGGCAATCCTCCTACCAGTTTAGCCACATGCCTGGTCCTTAGCTGACCATTACATTTCTGCTTTGCTATTATACATAAAGGGACCACATTTTAAGTCTTTTTTTTTGAAGTGTCACCTCAATACCTAAAATTGCTTCTGAAGTTTATTGAGACTCTGAGGGTCAGAAATATGAGCTTCCCTGTTTGTCAGGCTTGACCTATTGACCTGGGAGAGCAGCTGGTGTGGCTCTTCCAGCTGCCCCCAGCTCAAGGAGCCTTTTACCCAGAGGAGCTCCCTTTGATGGGCTCCTGTGGGAGGAGGGTGGCTCTGAATGGGTTTCTCTCTGAAGCCCAGCACTGGACCCTACCCTGCGAGAGAACAATGACAGGGGAAGGGTGGGCTTGCCAGAACAGCAGCCTCAACAGGAGGAAACCGCTTGAGACAGGAGCAGATCCTCCAGGTTTAGCAATAATTCTCCTACATTTGGCGGAAAGGAAGGCGGGCACAGTGTCTTGGCCACAAGACCCAATCTTCTGGGCTGTGAGACTGCCAGCCAGCCAGAGACGATGCTGTGGCCGAGTGGACGGTCCTGGGCAGGTACTGCCAACCGTGAGGTTAGGTCGGTATTAGTCCGGGGTTGCCAACTGCCTCAGCAGCGTGGAATCCTGCCTATCCCTTCTCAGCTTTAGATGTATTCACTTACATTGTGCTGAGTTCATCTCCTTCCCCTGGTGAGCGATCTCATCAAATGTAAACATTTCTTATTTTCTGCCTGACGTGTGATGTAATGTAAGATCCCAATAAGCATTAATTAAATGCTGCCACTGAGTCCGGCCTGAGTCCCTGCCATCCCAGTTCTCCTGTGGGCTGCTAGTCTCTGCTTCCTTTTTATTTTAAGGTGAGCCTCCTGAGTTAAGGGGAAAAAACTATACGTATATGTATATTATGTGTGTGTATATCTTTTCTTTCCCCTTCCCTTCCTTCCCTCCTGACAGGGTCTCTAGCCCAGGCTGACTTCGAACTCCCTATGTAGTTGAGGATGATGGTACACTTACAATCCTGCTACCTCTGTGTCTCCAGTGCTGGGATCACAGGCATGCATCACTATACTTGGCTTAAGCAAGGCTAGCAATGAGATCTAGGGCTTCATGAATGTCAGACAAGCACGCTACCAGCTGAGCTACAGCCCCAGCCCTGGGGACTATTTCTTATTGTCTTTGTATTCCAGAAACTAGAGGAGCGCCAGGGCTCAGGAGGCTGCTACAAGATGTGTTTGCACAGGATACGTGAGACACAGACTCACCTCATCTTGCTGGACTTCTCCACCCACCAGCACTACTAGAAAAGACTCTGAAAACGCTAGACATCACTGCTGGGTGGGAGTGAGGGGGACTGATAAAGTCATTATGAGTTCAAAGGTCTGGATTCCTGATTTGCACTCACTCATGCGGCCTGGAGTATGGCCTGGAACTTAGCGATGACTCCCACGATGTCTGTTTCACGCAGTTTTAATTTTTGTATTAAAAACTATAGAAGCAGGCTGAGGATGTAGTTGAGTTGGTGTGGTGCATGCCTAGCTTGTCTGGAACCCTGGGTTTACAGCATAAACTGGCTGCAGCATGGACCTGCGATTTTAGCAGTTGGGAGGTGGAGGCAGGAGGATGAGGAGTTCAAGGTCAGAGCAAGTTTGAAGACTTGAGTTGAGGGCTACATGGTACCTTATCTCAAAAGAAAGAAAAATTACATATATATTATTATAATATATCTGCATACATGTATAACTAAAAACGAAATAAAACAGCGACAACACCCACCCCCAGGGTGAGGTTGACTGATTCTATCTGAAGGACCCTCTGCATAAATGCTCTCTCTCAAAGGCTCAACTCTCCCTACGCTATGGAGTCTCCTTGCCCATGGTATGGTGCAGATGTTTCTTTTCTTGCCACTTGGCGGGTGTGAGGTTGCCAGACCTCTGTCTAGAATGATGAGGAAGGGGGTTCAACGCAGATGGCCGAGGAAGGCCTGCTCTCTGACCCCTCAGATTCCAGCAGGAGGTCCTTTCCCGGATGCCTCAAGGGCAGTGTGTGTGTGTGTGTGTGTGCACGTGCGCGTGTGCATGCGTGCATATGTTTGTTTGTGTGTGTGTATTTATTTTTGTTTCTAGGTCATCTATTATTTCTTGTTGCCTTTCTTAGACTTCACACAGGTCTGTTTTGATGCACAGTATGTAGCTGGGAACCCCACAATGTCTTGAAAACATTTGCTTGACCTGGTAGGGTCACCCTTCTCTTTTAGAGTGGAACACTAGGGAGAGGGGCATTTGGAAGCCAGGGATGATCACGTGTAGATTTGCAATGTCAATCATTCTGAACTCCTTAACTCATTTCCTTCTTTCCTTCTCTTTCCTCTCCCCTTCCCTCTTCCCTCCTTCCCTCCTTCCTTCCCTTTTTGGTGTGTCTAAGTATTCATGTGTAGAGAGGCCTGTGCACACGTGAAGGCCTGAAGACAACGCCGGGGACTCATCCTCAGGTGTCCCTTACTTTGGTTTTAGTGACAGGGTCTCTCACGGAGCCTGAAGCTTGCTAAGCTGGCTAGGCTGACTGGCCAGTGAGTCTCTGGGATCTGTCTGTCTCTGTCTCCTCAATGCTGGGGTCAGAGGCACGGTCACCACCACGCCTGACATTTTAGGTCTGTGCTGGGAGTCACATTCAGGTCTTTGTGCGTGCAAGGCAAGCAACTGGCAAACTATGTCTTCTCCCCAGCTTGACATCTTAGACACAGAATGGACACACAGGTCCTTGCCTTGCTCTCCCCGTAGCCCCTGCTTGTGCTCTCTGAAAGTCTTGGTGAAATCCCACAGCCACACGCTTCCCAGATACAGAAACACAGGTCTCTGTATGTTGAAGGAACTGTAACATGGCCATAAACATGTCACATGGTTCTTTAAAACCATTTCTAAGTCCCACATTACTGTGCACAAGGTGACGTGGTCTGGACAGCTGGGTGACAGGTGGAAGAACCAGGATCAAGAAGGGATCATTTAGGAGTTCAGTGTGCCTGACAGAGTGACAACTTTGAAATCAAACACACAAAGGCCTGACTCAGCCTGTGACTGACCTGGCCTCTTAGGAACCCCACTTTCTTCATCTCTAAAATGGGATCGATGCACTGGAAACCTGACAAGGTGAAGAGCTTTTAAATCAGGTGTGCCGGCACCTTCCCTGAACGTCTCGCTCAGCTATTATTTTCTAGTTTCATCTCTTTTCGTGGAGGGACTTCACACATGTGTGGTACGTGTGAGACACGCATGCAGGTGTGTCATTGGTTCTCCATGTCTCTGCTGTGACTGTGAACCTCTTTGTCTGAAGGAGACAGCTAGCATGGTTGGAAGGGTTGGGATGCCAAGAAAGAGGGAAAATGGGAAACCAGAGAGAGGCTGAGGATGGCCTTGCTTTATCAGCTGAGCTTCAGAGATAACAATGCAGGAAATCCCTCCATCCAAGTACTTCCTCCTGTTCTGGGGCTGCAGATACTAAAAAGGAGACTCAGAAGGAAATAGTAATCCACAAACAGATGGACAGTCTTGATTAAATTATCTATCTATCTGTAAGGAAATACTAAGTCCGTGAAACAGATGGACAATCTTGATTAAACACTCTATCATCGCTTAATCATTTACTATCATATTTATATCAGTTTTTATTATCTAACAATCTTTCAATCATCTGTCTTTTTACCTATTATTTACTCATTCATCTGTCACGTAATCTATAATCTGTGATCGATCTATCTATCTATCTATCTATCTATCTATCTATCTATCTATCTATCTATCTACTCTATGAATGTATTTATATAAATAATTGCAAGTTTTAATTCCAAACACCACAGTTTAATAATTTATTTATTGTTTGTTTGTGTGTATGTGTGTGCATGCACATATAGCACACACATGGGGCAACGTTTGGTTCTTGCCTTTATCTTGTTGAGGCAAAGTCTCTCTTGTTTCTGCTGCTGTGTTCTGTACTCTGACTCTTGTTTTAGATGTGGGTTCCAGTTATTAAACTTGGATTATTAAGCTTGTGTGGCAAATGCTTTTTCCTACTAAACCCCAGAAAGATGATTTTCTAATCATCTATTATCAAAGAGAGAAAGTTATTCTTTTTTGTTTTTTGTTCCTCTCTCTCTCTCTCTCTCTCTCTCTCTCTCTCTCTCTCTCTCTGTGTGTGTGTGTGTGTGTGTGTGTGTTTTAATACAGGGTCTCTCTATTGGCTGTCCTGGAACTCTATCTGTAGATTAGACTGGCCTTGAACTCACAGAAATCTGCCTGCCTCTGCCTCTCAGTTGCTGAGATTAAAGGTGTGTGCCACTATCATCCCATGAGAAAGTTATTCTTCATGTCTACTTATTCTTCTATCCATCCATCTATCCATCCATCCAATCTACCCATCCCAGTGTGAATGCGTGATTATAATAAGTACTCACTAAATAGAATACATTTGCATAATTGGCCCAGTAATGAAAGCAAAGACCTCTGGAGTTTTTCAATAAAAAAGGCAAACGCAGTGTGCTTGAAAGTTTCAGACACACATGCATGAGTGTGCTCACATTCTGTGAATGTGTGTGTGTTCATGTGTCTGCACATGTGTTATCAGATGGAATAATTGCCTTCTATGTACCCAGGTGATACATTTTCTACCTACTTCCTTTCCTTCCTAGCCCTAATTTTATAATATATAAAACATCAGTAGATATATATTTCAGTCACAGACTTTATGTGGTCGTTATGAAGAGTAGATCCTGTGTTGTCTTGATTGGTACCAAATTTTTAAAGATTAGTCCTTTGTACCTAGAATACCAGCAGTTCTGGCTATCAACAATTCATTACACTTGCTAACTAGTTGAGTATAATTTAATGCCTTTAGTTTTCAAATATCCTTATCCCTATCATACTTTTTATTTAAACTTCACTTCCTATAAAACCAGTTTACAAACCCTTTGTATCCAGGCAAATAAAGACTTCTGAAAATTTCAGGAAGGGATGTAGCATGAAGCCCTGGGCTTGGTCCCCAGCACTGCATACACCGTGTGTGGTGATACATTGTTGTCTCAGCACTCAGGAGGTGGAGGCAGGAGGATCAGAGGTTCAAGATAATCCATGGCTATGTGGGAAGTCAAGAGCAGGGCCAGGGCCAGATTGGGCTATATGGGACTCTATCTTAGACAGAAAGGAAGGAAGAAAGGAAGGAAGGAAGAAAGGAAGGAAGGAAGGAAGGAAGAGAGGGAGGGAGGGAGGAGGGAGGGAGAAAGTAAGGAAGGAAGGAAAAGAAGAGAGAGAACTAGGAAAAGCTTATATTTTATCTCATTATTAGTATATTATATTAGAGGGAATATACTCCTTTCTCTTTTATTAAATATTTTCCAATCATTCTCATGGAACAGCTCTGCACAGACTCTTTGCTCAAGTGTCTGCAGGAAATTCTGTAGTGTATTTAATGGCATCTGGAAGTACAGAAACGAGAAATGATAAAGAAAGCAACCAATGGAATCAAGCAAGCCTGGGATGGCCATCTCAGACCCACGAGCAAGAGGGCCGTGGCGTCATCAGCACAGCCGTGGGACAAGGGATTAGTAGGAATCAGCCACAAAAGAGACCACCCAGGCTGACACGCTCATTCTCGTAACATGCAATGGAAACTCAGATTAATTTCTCAGGAGAGCATGAGCTCTTTTGTGTTAAGGGAACAAACAGTGGGTTAGAAATGTATAAAATCCAAAAGCCATGGCTTGCTTCTGCACTGAGATTCAGCGTGGGGAAGCAACCTCCTGGCTCCATCGTGGGTGACACACAGAGCAGAAGGCCGGGGAGGGGGCACGGGGTGCCTTTTATTGAAGGCTGTTGTTTAGGCCTCACTGATCAAAGAGGCCCGACTGGGTCCTTTAAAGTTGTGGATGAGACGGAAGAGGGCCAGAGTTCAGGCTGAGGGAAGCATCGCCGAGCTTTAGGAGTTTTTCCAGTAAGCAACAGCCATTCCCAAGTCCTATGTACAGGGGAAGCTGGGAAGGATCCTGTGAATGCATGCGAAGATTCACCTAGAAGAATGTTCCCAACCATATTATTTGTGATGACAAGGACATTAGGATTAACTTATGCCCATCCAAAAAGAGACTGGATAAATGAATTGGGGAGAATTTATGAAATGGAAGAGTATAGATTAAACCAGGACTGTAGGTATTCATGCTGGTGACTGTCAGCTATACAATGTTGAGCAAAAGAGCCTACGAAAGCAGTTATGAGGCACGAAACCATGCATGCAAAGGAAACAGAAAGCAGAAAACAGGGCTGGAGAGGTGGCTCAGCTGGTAAAGTGCCTGCAGCGCAGGTGTAAGAGACCTGGGTTCAAATCCCCAGAATCCACGTAGTGAACCGAGGTGCAGCAACACACATCTGTAACCCCAGTGTAGAGAGGAAGATGGGGGGAGAGATACAGGAAGATTCCTGAAGCTCACGGACCTGTCAGCCAGCCTGGCACAATGTTCAGGTTCAGCAAAAGATCTTTCCTCCAACATAAAAAAACCCAACCCCCTCCCCCGAAACAGCCAAGCAACAAAACAGCCAAGCAAGAAACTAAACAAAACAAAAGCAAAAGACAAAGAGGCATTTGAGGAAGTCACCCGAAATGCACTTCTTGTCTCCACCCTACATGTGTGCACAAGCACCTGAAATCATGGACAAACACATACATGAACAAGGATCTATAACACACACATATTATTGAAACAGTGTTCTAAAAGAAATAAAGAAAATATAAAGCAGTACTGTTGATTATGTATCCAATTTTGTGTGGCTATGAGCAGGCCTGCTAAAATTATTTTAAAATACATGAGAATAATAAAAAGGCCCTATTTATTTTGGGGGTGTCAGGGAGGGGGATGTGAACAGGGAAGGGGGTACACATGAGATGTCAATTTTATTAATGTTTTGTCTTTCTAGTGGGAAACAGGTACACAGGTTTTGTTGAATCCCTTTAGTTTTCTGGGTCGTCTCAGTATTTCATGAGAACTTGCCCTTCCCTACCTTATACCCCGACTGGAGTAAGAGCCAACAGGGACGTTTGCTTCCTAAGGAAATTGAGTACTCAGCTGTTACTAAGGGGGATAAAATGCTATATTATTTCACAAGAGTAGGTGCTTGGTATACATTTGCTGAAATGAACGAAGTCTGGGAAAGAAAGCAAACGGATTCAGAAAGTTATGGAGGAGAGAAAGTTGGGAGAGAGTGATGTGTGGAGAATGCCAGACACACCGAAGAACAGGAGGTTCAGCATGTCAAGTGGGCACTAGCGCCCCCTGAAATCAGGCAAAGCGCCACCCCCTTCCTCAGCTCCTCAGCTGAAAGTTCTTGCTGCCTGGAGTAATCTTCTAGTAACTTCTTGTTATGATGCCTTAAATGATATCCTGAGAAATTCATGCAAAAGAGAAGGGGAGAGACAGGAGTTTGTCACTATAAAAAACAGTGACCTGCATTTTACTTCTTCATGTGCGTATGTGTAGGGATATGCATAGAGGTGTGTAAGTGTCTCTGTGTGTACTATATGTATGCAGGTGCATTTTGTGTATATGCACGTGGAAACCGGAAGTTAATTAATCTCAGGTGCTGTTCCTTGGAGGCCACCTCTCACTGAACGTGGAGCCTGCTGGTTAGGTTAAACTGCCTAGGCATCAGGCCCCAGGGCTCCTCCTGCCTCTGCTTCCCCAGGCTGCTCTCCACAGGTACTCACCTCCATCCCTGTTTCCCTGGACTCAGGTGTGCATGTGTGCTACTGTGACAAGCATGTTCCCATCTGAGCCATCTCCTCAGCAAACCACCCACACGGTAAGCCTTTCAGTCACTTCCATGAAGTTCCCTGGGATTTTTACTTTTTCAGTAGTCTCTCTATGAGCTACAAAGTGGCATACAATGTTTTGAGGGTTTTTTTTATTAGTGTTTCCTTACGACATGTTCATGATGCATATACTGTCCTTTGATCACAGCCCCACGGCCCCTCCCACTATCGCTCTCCTATGTCTTCCTTCCCTCCTCCCATCCCCCTTCCTCTTCCCTAATAGTTCCCTTTCTTCTTTCAGTGGCATGCAACTTTGTTAAAAATACTTAGTATTCAGATTAATAATCACTTCAGTATTGACACAAAATGATCATCATACCATATGTCTTTGCTATAATTATAACTGATTACTAATATTATATTTGAACCCAGGGCTTTCGGCATACAAGGTAGAATTTATTTCTACCACTCAGCTATATCTGTATTCTCCTCCTCCTTCCTTTTTCTTTTCTTTCCTTCTTCTTCTTCTTCTTCTTCTTCTTCTTCTTCTTCTTCTTCTTCTTCTTCTTCTTCTTCTTCTTCTTCTTCTTCTTCTTCTTCTTCTTCTTCTTCTTCTACATTTATCTAGTTATGTGATTTACTCTTCTAGACTCTGGGAGCATAAGTTGAGTTTCTAATATTAGCAGCAAAACTGTACCTAAAACCAACTACTCAGCGTGGTTTGCTGTGCCGAGAGTTCCTTTGATGTTGCTCAGCAAGCGCTATGAATGAATAAGACAAATTCACCTTTAACTCTACACCGAGGCCTCAGTGTTGTTTGGAAGGACTTTGACTGAATGAGCCTGCTGGGGCCGACTAGACTCTCCTCACTCGCGCTCAGAATGGCCTCAGCCCTGGACTCACAGCAGGTAAGATCCTGGGACTGAGCAGAATTCTGCCTGTGCTTCAGTATGCAATTTATTCAATTAGAAATCAATTTTATTTTTTCCTCTTCCTCTCTTGTACTCCAGACACTTAGAGGTGGTTTCAAGGAAGGAAATGCAAAGTAGCTAGAAATGGTTCTTCTCTCCAGTGTCCCAGCCCCTTTAGCTTTCTAGGGTAACAGCACCTCGTGGAGGAAATGAAATCCCATCTTCCCTTTCATGACATTGTATAGTTTTGCACGCTGTTTGATGAGAGGGCAAAGTAAGCACTATTGTAATTAATACGGTTTCTGTGTGATTATTTGGGTCTGGGCATCTAGGAAATGAACGAGCAGTCTCTGTTTACAGGTACAGAAGGCAAATCCCTATCTCAGTTAGGTTTTCTGTTGCTATGAAGAGACACCATGACCACGGCAACTCTTTTAAAAAAAACATTTAATTGAGGCTCACTTACAATTCAGAGGTTCTGTCCATTTATCATCATGGCAGGGAGCATGGCAGCGTGCAGGCAGATGTGGTGCTGGAGAGGTGGCTGGGAGTTACTAGGATAGATCTTGCAGGCGCCTGGAAGTCAAATGAGATATAGGGTAGTATCCTGAGCATAGGAAACCACAAAATCTGCTTCCACACTGACACACTTCCTCCAAAAAGTCCATATCCATTCTAACAAAGTTACACCTTCCAATAGTGCCAGTCCCTGTGAGATTATGGGGGCTAATTACATTCAAATTACCACAGTCCATATTGCTGAAGATACCACATACTTCAGACACAGGACACAGATGGTCAAGCTAAACTTGACCAGAAAGAGTAGATGATTCTCATGGTACAAGAAAGTGCCATGCAAGCTTCCAAGAGAGAAGCAACTAATAGTCTTACCAACCTATGACCCCTATGAACTACAGCAATGACCAGCATGACATGATAAACCTAAGGGTATACTACTGTCATGTATATATTGCCAGTAACCAACAGCTCTCTAGCTGGTCCATTCAACAAGAGGGAAGCAATACTAGTAAGTAATAGATATTGGAGGAGAACCCACAATTGCCACTTTACTAAACCAGCACAATCCCTAATTACACTCTAAATACTTAACACCTATAGCTGCAGTTCTCAGTGTTCATCAAAGAAACTTCTCTCTGCACCAGATGAGACCTTTCCAGAAAGCTGGAACCAATCAAAGTGCAGAGAACAAGAGATCCTATGGTGCACAGTCCCAGCTGATAGACACATCTACAACACAACTCCTGCACAGCAATCCCTAAGGCTCAGGGGTCATTGTGAGGAGGGGAAGAGAGACTGTAAAAGCCAGGGAACAGGAAGTTTGCTGTGAGGTTGTGTTTCCTACAGGTGTCAGAGAGGTGGCACCTGGGAAGTCTCATCAACATGGCTGCCTAAACAAGACCTCAATAGACAGGCTAAGATGGAAGAGCAAACTCACATGGCCTCAGCCCCAGACAAAGGGCCACTGGTAACTAAGGAATGCTGAGGAGGGGAGAAACAGTCTTCCTCAGGGATGAGCCCTCCATCTGATTATTCAATACCATGTAGCCAGCTCTGAAGTCACCTACATACAAGCAACATTATATTGACTGAACAGGATAGGAGTATCCATATGTTTATATTACCAGCAGTCTGTCAACTAAACCACCACCTCAGTGTCTGTCTCAGCAGGATTTCATAGGATTTCATGTGTTCATACAACACAGGGCAGAGGAAGGGCATGGTGGCCAAAACCAAACCTCACGTTTCCAGCATGGCCTCCATTGTCATGCATTTTGTCTTCCGGTTGAAAATAGATCATTCTGTTTATGTCATCATGGAGTCTGGTAAAGGCCATTGTCTAAGTTAGGGTTTCTATTGCCGCAATGAAACAGAATGGCCAGAAAGCAAGTTGGCAAGAAAAGAGTTTATTTGGCTTACACTTCCATGTCACTGTCATCACCAAAGGAAGTCAGGACAGGAACTGAAATGGGGGGGCAGGAGCTGAGGCAGAAGTCATGGAGGGGTGCTGCGTACTGCTTACTCCCTGTCACTTTGCTCAGCTTGCTTTCTTAAGAACCCAGGACCACAAGCCCAAGGATAGCACCACCCCAATGGGTTGGTTCTCAGGCATCAATCACTGACTGAGAGAAAGCCTTACAGCTGGCTATCATGGAGGCGTTTCTCAACTGAAGTTTCTACTTTCAGGTGGCTCTAACTTGTGACAAGTGGATTTATAAAGCTGCTATCCAGGATATCCATGTTTGTGTGGAGAAGAGATATACACAGATGTGTGCGTGTCTGCATTCCTGCAGTCATTCCTTGTCATCATAAGAATCACACCAGAACCTTAGAGGAGACCAACACCCAAAGACGATCATGTCATAAATAAAATGGTGGGCTGGGGAGAAACTCAGTCAACGTAGTGCTTGCTATGCCAGCATGAGACCCGAGTCTGAGTCCCATACTGAACGTGAAGGCTCTGAGTTGCCTTGACAGTGCCCTCGAGTGATCCAGCCAGGCCTTGGGCCAGGCATTAAACTGACTCCAAGGAGACAGTATTTGTGTGGTGTATATTCTACCTGGGCTAATGATTTATGTATATCTAACCCTATCCAACATCACATGGTAGTGTCCAAATTTCAAATAAATAAATAAAATGAAATGGGCCTCATGGCTTCTAGGAGAGACGATACACAGTATTGTGACATCTTGAGAGAAAACCCGGTCCAGCATCTCCAAAAGTAGAGAAGAGGAGGCAGGCCCTTGGGGGAAGGAGGCCGTTTACAGAAGGGTATATGTGTCAGCTTAAGTTCACCGTTTGTGTTTTCCTTAGGTTGGCAGGGAAATGAATGAGCAGTGTGGAACAGAGCAGAAAATGTGCAGTCTGGACGTTAAGATGGAGAGGTGGGGAGGGAGGTCAGGCCCAGGAAGACCATGAGAACAGAACCAAGGAGGAAATCTGAACTTGGACATGGCAGAGGAACTCTGATGTGACTGTCTGTGTAGTGAGTGACATGATTGTCCTGGCCACAGGTTCATACATTGGACCATGTCGTGAAATAGTTAAGGAGATGGGCTCAGGGTGATGTTGCTGGAGTTTGATTCCTGGGTCAATCTTGGTAACTGCTCGATACTGTGTCCCCTCCTGTGAAATGTGGGTAAGAATAGCTGTTTCTCACAGACTTGCTCTGAGCATAAACATGATGCAGAAAGAGTCCTGGCCCATTGATGGGCAGCTGCTGTATTCTAATTCTCATTCCGGCAGTAGCTAACAGTGGTAGTCATTTTGCAACAACGTGTATTACAAGTACCTGGAAGTCAGAAAAAATGACTTAAATAGGTAAACACCTGCCATGCAAATGTGAGGACCTGAATTCAGGTTTCCAGAACCTCTACCAAGCAGGATTTGGTAACACATTATCTGTAATCCCAGCATTCCTGAGCAGAAATGGGAAGAGAGACTAGAGAATCCCCGGACCCTCATGGGTCAGCTAGTCTGCTGTGTGCAGTGAGGACAGGAAGATCCTGCGTCTCCAATAAGGCGGAAGACTAGAACTAACCACAGAAGGTGTCCTCTGACCTCCACACATGTGCTGGTGCACGCATGTGCTCCACCCCAACATAAATGCCCCTGCACATGATTCCATGTTTCCAGGGATGGACTTGAGAAGGCTTTGGGGAGCTCTTTGTTGGAAAACTGTGCTGATCCCACACAGCTTCCGTGAAATTCTATATTGACAGGTTGTAATCTTTCCTGTTATCCTCTGAGCTTGGTGAGCAAGGTTAGCTTTCTTTAATCCTATCTTACAGACATAAGAATTTATGTCTGCTGTTTAGTCACAAAATCTCTTCCATTTGCATTTGTTGTGGTTCCCACACTGGTTTCCTGGTCTGCAGAGAGGAAAAGTGGAGGACAGTGGGGTCTGCAGGCAATGGTGATCAGACACCTCTGTGCTGTGAAGATGGCAGAAGGAGGCTTATGGGAGCAGGGAAGCTTAGCTAAATTCAAACCCATCAGATCTACATATGTGTGCGCACACATATGTGCACACGTGTGTATTCAATGCCAGAGGCCAGTGCTGGAATGTCTTCCTCAGTCACTGTCTACCTGTTTTTAAAAACAGGATCTCTCACTGGACCCAGAGCTTGCTGGTCCAGCTAGGCTGGCTGATGAGCTAGCTCAAGTGGTCCTCATGTCTCCGCCCCGCAGTGACAGAATTACAAGGGCATGCTGCTGCCCCTAGCTTCTAAAAATATGGGTTCTGGGGCTTGAACTCAGGTTTCATGTTTATGTAGCAAGCACTTTACCCTGGAGCCTTCTCCCCAGTCCTTGTGAAAGTTCTTGAAGGAGATTAGGGATGATTAGAATTCCTGACACAGAACCTGCAAAAGAAATAGAAACTAGAATCCCCACATGTTTCAAAATGCTGGTCATTCTTTGATATGCTGTAGCTTACTTAGGTTATCCTTAACTAAAACTCCCCTTAGAAGAAATACATTACTAATGGGCTTCTTAGTGGAGAATTGTATTCCGTGACTAAAGCCACATCCTCTGACTTGGCTTCACCTGAAGTGTGTGTTTGCCGGATGCATGCGACTCTTTTTAATCGATAACAATGGTAGAGTGAGTAGGTCCTCTGGGGACATGATTCATGGTGAGTCAGATGCACGTGGAGGCTAGACCCAGCTGTGAGGGTTTTTGTTTTGTTTTGTATTTTGGTGGTTTTGTTGTTTTGTCAAGGGGTCTCCTCTGAGCTGGAGGCTATCTGTTGGTGATAGAACTGGACAATGTAGAAGGAGAGGTCATTCAGTGGCTGCACCCTTGTTGGGCACCAGCAGAGCCCGTCACCAAGTCTGTGGTTGTCCCTGGTCCATGTGTACAATGGTAGCATCCTGCACCCCAGACTATGCTCTGCAGTTGGTAGCACAGCCTAGAGGAGAAGAAAAGAAGGAATAGAGCTCAGGTACAGCCTTGGGATCATCGGGGACCTCCCACTACAAGGTCCTTCCTTATATGCTGGCTTGCCCTTCAAGGCCTGCAAAGCCCGATGGGCCCTATGCCTGGCTTGAGTCTTCATCCCCGTGCATGGAGGTACTTTTCTGTGTCTTCTTTACTTCCCACCTCAGGGCTTTCATGCCAACTTAAGAAAAGGATGGCATTCCCTTACTATAGAGGGAGATGAGTTCTCTCCAAAGTTGCATGTGGCTCAGAAGCTATGTGATCTCTGCCTGCTTCTTCCTTGCCACACATTCATCCTGCTTCTATAAGAAGCTCTCTGGCTTTTCTTTAGGTCAATCTATCTCTTACTGTTACCCCATGGAGCTGCAGGGAGTTCACCCCATCTCTGTGTTCCAAGGATGGGTGGGTGAGACCAAGATCTGGTTAGAGGTGGACACATGAAAGTCAACAGATATTCTCAGTCTTTCCAGCTTTGATGCCCTTGTCATCCAGAGGAAATCTGTCCTCCCCCTGTGGTTCCTGACTCGGAAATGTTTGTAGATACCTAAGTTAACAGCTGAGAAGTACATGGCAGGAGAATAATGCAAAGCCAAAAGTTATATTCTGGAACATTGCTGGAAGCACCTGCTGGAATGGAAGATCAGGTGCATCCTAAGCATTGCTTTAGGTTCTTTGAAACATTCCAGGATATGATTAGTAGTTGGGATCACATTCTTACTACTGGCTGGGCTAAACTCTTCATTAAACTCTGTATTCCAGAGGAGGCATGGTTCAGAGAGATGGGGGACTTTTGATGATGCTTCATAGCGAAGACAGTGGCAGACTGCTCCCATGACAAAGTCCCTCTGAATATGTTACAGGGACTAGAGGCTTGTCCCTATGTTGACTGCATTTAAACAGCTCTTTTACTGCAGGAGACAGACTCCCATCCGAAGGACAGAAGAGGACAACATTGGTCTCAGCTGTTCAGGGGGATGTATGGTCTAGTGTCAGTCAGCTTGGGTCCAAGGGTCTATTTTCATCACATGAGACGTACTCTTCTCTCTGCTCTCACAAGGCATCCCTCTGTGGGGGTTTTCATTCTCTAGCAGGTGGACGCTGCACAGTGAGTCCCACGGGGGTCAATTGTGTCCTCCTTGATAAAAAATTCCAGTAGATAGAGTACGTCTCCCTTAATAATTGCAGTGGAAGCCACGGACTCAGAGACTGTGATCTTATCAGTCACTGAGCAGAAAGTAGGGAGGCTCTTGGCTTCATGAATCCCTTGGATCAGCTAGGTGGGGACTGAGAGTGGTGGGGAGGAAGGGAGAAGGGTGCATTTGAGTAGGAGGGCTGGGGGTTTTGCTGCAGTGTGTTTCCAGGACTGAGTAACCGTGGCATGAAGCCTTCAGCTTGTAGGCTGCCCTTAACGTCCTAGAAATAGAACCTCTAATGTTCCGGGAGGTGGAATTGTCAAGAATGGTTCTACTTTGACCATTTCTGAGGGTCTGGCCTCAGCCTCCCCTGTTTTTGGTTCCTACGCCTTCTAGCTGTGACAGGGCATCCAGCCAAGTGTATCTCAGACAAATATCTACATTGTCGGTGGTGGCGTGATTGTGACTTCCTGTCTTCCAATTTAGACTTTTTTTTTTGCCTTGCTTTTTACTGTCTGGGTCATTTGATATTATATCTGGTGTTTCCTGTTTTGAAAACCTCCGACTCTAGTCACCAGACTGTAGAAACCGGGGTCAACTGCTTCCTACTGAGGCAGGCTTCAGTCACTTGTTTTGGTGTGCGATTCACCATTTGCGTAATGAGAGCTGTCAGGTGTCTGCGCTGTTCTCAGCCCCAGACACTTCCCTCTTTGTAAGTGTTTGTTTTTCTGCTGCGGAGACTTTCTCCCCTGATGTGGATGGACAGGGACTAGGTTACCATGCTCCCCTCCCCCAAACAACATTGTGGGCGTGGTTCTGTGGTCTTGGAAACAGAGCTCTTGATTCCCTTGGGTCTGGTTCTCAGGACCAGGTTGACGAGGGCTTGACCAACCCAGCCACTCCCCAGCACTGTACCCGCCTCCTTTCCCAGACTCTGGGGTCACTATTCTCTTTCCACTTTGGAGTGGAGTGGTTAGATCCAACTCAGTGAATCAGGTCAGCTAGCTATAAAGTAGCTAAGCAGTGTTGGTTTGTTTGTTTGTTTCAACAAAGAGGAAGTTTGCCTCTAGAGTTTTGCTTCATTTAGCCTTCCCTTGCATAGCACAGGCTGACTTCAACCACACAGAGCAGTGGGGGTCCTGGGCTCCAACAGAGACACTTTGCTGTTCTAAAGTGGATCACACTTGTCTTATTTCTTTTTCACTTTTTCTCTCCCTTTCCCTCCCTTCCTCTCTCTTCCCCACCTTCTTCCTTCCCTCCCTCTTTTCTTTCCTTTCATTTGTGTGCTTAGGCCAGGGACAGCTTTGGGTCAGGAACACTGTCTCCCCCTGGCCTGGAGCTCACCATGTAGGCTAGGCTGGGGACTGATTCTCCTGTCTCTCCTCCTCAGTGCTTAGAGTATAAGCAGGAGCCAGGACTCCTGTACATCTTCATGTGGGTTCTGGGGATTAGCATGAGGTCTGCAAGCTTGCAAGGCAAGCACTTTACAGATAGGGCTGTCCCCTAGTCTCTTACCTTGTTTGTTTTTTGGTGATAATAGAGAGGCAGACTCAGGGCATTTTCTAAGATAATGAGGGGCCAGAGGAGGTAGGGGAGGGGGATGGAGATATGCCCCCTTTAAAACAGCAGCAGCTTTGGGGAGAGCATCTAGAAACATCAAAGCAGGCTCTGGAGATCAGACTCCTTCCTCTCTTCCTGATGCCTTTGATGGACAGGATGGCCTGGAGAAAGGGAAGCATCCAGAGGGCCTGCTCCATGGTGTCACCTCTCTGAGGTCTGGTTCCTCAGGGAGGGCCTCTGGTGGCTAGGCTCTCTAGAGTCAGGGAAGTTGAAGGCTACATTCTCTTTCCTCTCTTTAGCCCTCAGATTGAGAGACCTCAGCCTGAGCCTTCAGTGTTTCAGCTAAGATTGGTCCAAGAGTGAGATAAATCCCTTCATCTCTGGATTCTCTTTTCAATCCTCTTCTACTGGGTGATGAAGAGAGAAGGTGTCTCTTTGACCCATGACATACATCTACTTCTATGATGAGAGACATGTTCACTCAACACCTTGCTGAATGAGCTCAGCCCTTTACGGTCCTCAGTCCAAAGCAAGAGCCCACATAACGCACTGAGACATAATATTGCTCTGTGTTATTACTTAAAACAAGAAAAAGCCAAATAATATCCCAACTCCCAGCTCCTCCTTGTCTCTGTGTAGTGCTTTGAATGATTTTATTTTTTCTCTGAAGTCATTCCATGAGACTCTGAACTGACAGGAACCATTGATGGGCAGAAGGACTCAGATGGGACCCCTAATGGAAGGTCAATAAGAGGAAGGTTTTGCTAGTTCCCTGCTGGGTAAATCCAGCCTTATATCCTAATCCCATATGTAGTTCCTGGGAACTACCATGTTGGATTATGGTAGTAACCACAGACACTCCACATATTCCTTCTTTGGAATGTCTAAATGCAGGTGAATATTATGAGTATGTGTATGGAGGACATTTGAGGCTTTTTTCCTCAGTTGCTCTCCACCTATTTTATCTATCTATCTATCTATCTATCTATCTATCTATCTATCTATCTATCTATCTAATTTTTGAGACAGGTCTTACTAAGTAACCCCAGCTGGCCTGGAACTCATTCTGTAGATCAGGCTGGCCTTGAACTCACAGAGATTGCCTGTCTCTGCCTTCGGATTGCTGGGAATGAAGGTTTATTCTATGCTAGGCTTTTCTCTACTTTATCTTTTGAGGCAGAGCCTTTCAATAAGCCTGGGCCTCCTTGATTTGACTGGCTGGCTAGTCAGTGAGCTCCAGGGATCTCCCTGTCTTCACTTCCCCAGGAAGGGGATTTCAAGGGTATCCCATCATGCCTGGCATATTAAAAAATGTGGGTTCTGATGGATGAACTTGGGTCCTCACACTTGCCTGACAAGTATTTTAATGACTGACTCATCTCTCCAGCCCAGACCTCGCGCTGTTGAAACACATTTTCTTTGGGGCATCTAGCAGAGTGTTCCAATAAAGTCTGTGTGGCGGTGAGCCCCGGTTTGTTTTCTGAGTCGCCATTTATTTGTTTCACTTCTCTGTTTCTTCATCTGAAAGCCAGGGCCCAGGACGTCTCCTTCAGATGGTGTGGTGGTTAGCTTTAAGGGTTAACGACACAATCTAGAATCCCCCGGGGAGTGTTTCAGTGGTGGATTGTCTACACTGGATTGGCTTTGCGGGTGTGTCTGTGCAGACTGTCTTAGTTAACTGATGCAGGAAGACCCAACCTACTGTGCCTGGCATCATTACCTTAGGCCGGGGGTCCTGGACTGTAAAAGAGCGGGGTAACCAAGCAGAGCATAAATAGGCAATCGGGTGTGCATGAGTGTACTCATTTCTCTCTGCTCTTGACTGTGGATGTCATGTGACCAGCTCTTACTGCAGTGACTTCCCATAGTGATGGGCTGTGACCTGGAATTGTGAACTCGAATAAACCTTTCTCCCTGTGTATCTTTTTGTCAGGGTATTTACCATGGCAACAGAAGTGAAACTGTGTCACATGGCATTGCATGCAGAAGGTCTCTGAAGAGGACAGAGTAAACGGTTGTCATTGCTATGTTTCTCCACACACCTACTGTGTGCTCTCAGTTCGTCAATACGATCATCTTAAGAGACGGTTGGCCATTTCCATGTGCAGGACAAGGAAACAGGCCCGGAGAGGTGAAGCAATGTGTCTGTAGTCACACAGCCAGTAAACAGCAGAAAGTAGTTTGAAAGCTCCGTGTAGGACATTTGCACAATGACTCAAACCCTGGGGTCCCTCCCTTCCATTTCAGTTTGTTATTTCCAAAGTTTATTCTCTGGATATCAGCAAGAATGCCCAGAGACTTGCTGTTTTAACTTTGGTGACATCTGTCTATTGATATTCATCTCTCCTACCAGGTCCCAGCATCCTTGAGTCCCCAGCACCTCACCCCAGCAGAACTGTGCCCACCCAGCATGCAAAAAATTAGTAACCAATGAATATAAGGTGGGACTCTGGGGATTCCAGGGTTCGGGCCGTCCTGTTGGCCTGTCGGACTTTTCTGTGTAACTTTGTGCAGACAGGCTTCCTGAGACCCCAGAGATATCTGTGGCTGGTGATTTCCCCTTACCTTGACTCATCGACACTCCCTGGCAGGATGACCTGGTGGCCCAGCGCCAAGCATGGAGTCCCACATCCTGCCCCCTTCCTGTATACCCATCACATAGTGCTAATATGCCCAGAGATTCTAGACCACACAGTCTCTGAGTCTTCTGTCCCTCCCACAGACCAGAGCCAAACATGAGGTCTTAGACGTGCATCTGCTTGTTCATTCCCACACTGATTTAAGTCCCTTGGATACCTTGAAAAATGAACCAGCTTTTAAGAATAAGGGTCTCTCAAAGCAGAATCTCCACCACGGTCATGTAGGAATGTTCTGCAGATACCTGGACCTGGGGTTTTAGAGATAGCTCACTTAGTAGAGTGCCTGCCTTGCAAGCAAGGACCAGAGTTCAACCCCAAGAACCCACTTACAAAGACTGACATGGCCCAGGAGAAGTTGGCCAACTCAAAAAGAACTCAGTGGTATTTCTGTAGCCTTGTTGTCTCATTTTGCTTTGTTTGGGTATTTTTTTTGTTCTATTGATTTTTATTTGTTTATTTTGATTTCTATTTTTACATATGTGTTTCCTGCTTTTTGTTTTGAAAAGAGAGAGAAAGAAAGAACATAAAGTTGGGTGGGTAGGGAGGCTCTGGGAGTAACTGAGGGAGGAAAAACATAAAATATATTGTATGAAAAAAGTCTTACTTATCATTGAAAAAGAAAGAAAGAAAGAAAGAAAGAAAGAAAGAAAGAAGGAAGGAAGGAAGGAAGGAAGGAAGGAAAGAAAGGCTGGCCAGGTAATATGCACTTGTGGGGAAGGCAGAAGACAGATGGATCCTGGGGCTCCCTGAAAGACCAGTATAGCTTACTTGGAGAATTCCAGGATCATCTAAGAAAGACAAGGTGAACTGCAGCTGAAGAACGTTGACCTCTGGCCACTTCCATATGTGCGCACAATCAATATCTCTTCCTCTCCCTCCCGCAACCCTGACCCAGAGACAGAATCTCTCAGCAGGCTGTAGGATCTCTGTATTTAAGAAGCTCACCATGTGATCCTGAGGTGCAGTTGGACTGAAGACCCTTTAGTCTACAGATTCTCACAGCGCAGCAACGTCTCTGGGCCTGAGGGTGCATTGCTCGGCCTTATTCCCCTTGTATTGGGCCTGCTATCCCCTGGATATTCTGCAAGCATGTCTCTTCAAGGAGTCCCTGTGTGTAAAATTGCCCCAGACAATCAGCTCCCAGAGGACAGGGTCCCATTTGTTTTCCTTACTGTTGTGTCTTCAGTGCTTACAAGCAGAACTTGGGACCTAGTACATACCCAGTAAATATTTGCTAAGTCCATCCATCCATCCATCCATCCATCCATCCATCCATCCATCCATCCATCCATCCATCCGTCTGTCCATCCATCCACCCTACCATTTCTTCATCCTCTTCTCCCTCCTTCTCATCCTCTCTCCATCCATGTATGCATCTGTCCATACATCCAATTCATCTATCCGTTTACCCCTTCTTCCTCGCTTTCTTTCTCTTTTCTCTGATTCTCTCAGCATGTCCTGTGGCTGTCAGCTTTTTGTCTCACGATGTGCTGTGTATCTCTGTATAAGAGGCAGGTAGGGAACACCATGCTAAGATGAGAGATCTCTCAGTGCTCAGTTTTAAGTCCTTGACTGTGAAGAGAAATCGGGCTAGAAGTTGCGTTGTGTTAGAATAGAGGAGAATTGGGCCAGTGTGATGTCCTCTAGCACGTGTGGATTCATCCCTAAACAGACTGAGGCCCTGGGTGAGCTCCTGAGGAGGGAGAGGTGGCTGGCACCAGGCAGTCATTAAAACAGTGGATGACCTCTTGTCAGACACGGTGGGGCTCTGCAGACCTCAGCTCTCTCTCGCTGTCCCCTGAGACACTCAGAGAAAGGCCCATCCATCAAAGGGTCCTCTGGGATGGCCACGGGCGTTTGTCTGAGACTCAGTTATGGGGTTCTGTTTTCAACTCCGATCTTGTCAGATTCAAGCTGTCAACTGTACGGGCCCTGAAAAGCCTGTCACCGAACCCTGGGGATAGGCGTGCAGCAGATGACCTTGAGGGGACTCTGCTGAGTGTGGAACTGTGGTGATAAGAGGGACAAATGAGAAGAAGCCACTGGGCCAGCTGCTGTTGTGCTGGTCCACCCCACCCCTTTGTGTTCATTCTCGGGGGATGTGTGGGCAGCTGCATTAAATCTGTTTTGCTCCTGTACCCTCCTGGTGGCCTCTCTTGCTTTCTGTCATCTTTTATTGGGAATATGGAAGGTGACAGTACATGGAGCAGGTTATGGATAGGCTGGAAATGCAACCTAGAACTGCGCGATCTCGCTCTTGTGTGTTTACCTGAGGTCTCTGATTCTGTCTCTCGAGCTGGTTCAAAATGGCAGGGCAGGATGTTAGTTTGGAAATCATTCCATCAGTCCATAGACTGGCTATTTACTTGTATTGTCATTTGAAATAGGGGTGGGATCCAGAACAGTTTGGATTCTTGCTATTTTTTTCTCACTTAAAGAGATTTCTCCCTGTCTCCGAGCTGAGGACCAACCCCAGAAGCCTTTTATGTTACACATATTGCTTCGTGACCTTCTAGGGGCAGTTGGTAGAGTGCTTGTGTCGCATGCACGAAGCCCTGGGTTCCGTCCTATCACCTTATAAATCAGATGTGGTGGTTCAAGAGGTGGAGGCAGGAGAATGGAAAATTCAGGGTCATTCTCAGCTGCATAGCGATTTGAGGCCAGGATGGGGTATTTATGAACTGGAAACAAAACAAAACAAAACAAAAACCAAACAGCCAAAAATACCCCTCCAAAACCAAAAAAAAAAGTGAAAACAAAACAAAAAAGCAGAAACCTAGCAGGGCCTGTGTGAGGAGGAAAGTCAGGAGTCGGAGGAAGGAGGAGAAGCTAGGTCCCTATCAGATTCTGTCCCTTCTTGGTCCCTTAGTGACTCCCAGGGACTGAAGAGCAGCTCCAGTCACAGGTGTGGGCACAGTGACCCAGCTCTCCTCACGGGACCCAGGAGGCAGTTTGTTAGTTTTTCTTTGGCCCTCCTCAGGTTAGCTCTTAGGCAGGAGGTATCTCAGCTGGAGTTGTGGGAAGCCTGGAACCCGATGAAGAGCTGCTCTCATCAGCTAAAAGGCTGTGTGAAATAGCAAGGCTAGGGATGTACATGGAGCTGAGCTATCTGAATACTGGGAGGCACCGTAAGGTTGCATAAAAGGGGCATTTGGGCAGCATCTAGCAATGACCTGCAGATCTTCCAGGATATTCTTCCGAGCCTCCTGTAGCACCTGCCCCGCCCCACAGTTACTCAAAGGCACAAGTTCCACTTCCTCCTGGCCCTTAAGGAAGGCACCAATCTTGTGAAATGTCAAGGCAGAGTGGAAACCCAAACACCACGCTCTCTGGGCAGAGACTCATGCAATCTCCCGTCCTGGCCAGTGAGTGATGTGGGAGTTTGTTTGGGTGTGGGCTGTTCCCACAGCCAGGTACCCCATGCTAGTCCACCCCACTCTCAGAGTAAGGTGCAGCCCTAAGCTGCTTTGGCTTTGGGTCACGGTAGTGACTGGGGACTGGTCATTCTCTCCTTTCTTCATGTCACATAGTTTTCCAAAACAGTTTTATATACCACTGGCCAAACACAAGCCGAATTTAGACACTCTATGGCTAAGCTCTTTAATGTATTTATTTCAGTACTTAGCTGTCATGTCTCACATATGATTTCATGACTGTTAATCACACCTGTCATCGGGCTCAGTTTATTTAAGGAAAAAAGGCTGAATCTAAAGAATGTAAAGAAAAATAGTTAAAATCTTAGCTTAATGGACTGGGATGTAGCTTAGCTGGTAAAGCGCTTACTAGCATTCCTGATTCTCTGTTCCATCCCCAGCACCACAGAAGCCAGCTGTGGTGGGGCATACCTGGCTCTCAGGAGGTTGAGGCAGGGGGATCAGAAATTCAAGATCATTCCCCGCTACATAGTGAGTCTGAGACTAGCCTGGGCTATGTGAGTGGCTGTCAAGCAAAGCAAAGCAAAGCAAAACAAGCCTTAGTATGGGAGATGAGAATTTTAAACACATGCATAACTTATAAAAATGTATTATCTATTGATAAAAACTAAAGAGACAGAAGCAGTTCTAATAATGTAACTGATATGTCTAAACTATAATTTCTGCACATAACCGCTAGAACATTATTGAGATTATATATATGTAACAATATATGTGTATGTGTATATGTATGCATATGTAGGCACATATATACAAACATGAATTACAATATGCCATATATATAGATAGATATAGATATAATAAAAATTTGGAGTGTGTTGCTATGTACGTCACACTTCCATAGGACCCAGCCCTATTTCAGGGGCTGGAGGTACAGGTTTAGGAGCTATGTGGATTTGATGTTACTGTTTGAATCTCAAATGTAGGTTAGACTGCATTTGGTATGCATTGTAACTGATGGTTCCTTAGGCTGGCTGGAACCTAGGAGGTGGAGCCTTTAAGAGGTGGGGCCTAGTAGGATTTTAGGTCAGTGGTGGTAGCCCAGGAGAGATAGTGGGGTCCACCTCTTTTCTCTCTTATTTCCCAGCCATAAGGATTAATTAGTGGCTTTGCCCTGCCACAAGCCTCTGCCACAGTGTGTTGCCATAGGCCCCAAGACAATAGATCAGGGAACAAAACTTCCAAAATGAATTTAACATTGGATTGAGGATTTGGACAGGTGAGAACTTCCCATCTCAAACATTTGTATCTACTCCTTACTTATCATCTATCCCACTCAGAGGGGCTGACATTCGCCCTGTGTATTGGGGTCCACTCCCTCTCTCGTCTTCTCTTCATTTTTCTTCTTTACTTTAGCAATGGGTCTGTCAGAAAATTATAAAGAGATTTATTTTTATTTTTTATGTATGAGTGTTTGTCTGCATATATATGTATATATACACACATATATACATACACATACATACATACATACACACATATATACCATATGTACACCTGGTATACCTGGAGTCCCAAAGAGATCACTGGATCCCAAGCAATAACTGGAGTTGCAGATAGTTTTGAGCCTTCTAATGTGGATGCTGGCAACCAAACTGGTTCTTTTACTAGAGCAGTGTGGTGATCCGAATAGGCTTAGGTATTTGAACCCTTGGTCCCCACTTGAAGGTGCTGTTTGGGGAGGGGTAGGAAGTGCAGTCTTGCTGAAGGAAGTACATCAGTGGTGGTGGGCCTTCAGAGATTATAGCCTCATCCACTTCTCTGTTTCGTTCTTGTGGCTCAAGGTGCGACCTCTCAGATCCCTGTTCCTGCCATGCTTCTCTGTCACGAAGGACTCTCATTCCTCTAGGACCGTAAGCCCAAATGAACCCTTCCTTCTCTAAGTTGTTTTTGGTCGGGGTGTTTACCACAGCATCAGGAAGCCACTAAGACAGCCACAGACGCTCTTAACCACTGAGCTGTCTCACAGGTCCTGCCCACCTGAAAGTTACTGCAAATTCATTCACTATGTGTTTGCTCATTTGCTTTTTTCTTTTTGATATAGGATCCCATATATCCCCGATGGTCTTTGAATTCACCATACCGCAGGGGATGGCCTTGAACTCTGGATACTCTGTCTCCATTGCTGCAGTGTGGTTCACAGGGTGTGTACCACCACACTAGGTTCATATGGAGCTGTGGTCTAGACCTAGAGCTTTCTCTTCCTCATGCTATGTAGGCTTCTAACTGAGCTAGCTCTAGCTCATCTGGTGGAGGTTTTGCAAGCAATCAATCAGAGAGAAATGGAGAGCCAGGTGTAGTGGCGCACGCCTTTAACCCAGCCCTGGGGAGGCAGAAGCAGGAAGATCTCTGTGAGTTAGAGGCCAGCCTGGGCTACATAGTGACTTCTATGATAGCCATAGCTACATAGTGAGATCTTGTCTTAAAAGAAAAGGTGTGTGTGTGTGTGTGTGTGTGTGTGTGTGTGTGTGTGTGTGTGTGGCAGTATGCATCTATAACTCCAGTGCTGGGGAGGCAGAGTTAGGTAAATCTCCACAGTTTGCTGGCCAGCCAATCTAGGCTACCTGGTAAATTTCAGGTCCCAGAGAGATACTCTCTGAAAAATCAAGTTTCATGGAGCCTGAGCAATACCAGCTGTGGTTACCCTTTGTCCTCCCCATGTGTACACGTCTGCGCACACTGCAAACCAAGTCAGACTTTTGGGTCCTCCATCTCTGCCCCGCCTCTTGATACTCCTAACAATCAGTCACCACGACTTGCAAGGATATTTACACTCTTGGGCTCCGCTCTGTCCAGGCTGCTTGGCAGTCGCCTGAGGGCATGTGGTAAGTGCTCCATCAAGTCACCTGGCATCATTTGTTACCGTCTCATATCCATCAGTCATGAGGGGACGGTTTCTTAATGCCAGCCTATTTGGACACCATCAGATGGGCATATGATTAAGGTCCTGGGCGGACCTTGTCACTGTCTTGGATGTGAGTCTGAGTACCACAGCCTTCTTACGATAATATGCTGGCCGTGGCTTATTGGAAACCACCAAACTGGAATTGTGCTGACTTGATTGTTTCAGATGGAAGTGCTGTTAGAGTAGGTACAGACTTCACCCCATGGTTGCGGTAGAACTGAACTAATCAGAAATCTTTATAAAACTGAGCACCAACCTACAAATTGCCTTAGAAGAAAAGCCTACTAAATTTCAGCCTAGCTAGGCGCCAGCTTCCCTGGTCCTTAATGACTATGATTTTCACAAAAGGACTGTCACCTCAGCCCCCGTTTGTTCTCCTAGCCGGTTTATCCCCTGCAATGTTCTCCAGGGATCAATTAATATTATCTGGAGAAACATGAGTCGTAGTGGGACCGAGCTTGTCTAGGATGTGCTCTCTCTCCCTGTCCTCTCTGCATCTCTGCCTGTGCACATATGTACAGCATGACATCATCGGGGAAGCCACCTGAACCCAGAATCCCTGACCTCACCCAGAAGGTTGTCTTCCTTCCCCTGGCTAGAAACAGAGCCTGTGCAACTTACAGAGCCCGAATAAATGAAGTAAGTGAACTCGGTTTTTTAAGGAGGGAAACAATGGAAGGATTCTTAGTCTCAGAATCCGTGGGGATGAAGGCCAAGACCCTAGAGAAAGCAGTGGAATCCCTTAAGTAAGACAGAGACAATTTGGATCCATTAAAGGTGCACTCTTCAACATTTATTACTTTTAAGCTTTTTTATTCACGTACATTAACTCCATATAATGATGGATTTCATTATCACATATATATCTATTGCATTTTGACCCCACTCCTCCCCCCATCCTCTCTTGTCTTATCCTTCTGCCCGCTCTGAGAAGGCTCTCCTCTCTTCATTTAATCGATCCCGGTTGCCCTCATAGACCAGAGGAGTCTTTCTTAGTTGACTTCAGGTCTAATCAAACTGACAGTCAAGACTATCACTGGAGGCAACAGGGATGGAGAAGTGCCCAGGGGAGCTGTGATCAAGGAGCAGGCAGAGGGAATGTTTTCTCAGGATCTGGGAGGTCACACTGGAGGTGTGACCCTCCTAGAATCATGCATCCACTGCCCTGATAACAAGGAGTGGTACCCCAGTCTCTTCCTTTCCATTCTAATCCTTGCCTTAGCAACTGAGCACATGCCAGCACAAACCCAAAACCTTTAAAATATTGCCTGGCACATACGAACTCAGGGCTAAGTACTGGTCTCTGCCCTGACCACATAGGGCTGCATCCTCTGTCCTGGATCTTGCTTTTAGCGGTTTATCTACAACAGAGAAAACTCCCTTTTTCTGACAGCTTGCGGAGCAAGTTAGTGGGAGGCAGTTTGCTGCTGGAGCCTGGTGTAGGTCCTCGCCCACATAACTGGCTCTGCCACCTTATTCAAAATATGACGGAGTCTCCTATTCAGTTGACTCTGGGGTTGACTCTGGGGTCAAGTGACTCTGAATTGGACTTTCTGCTAAGAAATGTGGAAACTGACCCTGGATCAGGAGGATTTATAAAATGTTTGAGGAAGTGCCTAAGACAGGATTTTGTTGTGTGCCTTGAGACATACAGGGAAACAGTGATTCAAGTGGGAGGCTGGGAGATGGAGGGAGAGCCTCTGAGAGCTTCATCTGGCACCCCAGCACCCTCTAGATCCCCACCTGCTTTCTTCACCATCCTGCTCAGTGCCCAGGAGGAGGCTGACCCCAAGAACTGCACCCTGGGTTCCCCAGCCAAAGGTTTAACAAATGCAGACCAGAAACCTAGGTTAGGAAGAGAGAGAGGTTGGGAGATTTGAGGGGGGGGGCAGTGGTGGCACAGCCTTTAACCCCAGCACTTGGGAGGCAGAGGCAGGCAGATCTCTGTGAGTTTGAGGCTAGCAAGTTTTTTGGTTTTGTTTTGACTAGCACATATTAATTGCACACAATAATGATCTTTGTTATGACATTTTCTTCTATGTATATAATGATGTGTGTTTGTGCACTAGTGAGCAACTAGGGTTATTTGCAAGAGCCTAGGGGAGGAACTGCAGGAGCATGCATGAGGAGTGATTGACAGGAACATGGGCAGCTTACCCATAGTTCCATTACTGAAAACAAATTTCTCTTCCGTTCTCAGCAACTATCAACTGACTATAGACCCTTAGGAAGGGGTAGGGCCCCATGAAAGCCAGCTACTGTTAACCACCTATAGATTCTCTGGGAGGGATGGGGTCTCATGAGCCCCTGAAGCTGCAGTGTTTTTCTGCCCTGGGTCCCTACCATTCACCACGTCTTCCCATTTCTGCAGTTCTCACTGGACAGCCCAAGCTTGAGCCTCCTTGTCATGGTTCCTTTCCTTGTGTGTTGCTGTAGCTTCCCATAGGTAGCATCCTTAGGCACCTTGTCACCCTGTTCTTCTTCAGCCTGGCTACACCGTCTCTGGAGTCCATTCATTGAAGTCCCAGCATCTGAATCCCCCGCCATGATTTGTGAGCTGCTGCAGACCCGGTTTAGTTTCATTAAAGCTGCTGTGATAAAATATCCTGGCAGAAAGCCACATGAGAGAAAAGGTTTCTTTGGATTAAAATCTCAGGCTCCTACAGTACTGTGGCTAAGATAAAGGAGGAACTCAGGCAGCTGGTCACATCACACCCATGGTCAAGAGCTGAAGAGAATAAATGCATACATGCCATTTATTCACTAGGACGCAGTTGGCTTTTCTCTTCTCTTCTCTTCTCTTCTTGATTGTGAGTCTATCCTTTAATGGCTGAGCCATCTCTCCAGTCCACTTTCTCTTCTCTTCTACAGTCCATGGCCCCAAACCCATGGTGCCACCTATTGTGGACTCGGTTTTCCCATACCAATTAAGGCAATCAAGATAATGCCTCACATGCCTACAGGACAACCTGATTTAGACAGTTCTTCCACCAAGACTGTCTTCCCAGATGACTCTAGATTGTATCAAGTTTATAATTAAAACCAGCCATCACCATACCTAATGCCCTAAAGACCAATGCACTCACAACTTTTAATCAACTTATACCCAGTTCTCAACCAAGAACGAAGAGATTGGTGAGCACAAGGTCATGCTCAGTCCCATAGAGCAAGTTAAAGGTCAGTCTAATTTAAATGAAACCCTATCTCAAAAAAAGGGGGGGATATTGTGTGGCATTGGGAGCATACTGGTATCATTATATAAACATGATATCATTGTGTATAGCTAAGTGTATGTGGCAAATGCATGAAAAGATGGGCTCTAAAATTCATTTCAAAAGTAGGAGTGCTCTGTGATAGATCTCAAGGCCCCGAGGAATTGGAATTGACCAGCATGGTCATACATGACCTTAGTAACAGTACATCCTGGGCTGGGGAGATAATAGCTCAGCTTACAAGCCTGAGAACCTGTTAGAATTCCAGAACCCATTTAAGAAGAAAAACAATGTTGGGTAGGCAACCCCAAGCTGGGGAGGCAAAGACAGGGGGATTCCCGAGGTTCCTTGGCTGGCTAGTCTACTTGGTGAGTTCTGGGTCAGTGAAAGACCTTGTCTATAAAAACAAGGTACACGGTGGAGAGAATGAGGCAAGATTTCTCTTTGGCCTACATACCCATGCACACATGTACATGAACCCCCCCCCATAAGCATGCCTACACACATATACCACCCAGGGGTGTGGGGAGTGAAGGGAACATCTTGGTTACAATCTACACAGGGCAAAACAGTGAGAATTCACTTTCCTCAAGCTTGGATATGCAGAATAATTCTGGATTATTGTCTGCATTTCTAGGACTTTAGTAAATCCTATTCATTTTGAATGGAAAACTTCAACTTATCTGTTTGTATAATGTAGATAAGGTAAGTGAGTCCTTAGGTTCCTGAATTCTTAGCTTCCAGGATACTATTGTGTGCTATGATACACTTTAAAAAATTCTACTATCTATCTATCTATCTATCTATCTATCTATCTATCTATCTATCTATCCATCCATCCATCCCTAATCTGTCTGTCTGTCTGTCATCTATCCACCCATCCATCCATTTCTGTGTGCATCCATCTATGATGGTGCTGTATATGTGTGAAGGTCAAAGGTCAATCTTGGGTGGTGGTCTTTAGATGCTGTTCACCTTGGTACTGCCTACATTTTCTATACTTTCAAATTTGTGTGTGTGTGTTGAACATGTATGGTGTATGTCCAGTGTGTGGCTGTGTATACCCGTGTGCACATATGTGGAGGCCAGAAGAGGGTGTCTTCCTTTACACACTCTACCTTATTGCTTTGATACAGGGTCTCACTGGATGGGCTGGTTGACTCACAAGTTTCCAGGATCCTCCTGTCTCTAACTTTCAGTACTGGGGTTATGGGCATGAACAACCATGCCCAGCTTTTATTTTTTGAGACAGGCTCTCCCACTGCCCTGAAGCTCATTGATTCTAAGCTGGTTGACCAGAGCTCCAGGGGTCTCTGCCTCTCCAGCACTAAGATTACACATGTACACCATCATGCCTGGTTTTTTATATAGATCCTGTGTATCAAACTCAAGTCCCAAAGCTTTTATAAGAGGGATCGTACTGACTGGGTCATCTCTCCCCATCCCTACAACACATGGCTATGCCCATCTCTGGAGACTGGGGTCACTGTCCTTCACATTTGGCCATAATCGAAGCAAAGTGAGCCGAAGGGAAAGTTGTCACTGAAACTATGGTCCCATTGAGGTTAGAGTGGTTTCCTGTCCCTGTTAGGAAGAGCTGTATCTGTCACACACACTGACAGATGACTCTTCTCAGAGTTTGCCTGGTGCAAGGGCTTGGAGACATTCAGGATTCCCACACCCTCCAGTGCCCCCAAGGAAATGAGTTATTCCCAGAATGCTCCAGTGTTCTTCATGTGGGAGGTGTATTTCAGTGCACATGTCTTGAAGTTACTTCATCAGTCTGAGTTTGTTTAACTTCTCAGAGAAGCAATGCCATGGGAAGGGCTGTTAAATGTTTCCCAAACAAGCATTGAAAAAATCCACCAGAAGGAAAAATGATCCGCCCCAAAGAAGTCACTCCTGCACTGAAGTACATTGCTATTCGCTCTAAAGAAAAAAAAATCCTTCAAACTTCCAGATCCAAGTGTGGCTCATTTTTAACTGCTTGTTCAGCTGAGGGGTTTGTCTGGACATGTGCAGAGTTAACGAGACCACCCAACAGAGTCCAACTGGGGGAGAGATGGTGGCCCAGAGGATAAGGGCGGCAGGCTGGGTTTCTGAGACCTTGGTACGTATTCCTCATTTTCACCTACCAGTTCCAACCTTAGTCTTGCTCCCTCTCCGACTGCCAGCTGTAAGCAGCTGCCTTTGCCCTAAGTCAGTAACTCGGATCCTTTCCCACTGGCGCTGATATTCTAATTAATTAATTAATTTTTCCTTATTTTTTTTTCTACTGGTCTCAGAGGTTGACTATATCCCTGCCCTTCTGGAGTTGGTTTGGTCGTGTGTTGTAGGCAACATGTTTGGCTTCTTTTCGGAACTCAGCCCTCAGTTCTTACTGACTTATTTATTTATTATTCTGGCTAATGAGATGAAATATCTCCACTTTTATCTGTGGGTTTCAGGACCCTGATCATCAGGGCTGATGGCCAGCAACCTCTGCGCTCCCTGTCCCCATGGAGTGTGAGAAATGAGGAGGTAGACTTTTCTTTTCTTTTCTTTTTTTTTTTTTGAAAAAATTGTAACTCGTTCCCAAGGATTTAGGAATTCAAATTGAAATCTTGAAGTACCATTCATGTCTACCAGGTCAACAACAATTAATTAAGACTGATGAGAGCAGGGCTGGTGATCTGTGGGCATCAAGGACCTCGCTGGTGGGAATGCAAATTAGGACAGTGCCTTTGGAGGACAATTTGAAATAGCTACCAAACTAGAAGACGCGTTCATACTGTGAGACAGTATTTCTGCCCCTGGTTATCTAGCCTGGAGACTCTATTATATGTGCACACAGATTGGCCCTTGCGTGTGCAGATGCACCGTCCACATATGTACACATGCACACATACGAATATGAGCAAGCACAGGACAGTGCTGATTGTGCAGCCTGGGGCTGTGGCTCACAGGATATGACAACGGAACTGAATATTAGCCTATACAGAAGTTAAGGATACAAATGTACCTGACCAAATTTTGTACAGCTGTGTAGATTTTAAATGAAGTCAAATTATAAAGGCAAGATGTAAAAAGTTATCTGTGGAGAACAAATGCATGTATAATATATACAGTTATAACTTATTTTTTATCAGTAGGTTTATATTTATTAAAAAATAGAAGCCATCTATAAAAATGACAGATGGAGCAGTAACCTCTGAGGCAGGAGTCCGGGTAGACCACGCAGTGTCAGTGGGGAGACAGAAGGGAAGATCGGCTCAAGGTGAGGAGTTACTGTTAGAAGGAAGCAAGAAATTCTGCAAGCTCTCACCTAGGGCAGGGACTACAGCAACAGCAATATTCTATATATTTCAAAATGTAGACGGATGCATTCTCAATGGTTTTACTGTGAAGAAATGAAAAGTGTTTGGGGCGATAGCTATGCTTAGCCTGGTGTAAATGTCAGCATGAACACCGATAGTGAAACATCACACGGTGACTCATTAATATGTGAGGTTTTTTCCCTTTATTTTTGTGCGAGTGGAAAAGTAAGTTTAAAACTTGCAGTGAAAAAGAAAATCAGGGGAGCTGCTGGTTACTGTTCAGACACTGCCAAGGCCAAGAACCACACCATACGCAACCAGTCCCGAAAAAGGCAAAGAAATGGCATCAAGAAGCCCCAATCACAAAGATATGAATCTCTGAAGGGGGCCTACCCCAAATTCCTTTACCAAAAAGCACAACAAGAAAGTCCTGAAGAAGATACAGGCAAATAATGCAAAGGCCATGAGTGTGCTAGCAGAGGCCGTCAAGGCCCTGGTGAAGCCCAAGGTGGTTAAACCCAACATGCCAAAGGGCCCCAGCTACAAACTCAGCTGTCTCGCTTTCATTGCTCACCCCAAGCTTAGGAAGCAGATTAGAAGCTTTATGTCCAGGGGTCATAGGCTCCAAAAACCAAAGCCCAAGGTTCAAACCAAAGCAGAGGCCTCAGCTCCAGCTCAGCCTCCCAAAGGTGCCCAAGCCCCTGTGAAAGCCCCATACAAAAGATCTTAGTCTGCCAATGTGAAGACAGATGGACTGGTGTGAACACCTACACAGTATTTGCAGGTGATCAGGACCTTATGCTGTCTTTACAAATAAACTTGAGGCAAGATCTGTTAAAAAAAAATCAACAGAGAGCTGGTGAGATGGCTTGGCCGATGGAGGCGCTAGTGTGCAACCCTTATGACCTGAGTTCAATACTAGATTCCATATGGTGGCAGGAGAGAACCGACTACCCAGAGCTGTGCACGCGCGTGCGTGCGCGCGCGCGCGCGCACACACACACACACACACACACACACGTTTTTAAAAAAGAAATGAAAGTTAACTTGTGTGTGGACATTTTTATTTCTTTAAAAGGGAGTATGAAGAAAGGGGTAAAGAAAAAGGGTGGGGGTAGAGAGAGAGAGAGGGAGAGAGGGGGTGAATTTGAAGCCAGTTTGGCAAAATCTCAGAGATAGATTTAAGAAATTTAGCATATTATTTTCTGTTGTTATAATTGACCTATGTCACACTTACAAATTTTTTTTAATTTATTTATTTATTAAGGATTTCTGCCTCCTCCCCGCCACTGCCTCCCATTTCCCTCCCCCTCCCTCAATCAAGTCCCTCTCCCTCATCAGCTCGAAGAGCAATCAGAGTTCCCTGACCTGTGGGAAGTCCAAGGACCGCCCATCTCCATCCAGGTTTAGTAAGGTGAGCATCCAAACTGCCTAGGCTCCCACAAAGCCAGTACGTGCAGTAGGATCAAAAACCCATTGCCATTGTTCTTGAGTTCTCAGTAGTCCTCATTGTCCTCTATGTTCAGCAAGTCCGGTTTTATCCCAGGCTTTTTCAGACCCATGCCAGCTGGCCTTGGTGAATTCCCTATAGAACATCCCCTTTGTCTCAGTGTGTGTGTGTATCCCTTGCGGTCCTGAGTTCGTTGCTCGTGCTCCCTCTCCTTCTGCTCCTGATTTGGACCTTGAGATTTCTGTCTGGTGCTCCAATGTGGGTCTCTGTCTCTGTCTCCTTTCATCGCCTGATGAAGGTTAGTATTCAGGAGGATGCCTATATGTTTGTCTTTAGCCATAAATAAAGGACATTGAGCTTATAATTCATGATCCTAGAGACACTTACAAAATTTTAAATGTAAGAAAATGCTTTTGGGGGGGTGGCTGGGGAGATACCTGATTTGGCGGGTATGGAGCTTACTGTACAACAATCTGAGCTCAGATTCCTGGCACCCACAGAAAAGGCAGACATGGCTGCACGCATCTGTCGTCCCAGCACCAAGACGTGGAGACAGGAAGCTCCTGAGAGCTCACTGGCTGGCCAGCCTAGCCAGTTGATGAGTTCCAGGTTCAGTGAGAGGTCTTGTATCAAAAATAAGGTAGAGAATGACCAAGGAAGGCATTCCGATTGACCCCGGTGTCTACTTACTCACACATGTACACTGATGCATGTTAACCCTTCCTCAGACATGTATATACATGAACATGTATACACATAAACACAGAAATGTAGCCCATTGTTTTCCTCTGTCGGTTGGACTGAATTACCTACTACATACAAATTTGAAATACAAGAGGAGGATTTCTCAGACCCACATTAAAATCTTTTACTCTTTGACAGTCTTATACATGTTCTCCATCTGGCCCTTCCAATTTCCTCCCCACTTCCCCTCGACACCTCCCAGCACACCCCCGTTCCTATTTTCATGCCCTGTTTAGATGCATTTCGGTCTTGGAAGACTGGTGCTACCTGGAGAGGCATAGACATGCACCTTTGGGCAGGGCTCTTGGAAACATCTGGTCGACCTTAGTTTCCAGACTCCTGTGTCATTTGTGCACACACCTGCCCTCGCTGGGAAGTCTCTGCACTGGATTCTCCACTAGTGGGACTTAGGATGCTCCCTTGGAGAGAACCCAAGTCTCCAGGTGGCCTTACGTTGTGGGTGCCACTTCTGCAACTCCAGTCTTGAGATTCTCACCACCGTGGATCTCAGAGTCATGAGAATCAGGGCCCCAGGCCAGTTTTGTTGGGGGATCCAGGGAAGACAGAGCAGGCTGAGACTGGAACCAGCACTCTGCTGTTCCTCTTTGGAAAGGCTGTTGAGTAAGGGGACTTGCCAGGATCAACCGGCAGGGAAGAGGAAGCCAGGCTCTCAGGGCAAAATTCTGTTGAAGTAGTGTAAACTGTGCCCAGTATTGCTGCTTTCCCAGGCCTTACTTCCCTAAATCGGGCCATGTGCTGCAAGGGTCTGGCAAGAGAACCCTGGGATCCCTAAGCCCAGGCTAACAAGACGGCAAGAGCCAAGCCAGTGACTCATGGGGACCTTCCAAGGTACCCTCTTTCCTAGTACTTTCGTGCAGTCTTCTAGAAATGGAGATCACATGTCAGACTCCACTCTTTCTCAATACCAAAACAACTTGCTCAGATTCTCTGTGTCCCTTGACATATATCCAAGCTCAGGGCCTAGCTAGCAGCCAGAAAACATATTCATAGACACAAATGATAACTCATTACCTTAACTTGCAAATGGTGATTACTTTAATTCTTGGGACAATTAGCTCAGTTTTATAGTAAGCAGTATCCCATCACCTTCTAGATGCTCATGTGGATATGTGTATGTGCGCGTGTGTGTTGCGCACATGTGTGTGTGGGTAGGGGTGTGCACGTGCGCTCATTTACAAGCATGTGTGCATGCAATAAAGAAGCTAGAGGTCCGTATCAACTGTCCTCTTCAATCATTCTCCACCTTGAGATAGGGTTTGTCAATAAACTTTCAGATTGCCAACTTGGTTAGGCTGGCTGTCTAGTGAGCCCTGAGGTCCTCTTGTCACTACCTCCCCAATGGTGGAGCTATAAATGTGGGCTGCAGTGCCTGACTGTTCTTAATGGGGTCCTGGGAGATTGATTTCTCATCCTCATGCTTAGCAGCAAGCACTTTACCCACTGAACCATCTTCCCCAAACCCAAAGTTCCATTCTCTGAGGAGAAAAATGGTAAAAGACTTGGAGAAATAAAAATTTCCCAGCAGACGCCTGGGTGAGGCCTAGAATTAGTTCAACTCTATCTGAACATCTTTTGTTCCAGATGTTTTTATTTTGGATGCAAAAACTTGAGCTCTTGTTGAAGGAGGGTGCAAGGAAGATGCTGCAATTGGACTGGAGGGAATGGGCCTGAAGCTGCGATGCACCCAGTATGATCTCAAACTTGTTGGGGAAGGGTGATGCTGCCGTCGGGTTTAAAGCTCTTGTCTTATCCAGCCTCTGCTGACAGCTTCAATACACAGATTAATGAGTCCAGAGTTTTAGTACACATACTGTCTCCCCGCGAGCTTTATAGAACGGGAGAAGAAAAACTCCTGCACTGACCACCAACCAACTGATGCAGAATCTTCAAGGCGAGACTCACACATTTACACTTTCTTTTTGTGTGAGGTTGTCTGTGCCTGTGTGTATGCATCTATGTATACACGGAGGCCAATGGGTGCCTTGCTTTAGTACTATGTCTCATTCTTGAAACAGAGTCTCTCATTCAGCTATACCTAGACTGTCAACCAGCAAGTCCAGCAATCCTCCTGTCTCCACCCTCTCTTCCATGCTGGGGTTACATGCAAGATTTTCATGTAGGTGCTGGAGATTCAGACTTGGGTCCTCATGCTGGTGAAGTAAATGCTATTACCCACTGAACCATCTCCCCAGTTCTTTCTCTTCCCTGGGGTTCTCACTATGCCAAACTGGGAGGACCGGTTCTGTTTGTGCCTTTGATCCCCGAGTAGATGTTGCTAGGGTCCTGATGAAAAAGATTCAATCTCAAAGATTTCATGATGTTAATAATAACCCAAGACCACTTGAGGGGTTTGCCAGGGACCAGCTTCTGAGCCAATGTTTTTAGTGGATTATCTATTAAAATTTTAAAGCAATACACCGAGATAACGTATTTATTTCACAGAAGAGGAAACTGACCTTCAAATAAGTTAAGGAACTTATTCAAGGTGATGAAGTAGAATGTGATTTGACTTCAGAGGGTGACTTGGCCCTGATAGGATCAAGGTGGAAAATTAAATCCTCCCTTGTAGTTGAGGCATGTGTGAACTCTCTCTCTCTCTCTCTCTCTCTCTCTCTCTCTCTCTCTCTCTCTCTCTCTCTCTCTCTCTCTCCCTTCTTCCCTTCCTCCCTCTTTCTCTCTCTGTTCCTTCTTCCCTTCTCTCTTCCCTCCCTCTTTCTCTCTCTGTTCCTCATTCCCTCCCTTCCCCCTCTCTTCTTCTCTCCCTTCCTCCTTCCCATCATCCTTCTCTTTCTCTCCATCCCTCCCTCTCTTCTTCCTTCCCTCCCTTCTTCTCTCTCTGTCCCTCCCTCTCTTCTCTCTGTCTCTCCCTCCTCTCTCTCTCTTTCTTTCTCTCTGTCTGAATGTTTTAAAATAACCATGTGTAAAAAGTTATTGCAACATCTGGTATTTGTAAACAGAGTGACTTCCACCTGAAAGGGAGTGAGAACACTCTAATTTTAGAAGCCTTGGAAGTTGGTGAAATTATTCCCCTCCTTTTTCTCCAAGATAGTGTGATGATGCAATGGAAAAGATGTGTGAGATCATCATTTATCTTGTTGTTCTACTTAGAAGCTGTGTAGCTCTGAGCAAGTAACTTCCCCTCCCTGGGCTTTTGCTTCCTCATCTGAAAAAGAAGGAAATTGGGGCTGGGAAGGTAGCTCAAATGATAGCATTTGAGCTTAGCATTCGAGAAGCTCTGTGTTCCATCCCAAGCACTGTATCAGCCCAGTGTGGTGGTGCACACCTAGAATCCCAGCTCTCAGAAGGTGGGAGGCAAGAGGATCAGAAGTTCAAGGTCATCTATGACTATGTTGTGAGTTCAAGGCCAGCCTGGGTTGAGTCACAAAACACAAAAACAACAAAAGGGGAAGAAATGAATCAACCATCTGTAGACTTCTAACTGTGACCCCAAAGGTTGCATGTCATCATAAGCTTCTTCGTCTACACTGCAGATTGTCTGTCCTGTGGACACTGGTCCAGTTCTCATGCCTAACTCTGATCACAGTTGCATATTTTCAGCTTTTAAGTAACAAAAGACAGGGACCCAGCCACCACTCCAGAATGGACAGATTTTTCAGGTAGCAAGAGATGTCCAAGACTATATATGTAGATTTCCACTTCATAGGAATGCAAGTTGAAACATGAAAAAACATGCAGTGAAAGGCGAGGCCAATCTTCACGTCACCACCCAGCATCCCCGTGGCTCAGAGGGATGTGGTGGTGCTCATGGAAGGTATCAGCTGTCTGTCAGGGCTGGGTGCTCAGCCTTGTGTGTCCCACAACACCCACCACCTGAGGTCTTCTTTGAGGTAAACGTAAGCGGCTGGTAATCTTGTGAACTTAGGTAGAAACATCTTTCCACAGAAAGCAGAATTTCTCTTTGTTCTTCAAGGAAGATCCTTTGGCCCCACTCCATGGCAGGGAGATTGAGAGCGGAAAGGTGGTGACGCCGGCAGCGGATCAAAAGCAAAGGAGCAGCTTTGCAGGCCATGTCGTCAGACTGAGTTACGACAGCCCAATGACTATCCCTTGTGCCTTTGATCCCCGAGTAGATGTTTCTAGGGTCCTGATGAAAAAGATTCAACTTCAAAGATTTCATGATGTTAATAATAACCCAAGACCACTTGAGGGGTTTGCAGGGACCAGCTTCTGAGCCATCATGAGCTGATACTCGCCGTCTTCCTTTTCAAAGCAAAAGACTTCTGGGCTGGAGAGATGCCTCAGCTGAGTGACTTTGGACGTGAGGAACTGTGTTCAGACCCAGAACTCACTTTCAAAATAGTTGGGTATAGTGGTGCGTGCTTGAAATCTCAGCACAGGAGAGGTGGAGAGGCAGGTGTATCCTTGAGGTTTGCTTCTCAGGCAGCCTATCCCCCTTGAAAGACCCTGTGTGTGGTTTTTTTTTTTATCCCCTTCAATAGTTTAGCTGTACTGGAACTCTCTCTATAGATCAGGCTGGCCTTTCCCCTTTCTGTGCAGCCCAGGGAACAATGCTACCAACATTCAGGGTATGTCTTCCCATCTCACCTTGTCCAAGCTAGGAGTATTCTCACAGAAAGGGGAAAGTCAGCTGAGTGTCAGCATTTATCTCTCCTTACGGTGGATGCAATATGACCAGCTGCCTTACGTTCCCACCGCCATGCCTTCCTCGCCATGATCGACTGTTCCCCAGACTGTGAGCCAAAGATGACCCTTTCTTCTGTCTGCTGCTTTAAAGTATTTATTTTTAATTAATTAATTAATGTGTGTGCACATGTGCAGAGTGTAGGTGCCTACTGAGATGAGGGGGCATTGGATCCTTTGGAGCTGGAGTTACAGGTGTTTGTGGGCCATCCAGTGTGAGTCCTATTGTGATAAGACACCATGACCAAGGCAACTTACAGAAGGAAGAGTTTCTTTGGGGCTTACAGTTTTAGGGGTTCATTCATGATCATCATGGCAGGGAGCATGACAGCAGGCAGGCATGGTGCTGGAGCAGTACTTGAGAGCTTACATCCTATTCCACAGGCTTGTGGCAGAGAGAGCTAACTGGGAGTGACCAGGGCCTTTTGAAACCTAAAAGCTCACCTCCAAGGACATGCTTCCTACAACAAGGCCGCACTTCTCAATCCTTCCCCAACACTTTCACCAAGGGAGCTATACTCGAACCTGTGACTCTACAGGAGCCAGGCTGATTCAAACCACCACAGCCTCTCTTCAATCAGTTTTTCCTAGACTGTATACTCTAGTACCTCTTGAACCCCCTAGGCCATGGTGACTAGAGCAAAATTCATACAGCTGGCTAGGAGGAGCAGCTGCAGTCTCACGTTCAGGTCCCATGGCTGGTCCCTCACGTATGAGAGAATGCCAGTGGTGGTTGACAGTGTTGCCATGGTGGATATTTGCAAACGGGCACAGCTGATCTGATGAAGATGGTGGCTGCTTGGCCTGGAGGACTGAACTGTAGCCTGGGGTAAACAGAGAGGTCAGCGGTGAAGGATGAAGATGACTAGTGGATGTCCTTCCACTTCTGAACAGGGACATTAGATCCAAATGGATACCTAGTGGTGGCTTTTGTGGCGAGCTAACCTGAAATGTTTCAGATTTAATCTGAAGGAAGGACTGGGGGTGTTGCCAAGTCAGTCAGCAGGAGCAATGAAGTTCCAGGAGGGGGGCCTGCTGCCAGATACAGTGGCAGGAAGTAGGTGGATGCCAGAGACACTGAACAGGAAGAATGAATAGAGCACGCTAGGATGAAATGGTGAGGAAATGACTTTGACAGCACAGTGGCAGAGGTGGAAATTCTCCTCACACAATACTTTTCAAGTCACCCAGGTAAAGAAGCTGGCTGGGGACCGCAATCAACCTTTACACTTCCCTCCTGGTCCTGGATACTAGGAGATCAAAATCTTTCTTCCTCTTCCTCTTCTTCTTCCTTTTCCTCCTCCTCCTCTTAGAAGGAGAAGAAGGTACTTTTCTTCTCCTGTGGTACTAGGGATTGAACCCAAGACTTTGTGCACCCTAGGCAAGCATTTCACCATGGAGTTACTTTTCCAGCCCTTTCGTTCTTCTTTTTCATCTTTTATCTCCTAAGTTATCCCTAGATTGGAGTTTCCTTCCCCCTGCACTGTGAATCCAAATGGTAGTAAGTACAATGTTCTCACTATCTGTGTTCTTACTCTTCACCCTTAGCACGCTATCTACCTTAGCTTCTCTATGGTCCCTAGTGACCTGTTGCCCCAGACTCAACAACGTTTGTTTGTTTGTTTTTGTTAATTTTTTTTGAGACAGGGTTTCTCTGTGTAACCCTGGCTGTCCTGGAACTAGCTCTTGTAGACAAAGCTGCCCTTGAACTCACAGAGATCCACCTGTCTCTGACTTCCATTAAAGGTGCGTGCCACCGTTGCCAGACTGTATTTTTTGAAACAAGATCTCATGTGGTTCAGACTATAAACCAAAACAAACCCTTTCTTCCTTAACCTGCTTTTGTTGCACATTTTGTTCCAACAATGAGACAAGCAACTAATCCAAATCTTACTTGTCAGTTTTGACTTAGAAATTTTGTCTGACTGTGCAGTGTTGAGTAGCTGAACCCTAGCTTCACCATATGGATGACATTGTGTGTTGGGGGGGTAGAGAGTGGGGAGCTTTCAATGACAGTGTCCTAAGAACATAGACAATCTGTTATCAGACAGTCTTTGTGGTACGATGTAGGTGACTTTCTTGTAATAAGAAGCCTGGGGTCAAACCAGCAACCTGAGTTCAGGTTGGTGATCAAGGACCAGGATACATACATATCTGAGTGACCTGCACTGCTACTCAGTGACATGGTGACATCTGGGCCTGAGGTGCAGCTGAGAGTCATGTCAAGGTCTGTGGCCCCACTGCAACCAGGTCTGTGCTAATGTCCGATGCTCCTGCTCCCATGGAAGGCTGTGCAGACACCCACCATCAAGGGCCAAGCTAGTGTCTCAGGGTCATACTGCCACTGAAGACAGTGGTGACACACAGACCCAGCTGCTGCTTAGGACAATGTTGGGGTCCTGAAGTCCAGGTCCTGCAATGCTACTAATGGTAACACAGAGGCCCAGGGTTGGGGCTGCAACCTGAGACTTTAGTGGTATCTGGCTACCGCAAGACTGTCAGAACCATTCCCATCTGAGTGGCTGTTCCCTTCACCCAGAACCAGGAGGTCGCGGGGCCTAAGCTGCTGCAAAGGACCATGTCTGGGTCTATGGTCCAGCTGCAACTTGGGTCTGTGCTGATGTTTGTGGCCACTGGCACCTCAGAAGACCTTAGGAATCATGCAAGATGAAATCAGAGGGCTATACTGAGCCAGTTCTGCCCTTCATTGCCCTGAGAAAGCTGGCCTTACCAACAGTCCTTACCCAGTGGTCCCTGCACTCTGGAGGGAAGGCCCTCACCCCTTACCATAGGCAAGGATGAACCTACCTTGAGGGCATGCACGTAGGGGAGTTGACTCTGCCACCACAATGTGGGTGGTCCCACTGGCTCCATCTGACCTGCCTGACTAACAACCAGGCCTACAACTGGGCCTTGAACTGACCCACCCTAGCATCTACCCCATCTAGGTCCTGCTGGAGCTCTCGAAGGAACTGGTCCATCAGAATGATGCCTGCAAGATCTCCAAGACACAGGATGCCCCAGAAGTGATCCTGTGAAGATCCAGTGAGAATGGTGGACCAAAACCCAGAGGCCTTCATCCGGACCGATGACTCATTGCAATGGACAGTGGTCAGTCATCTGACTGACAAAGGGGTAGACTATATGACACACCGAAGCCTCCAGTGCCAGCAGGATGAATGAAGAGGTGATGGAGAGTCAGGAGAGAAAGAAAAGCAGAGATTTTGGTGTTTCTGGTGTGGTTTTTGTTCTGTTTTGGTTTAATAGTTTTTTTTTCTTTTTTTCCCCATAGGAACAGGGGACTATGGGGGGACTGGAGGTAAACATAATTGGGGTGCATGGTATGAAACCCCAAGATTTAATAAATAATCTTTATTGAACAAAAAGTAACACATTTCTTCATTTCGTTCTTATATGTATTGTGTCTTGGCTGATTCCCTCTCCCCAGTCCCATCCCTCATCTGTTTGTCCCCTTTCTTCCCCATGTCCTTCTGTCCACCCCAAAAACCTAACAAACAAAAGTCAGTTATACAGTAACAGTGAAATACCTGAAAAGGAAATTAAGAATATAGACCTATTATCCATAAATAGAAAGATAAATAGGCATACATTTAATCAAGAGGATAAAAGGTACATACACCCAAAACTCTAAACCATTGACAAAAGATGTCAACACACACACACACACACACACACACACACACACACACACACACACACCACGCACTCTCTCACACACATACACACACACACACGCATGCACTCTCACACACACATCAACACATTCTAAATTCTGTCAGCACTTTAGGTGGTCTTGTGCCATTGCTTTCTCTACTCTCCCTCTTGGAACTCTAGGTTGAGACCGAGCCATGGGTGCTCCAGCTTGTTAGTTCCCTCATCTTTCCACTGACTTGTTTTGGTCCAACTCCTTCATCTGGTTGCTCTGCTTGACTCCAAATCTGCTTTTATTTTTTATTTCTGACAAAAGTTTTCCCCATCCACAAAAGGTGGAGAGTGTTATCTTTCCTATGCTACCGTATCTTACAGAGTTCTTCAATAACTGGATTCCCTACAGTTCGAGGACTAAGAACATTGTCATGAACCATCACAACCATCCCTGGCCTAGCTGTCCTCTCTGTCCTTAGCTACCCACTGAAAGAGTCATTGTCTCCAGCAAGGTTCAGGCTGAGCATTGCACCAAGAAAGCATATTTATCTCTGTTAAAACACACACACACACAAAAGAAACCAAACCAAACGAAAACTCTGTAGGGACTGAGAAGCATCTCTGCTGATTGAGCTTTTGAGGGGCGTGCACAAGGCCCTGGGTTCAATCCCCAGCACTGCAGAAACTGAGCATGGTGATGTACACTTGCCCTCTCAGCACTCGGAAGGTGGAGGCAGGAGCATCAGAAGTCCAAGGTCATCCTCAGCTACAAAGTGAGTGTGAGACCAGCCTGGGTTACATGCTATCATTTCCTTGAAAAAAAATGTGATTTTTTTTCTAGTATAAAAGGCTATTTTTGACATGCAAAGACTATATCTTCCTCAAGAGAACTTAGGGAACTACTCTAGCCACAGAAAAAGAAGAACGAGAATACCTGGTAGTGCTCCAGGCGGCGTTGACTCTCCTCACTACTCAGGACTGATCCTGCGTGCGGCCGGGTGTCCAGGGCATTGAAGGACCCTTTGCCAGCTGAGCTTGGCAGATTTCCCACACCCTGAAATGGCTTGCTTATTTTTGTGTGTGGGGGCTTCATCATTATGTAGGACTCATCATTATCTAGCAAATTGCTTTAAAGCGATTATTTAAATTGTGCTTTGGTACAAATCGGGTATACAAATATAATGAGTGGCGTTGATGATAAAATTATCTTCTCCGAATTGATACAATAGCTGCCCCTGTCAGTTGCTGCTTGAAATACGGGCCAGCTGGACGACTAGAGAAACTGGCATTGTTTTAAAACTGAATTCAGAATCTGTTGGTTGCCTTTGCGGTTCCTGTTTACGGGTGATAAGGTCTTTACAATAGGTCCTTGGCCCTAGCTACGTCAGGCTTCCCACAAAGGCAGGTGGGTTGGTGCCCAGAATGCCCTGTGCAGGGTTGGAAGATTGCAGACTCCCAGCCAGGGGTCCCTTAGGCCAGAGGAGTTGGTGAGTGACTCAGAATGGGGCTTGCTTTTCCTCTCCATCTGCTCAGCCCAGTCAGAGCAGGAAGTGTGTTGTGGGAGGTATGTTATGAGCCATGGCCATGCTAATCTTTTCCCGGAAGACCCGGCCTCTGTGGGTATTGGATGTTGTGAAATATCTCTTTGGCGTGATGGTTCACAGTGACGGTCAACTTGACAGGATCTAAAATCTTCTAGGAGACACACCTCTGGACATTGTGTGAACACCCACTCACTCTAAAGGTGGGCAGCACCATCCCATGGACGGGGGGCGGGGGGCGGGGGCCTGAACTGAATAGAAGGGAGAAAGGGAGCTGAGTACAGCGCCCATCTCTCTGCTTCCTGACAGGGGTGCTGTGTGACCAGCGGCCTCACACACTTGCAGCCGAGATTTCCCTGCTATGGTGGGTTGTGCCCTCAAAGGGTGAGCCAAAGTCAACCCTCCCTCTTTGAAGTTGTGTTTTGTCAGGTGTTTGGCCACAACAGTGAGAAAAGTAACTAACACGTGTGGGGAGCCCTGGCGGTAGGGTTAGGATCCGAACAGATGATGGGGTTAACGCAGAGGAGGATTTGGAGGAATTCAAAGCCTTGGTGAACTTGGGCTCCTGTATCTGGAGTGCCTGGATCACTCAGGAGCAAAATTTTGAGATTAACTCCTATTAGCTGCAAGCATTCAGCTTCCTCAAGAATGTTTTCAAGGAAATTCTGGAAAGTCAGGGCCTCATCTAAGGGTGCCCAACCTTCTGCCATTACAACACAACTTTGGCATCTACAAGTTCACACTTGAGAACTGCTGAATTGAATTCACACACACACACACACACACACACACACACACACACACACACACACACACGTAAGTAAATCTTTCGTCTTGCATTGATTCACATCTGTAGCTATCCTGTGGTGCATATGGTCTGTGAGTCTAATCCAGGCATTGGGAAACATCTTCCATCAGATACTTAATAATTTAGGCTTTGGATGCCTCCTGTCTTCTCTACCTCAGGTTTTATTTGTTGTTTAAACAGGCAGGTGACTATGAAAGCCATTTGTGTCTTGTAGGCAATAAAAATTCAGGTTTCATCCTTGGGGGCCATAATTACCTCCTTGTCTTATGTAGTACATTCTAAGACAACATGCAGTCAGGCCTATGTAACTGGGGATGACCTTGAACTTCTGATCTCCCTGCCTTCATTTCTTGAGTTCTGTAGCATTACAGCAAGCATGCACCACTTTGTCTAGTTTATTAAGTACTGGGGGGGGGGGTGGAACCCAGGGCTTTGGCATGGAAATAAGTCAGCACTCTGTAAGCTGAGCCACATCCCTAGCCCCAACTTTCTATATTTTTCTCTTTTGTGTATTACTATTGTTATTATTTAGCAGTGCTGGCACCAAACCCAGGGCCTCATCCATACAAGGCAAGCGCTTTACCGTTCCGCTATATCCCTAGATCTGGATTTATTTTGTTTTACAGTCTATACTGATAACATTGAGATCAAACAGTTGGAGCCCAGTAGTGGATCTCAGATCTGGGTATCCCTCCTGCAAGAAGACGAGGCCTGAAGAGTTACGTGGCCTCCTGGTACCCACTGCTGATGCTGCTTTTGTAATCACAAAATGCCCACAGCCCCTGTAGAACCTTGGAGACAAAAAACATCTACTGCCTAACATTTGTACAGACCTTTCACGTATACTGGGATATTTTCCTGTTCTTCTGCCCCCAAAGCTCAACTCCCTGCCCTGAGGGTTCATCGCAGAAGCAGCCAGCTTTCCTCCGCTTTACCCTGTCCGCAGCCAGTGCCTGCAGCACCGGCTGTAATTGATGAGTTGATGGCTAGAAGTTTTGACCCCACTGACTTTCTCATCTTTTCTTTCTTCCCCGTTGAACTCTAGGGAGCCAGGGTAGTTCAGAAACATGTGCTTTGTGGCCCGTTGTCAAGTGTTTGCTCAGGCTGCGCTCTTGGCTCTGAGCGTTTCTTTGGCCAAAGCTTTTGTCAATGGTTGTGATCTACTTCCTGGGTTTAGAGTGTGGATGTCCTTGCCCCTGAGGACCCCAGACTGCTTCTGAGTCCGTGCAACCCCAGCTAGGACACAGGTCAGGTTTCCGGAGTGCTGGTCAAGAAGCCGGGATTGATAGAGCTCAGTCACTAGAGACTTGCTGAGTACACACCAAGTTCTGTTTCTGTCCCCAGCTCCACATTAACTAGGTGCAGTGGCATAGCTGCACCTGTAATCGTAGCTCTCAGGACACAGAAGCAAGATTCTCTCATAGGGTCACCATTGCTGTGACGAAACAACGTGGGGAGGAAAGGGCTTATGTAGCTTACACTTTCACATCACGGGTCACCATCAAAGGAAGTCAGGGCAGGAACTCAACAGGGCAGGAACCTGGAGGCAGGAGAGAATGCAGAGGTCATGGAGGGGTGCTGTTTACCGGCTTGCTCCTCCATGGTTTGCTCAGCCTCCTTTCTTATAGCACCCAAGACCACCAGCCCAGGGATGGCACCACTCACAATAGGCTGGGCCCTCCTCCATTGATCATTAATTGAGAAAATGCCTTACAGCTGGATCCTACGGAGGCATTTCCTCAATTGAAGTTCCCTCCTTTTAGATAACTCTAGCTTGTGTCAAATTGATATAACACCAGCCAGTGTTAGAAAGATTGGGAGTTCAAGGTCATCCTTGACTCCACAGTGAGTCTGAGGCCAGCCTGGGCTATATGAGATCCTGCGGGTGGGGCAGAAAGAAAGAAAAAGAAGGCAAGTTAGCACCTCCTTTGAACTCCCAGAATTCTCTGCACCTTCCCAAGACCACATACACAGTTTTCTAGGTGCTCTCTGTGGCTGGCTTTGGGAGTGTTTGTGTCTGAGCCAACTCCCTGATCTTTCCATTCAACCCAGGGCATTCATTCTCCTCTGGACTATTCTAAGGGTTCTTTCCTCTTAGGGGTTATCTTTAGCAGATGACAAGCTTGTTAGGATATTTCTGTATGTTGGAGATGGAGTTGCTGACTTGTCTGCCTCAAATACTAAGCAAGTTGAATGATCTCATGTAACAAGACGTTCCGAGGTGGTTGCTGCAAGGTTGGTTGGTTCAAATTTATCATTAAGACTCAGTCCTTTCTTCTCTTCGCTTCTACACTTGGTGTGTTGGCTTTATCTGTGCACATACTTTCCTTGGGGGTGTAAGACGTCTTCATCCTCCAGGTGTCACATTACCACAACACCTGAGAGGAGAGGAGAGGGGAAGAGAGGCCATGCGCCTTATGCATCTTTTTGGTTCAAAAGAGGAATTCTCTGCAGAAACAAGAACTTCTTACCACCTTTCTCTTACCTTCCTTCCATGTGCCCAGGTCTCAATCAATCCTGTGATGGTGTGAGCCATCAGGGTGTTTAGCCCAGTGTCTTGTCTTCTGAGGCAGGGCCAGGCTTCCTGAGAACAAAAGATCCTGCCAAAGGTGTAGCCACTTGTAGAATTCTACTAGGGGTAAAAAGAGGGAAGCGGGCTGGGGTGCTGGTGCCATGGGTAAAGTGCTTTCTGCGCAAGCAGGAGGGTCTACATTTTGTCTCCAGCACCCAGGTAAAAAGCCAAGCACGGTTGCGTGCACCTGTAATCTCAGCACTAAGAGGAAGAGGCAGGAGGATCCTGGGGTTGTATTGGCCAACCAGGCTAGCATAAAGGGTGGGTTCCAGGGTTAGTGAGAGAGCCTGTCTCAAAAAGTAAGATGGAGAGAAATAGACACCTAGACATCCAATATCAAAGTTTCTGGTCTACACACACACACACACACACACACACACACACACACACACACACACACACAGAGAGAGAGAGAGAGAGAGAGAGAGAGAGAGAGAGAGAGAGAGAGAGAGAGAGAAGAGACTATGGGAAATATCCCTAAAAGTGTCCCATCAAACACTCTCATAGAGTCTTCCTTCTTGGAGATGCTAGAGGACCCAGCATTCAAAGTTCTAAATGAGAATTAGCAAGGGCCGATCACAGAAAAGAACTTTAGAAATACAAGACACGACTGCTTTTACCTCCAAACTGCATTTAGAGAAGAACTCCAGGTCTTTCTAATCCCTGCCTTTTATTACTGAGTCATCTCTAGAGGAGCAGAACTGAGAAGGGGAACAGATCACAGGTGAGATTTAATAGAATGACTTACACGGAGGGGCTGGGTAGGCCGCCGTTGCGCTCTACAGAGGCTGAGAACCTCAGCCGTCCCCACTTGGTTTTGAAAGCTTGGAGGATTCCTGGAGAATCTCTGTGATTTAGTCCATATCAGAAGGCTGGAGCAGCTGGGATGTGATGTCAGCGGGGGATGTCAGAACCAGCGGAGGATGTCTGTCAGAACCAGCACACGATGTCTGTCAGAACCAGCACCTGGGTAGGCACACGCCAAGAAGCCAAGGGAGGCAGGCAAACAGTACCGTCTACCTCTCAGACCTCTTAGTATTTGGACTGTAGCTAGAAGGTCTGCCCACTTTGGGGAAGGCCTTCTCCCTCAGTTAGTCCTGCCTGGAGATGCCCTCACAAACTTGCCGAGGGGCATGCATTTTAGTTTATTCCAGATCCAATCAAGCTGGCAATTTTGATTAACCCTTACATGCTCCCATCTTGGCATCTTGACTTGGAGGGAAGTAATGGCAGCCGTTATTTATGGACTACCTACTAGGTGCCAGGCATGTGGGAAGGGGTGAACACAGGCAGCTTCTAATCACACAGCTGTGTACCGGAAGAGCCAAGTGACCTCATCTATCTTACACACCGGGCATCTGAAACCCCAGGAGCTCAGCAATGTGCCCCCTGTGACACAGCCTGGTGACATGACTGCGTTAGGAGCCAGCAAGCACTTTTTGAATGTCTGCTTCGATTCAGGGGCCGTACTCAGGCAAAAGTGCCACCTAGCCCCATTTTTCGGGTACATCGCAGACTGACCTTACTGAAAGCTTACTGGGGATAACTGGGCATGCTTCCCACATTCAGGATGGAAAATAGCTTCGGATGGGTGAAGAAATTTGTCGCTAGTTTGTGCCCCTCTGTGAAGCCCGGCAAGTTGGAAGCTCTGTTGAACAGCCCCCCTCCTCCAAAAAAAATCAGGGTCATGGACTTCATTATTAGATTGATTCAGTTAAATATCAGTTCTACCATTTTGGGCTGCATTGCCATTAGCAAGATGTTGAAGCTCTCCATGACGACTCGCATCATGGGACCCTGTGAGGTTGTATTAGGAACTCGGCGAAGGGCGAGTTCGGTCCAGCAGGCACAGGTGCCTCATTGCAAAGCCCTACAGCCTGGGTTTGCTGCTCAGGACCTCCACAGTGGAACAAGATAACAGACTGCCAAGTTGTCCTCTGACTCCCCACGCACAACTGAGGTGTGCACTCCACCCCCACATACTTGGTGTGCACAAAACATAAATCAAAGAACGCAGCAGCGAAAGATAGCCGAGATTGTTATCAGTGTACATGGCTCTTCCACACACGTTGCTTATCTCGTAAAGGCGCAGCTGCTGTGTTCTATTGCTTCAACAAAATCTGACGAAAGCGGCTTAAGGAAGGCAGGTTGTGTTTTGACTCACAGTTCGAGGCCACAGGACATCATGGTTGGAAGTCATGGCAGCAAGAGTGTGAGGCAGCTGCTCACATGGCATTCTGGAAGCGGAGAGCTGGGTGCTGTGCTCGGCTCATTTCTCCTTTTTATTCACCCCAGAACCCCAAAGCATGGGATGATGCTCCCCATATTCAGGGTAGATGTCCCCACTCAAAAGTAACCCAGTCTAGATAACCATACATAGATGCAGCCAGGGATTTGTTTCCGTGGTGATTTTAAATCTTGTCGGGTTGTCAGTCAAGATTGTCCCTCAGAAGGGCCCGGCTTCCCTTCCACTTGGTGTGTTGGTGCTTCACATGCCCACCTGGGTTTGCAGGGCAGAGCCTTGGGTGGCAGCTGCAGTTTGCTCCAGAGGACACCTGGCCCTTGGAGGTGCTTGATCCTCCCTCTCCGGGGTGAACGCCGAGCTTGCCAGCCGGCTTTTACTGGAGCTCTGACTTGTGGGTGTGCTGGCTACAAAAAAGGCGGTGGAGAAAGGAGCTCCACTCTGCCTATGGTGGAGGTACTAGCTTACTCTTTGCTTCCTTTCATGCTGTTTAAATGAACCCTTTTACAGCTGGAGTCCCCACCACCACCCCTCCCTGCAAACCAAACCACCGCGCCCTTCTCAGGAGAGTCGTGAGAGGGCAAGCAAAAAGTTCAGCTGGGGAATCCTCATACCTGGTCAAAGCTTGGTCTGGGGCACCAGGAAGTCCCCTAGCCTTGGTTTCCTCTCCTGTGAACTAGATCCGGTCTTATCAGTCTATACCCTCATTGAAAAATCCCCTGGTGTAGAAATGGAGACAGGTGGCTGAGAAATAGGGCCGCCCAGACCCGCTTCCCAGGCAGCTGGCCAAGAGGTGTGCCTTGCCGCCGCAGGATCTGTCAGGCACCCCTGTTGACTCCACAGGTCTATATGCGTCTGTCTACCCGGAGAACCGTCTCTGGCTGCAGCAGCCCAGGGCTCCCAGGAAACTATCTATCCACTGAGAAACAATTAAGGCCGAAAAGCATTCCTGGGCTCTCCTAGAATATGGTGCTATTGACAATCTAAAACTCTCCAGCACTGATTAAATCGAAATGAGGCCTTTGTTGGCATTTTTCTTTGTCCTGGTGTCCAGAGAGAAGGGAGGGGTTTGTAGCAGAAGGATGACGAAGAGGTACAGGGAGAAAAGCAAACTGTGAGTGTTCAGGTGCATGGGATTATGTTGGTATATGTGTGTGCACAAGCATCCATTCACAAGTGTGCCTGCAGAGATCTGAGAACAACCTTGTGTGTTCTTGCTCAGGCCCTGTCCGCCTTGAGTTTTTGAGACAAGGTCTCTTATTTGACAAGACCTTAAGCAAGTAGGCTAGACTGGTAGCCCAGCGGACCCCAGGGAATCCTCCTGTCTCCACCCCCCCCCCAGTGCAGGAATTACAAATGTGTGCTTCATAGCTAATTATTATTATTTTTTAAAACATGAATTCTGGCTCTCAAATTCAGGTCTTCTTTCCTGTAAAGCATGCACTTGACTGCCTGAGCCATCTCCCCAGATCCCCAAAACACATATTGAGAGAATAGATTGAAGATCATGAGGGTACGTAGGAGTATATTCTTCTAGAATTATCTGTACACTTGTAACCTTTCTGTTGTACAGGAGATGCTGAAGGACACCACACACACACACACACATACACACACACACACACACACACACACACACACACACACACACACACGTGAATGCCTATTCCCACAGCTCCTGTAGCTGGAGTCTGTGCATTCATGGAGGAGACTCTGCTTATGTTTTCCTGGGTGCGGGCTTAGCAATGGTCCACCCAAGGTCTCTTCTTCTACATCATCATGCTGGGACATTTGCAAAGAGGGTCTGCTTGGGGCAGAGCCCAGCAACACACTGGCTACCTGCTGGCCTCCGAACTTTACAGACCTCGTCTGTCCTTCTACTACAAAACCAGCTCCAGGGACCAAAATCCAGCCCAGGAGATCTGATTTCTCAAAGGCTGTTTTGATCTTTTCACTTCAAAGGAAATTGTTTTTACACCCAAGCCCCAGTTTGGTGGCCTTAGACCTGGCCTTGTAGGCTGAATGGGGCCCATAATCTCTTCTGTACATCCTGTTGGAAAAGCCAGGATCCTAACTCAGGGCCTTCCAAGTTAGCCTTCGAATGTTCCAGTCCCCAGCATCCCCAATGTCTTGCCTTCCCCTCTGCTGTCTCTGTTCCACTCAATTACCTGCTTCTAACGTCTCCCTTCTCCTTATTCCTCGTATGAAAATCCAGTCTTGGAATGAAACCAGTCTTAGCTTCAGAGATTATGTAAGAGTACCCCCTAACAGCTTCAGACATCCCCACCCCACTCAAGATGAAGTTCCTTTTCTAAGAGCCCCACCATATTTTGCGATGCTCTGCAGCTTCCTCTACTAGATTCCTATCACATTTTCCACCCATGACACTCATGGAACAGTGAGGAATCCCTTCACAAAGACCAGCTTGTCTAGCGAGATGCCAAAACATGGTAGACGCTTGGTAGAACTTCCTCCAGGAGTTCTTTTCAGTGTCTTATGGTTTGCTGCAAGGGTCCAGGGACAATCCCACTTGATTGAAGAAGGGGAGGAGTGGGTGAGGGAACAGAAAAGGACGTTCTGCTTTCCACTTGCTGCCTGTCATGTCTCAGGTAGCCTGCACACCTGTCCCTGTCAACAGGAATTTTATCTTTCTCTGTCTTATAATTATATGCACACATACTGCATTGTAAATAATATGTTTAAGGGGCTGGGTATGTAGTTTAATCAGTAGAGTGCTTACCTAGCATGCATGAAGTCCTGGGTTCCATCTCCAGTAATATATAAAATAGGAGTGATGGTATACACCTGCAATCCCAATACTGGGGAGGTAGAGGCAGGAAGATCAGAAGGCCAAGGTCACCTTCAGATACACTGAAAGTTCAAGGTCACCCTGAGCTAAATGAGCTGTCTCAAAAATTTTATTTCTATAATGTATAAAATGCATGATATAAAACAACATATAATATTCATATAATATATAATAATAGGCTATATATACACACATATAACTTTTTAAAAGTGGTTCTGTTTTAAGAATTTTGAACCCCTCAGCTGTTGACTTTTCATCCTGGTGAATTTTAAAAGGGAGCCGATGCTGAGAACCTCTGATTCCGTCAAAGTGTCTGTTGCTCAGGGCACAAGGGATTCCAGGGCTGGGGAGCTGGTCTAGCCAGCAAGATTCTTGCTTTGCAAGTATGAGAACCTGGATTTTATCTCTGGAGCCCATGCGAAAAACCTTCAGATGGTGGCACATGCTTGTAATATTCTCGCCATAGTGGGATGGGGACACGAAAACCCCTGCAATTCCCTGGTTAGCTAGGCTAGCTTGGTCTATTTGTTGAGAAATTTCCAGCAGACAAACCGTGTTTCCAAACAACGGAGTATTACTAAGCTGTTAAGAAAAATGAGATTATAAAATTGACAGGTGTACATCCCATGCTCCTCTTTTTGGGTCTGGCTTACCTCACTCAGGATAGTGTTTTCTATTTCCGTCCATCTGCATGCAAAATTCAAGAAGTCCTTGTTTTTTACTGCTGTTTTACTAATATGTATATATTCCATACTTTCTTCATCCATTCTTCCATTGAAGGGCATCTAGGTTGTTTCCAGGTTCTGGCTATTACAAACAATGCTGCTATGAACATAGTTGAGCATATACTTTTGTTGTATGATAGGGCATCTCTTAGATATATTCCCAAGAGTGATATTGCTGGGTCCAGGGGTAGGTTGATCCCGAATTTCCTGAGAAACCGCCACACTGCTTTCCAAAGTGGTTGCACAAGTTTGCATTCCCACCAGTAATGGATGTGTGTACCCCTTTCTCCATAACCTCTCCAGCAAAGGCTATCATTGGTGTTTTTTATTTTAGCCATTCTGAGAGGTGTAAGATGGTATCTTAAAGTTGTCTTGATTTGAATTTCCCTGATCGCTAAGGAAATTGAGCATGACCTTAAGTGTCTTTTGGCCATTTGAACTTCTTTTGTTGAGAATTTTCTGTTCAGCTCAGTGCCCCATTTTATAATTGGGTTGATTAGCCTTTTACAGTCTAGTTTCTTGAGTTCTTTATATATTTTGGAGATCAGACCTTTGTCAGTTGCGGGGTTGGTGAAGATCTCATATTTGGTTTCTAGCCATAAATAAAGGACATTGAGCCTATAATTAGTGATCCTAGAGAAGCTAAATAAGAAGGAGAACCCAAAGAAAAACATATAGGCATCGTCCTGAATATTAACCTTCATCAGGCGATGAAAGGAGACAGAGACCCACATTGGAGCACCGGACAGAAATCTCAAGGTCCAAATCAGGAGCAGAAGGAGAGAGAGCACGAGCAAGGAACTTAGGACCACGAGGGGTGCACCCACACACTGAGACAATGGGGATGTTCTATTGGGAACTCACCAAAGCCAGCTGGCCTGGGTCTGAAAAAGCCTGGGATAAAACCGGACTTGCTGAACATAGAGGACAATGAGGACTACTGAGAACTCAAGAACAATGGCAATGGGTTTTTGATCCTACTGCACGTAGTGGCTTTGTGGGAGCCTAGGCAGTTTGGATGCTCACCTTACTAGACCTGGATGGAGGTGGGTGGTCCTTGGACTTCCCACAGGGCAGGGAACCCTGATTGCTCTTCGGGCTGACGAGGGAGGGGGACTTGTTTAGGGGAGGGAAATGGGAGGGGGTGGCGGGGAAGAGACAGAAATCTTTACTAAATAAATAAATAAATATAAATGTAAAAGAAAGCAAACAGAAAGCTAAAAAAAAATAAAATTGACAGGTGAGTTGATGGACCCAGAAATCATCACCCTGAGGTAAACCGGCCCCAGAAAGACAAATGTATCATGTTCTTCTCTCATTTGAGAGTGTTGCTTTGAATCTGCAGACATGTATGTTTCATATGTGATACCCTTAGAGGTCACATCAGCAAAGGGCCATTGGGGACATTTTTAAGGAAGGGGAGTCGGGGGCTGGAGAGATGGCTGAGTGGTTAGAGCACTGACTGCTCTTCCAGAGGACCAGGGTTCAATTCCCAGCACCCACATGGTGGCTCACAACTGTCTGTAACTTCTGTTCCTGGGCTCCGACACCCTCACACAGACATCCATGTAGGCAACACACCAATGCACACGAGTGCCCCCATAGAAACAGGCTTTGAACCTAGCTCATTTCCATTCTATGTACTTGCCTGCTGTTTTTACTCATCCTAACTTGATTCAGAATCTCTTTAAGAGTTCACTGGAAATGGTGTATCCATTTCTCCAGAAATAGAAGATCAAGTTTTCCTTGATCATCTATTTCGGCACATCACACGCCCTTCAGAGAGGCTTTTCCTGCCTGCCCATCTCTAACCACAGCAGGCCACAGGCTCCCGTCTTCCCACCACAGGTCACGCTCTCTCGGCAGCCTTGGCCTCTATGCCCTGACATCGCAAGAACCTCACTGGGGCAGTTTCTCACCTCTACTTAACCAAGATACCTGGGATTCTGCATTTCAGATGCTCCCTGTGTTTCTTGTGTGTCTTTGTGTGTATAAGTGTGTATGCATGTGTGTGCACACGCATGTATATGTATATATGTGTGTGTATATGTATGTGTGTGTACAGAGACGGGAGATTAATTGCAGGTATTTAAAATTAGTTTCTTACTTCTATCTGTCTGTCTGTCTGTCTGTCTGTCTGTCTGTCTGTCTAGTGTATGTCCAATTGCACGTAAATATGTATGAAGGGCGGAAGACAGCAAACCAAGGTTATTGGGCTAAGTGCAAACACATTTATCCATGAGCCATTTGGTCAGCCCTTGCCTTGTTTTTTGAGACTGAATCTCTCATTGACGTGGAATTTATTGATTTGGCTAGGCTTGCTAGGTAGGGAATCCAGAGATCTGCGTATTTCTACCTCCCCAGTTATGGGCTTGAAAGGTCACGCCACTTCCCTCGCTTTTCTACATGGGCACTGGAGATCTAACTCCGGGTCTCACGCCTGCATGGCAAGCACTTTACCAATTGGGCCTTTCCCCAACTCTCTGGGTTTCATTCAAGACTGAGGTTTGAGACTTGGCTCCTGGGTGCTGGATTCTGAACCAGCAGATACTCAGATCTGCCAAAGTCTCTCATGGAGCTCTTGCCTGCCCCTCCCTCTTGCTCCGCCTCTCCAGATTCTGCTGTGGAGGTGAGGGTCCTTCTGCCTCAGAACACAGGTGCACGGCCTTGTGAAGAGTCTGTGGCGGACTGGTGCTGTCTTAGTGAGCCAAAGGTCCTCTGATGAGTGACTCATTGTCTTTCTTTCCTAATCACTTGGAATTTTGTCTGTGCTCCTAAACTCATTAGCATCATCTCTAGTAGGATGAATACTGATTCTTTAAGTTTTCCATTGGCCTTTGATGGCCTACAGGGGGAAGCACATCCCTACATTTTTAAGTTATCAAAAGGTTTTCAAGGTCTGGGCACCTCTCACTATTCGACTCCTCAGACCTGCCAGCCTCAGGCACAGATAGCAGGAGCGGTCAGGTCATCCTGAAGGTCCTGGAGCAGCACAAGCTACTTCCTCCCTCGGGTGGTCTTCTGGAGTGACCTCACATCTCTTTAAGCAAGTCAGTGACTTTGCATCTCAGAGTGCGAGCCAGGTCCTCAGGTGATAGACCAGGCACCCCTGCCAGTGTGGGTGTTAGAGGCTCCTGTTATCTCTCTGCCCTTCCCCCACCCCACACTACCTGACAATTCTGTCTGCTTCCTAGGACCCTGTGGATTCAACATCAGAAGCACATCGAGTCTTAGTTCCAAGGATTCAAGAATCTGAAACCAAGGTGCCAGCAGGAGAAAGACTTTCTTGGCTCTGCTTCCAGCCCCACGTGTGTGGAGTGACTGTGCCATCCTTTAGCTGGTGGCTGTGTCCCTACAGTCTCTGTCTGTTACCATGTAGCCTTTCCCCTGTGTGTTTCTACTCTGTCTCTTCCTGTAAAGATGACCAGTTACAGCAGCTGCTGTGTGTTGTTGTGACCAAATTTCCTAACGGAAGCATCTAAGAAGGAACAGCTTATGTGGGCTTCCAGCTTGAGCGAACCGTCTACCAGGGTGTCATGGAGGAGTGGGCTGATCACATGGCCTGTGCAGTCAGGAAGCAGAGAGAGTTGAATGCTGGCGCGCAGCTTGCCATCTCTAGTTTCTCTATAGTGTTAGACCTCCCCAGAGAATGGTGCCACCCGCGGTAAAGATGAGTCTTTCTGCCTCAAGTAATCCCATCTAGAAATTTCCTCACAGACATACCCAGAGGTTTTCAAGGTGATTCTAGATCCTGTCAAGTTAATACATACTATTGACCACCACACCAGCCATACTGGGTTTGGCATATCCAACCTCAATTTTACCTAACCCTAAATAATTACATTTGTCATCAACCTATTTCCAAATAAGGTTTCCATGCTGGGGAGTCAGGACTTTAAAGTGTTTTCTTTGGGATGGGGAAATAATTTAGGCATAATGTATCCCCTCCTTCGATTTTGTTTCAGTCACATAGAGAGTTCTCAGACTTAAGAAATAAAAATAATATCGGCTCTGTGAGTTCGAGACCAGCCTGGTCTACAAGAGCTAGTTCCAGGACAGGCTCCAAAACCACAGAGAAACCCTGTCTCGAAAAACCACAAAAAAAAAAAAAAATAAAAATAATATCGGTTACCCAGCTAAACTTGAAATTCAAATAAACAGAATTATCCTATATGTTTAGATAAATGATGTCCCAACTGTTCCATGGACTATCTATTTAATATCTGGGACATAGTTATACTATTAAAGTATTGACTAGCTAAAATTTGACTTTAAGTCAGTACCCTAGTTAGGGTTACTATTGCTATGATGAAACACCATGACCAAAACCAAGCTGGGGTGAAAAGGGTTTATTTGGTTTGCACCTCCACACTGTAGCCCATCACTGAAGGAAATCGGGGCAGGAACTCAAGCAGGGATGGAGCCGATGCAGGGGCTGTGGAGGGGTGCTACTCACTGCCTTGCTCCTCATGGCTCAGTCTGCTTTCCTGTAGGTCTTTTGGCTCCAGGCCCTCACCCCAGCTTTCCACAGGTACCTCTGCATGCCGGTTCTCAGTAGAAAGGAATCTTAAAGCCACTTTCCCACTGAAACTCAGTAGCCAGGATTTTCCAATTTTGTACCCCTACAAGTGTTCCATGTAAGTAAGGGCAGGGACTTCTTGTTCATGAGATATGATTTTCCTGTCTCTGAGGATCTCCTGCAGGGAGCCAGTTACAGGAGGAAGGGGCCTTCTAATTTCCTTGGGGTTTGTTGTCCTTTTTTTCCCTTTGAGGCAGGAATTCATATAGCCTAGGTTGGCCTTGAATTCACTACGTAGCCAAGAATGATCTGGAACTGATCCCCCTGTCTCTGCTTTCTGAGTGCTGGGATTCCAGGCGTGCACCAATCCACCGAGCTAGGAATGGAGCCCAGAGCTTTGTGCATGCAAGGTGAGTGTTCCGCCAGTGGGAGGCCAGCCTCAGTGCTGATCTGCGTTATTACAGGGCTACTGGTTTTCTTTTGCACACGCTTTGTGTTTCTACAAGAAATTGGAGGTTGGGAGGGTTTCCGGTCTCCCTTTGTTGTTGGCTTGTTCTTATGTTGGTGTTGACCCTTCATGTTTTCTACGTCCCAGGGACCTTGTCCCCCTTTAGGTCAGGCTGAGAAATACTGCAACACCTTCCTCGTGACCCTCAGGCGTGAGAAGAATCAAGAGTGTGTAGGACCTGCCATTCCATAGTCCACGGAAAAACCACACTAATTTGTTTGCTCTCAACTTTAAATACAGTCCTTACACAAAAGGATCCTCCGTGAGGAATTGCTTCATCGTTGGTACTCAATCAAGTGCAACAAATCCGAGTCCCCTTGGAGTTTTTCCCCAGAGACATTTTTTTTTTTTACCTGAACAACAGACTTCAAATAACATCTTTTCATTTTCATTTCACAGAACGGGGTTCTTTTATCTCTATTTGTCTCTGATCTTGAAGTGCTTACTCAAAAGCCACAGAACAAACTCATTTAAATATCTAACTCCTACTTTCAATATTCTTTAGAAAAACAACAATAGATTATTGGACCGGTTGGCTTCCATGCAATTGTTACCTCTTATCTACATGTAAGCACCAAACAATATTTAAGAGGGTTTGTTTAGTTGTTTTAAACAGGGTCTCCCGCAGTCCAGGCTGACTTCAAACTTTCTATCTATAGCTGTGAATAACCTTGAGCTTTTGATCTTCTTGCCTCCACTTTCCAAGTTCTCGGCTTCTTTTCTCCTTTCTTTTATGGGACTAGTGCCTATATTCATGGCGGGTCTTCCCATCTCAATGAGCTCAGTCTAGAAACTCCCTTGCAGATATGCCCAGAGGGTTGTTTCTATGATGATTCTAAATCTCATCAAGTTGACAGTCAAGATTAACCATCAGAGAAGCCAGGGTTGAGACCCCGGATCTGACCATAGTCTTCGGAAGAAGTGGCATCTGATGCCTACAGGAGTCCTTTGTGCCTGAGGTGCTTTGAGGCGGCTGACTCTGGGCTGGTGTCAGGCCATCAATTAGGCAGAAGGAGAGAGGAAGTGAGGAGACAGTGATGAGGTCAGTAATTGCACACCACAGTGCAGCTGACCCTGAGAGCAGGTGGTGGAAGAGAGTGACATTGTGGCCTCGGTCACTTGGGATTCATCTTCACCCCCGATTTTAGGCCCGAGGGGGAGCTCACTGATCTGGAAGAGGCTGCCTGTACTGTTCTGTTAACAATAAGGATAAAACCAGGAGTGGTGGCTCGCTCCCTTGTAATCCCAGCACTCAGGAGGTGGAGGCAGGAGGATCAGAAGTTCAAGGCCAGCCTGGGATACATGAGACCTCATCTTGGAAAAGAAAAAGGTAATGCGTAAGTAATGTGCTTGATACAGAAGGATATTTTCTTTCCCTTCCAGTTGTCTGGGCTGTAGAGTGCTTACTGTAAAAACATAAGGAAATGAACTTGTCTCCCAGGACTCGCGAAAGAAAAGCCAGGTGTGGTGGTGGTGTGTGCTGGTCGGCTCAGTGGCCAACTTAACCTACCTGGGGTGTCAGTGAGAGACTCTGTCTCAAAAAATAAGGTAGATGGCATTTGATATGGCAACTGAGGTTGTCATCCAGCCTCGACACGCGTACATACACACACAGACAGACACGTGCCCTTGTACCCACATGCGCATGCATAACTACCCACATGAATATGCGCACACACAGATTGCTGTTATTATTGAGACTTACAACTCATGAGATGTAATATACAGTTGCACGCATTTTATTACCTATTTCCTGCTTCTGTGGCACTGGCTCATTGTTAAGTCCCTTGCAGTTGTCTCTTATTTTTATTTTAATTTTTTATTTTTATTTTAAATTGTGTGTGTGTGTGTTCGGGGATGTGTGTATGTAAGTGCAGGCACCTGCAGAGACCAGAGGCATTGTGTTGGATCCCCTGGAGCTGGAGTTGCAGGTGGTTGTGAGCTGCCTGATGAGACTTGAACTCTGGTCCTCTGAAAGAGCAGTATGTGCTCTAAAGCACCGAGACCTCCAGTCCCTCATTCCTTTACTTATTTTGGTGGGCATGCGCGTGTTAGTGTGATAGTCAGAGGACAACCTGGAGCTGGCTCTCTCCTTCCACCGTGTATGTCCCAGGGATTGAACTCAGGTCACCAAGCTTAGCCACTGGGCTCACCCACTGAGCTGTCTTAGTAGCCCATGTTTTTTTCCTAATAACTGTCTCTCCAGAGGTAGTGATTCTTACAGAGAAATGAACTATTGTGAATATAACAACTGTATAATTTTTAAAAAGAAATCTGATCTGGAGACTGTGATGAGAATTCTCTCATCCTACCCACCCCAAGGCACCTGGGGGAAAATGTTTTGTGGTTTTTGTATAAACCAGCAGGAAGAAATGAAAGTTTTTAGCATGAAGGGGGTGGATAATTGACATCTTGGGGGTTTTGATTCTTACCTGCATTAGATTACATATAACTTTAGATAGTATAGAAACACACTCTATCTTCTGTCTATGTAGAACTCCAAGGAGGTCAGGATCTGGTTGCACCAAGTTCAGTGTTCTAGTATGAATTCAGTATATAATGCTTTTGCAGCTAGGAGGAGGAAGAAGTATTCTGTCGCTCTAGAGATAGGCCCCCCTCACCATGAGCTAAACTACAGCAGCTCACAGGCTGAGTATCCCCACCCTTTCCACATTGTACCAGCAATTTCCAGTTTCCCCCAAAGATGTGGATCACACCTCCTGCTCTGTGTCTAAGTCTCTCTATCCAGGGACCCCTATTTACTTGGGGTCCAATGTGGGGTGGGAGGATCCAGGAGCTTTACTGAGCACCTCAGCCTGAAGTGTCTGTCATTGGACGGGCAGGGAGCCAGGCAGATACTCCCCCATACTAATGCTTCTTCATTCAAGCCTGATGCCTAGGAGGCGCTGAGGTCTTGAGAGAAGCATCTTCCTTTTTTTTTTTTGACACTCTCTTCTTTGAAGACCAAGGGGCTTGACGGAAGATTTCAAGTGAAAAGATAAAATATCCCCTCCCCCTATGGTGCCAATTATCCACCCCCTTCATGCTAACAACTTTCATTTCTGGTTTAGACAAAAGCAATGAGCTTTTCTTTCTCAATGTGCTGTGGGGTGGGTGGGATGGGATATGGGCTTTCGTTTGTCAGATTAGACGTCTTTTCCTTTAAATTAGCATTTGTTAACCATACACAGCAGTGTCTGTTTTTGTGCGTGTCCATGCTGCATTTTGATCATATTCTCCCCATTAGCATCTCTTATCATCCTCCTACTTCTGTTGCTGGCCAAACCCCATTTTTCATCTCAACTAGTCCACCCCCTTTTATTGCCACCCAGTGAGTTTAATTAAAACTACTCAGAGAAACATAGGCAACTTGCCAGTGGCTACATCCCTAAAGAGAATGTCTCTCCCCAGATCAAACTTGACAACAAAAAAAAAAAAAGTTAAACACATTGTCTTTTTTTTTTTTGGCAGAAAACTGGCCATCTTTTAAAATCTTAGACAGTCCGTCAGCCAGAATATCCCTCTTCTTTTGACCTTGTTTACAGATTTTTATGAGGAGTACATCCTCACAACACTGAAGTGTGGTCCCTGGAGCAATCACTTTCTTGACAGTATTTCTACCAGCTAAGGATGCTGGTCATGCATTCCCGAACACAGAGGCTTTAGGATGAGATGCTGCACACGGAGAGAGGGATAGGGATATATTTTCTAAAGAACACTCATCTCCTTTGGAAATAAGGCAATTTGGCTTTCTACCTGGGCTCTGAATGAGATAATGTTCCAGGCCGGGGAGACGGGGAATGAAAGCGGCATTTGTGAAGTGCTGCTGGCAGCTTTTTTATTTTTACCCTGAGCCAGGCATATATTTATCTGCATTGTCCATGTGCGGGTGTTGTTTACAAGAAGGTAGAAAAGCTTAGTCAGCTCTCTTGGCTGGAGAAACACCTCTCCCTTATCAGGAGTCCAAACCCACTTGGAGAGTCCAAATTAGTCCCTGCTTACTGCTTTAGTGTGTGTGTTCATTTGGGTGCACATTTCCAAGCCTGTGTGTGTGCATGTGGAGGGCAAAGGTCATTGGGGGGCATCTTCTTCAATCACTCCCCACATTATTTACTTTGTATTTGTTTCATTTGAGTATGTGTGTGATATAAGTGTGTATGTGTATGCATGTCCATTAGGTATGTGAGCGCCTAATGGTATTTGGAGATTCACACACATGCACACACAGACACATGCACACACACATTGGTGTAGAGGTCTGAAGTTGACATCAAATAACCTTGATCATGTTCTACTTTCTTTATTAAGGCAGGGTTTCTCACTAAACCCAGAGCTCTAGCTAGCCAGCTTACTCCAGTTGTCCCCCTTCTCTATTTTTGGAGTACTAGCATGGCAGATGTATGCTATGTTTTCTCGGCTTTAATGTGAGTTTGGGGGATCCAGACTCTTATCCTTACTATTGTTGTGCAACCAGAGATTTATCCATCCAGCCATCTCGTTAGCTCCACCTTAATTTTTGCGACTTATCATGGGGCTTTCTGATTGGGCTAAACTGGCCGGCCAGTAGACTCCAAGGATCTCCACACCAGGTCTGGAGTTGCAGACAAGTGCAGCCGTGTTCATATATCTCTGTGGGTGATAAAGCTCAGCTACTGAGCCATTCCTCCTAGTACCTCACTACTTTCGAATTGCTAGCATTTGCCGTGCAAGGAGGAAATATCAGGCGTCAGCTGCTATGCGGTTGTGATGTCACTATACACACACTGGGTTTCAATTGTCTGGAATTGAGAATGGCAGAAGAGCCTATCCTTTGAGGACGTCTCTTATCAGCTTTTCCTCTAGGTCAAACAGAAGTGGGCATTGAAATTTGGAGATGGGTTGACAGTGGTTTTTACTGCTTCACTATGGACAATAACAGAGAGCATGCATTATTCCCCACGGAAGGTTTCATCTATCCGGTGATCAGTCTTAACTGGCAAGCTAAAGCTTAAAGCCGAGAGCCCCATTGCTCTCAGAATGCCACTCACACACGCTGGAAAGGGCATAAGAAGGAACTTGAAATCTTCCCTTGTGCTCTTCAGCCAGACTAGCCCAGGCTTTTCAGAAGGCGGTACTTATTGGGAAGAATGCGATTGGAAGGAAAACATGAAGTCAAAAGGCAAGGGACTTTTGAGGTGGCAGCAAGCCTGCGATCTCGGCTCAGAGCTGGCAAATCCTTGGCAACCAGATAGCAATGCTCCTCATTTATGAACAGCCAACAAAGCCACGGCAGGTGACTGGTGCTGATGCTACAGAGGCCTCTCAGATGGCCAGGCCCCTGCAACCTTATTCAGCACCTCATTAAAGCAATTTCGGAATCAATTCCAGATTTGACAAGCCGTCAGTGCATTGTTGCTTCTCGATGATGGGAGTGACATGTTAACAGCAATTAGACTTTCGTGCGCACACGTGGGAGCCCGTTCAGCATATTCTTTATTAGAAGAGCCCAAAATGCGTTATTATAATCATCTAACCTGGGGTCATGGACACATGCTCTGTGATCTCTGCCTCTGTCACCGTCCCCTCAGTGAAATCCCGTCTATTGTCCACAGAGATTAAAAGGAAGTGCTTACCCCAGATGCGATATTGGAAAATCAAAGGTCAGAGTACAGCTCATGGTAGCCTCCGTGTTTTTTAATACGAATGATGGAAGCAATCAGATTAGCATGAAGGGATATTGCTTCTTCTAACAGATGGAGTGGGATTCTTATGCAAATGAGGAGGACAGGCTAAATAATTTGTTGGTAGCTTTCTGGGGCCAGCAGTGGGATGTTCTTGCTGCGGCTGGTTTGTACTCAGACAAGGTAATGGAGGAGGCTGGGCTCTGTAACCCTCATAGCATGGAAGCTCTCTCTCTCTCTCTCTCTCTCTCTCTCTCTCTCTCTCTCTCTCTCTCTCCTTGGCCTGTTAAGGACAAAGGACAACCTCAGTTGTTGTTTCTCAGGTACCGTCTACCTTGGTTTTGGACCAAGTCTCCTCTCATTGGTCTGAAACTCACAAAGTTAATTACATTGGATGGCTAGTAAGCTCCAGGGGATCTGCCTGTCTCTACCTCTCCAGAGATGGGATGACAAGCATGTAGTAGCATGTCTGCATTTTTTTAAAAATCTATCCACTCTGAGGATCGAACTCTCGTCCTTATGATTGCATAGCAAGCAGTTCACTGACTGAGCCCTTTCTCCAGCCCCAGCTCCTTTATTACAATCAATCTCCTCTGTCTGGTGTGGTCTCTCTGTAGCCAGCTCTACTTGGGCGATGGGGTTCTCAGTGGGGGTTGTTTTCCTTCCTCTTCTGCAATAGTATAATGCCGTCTGAGTTTTCCAAGACTCAATCGGCCAGTGACATCCAAATAAGCCTCAACTCCCACTGGATCCCATTTCTTTCCGGTTATCCCAATGGAGTCTCTCGTGCTTATGGCCAGGTCTCTCCTGGTCGCTTGTTTGGGTTTCTATTTGGATGGGGGAGAACACAAAGATATCTCTCTACCACAAGCTGCATCCGCAGTCTGAGATGCGTGCCATGTGCCCAGTAGGCAAGCATTTTCCCGCTGAGCTGTACCCTCGGTCTTAGATGGCTGCTCTTTGTGAGTGGCTTGATGCTTAGTGACAAGTGGGGCTAATGCTTATTTTATAATAAGCCTTCAAGTGAGGACTTAAAGTGTTTTTTAAAAGAATGATTTATTTTGCTTTATGTATCTGGGTGTTTAGCCTGCACTTATGTATGTATATCACATATGTACGTGGTGTCCATAGAGGTCAGAAGACAGCATAGGATTCTGTAACTGGCGTTGCAGAAGGTGGTAGACCACTATGCAGGTGCTGGAACTCAAACCTGAGTCTTCTGCAAGAATACAAGTACTATTCTTCATTGACCTATCTCTCTAGCCCCATGAGGACTTTTCCTAAAAATCCAGCTTTGATGACAGTAGTGCATCCGGGATTAGTTGCTCTGGATCTCCTGGCTGGTAGGCGGGCTATTTTGGATCCCTCCTGGCTAACCGTTGTCCCATACCATCTCTTCAACAAAAACTGATGCACTCAATGGGGATATATTACACTCCAACACTGTGAACTCTTCAAGAATATGAATTCAAAGATGTGAATTCTTTAAGAGCAAATGTTAGTTGGCTAACTGAAAGAATGAGCTACCAAATTCAAGGTTACCTATGAATTCATATCCCCAGGATTATGGATTTGTATATGTTGGTCAGGCTATTTAAATTTATTCTATTATTACGATGTGAGCATCTAGGCTCAAGTGTGCCACGGTGTGCATGGCATGTGGAGGTCATGGAAACTCTAGGGCTAGAACTTAGGTGGCCAGGCTCTCATGGAAAGCTCTTTTACCTGATGAGCCATCTCACTTGTCCTGAGAAGCCTATTGAAAAATGGAAATAGGCCTGGCAAGATGGCTCAATGGGTAAAGATTGTAGTACCAGCACGGCGCCTTGAATTTTATCCTTCATAAACGTGGAAGATGATAACCAGCTTCATAAAGCTGCCTATTACCTCCACATGCATGCCATGGCATCTATGTTCTCCCTCCATATCACTAAATAAATAAATGTTTCAAGAGGTAGTATGTCTTTATAAAGAAAGGTAGAAATAGCCCTCAACATGGCTATCCACACCCACCTTCTTTCTGCTTCTCTACAATGCTAACCAGGGCTGACATATTTATTATACCTGCCTAACTCTCACACTAGGAAATAGATCCATGAAGGCAAGAATATTTTAACATTGTATCTTCAGAAGACATTTATAACAGAGCCCCCTGCTAAACTGTGATCTAGATAATTATTGAATCAGATAAAAAGCATCTTAGGCATAAGTGAGATAAATGACGTATTTTTATCCAGGCTGAGAAATACAAGCACTGACTTATGGGTGCCAATGGTGGGACATGCAACATTTCAAAACTGGAAAGGTCTGCAGGGCTCATTTAGAGTCACCTGATTTTCAGAACAAGTCATTTTGGTAGTATAAAACTGGTAGCAGAACCAGAATTAAAATTCTTTATCTGGGAATTGTCTCATCTTATTTCCCAGTCACTTAGTATGACTGCATCTAGGGCTGTCTTTCCCCACTAAGCTTTCTGTCAAACCCACCACCAGGATGCTGTGTTCTTTGTTCCCACTTAGGCTTCTTCCTGGCTGGCCGGCTATGGGGGCTTTAGCCTCCCTTGTTGTTTTAGGGGAAAGGTATGTGGTGGGGAAGGGAATTAGCTAGCCGTGGCTTTTGAAGCAGTCTGGAGTCTGCCTCTTTAATGGCTTCCTTTAAGCATTTGTTTCTAAAGCCAGGTCATCAAAGACAAGCACCATCTGCAATTTCCCAGCTCTTCATTTAGTTGGGAAAGCCTGGTGCACACCCTCAAGACACCATTTGGTGCCTTCACCGGCTTCAGATAAGCAGGAAGTGGCCTCTTGGGAAGATAAACAAGCAAATCTGCAGATGATGTGCTCAGGGTTTATATTTTTGCTTATTGATTAAAAGTAGTTTTATTATTAAGTTCCAAAGAGTGACACGGACAATTATAGATAAATTAAGAAATACTTTCATTTTTAAAAACGTTTTATTAGTACACATTAATAGTACATAATAATGGTTTTCCATTATGATCAATAGATATCAATGGAGATTATTCCTTCTTTCGTCCTAAGACAAGGTCTTATGTATCCCAGGCTGACTTTGAACTTCAGATTCTTCTGCCCCTATATCTCAAATGCTGGGATTACAGGCGTGTGATTATGTGTGGCTCAGGAGGGAGCCAGGGCTTCTGCAAGCTAAGCAGTCACCTTAGCCACGTCCCCAACCCTTGATTGAGATTTTTTCTAGGATTAAATTTAACTTCAACAGTAAATGACTGCTCCCCAGGAAGACTCAAAGATAAACCAGGCAATTAAACTCTAAATGTTCACCATCTGATTTTTCTATCGTCTCTATGGGATTCACCTAGCAATTAAACAATCAATAGTTGTCCTGTAAGTGGTGAGTGAACCCATGCAATCTATGACCTGGAAAATCAACCATTACATGAGTGGAAGTGTGAAATGATTTGGAAATGATCAGGACCATCAAGCGCACACTCATGGGCAGGTAAGGATGCTTCCTCCCTTTGACACATTTGGGGAGGTCCCACTCTGGGAACGCTGGGTAAATCTTCAGGCTGGGACTTGGCTCCACATGCAGGACATTCTACATGGGATCTGGGGACGTCTGCAATAGCAACTTCTTCCAGGTTGTGAGCCACTAAGATCTGCTCAGCACAAATTCTATCACTGGGGACTGGGAAAGGCAACTCATTTGATAACATACTTGCCATGCAAGAATGGCAAACCTGTGTTTGCAATTCAGTCAGCACCCATGCATAAGGCTAGGCATGTGTGCTTATAATCCCACTAATGGGGAGGCTGAAAAATGGGCTCGTTGGAGTCACTGGCCAGCCAGCATAATATACTTGGGGCTCCCAGTGAGAGATTCTGTCCCAAGAAACTAGGTGAAATTGGCCAATTTTAATCAAAATCTGTCTGGATGCAATTTCTGCGCAGGTCTCTAAATACTAGAGACATCAATATATAAAAGTCAGAAATTATTTCAATAAAGGAACAACAAGATTAAATCTAAAAAAATAAAGGAATAGGCATATCTAATTAAAAAATAAAAGAACCTGAAGATTTAATTAGAAAAATCTCAAGGTAGGCAGCTCTCGAGAAAGGAAACCTCAGGTTGACCTTTAACCTCTACATGCAAGCCTACAAATGCATGCACACACATGTGCCCACATAACACCTACATAAACATGTACATACGCCTGCCCATGTATACCTGAACACATGTGTATGTACAATTCCATAATTTAGTTCCAGGCTGTGAGACTAAATGTGGGCCAGTGTGTTGGAGTGGTCAGCTAAGTTGGCTGCTCAGGACAAAGATGGATGTGTATCCTCAAGACCTCCTTGCAGGGAGAAGCTTCAGCAAAGACAAATGTTTGTGCCTTAACTAGAGAGTTTCTACCCCTCTGATGTCAATGTGGACTGACTTTGTCCCAGAGAGGGCAGCTCTTGCTTCTGTCTGTCTTCTCCCAGAACTGGGATCACACGCATGCAAACACCACACTGAGCTTTTTCATTTTTAATGTGGATTCCTGGAATTGAACTCAGGTCCTCATGCTTACACAGGGAGCTCTAGTCTAACTAAGTCCTTTCCCCAGTCTGTGGGCTTTTTATTTGCTTGAACTTTTCCCCGGGTTAGCAAATGTTTAAAAATGAGTTTAGCAATTGCATTCATGGTGACCAGTTGGTGTCACGAATGAATGCTGTGTTAACACATTTTATTTATTTGATGTTTTTAGATCTTTAAAAAGCACCCTTGAATACATTCTCTTCCGGAAACCCATCTATGCAGAGATTACTAGCCCTGTTTTAAAGACGAGGCCACGGATGCTCAGGTAAGTGAGTTAGATGCTAGGTTTTGCAGGCAGGAGCTGTTTTCTCTTCCTTCTGTCCTATTTCATCTTCCTTCAGGAGACTGAGGTGCACAGATGCTGCCGTGGTGTTGTATTTACGAGACCATACATAAGGGAACCCCTTAGGGCTCCCGAGAAACATGGCGTGTCATCATGCCGCCTCAGGATTGGAAATCCCCCTGTTCTACAGACCGCCAGCCAATACTGTTCCTTCCCTGAGAAGTTCTGACTCTGGGTCTCCTGGTATGGTATGACAAACCACAGGCCCATGTTTTCAGACAACAATTGTGGCCACAGAAGTTCCCCAAAATAGTTGGTAAACCTTTGTCGAATCTGTTCTGACGCCGTGTGGGCAGCTGGGTTTCACCGGGAGGGCACTGAAAGTACCAGCCTCAGACAGTCCAAATCCAGAGCCTGGGGATCCCCACTTCTTCCTTCCCTCCCTCGTGCATTGTTCATAGCACCCCCATGACTTGTAAGATCTGATGAAATACTGACATTATACTTGCTGTTCTAACTGCATGCTTTGCAACTTTAAGATATGTTCTTTTAAACTGTATATAACTCTGCCTTTCAAACCTCACCTGATCCTACACAGAAGGGGAACTTAAAGGGGCTCCTCGAGTTTCTGAAAATAAATACAGATCAGAAACACAGTGGCATGGCCGGTGGGATTGTTTGCTTTCCTGAGTGATTTCTGCAACAAATAACTGAAAAATAGAGGGAGATTATATTTTTAAAAACTGAATGGGAGAAAATAAATGTCTCTTTGTTTATCAGCAACCAATGTGTGTTGCTGGGTCCTAAGGGCTCCCTCGGAGGGGGTGAGAAGGCGCCCGTATCAGTGGCATAGACACCAGAAGGCAGGTAAAAGGCAAACAGCAGACTCGTTTGCTCAGCAATGGGGAGAGCCTTACATACCCTCCTCCCAGCACTCAGGCTGAGTACAGATGGGTTGACATTGCATGGTCGTCCCTCATTGACTAGGCACGATCAGGGCCTCTGACAGCACCTGTTGCTAGGCCCTCAGGCAGACTCCAGGTTGGTCTATGGCCTTGTGGGCCTTATCTTCCTCCAAATGAGTCCCTGTTTCCAAAGAAATTAATGACCCTTGTTGGTTTCATGAAAGAAGAAGAAGAAGAAAAAGAAGAAGAAGAAGAAGAAGAGGAGGAGGAGGAGGAGGAGGAGGAGGAGGAGGAGGAGGAGGAGGAGGAAGAAGAAGAAGAAGAAGAAGAAGAAGAAGAAGAAGAAGAAGAAGAAGAAGAAGAAGAAGAAGAAGAAGAAGAAGAGGCGCGTGCTCAGTCTGTAAAGTGCTACCCACACAAGCATGTGGAGCTGGGTCCAACATGTCAACATCCATGTTAAAACAAAAAAGGTGGGGCCGTGATGTTCACCATGCCTGTAGTCCCAGCACTGTAGAGCTGGAGTTAGGATGATGCCTGGAGCCTTGGCTAGTCAGTCTGTCCAAACCTAAACCAGCAGCCCCAAGTTCAGTGAAATACCCTGTTAAAAAAATAAGGTGGAGAGTGATTGAGACACCTGACATTGACTTTCGGCCTCCACATACATGTATGCTCATGTGAACACATGTGAGCTTGTATACACACATACACAGAAAAGCAAACAAGTAAGCAAGGAAGAGAGAAAGAAACTGAAAGGAAAGAGGGGTGGAAGGAGGGAGAGAGGGGAGAGCTGCTTCCCTCTGTGTGTGGACTGCTGGCAGCTAGGCTCAGAGCCTTGACTTGGGCTGCCTCGCCAGATGGCTTCATAAGCACATCCCCTGGGCGGCCCAGGTTTGGATGTGCCATGAAGATAACGAGCAGGCCTGCAGCTGGCATACATCCTTAAAGGTGAGGACCAGCTATAGGGAAGTCACACGTTTGACTGTAGTTAAAGACAGGTCACATGTGGAGAATCTTGTATCAGCCAGGCTGTTAGCCCCCACAGAAGACCTCATGACATACATTTCAAGCACCCCTGAAACTCAGCTAGACACATCCTGTTTTCTTTGCTCCAGCCTTTCAAAAGTGGTATTCAATACTTGAGAAAAACCTCAAAGCCCTAAGCAGGTACCAGCCAGCCCAATTTAAGGTCAGGTTTTGCATAGAAGATTCAGACAGGAAACAGACGGGCGTCAAAGCAACCAGGAGGGCAGCGAAACAACACCACTCTGTCCACAGACTGCACACGGAGATGTGCTATGTCATCTGCTGGTAACGTTGTTTTCCTTTGGTAGTTTCGCTTGTGAAAGTGACGGCTGCACTTTAGCGTGGCCCCGAAGGCGGCTGTACAGTCCCTCGGTGCGAGGTGTTTTGCTGTGTAACCTGGAGCCCATCCTCAGTCAGGATCCAGATGTGGATGGCATCAGTCCATATTGCGAGTTCTTGTTAAAATGGAGTACCGTTTGTTCTTTCTTGGTGTGTGTGCGCGTGTGTGCATGTGCCTGTACATGCATATTGGAGCACGTTTATGGAGGCCAGAAGTCAACCTCAGAGTTACTTGGTTACTATCTACCTTGTTTGTTTGAGACAGGGTCTCTCACTGAACCTGAGTTCATCAAATAGGCTTGGCTGCCTGACTAGTTCCAGGGATCCACCTGTCTCAGCTCTTCTCCTGTTTTGGGGATTGCAAGTACATACCATGCATGGTTTTCTACATGGGCCTCAGAGATCGAACTTAGACCCTTTTGCTTATGTACCCAGTGCTTTTCCCACTGAGTCACCTTCCCCAGCCGCAGTCCCCACTCTCTAAAGGAAACTGTCACCATCTTGCTAGAGAGACTGGGAAGCCAAGCTCCTGCGTGTCTGTCTCCTTCACTGTGAGCCTGCTATGGTTTTACGTCCCCAGAGCATCGTTCATCTTTGACAAGTCTGTGGGCTGGCCTGTTCAGTTTTAAACTGTTGAATTTTCATAATCTGTTTATGAATGAATATGTTCCCCACTGGTTATGACTCAGGAGACACAGGGAGTGATCTGGAAAAGAGGATGATTTATGAGAATAGACAAGCAAACTCGATTGTCCCTCTTGGATCAAACAGTTTAAAGTAGAACTAGGTCCAGACACTTCAATCTTTAAAAAAAAGTTTTTTGATGAACATGTATTAATTATATATAATAATGATTTTATTATGACATTTTCATAATATATGTACTTTGATCGTACATTTGCCCATTGCTCTCTCCCATCTTCTCCAATCCTACTGTTTTCTTTTCTTTTCTTTTCTTTTTAAACTAACTTGTCCCCCTTTGGCTTTCATGTCTAATTTTTTTTTGAATCAACAAGTTTGGTCAAGGTTTCTTATAAGATTATGCATGGGTGAGGGGTTCCTTATGGTATCGTGAATGAGGGGTTACTCATTATGGGGTGTGGGTGAGAGGTCGCTTATTGGAGTTTAGTGGGGAGTTATAGGATCATAGACAACCTACCATAGCTACACCACTGAAGAAAATGCAGAGACTTGGATTTATTTATTTATTTATTTTCTTTCTTTTTTTAAAATTAACTTCTTTATTGATTCTTTGAGAGTTTCACATCATGCACCCCAATTCTGCTCACCTACTGATCCCCCCATATCCTCTCCTCACCCCTCCAGTGCCCCTACAAAAGAAAACAAAACCAAACAAGCAAGCAAGCAAATAAACAAAAACAACAACAACAATAAGAAAAGCAAACCTCTCTGGTTCTTCTTTCCTGATTCTCCAACACCTCTTCATTTGTCCTAGTGGCACTGGGGGTGTGTCACAGAGCACGGCCGTTTATCCTGTGAGCTTTACTAGCAGATGTTAAGTGCAGTGAGCCACTGTCTGGTTCAAGGCCTCTGGTCTCTGGTCCACCATCACCAACGGATCCTCCCCAGAACTCCTGTGGGATGTCCTGTGGCCGTCGGGGAGACTTGGATCTCTAATCAGTGTTATCCAGTGTTAAACGTCCTGGGCCAGCTGGTGGAGCTTCACTGACAACAGCACAGTGAGCGTTCCCAGAAGGATTAAGTGAAGGCTTATGCGCCAATTCTAATGAGACTATTACAAAGTTAAATTCTAGCACCACATGTGAACAGGCACATTTTCAGTACCTTAGTGAAGAGTCAAAGACATTTCTTTATCAAGCCAATAGATGCATAAATTAAAACATATGATCTCATCAGAGGAATGCTGGTAGTAGAGGCAATTCGAATAAACATGTTTAAGAACCTCATGTATCAACCCCTCCTAGAAACCGTTTCATGGTTCACATTAAACTATATGTACAAGACACTTAGACTTCACATTAAACACACACACACATCTAACTTTATGCATCAGATTTTAAAATTGCAACTTGTTTTGTTACTTTTTCTTTTTATAGTTGATCATTTAGGTTACTTGGAGACCCTCCAACTTCAGTATATCAGATTCTTCAGAGTTTGAACACTGTTGAAGGAGCTGCGGGTTGTATTCCTGCTGCCCCAGCTCCTGGCCACCTGGCTAGCTTATGCCCCGAAATAACAACACACAACTGTATTCTTTTAAACACTGCTTGGCCCATTAACTCTAGCCCTTACAGGCTAATTCTCATATCCCGATCAACCCATCTCTAATAATCTGTGTAGCATCAGTCTTACCGGGAAAGATTCAGCATGTCTGACCTGGCAGCTTGCTTCATGGCGTCTGCCCGGGAGAGGGGAGCATGGCCTCTGAGCTCACTTCTTCTTCCTCCCAGCATTCTGTTCTGTTTACTCCTCCCACCTATGTTTTAACCTATGAGGCCAAGCAGTTTCTTTATTACTTAACCAATGACCTTCCTCCATCAGAACACAATAAATTTTTTTTTTAATTTTACATGTGTATACATGTGTCCATGTGTGTACATGCACTCACGCATGCAAGGTTGATATCAGGTGTCTTCACTGTCTGTGTTATTTATTGAAGCAGGTCTCTCACTGAATATAGAGCTCACTGATTAGCTGGCTGGCTCTCAAGGCCCTGGGTGAGCCTGTCTTCACCTCTTGGAGGCTAGAGTTGCAGATGTGTGCTTCCAGAACCTGCTCTTATGTGGTGCTGGGGACCCAAGCTCAAGGTTCTCCTCCTTGAACAGCATGTACTTTACCCAATGAGCCACACCCTGTCCTTGAACCCCCTGTTTTCTCATTTGATTAAAATATAGGTTACCCCCCATACAATATATTCTGATTATGGTTTCCCCTCCCGCAACCCATTCGGATCCTCCCCACTTCCCCACCCATCAAATCTGCACCCTTTCTTTCTCTCTCTTATTAGAACACAAGCAGGCATCTTCAAAAATAGTAATAATAAAATGAAGACAAATCAGAATAGGGCAAAACAAGCAAGCAAGCAAGCAAACAAACAGAGCCAAAGAGAAAGCACAAGAAGCCTACACAGACGCTGAGACACACATTTGTACACACAGAAAACCCATAGAAGCAAAACGAAAAATGTTAATACATACAAACAAAAGATCCGTAAGTTCAAAAAATGCCCTAACAAAGCATTATGAGAAAAACAGAAACAAAAACCCCCAAATATTGAGTTCATTTTGTGTTGACCAGCTACTGCTGGCCATGAGGCCTTTCTTAAGAGCGGTTTGTATACCCAGTGAGACTGTATTGAAGAGAACTAGCTTTTCCCTTGTGAGTGGATATCTATTGGAGAGAGCTTCTGGGTTGGGGATGGGGACTTGTGTCCTGTTGTTCTCTCTGCTCAGTTCTGGGAGCTCCTCTGACCCAGACCTATTCAGGCCCCGTGCGTGTGTCTGTGTGCTCATCCGTGTGTCAGTCTGTTGTGCCTAGAAGGCCTTATTTCCTTGGTATCGACCACTCCCATTGGCTCTTCCAGACTTTCTGCATCCTCTTCTGCAGAGCTCCCTGAGCCCTGGAGGGGTTTGACGGAGACATCTTATTTAGGACTGAACGTTCCCTTCTCTGCACATTGTCCAGTTGTGATCTCTGTGTTATTCCCATCCACTGCATGAGGAAGCTTCTCTAAGGATGGCTGAGTGAGACGCTGATCGTATTGGTCATATTTGAAGCTCCATGACTCATTCCATATCACTGATGTCTGAGAAGACATGCTTGAGAGTCTCTGAGTTTGTTCCTAGGACACCATATTGAGAATCCGTGAGCTCCGAACTAGTCCCAAGCAGACCAAGAGATGAGTGGGATCTCGATTTCCCTTCAGACAGAGAGATCAGGGGAAGCAGAGATGTATCTGACGTTTGCAGAAGATGGTGTGGTGTGTTGGCCATCTCGAGAAATGGACCTGATTCACCTGGGATGGGGCATGTTCTTGTTTGTATTGCTAGAAATTCCTTTTGAAGTTGTTTGCTTCAAATTGGTTCAAAACCTTCTCCTCTTTCTGCTGTAGATGACTACACTTGCTTGTTTGTTTGTTTCTTTTGTTTGTTTGTTTTTCTGGGAACCCTTTTCATCCTCCCACAAGCATTAAGAGCCATGACTCGGGAGGAGGGGTTGGGGTGGGGGAACAACAAAAATGCTACATTTCTGCTTGTTTAAGGTCTTGGGAAAGTACATACATTTTCTTCTGTGAGACGAGGTCTCATTAATCCCAGGCTAGTTTTCAACACTGTGTAGATGAGGTTGGCCTTGAACTCCTGATCTTCCTGTTTCCACCATTAGAGCTCTGGGGTGATAGGTATGCTGAACTATACTGCGTTATGTGTTGCTGAGGATGGAACTCAGGACTTCGTGGTCATGCAGTCTACCAACTGAGCTACACCCCTAGAGCAGGAACAATTTTTAATGCACAAATTCTGTGACGTTTGAGAATTCTTTCTGGGACATCTCTTCGATGTTTGAGTTTTGTCGCTGTGGCCACACTGCAAGGAGCTTACCCAGCTAGCAGAGCATCAGTGCTTGTTGTCTGAGGTTTTTGTCCCACCTGGTCTTTAAAGAAACACACAGAGGTCTATATTAATCATATACTGGCTGGCCTATTAGCCCAGGCTTCTTATTAACTAATTTTTATATCTTACATTAACCCATTATTCTTGTCTGTGTTAGCCATGTGGCTTGGTACTTTTGTCAGAGAGAAATTCTCATCTTGGTTTTTCTGTGCCTGGGTGACGACTGCAGACTGAATCTTTCCTTTTCCCAGAATTCTCCTGTTCTCCTTGCCCCGCCTCTACTTCCTGCCTGGTCACCCCACCTCTGCTTCCTGCCTGGTTACTGGCCAATCAGCGTTTTTTTAAACAAGTACAAGAAACAAATCTTGTAAAGGGTAAAACCATTGTCCCACAGCAAGCACTGATTCTGGAACTGTGCCAAGATGCTGAAGCAAAACTCACGGAATAAAGCTAGGATGCCAGCAGAATTCCTGCTTATTTAGCTTTGTGTGTGTGTGTGTGTGTGTGTGTGTGTGTGTGTGCATGTGTGTGTGTGTGTGTGTGTGTGCGTGTGCATGTGTGCATATATGTGTCTGGAGGCCAGGGAGCTACTGAAGATGGCTGACTGAACATAGCTTGTTGGGGCCCATGCATTGACCCTAACAAAGGTAGTCCAACTTCCCAGAGGACTTTGAATGATAAATAAGTCATCCCCAGGAATTATACCAGCTTCTCTGTTCTGCGTGACCCCTCTCAGCCTGTTCCCTGACCCCATCCACCTCTGTCTCTCCAGTCTCATCCTTTCCTGAGTTTTTCTCACATCTGGTCTCCTGAAGACTGTGACACAATGTGGTATCTAGCATCTGGCACCTGCCACAGCAACTTTGCGTGGATCTTCTTATTTTGTACCCTAGATGCCTCTTCCATTGCTTCATGTGAACCCAATTGTTGAATGCCACTCATTTAGTTATTTAGCAGTGACCTTTCTGGACGGGCAGTGTACCAAACACAGGGAGCCAGACACCATGTTACAGCACCCAGGTCCTGTTCTCAGTAGAAGGTATAAAATTCAGTGGGTAAGTTGGAGAGGTGGCACTAAAATATTCAACTTCTGTGATAAAGCTGGAGTTCCTAACTTCAGGTGTTAGACATCGCACGGTCCTGAGCTGCTCCAGCCCCTGAGGTGGGTGGGAAAGACAGTTGGCAGGTAAAGGTGTGTGCTACCGGACCTGATGACCCAGTTTCATTTCCAGGGAGCCACATGGGAGAAGGAAAGAGCTGATTTCTACGAGTTTTCCTCTGACCTAGAGAAGCGAAGGTACAGGGTGGCTAGGAGGGTGTCTGCACATGCCTTCCTTCTTAGGTAGGAAGTTAACAATGGTGAGGAGGGCTGCATAGCCAAGGGGAAGCTGGGAGGACCAAAGGGTGGGGTCCAGGGAGTGGGTCACTAGGACTCTGATACCTAATTGATTGCATTCAGGAAGGTGGAACTTGTGAGAACATTAGTTCTTAAGGATCAGCAGCAAATTAAGTAAGATCTGATAGTATGGCCTGGCCCACAATCTTCTTTCCTCTCTGGCAACCTGCTACCCTTCTCAGCCCAAAGTTCCACCAGCGTGCCTCTCTCCAGCGGGCACAAAGCGTGCAGCTCTTCCAAGTCTTGCAAAGTAGGTCTTTAGGCTGAGGCTAGCCCACAAACCAGACCTGACCTGCCAGCGCTTGAGAAAGGCCCCCTGAGAGGAAGAAGTGACTCGAAGACCTCGCTGCTCCCACCCGTCTTTTCAGGAGAGTTTCAATTCTGGGTCAAGAGTTGAAACCACCCAGACAAACTACCTCGCCACTCTGGATGATCTGAGGTTTCAGGCAAGGCATTTGCAGAAGCTTGTCTGGCCTCATTTTTCTTAGAGTGTGACTCTGGGAATTTTCACAGGTTATTCTGAGTGTGCTCTGGCGGCCAGCTCCTCTGTGGGGAAAGAAGCAGCTTATGACTCAACACTCATTTCATTTGTATGTAGTTTTGGTCCTGCTTCTGTATTTATTTTTAAAATTTTTACTTCTTGTGTGTGAATGGTATATGTGTGTGTGTGTGTTTGCATGTGCGTATGTGTGTGTGCCTGTGCCAAACTGTGCACATGGAGGTCTGAAGACAACCTTAGGTGTTGATTGTTGCCTCCCATCTTGTTTGAAACAGTCTCTTGCTAACAGCTGTGTGCAGTGGCCTAAGAATTTGGGGATTTCCCACCTCCGCCTCCTGCCTTGCTGTAAAAGCCCTGGGATTACAGACATGTGCTAGGTATCCAGCCTTTATGTGGGTTCTGAGAATTCAAACACAGATCCTCACATTGGCACAGCAAACACTTTAACTACCAAGTCATTTCCCCAACCCCCTGCTTTTATTTTTAATTGACATGGAATGATTACATTTTATGGGGTACAATATGACGCTCTAAAAATTTGTATGTATAAGGTACAATTCATAGGATAATTGCCATATATTCATTGCCTTAGGCATCCGTTATTTCTTTGACAACAGTTTAAATTTCTGTGACTCAAAAGTTGTTTTTTTTTATTTTTATTTATGGATGTATGTGTGTACTTGCATCCATGCATGTGTGTGGGGGTGCACAAAGGTCTCACATGTGCCATGACCTACATGAGAAGTCAGAGGATAACTTGTGGGAGTAGGGACTCTCCTCCCACTGTGTGGGTTCTGGGGCTCAAAACTTTGCCAGTCTTGGTGGCAAGGATCTTTACCTTGTAAATCATTTGCCAGTCCAATTTCTGTTACTTTTACCTTGTAACATTTCAGGAACCTGTCTTTAGATAGACAGGTAGATAATGCCTCTCATACTCTGTATACAGTTAAGATTTACATTAAGCAAGTACAACAATAAAACAAGCACACTAGCATTATTTTCAAATTACATACACAACACTGCAGGGTAAAGGGTGCTTTTACATTTTAAAATACCCTGTTTTAATTGTGTGTGTGTGTGTGTGTGTGTGTGTGAGACGATCATGTGCACATGGATGCAATACCTGTGGAGACCAGAAGAGGGTGTCAGGTCCCCTGGAGCTGAACTTATAAGTGGTTGAGAGCCACTTACTTTGGGTGCTGGGATCTGAACTCTATTCCTCTGTAGCAACAGTGTGTGCTCTTAACTGCTGAGTCATCTCTTCAACCTTACTTTACCTTTGTTTAAAAATCATGTAAGTCCATGCACACAAAATGAGAGCGTACGATTCGGTGGTGTTTAGTATAACTGCAATGTGTGTCTTCCATCTGCATCCAGAATGTTTTCATCAGCCCCAAGTAAAGTCTATATCCAATAGTAAGGAGTTCTTATCATTCTACAGCCTCTGATAGCCACCTTCTTTCTCTGTGGACTTAAATATTCTGATACATTGTGAAAATACACTTGCGTGGCCTTTTCTATTGTGGGTTTGTTTTTTATATGAGAGGCATAAGGAAGGGAGGAAGGGAAGAAGGGAGGGGTCTATGTGTCGATACGAATGTGTACACACCATGGTGTGTTTGTGCAGGCCGGAGGACAACGTTTGAGGATTGGTTCTCTTGCTCCACTGTCGGATCCTGTGATCACACTCAGGTTTGTCACACACACTCACTGGCCTGGTGTCTGTTTTTTAAAAAAATGTTTAAAAACATTTGTGTGTGTAAATGAGTGTGTGCATATGTCTTTGTGGGTATGCTGGGCATGTATGTGTGTATGCATATGTGTGTGTGTAGGTCAGAGTGCAACCTCAAATGTTATTTCCTCAAATGGAACCATCCTCCTTGTCTTTGAGCCAAGATCTCTCTTTCTGGCCTGGAACTTGCCAAGTGGGCCAATCTGTGGGCCAGCCAGTGCCAGGGATCTGCCTGTTTCTGCCTCCCCAGTGAGGGCATCATGAGGGTGAGTTACTAAGCCTGTTTTTTGTTTTTGTTTTTGTTTTTTTGTTTTTAATAACAGGGCTGGAGAGATGGCTCAGTGGTTAAGAGCATTGCCTGCTCTTCCAAAGGTCCTGAGTTCAATTTTCGGCAACCACATGGTGGCTCATAACCATCTGTAATGAGGTCTGGTGCCCTCTTCTGGCCTGCAGACATATACACAGACAGAATATTGTATACATAATAAATAAATAAATTAAAAAAAAACAATCCCAGGAAGCAAACGCTGATGATAATTATTTCTAAAAAAAATAACATGGTCTCTTTTATAATGTGGACCCTTGTGTTTGCTAGGCAAGCACTTTGCCAAGTAGATTATCTCTCCAGTCTTGGTTTATACTGTTTAATACTAGTCTGTAATTATCCAAGTTTCCTTCATATGGAAATATATGTCAAAATGTTCCATTTCTATGATAATATTTCAACATGTTTAAGTCTCATTTTATTGATTAATTCTTCAGTCATTTCTACTTTTTTTTACCACTGTTTAGAAAACCTAAGTGTTGAGGCATCTGAAGCTGAAACGGTGTGATTGGACCACTCCATGCGATGTTTGGAGGAAGTGGAGATGGTCCAAGGTGCTATTCTGTCGAGTTGGCACCTTCAGATCAAACAGTTGGCTGTTAGGCCTGTCACTCTCTGATGTGGTTGTTAAACAAAGGTGGCAGAGATCTTCGCTGTGTTTTACCCTTTTTCTTGCTTAAAAACAGAAAGCCTTGAGCTTCAGTTGTGACATGGGGTCTCCCTTACCTATTTGTGGGTTTTCTTAACGCTCTTAAAGTGGACTTCTCAGGCAGATGGGGGTGAGCACAGTTCTCCAAATCTCTAAATAGAGGTATGACAGAGCTCAGATGAGACAAGCCAGACACCTGCTTGTGCCGGTTTAGTGTTTGGCTTTGGCTTGTCTCCCATGCTCAGAAGCCCAGCTTTCATCTTCTCACCGCGCACAACATTTGTTTGGACCAGAAGATTGGAAGACTAAAGCACCAAGACGGAGACTCTCCCTCTCAGGCACATTTCCTTCTTCGGCCACAAATGGCAGCCAAGGAGATGAAGCAGAGCAGAGGGGCCTCAACAGAAAGGACTGTGCTGGGGAGGAACACGAATGTCGTGTTTGCCGCTCAGAGGCAAGAAAACAGCATGGGAAAGGCGAACTAAATGCTGTCTGACCTGGCTGTGGGCAGAGGTGCTCTTTCCGTGTGGGGGACTCTCGCAAGACTGTTAGAGCTGAGAATCAGGGTCAGCGCGCTTTGACTTTATCTCCAGAGGATGGAATCCTGGTAACAGATCTTTTGAGAAGACCCTTCCCCACAGTCCATTTACTGGAATAAAATCCAACCATAAATATGTTCTGAACCTGTTTATTAGAAAGGTGATTTGTGGGTAAGCTAGGGAGGTAGCTCGGTAGGGAAGGTGCTTGCCACTCTGAGGAGTTGAGTTTGCTCCACAGAACCCATGTAAGAAAGCTGTGTGGAGCGGTGTGCACTTGTAACCCTGTCACTTGGGAGGCAGAGACGGGAGGGTCAGTGGGGCTGATGACCAGCCAGCCCAGCTTAACTGCTGAGCCCTGGTCCCCATGAGAGACCATCTTTCAAAAAACAAACTGCATAGCTCTGGAGGATGCGTGGTTTGACCTCTAGCTTTCACATGCGTGGACAGACACATGCATTCATACTTGCACACTTCCACCTGCACGCCTCCTCCCTCCCTCCCTCCCTCCCTCCCTCCCTCCCCACAAAACATGATTGGGGGAACCATAGCATCCTGCAGCTATAGCTGAACTGATGTTGAGTTCTTCATTTTGAATGTAACTCTGGATTTTTAGTGCTTCTACCTCTTTTGACTTGGTACTGGAGCTTCTGCCATTTCTGGGGCTACCTACAAGCCCTCCAGCAAGGCGTATTGCTCCCCCACCTAATACTGCAGTGTGGTATGGTAGAAGAGCAGCAAACACAGGTCTAGTTTTAACATAGCCAGTCATCATTTTAGTCTCGTGGTCTCTAGAACAAAGGGAGACGGGTCCCAAAGTTTCTTCTGTAGACTCCAAGAGTTCTTTGATCATCAACTGAGGCTGATGGAACCCTAGGCTACAGGCCGTCATTTCAGGAAAACCTTGGCAGGAACTCCAGAAGCTAGCCACATCACATCCCATCCACAGTCAAGAGCAGAGAGAAATGAATGTACCCAATTTTGCCTACTTGCTTAGTACTCAACTAGCCCTTACCAGCTCGTCTACACCCCCAAACTAGGGAATGGTGCTGCCCACAGTAGGTAAGGCCCTTCTGTATCAAGTGACAATCTACCATCTTTATAGACCTTCCCACAGACATGCTGATCTGGCCTAGACAATTCCTCAATTGAAACATTCTTTCCAAGTTAATATTTAAGACTAACCAGCACAACCTCATAGGGTACTGATGTAGATGATGTGGAAAGTGGTTTAATACACTGGAAACAGCTGGAGAAAGGCATTCGTTCAATGGTGTGATCCAGATCCAGCCTATTCTACACGGGATTGTTGAAAGCAGGCATACATAGGGCTTTCCTAGTCTCAGGACAGTGTTACTCAATAGCTCTTGGCTTCGTTCGTTTTCTGATTCAGGGTCTTATGTAGTCCAGGTTGGCTCAAACTTGCTATGTAACCAAAGACAATCCTGGACACAAGGTCCTTCTGTTTACAATTCCTTAGTACACAGTACATCACTATGCCTTGTTTCACGCAGTAGTGGGGATGGAATCCAGGTCTCTGCACATGCCAGACAAGTTCTCTGTCAACTGAGCTATATCCCCAGCTCCTTGATGGTCCCCGCTCAGAAAAGGAAGTCCATACTTGACCCCCGACACCATTGCAGCTAGCCCTTTAACCTTCTTACTAAGTGTTCCACTGTCAACAAACAGCACAATGGTAGGAGGTTTGAAATACATTTCCTTTTCCTGATCTTTAGTAGAGCGCTAATGGTTTCAGTGAAAGACCAAAGGAGTGGCAGGAAAAGACAAGTCCTATGTGCCAGTGCAGTCAAAGGCTATTTATAAGTTCAGATACTGTAAATCTTCCAGGTGTTGGGGGTAAAGGCTTCCACTCTATACAGCCCGTGAGGAAGCCGAGCTCGTTGAGTCTTGTCGTGGGCACCAGAAGGCAGCTTTCCGGTTTCTTCTCCACGCATTCTGTGTGTTGGTGAAGAGAAGGAATTGTCGGAGCATTTGAACAGATGGACACGTGAAACGATGTCCTTTGATGATGGAAGGCTGCGCCTGCCTCAAGGGTTCTGACTATAAAAGACACTTTGGGCCGGGCGATGGTGGCGCACGCCTTTAATCCCAGCACTCGGGAGGCAGAGGCAGGCGGATCTCTGTGAGTTCGAGACCAGCCTGGACTACAAGAGCGAGTTCCAGGACAGGCTCTAAAGCCACAGAGAAACCCTGTCTCGAAAAACCAAAAAAAAAAGACACTTTGCCAAAATTACCAAGATAAGCTGTGTTCTTTTGCCTTTCCCAGGATTTTCTGCTCTCTGCCATTGCTCACCAGAGCTGCAGTTCTGTCTGACCTCCTCTTTCCAGACCATGCTCTGTCTAGTGGTCTCTCACAGCCCCGGCTCTGCCCCCCCTGTTTCCATCCTTCTATTAACAATGTATGTCCTCTGCCCCACCCCCTGTTTTCAGTACTGGGATTTTTATAAAGTCAGGGCAAACAGTTACTAACAAGCAATACCTTCAGTCCCTGTGTTTTAATTTTCTTATTCTACATTTTCTGGAATTTATGTCTGATTCCTCTTCAGTCTTCCATTTTTCATTCCTTCATCTACCTATCTGTCCCTTTATCTCTCCTCATCTACCTTATTGACTATTCATCTATATACCCACCAATACATATATATCCACCTACCCACCTATCTAATCTATCCACCCATTCTCCACCCATCCATTCTCCATCCATTCTCCATCCATCCATCCATCCATCCATCCATCCATCCATCCATCCATCCACCTACCTACCTGTTCAACCATCTGCCCACCTAGCCAACCATCCACCGATCATCCATTCATCTCATCCATCCATCCAAGCAACCATCTTCTCACCTATCCAAATATCTAATGATCTTTATGAGTGATTTGTCTTTAACAACCTTGATATTAACTGTTCCTCGGATTCTGGTAGGACCACAGGCTAACAGGGTAGATGTGTAGGGAGGACATTCAGTGGCTTTAATCATCTTATGTTCTCTACTTAACCTTAGAACTGGCCAGGTTAGATCTACAATGTCAGAATAAGAGTCGACTTGAAGATGGTTCTGCTTGGTGTGCAGTCATTTCTGCCTAACCACAGTCATTCTAGAGTGTGATGTAACCTGAGTCTGTGGCAACAGAGGCCCTACCACCATGGCTGGAAAACCCAGGACTCGGGCAGGTGTGAGGCGTCTGCAAGGCCTTTGCTCTGGGTCTAGCCTCTGACCTCCTCTCAGGGAGTTTCAGTGGCAGTCTCTCCTGCGGTCAGGTCACTGGGATTGTGGGTAAGATCTTTCCTGTCATGATTTTCACTCTGATTAACTTTGCTCTGAGGAACTGCTAACAGCCTCTCAGAGACTTGGTCAGCCTGGGAAACCCAGCTCCTCTCTGGGTCTGAGTTAATCACTGTGTAGGGGCTGATTTGGGGATAAAATACATTCCTTCTCACATCAGACATGTCAGCCCAGTCTCTCCTGGTGCATGTTGGGCTTTCTCAGTTTGGGTATCTCAGCATCACTGGGACAGCCAGCTAAGAGGAGTGTGGTTGGCTTAGGTCTTGATGTGTCAGTTACTTCTGGGCTTGGTGCCACTCAGCTCCGGGTATAATCAAAACCTGCAGCTTAGTGGGACATCCTCTTGTTCCAGATGACTCAGAGTGCTGGGGCAGCTGGTAGAAGTTTTGTTTATAACAGCCCTGCCTACTCACACTGACACTCCAACTCCCACAAACCACTTCACAGGTGCCCCAAGTTTTGGAGCATATAACATTTTGTCAACTGTTGCTCTTTTTATTCTGCCTTTTTTAAAAAAAAAAACTTACCTAAACAAAATTAAGCTGTGGGAGTCCATTAATAAAAGGTTTCTATAACAAAATTATTGGCACACTGCAAGGGGCTTTGGAGGAGAGCGGGGAGATCAATATTACCTGGAATAAAATAGCAGGGCAGGCATTACTCAGGGGAAATTTGCTCTTAAGTCTGAAGGGAATATAGATTTGCACCTGGGCAGTCAATGTTAGAGTATGATGAACTGTGCATTAGAATCAGCAGGCTGGGAATTATTTCAGGAGACTTCAGAGACTCTAAATGTGCTCGAAATAAAAAAAGCAAGCAAACAAACAAAAGCCGTAGCCAAATCTTTTCAGAAATCAGGAGCCAATATTTGCACAAATAGGAACCAGAAACTAAAGGATGCAGATCTAACAGATTCAAAGACAGAGGGGTTGGTTCATCTGTGGATGCCTTCAAGGCCACAGAAGTGGTGATGACGATGTCTGCCTCGGGGAGGAAGGGAGCGGAGGACAAGGAAGAAAAGCAGCCCGCTACATGGGTGGCTAATGGGAAGCTGTCCCTCTTCTTACGCCTGGTTCCTTTTCGTGTCTCTTGGAAACTTCAGAAGAATATGTGAGTGGTTAGGGAGCACAATAGAGCCTGGCCATAAGCAGTTTGATGTAATGGGGCGCAGTTGGCCCTCTGTCTCTGTCCTGTGAGCCAATTAACCTGCAGGCTGATGCAGTACAGCTGGCAGCCGGTCTGGCTATTGTTGGAGCAGCGCACAGGCCTCGAAACCGTTTGCAGATTGTTGAGGTGGAGATCTCTAGGAGGCTCTAGATAGCTCTCGGTGCGAGAGAGCCTGTTCCGTAGCAGCTGTGGCTACAGATTAGTGGGTGTAGCTTCCAGGATCCCAGAGATTTGGAATGGAAGCCCTGGGCATCTCAGGTGATTGGCAAAGAAGGTGAGGGAGAAGACGGGGCGAGAAAGGGAACTCCCAGATGAAAAAATAATGTATAAGGCACGTGTAAATACATGTACCTGCATGCCCACTCACACACTCACATGCACACACATTTACCTACATAACATGAAGACATAGTACCTACATGCTTACTCACACATATGTACTTACATACACATGAACACACATACACCTATAGGCCCACTCACACACATGCACCTATATGCGCTCACATGGATGCACATTTACCTATGTGCACACAAACACACATGTACCTACATGTATATGAATACACATGCACCTACAATCTCATGAGTATATAAAATGTATGGGCTGTGGGGGGAATTAGGTGGGAAGGCCAACTACAAAAATGATTGTATATTCCCCTGGTTTACTTGTTTTCTTCCACAGACATCACTGTCTCAAATCTCATCGTATCACTAAATTTGCATGAGCTGCTAGAAAATCTGAAATGTTCATTTGTGGACTAGGTAATCATTATTGGACATTGTTTGTGAGTGTGTGCAGGTGTATGTGTGGTGTGTGTATGTAGGCCAGCAGACAACCTTGGCTGTCACTCCTTAGGCATTGGTCACCTTGGACTTTTGAGACTGGATATCTCACTTTTTTTAAATGCGTATTTTTTGGTTGATTTATTTTATTATTTTATGTGTATGGGCGTTTTGCCTGCATGTACACACACCACCATATTTGTGCCTTGTGTTTAAGAAAGGTAGAAGAGGGTCTTAGATCCCCTAGGACTGATGTCACAGATGGTGGGAATCAAATCCTGCAAGAATAACAACTGCTCTTAACCCACTGAGCCGTCTTTCCAGCCCGTTTGCTCACTTTTAACCTGACACTCTCGGATTTAGCTGGGCTGTCTGTCTGTCTGTCCAGCACACCATAGGAATCTGCCTATCTCTTCCTCCTCAGCACGCACCACTACATGTGGCTTTTAATGTAAATGCTGGGGAGCAGACTCAAGGTCTTATACTTGGGCAGCCAGCACCTTGCAGACTTAACGTTAGCACCCAGAGAAGCTTTGTACACGAAAATGATTGACAACCTAAATCCCTGCAACTTCCCTAGCAAGGAGCAGGCGGGAGCGGCTGCCAGTAAGCGCCTTTCTCTGGGTGAGACCGGTATGGGGAACTCAAACATAGTTCTTTGTTCTCCCTTGGGTTTTCTGAATCTTACAAAGAGGGTATTTTCCTTGACTATAAAACAATAAATGCTAATAAAAAAACAATGAAACAAAAGCACAGCTCTGAGTGGAGCCCCAAGGGCTGGGGCGAATAGGAGGGGTCACTGTGGCTCTGACAGGGTTCTAGCAAGGCACATAAAGTGGCCCATACTGGTGCCTCTCAAGGCCGCCTACAACCTGCAATGCAGTCCTTTCAGCACTGGCCATCCCAGAGGGTCATGCTCCTGTCTCAGCAGGACAGCTTCCTTTGAGGACTGAGGGAAGTGTGTCTGGAGATGACTAAGTGGACCAGTGCTTTAGGGCATCCTTGCTTTGTGTAGGAAGTGGATTTAAAACAATAAAAAAAAAAGAGTGACAAGCACAACTTTAACCTCCAAACCATTTTCTGTGTGCCAGGGAGTTTCCGTCGAATAAAAGACTCCTTCTGTGAGGCCCTGGAGAAAAGGAATAATCCCTCTTCTGTTTGTCTTTGGCATAAATGTGGAGTTTTTCACTTGGGTGGTTTGGGGTTCTATGAGAAACCTGACAAGAAAAAGGCATCCTGGAACCTCTGGCCAGGGTCAGTGGCTGGCAGTGCCATCCTGCACAGGGAGGGCAACCTGGATGAGCCCTGGTCTAAGCCCGGGTCCTAGAATTTACACACAGGCACTGGTACTCCAGTCCTTTACACGTGTGTTCAGATGCCTCGTGTCTTCATATGAGGCCTTCCTCAGCAAGATGGCTCAGTGGATAAATCTCTCGTCACACAGGCACAGGAACATGTGCTCAGATGCCTAGAACATGTGTGAATCTGGACACTGTAGGACATGTGTCTGCCATTCCATCTCTCCCACAGATAGGAGGCAGAGGCAGGAGGATCCCCAGAAGCTTGCTAGCCTGTTCACCTCACTCCCCACAGGCAACAGTGAGGAGACCCTGTCTCAAGCAAGGCGGGCAATGAGGACTGACATTCTGATGTGTGTGCTCTATGGCATGTGTGCACACATACACACACGCAGGCTCAGAGAGACACACATCCACACATAGAGTGAACTACCATGGCTGGTGCTGGGTGTGGTTGTATACATCTGTAATTCTAGCTCTTGGGGAGTGGGCACTAAAGAATCAGGAGTTCAAGGTAACCCTCAGCCACATCAAAAGATTTCAAGATCGCCCTGAGCTACATGAGACTTTATCTCAAAACCTTAAATAAATACAATCAAATGAAAAAAAATCAGAAAACTGCCCATCGTCTCCCTAGTAGTACAAAATCCACGCATATTGTAGACAGACTGCATCAAGGAGCCAAGCCGTGGCTCCTGTCACGTTGTTTTTCAGGTTTATGGGAAGCAAAGACGTTCCTTCACATAAGGAGGGCACTCCTGGGGGAGGCACTTAGCTCTTATTGGATGGCTTTTGAGGGGGAGGGGAGGTTTCTGTCACTCTAGGATCTCATTTTACAGCAGGTTTTATTTCCTCGGGACAGTCTCTGCTCCTTGACTGCTATTAGCAAACCTTACTGTGTATATTTCATAATGTGTGAAATGTCCCAGCAGATCCACAGGGATCAGTAAAGCCTGGCAGAGAAACTGTGGCTGCAGCAGCCAGAGAAATGCCCAGCAAATGATCTGGGCTCTCACAATTACCATGATTGGTGCCGCTCTTTTGCAATAACAGTGGTTGTAAGAAGGGATTTTCCTGCAGCAGAATGAGTTCTATTCTACTTGTGGTGGGCTGTGTGTTGGGGGCGTGATATGGAGATGTAAGTATTAGGACCACTAGGCAGATGCAAGTTCCTGAACAGAACCAGAGAATCAGAAATGAGAAAATGGAGCCTGGCCCACTGGTATGAGCTAGTGTAGACATAGATAGAGTGTTGGGGCAAAGGGAGATGAGCAAAGGGGGGGGGGTGATTATTGTGTAGGGAAGAATTGCCCAGGGGATGGGGGAGGGAGGTAGATGCAGAGCCCTGGCTTCAGCAACACAAGCTGTAACTCTTTTACTTAGCGGTGATGTGTGCCCACTGGCAAGTTCCTCAGTTTGTCCGACACCCAGTTCCACCATGTATAAGTTGGCTCAGTTGGTAAAACTCTTGCTGGGCAAGCAGAAGAGGCTGAGTTCTAGCCTTAGAAGCCATGAGAGAAAGCTAGGCATGGCAGTGTGTGTCTGCAATATCAGTGCTGTGGAGGCAGGGACATAAGGCTAGCAGGGGCTCACTGGTCAGCTAGCCTACCCACTTAGTGAGTTCCAGGCCAGGGAGAGACCTGCTTCACAACCAACAAGGAAGATGGCACCTGAGAAGGATTCCCGAAGTTCACCTCTGACCTACACAGACACACACACATAGACACATACAGACATATACAAGCACGTGTGTTTGCAAGCATGCGCGAGTGTGTGTGAGATGGCTTAGTGTGTAACGGCGCTTGCTGCCAAGCCTGATGACCTGAGTTCTGTCCCAGGGACCCAGGTGGTGGAAGGAAAGAACTGTCTCCTACATGCTGTCCTTGGATCTCCACACTTGAGCAGTGACACACAGGCACACTCACAGCATTAAATAAGTATAATAAAAATATAATAAAAAAAGTGGGGCTAGTTATACCTTCCTCCAAGGGTCCATAGGAAATGCCATTAACTATTCTCTAAGTGGTTCCATATATATCAGAGTTAACTCCACGCTACCGAGCCCACCCGAGATCCTGGGCCTCAGATCACGTACAGAATCACAGCTGACGTTGACCAACACTAGGGGAACAAGATCAGATACTCAAATAATTGTGACAGAGTAATTAGCACACAGGCATAGCTTAGTGGTAGAGTGCTTACCTTGCAAGTCCAAGGCACTGGGTTCAATCCCACTGTCATAGGAAACCTTCCTGAGTGATACAACCAGACAAAAAACTGCCACAGGGGCAAAGTAGATGGCCCAGAGGGGGATGTGCTTCTTGTACAAGCACAAGGACCTGGGTGCTAGTCTCCAGAGTCTATTTTTGTGTCTGGAACTCTAATGCTGAGAGGGAGGAGACAGGAAGGTCCCTAGGGCTCACTGGCCAGCCAGTCTCATCCACATTACAAAGGCAAGCTTCCAATTCAGTGAGAAATGCTGTTTGAAATAAGGTGGACAGTGATATAGAAGGACACCTAATATCAACCACAGGCTTCCAATGTATATCTATGGGCTCACATACTTGCACACACATGAACACACTCTTACACATACATATACACCCCCATGAGCGAGACACAGGTCAAATAACTGATTTTTCTACCCCAAATGGTTTGTGCCTTATTTCCAGGGGTAAGGCTTGGCTATAGGCATTTTTCATTTCCAATTTTTTTCTGGGGAATTCAATGATGCAGCCATAATTACACAACAGGTGTAGCTGTTGGTGACAATAAGCTGGAAAAAGAGAGAGCAATGATTCCAGTTCATCTAGAAACGCATCTTATGAAACAATCAGATTTGTTTTCTGAGGACTTTTCATCTTATCTCATAATTTCATCCTCAAACTGGAAAATAATGAAAACATCTGTTCTCCCTCTTTATCCAGTCAGCATCTTCATCTGCATAAATATATTAACATACATGTTGCTAGGAGACCAAGAAATATAGCTACAATTTTTTGGCTGTTGTCAGGGAATTATTTGCACATCTGTTGTTAATTTTGTGTGTGTGTGTGTGTCTGTGCATGTTTTGTGTATGTGAAGATAAATGTCTGCATGTGTAGGCAACTTCAAGTATCATTCCCCTCTCTACCTTATTTTTTTTTTTTAGGAACCAGAAATTTTATTTAATCCACCTTCCTTTGTTAACATTCTAAACACTATAAACCAAATTAATCTCTTTGTGACCCAGGCTTGTGATAGGCACCATCAGTAACCAAACAGTGGCAGACCTTAGCCTATTTGTTTTTTTCCAGCCCCTTTTAATCTCTAGCTGTCACCTGTCCCTTCTTGGTTAATTATCTCTTAATCTATTCTAGCCCCTGTGAAATGGGGACCAAAAGTACCAACCTCGGTATTCTGAGATTTAAAGAGACGGCCCAATGGTAAACAAGCCAAGCTCTGAGGAACCTTCCAGCTCCAGTGGTTCCCACTCTCTGGTAGAGCTCCTTCTCCGGTCCTGAGGAACCTTCCAGCTCCAGTGGTTCCCGCTCTCTGTAGAGCTCCTTCTCTGATCCCGGGCTGAGAAACCAAGCACACAGCTCTAAAGACCAAGTGAGACCCTGGATGGTAAAGTGTGTGGGCTCGTGACCACCACTAGCCACATCCACCCTCAGGGCTTCCAAGGTTCATGTCCCCCGAAGATGGCTCTTGACTGGAGACTCTCAGTTCCCCTTGCCACACCTGGAACCGTATGAAGGGCACAACAGAGGCCAAAGACAGAGTACCCAGCCCCAGTGGGACAAACATTGGTGAAATAACTGTGAATTGGGGACATGTGCTCTTGGGAAAGAGGCAGGGCCTGGAACAAGAATGGCAGCCGGAAGGTGAAGGGCAGTCCTGGTTCTCAGTAGCAGTAGTGATCAGCCTTGAAGGGGCCATCAATGGGCATGCCCAAATACTGGGCCTGCTTCTCAGTCAGCTTGGTCAGCTTCATATTCAGCTTGCCCAAGTGGGCTTCTGCCACTGCCTCATCCCGCTTCTCAGGCGAGAAGTGAACCCCAGTGGGGTATTTATCTGGGTGGGTCCACAGCTCAATCTGTGCCATCACCTGGTTTGTGAAGGAGTTGCTCATCAGGAAGCTGGGATGGCCCATGGCACAACCCAGGTTGACCAGTCGGCCTTCAGCCAGCAGGGTGCTTGGGCGCCCATTCTTCAGCCAATAGTGGTCCACCTGGGGCTTGATGTTCACCTTCTCCACAGCGTTCTCATTGAGCCACTTCACATGGAAGTGTCCAGTGTTACAAACAATGGCATCATCCTTCATCTGCTCAAAGTGCTGGCCAAGGATGATGTCAACACAGCCTGTGGTGGTGACAAAGATGCTGCCTCTTTACAGACCTCATCCATGGTGGTCACCTCATAACCCTCCATGGCAGCTTGCAGTGCATTGATGGGGTCAATTTCAGTGATGATGACTTGGGCCCCAAACCCCTCAGGGCCTGGACACAGCCCTTGCCCATGTCACCATAGCCTGCTACCATTACCACCTTGCCCAGAATCATCACATCTGTGGCCCATTTGATGCCATCTATGAGGGACTCCCGGCAGCCATAGAGGTTGTCAAACTTGCTCTTGGTGACAGAATCGTTGACACTGATGGCAGGTACCTTCAGTATCCCATTGGCCATCGTCTTGTAGAGGGTGTGGACCCCAGTTGTGGTCTCCTCAGAGATGCCTCAGACGCCTGACAGAAGATGCAGGTGTTTGGTGTGGATGAGGTTGGTGAGTTCACCATCATTGCTCAGAATCATGTTGAGGGGGCCATCTTTGAAGTACAGCGTCTGCTCAGTGTACCACAGTTGCTCTTCATCTGTTTCACCCTTCCAGGCAAACACTGAAATGCCAGCCTTGGCAATGGCAGCTGCTGTGCGGTCCTGAGTGGAGAAGACCACCGCACCTCAGTACCCAGGACCACGAGAGTCTCGATGAGGACAGCAGTCTCCACAGTCATGTGCAGGCAGCCAGAAATGCGGGCACCCTGTGGGCACCCTGTCAGTAGCGTGGACACCGAGTACATCTCCCACATGCGTATCAAAGCTGGCATCTCGTTCTCAGTTACGTCCAGGACCTTTCGTTCCCAGGCAGCCAGTCCAATGTCTGTGACTTTGTAGGGCAGTTTATCAGACACACTGGTGGCACTTCCGCTAGGAGTGGTGAACTCAGTGAAGGGGCTGGACGGTGCGGGGCAGGGCTGTCAACATTATTTTTGAGACAAGGTTTCTTACGGGCCTGGAATTCACCAAGTGTGGGTAGGCTTGCTGGCCACCAAACCACAGCAAGGCTATGTCTAGCACAAGATTACAAGTACATACTCCCATGCCTGGATTTTTCACATGGGTTCTGGGGATCCAACTCGGGTTCTGATGGGCACTTGGTCACCTGCGCTGTCTCCCCAGCCTCTCAGATGTCTTGTTCTTCAGCTTCGTGGCTAAGTGGGGAACACCTGGCCACTTTCTTTTACGAGAAACTGGAAAGGTGACATGGTGCTCTCAGGCTCTGTTGATGGAGGCATCCTCTACCATCAGGAAGATGGTGATTGAGAGCTGAGGAGGTGGGGCTAGCCTTTGCTATTTTGCAGAGGAGTAAAGAGAGGATTAAGTATCCGAGGTTCCTCACCTGCATGCTTTATAGATATTTACTTTTTTGTATGAAATATTTATCCGAATTATGGCACGGAAGCCTTTTGCTGTTGTGGTACACAGATGTGGAGGGAATGGGGGTGGAGTCCCAATGTGGGTGGAGACTTCCCTTGGTGGCAGAAATGCTTGGGGGCATGGGGGTCAAAGCCAATATAGGGGACAAAGTTATCTCTCTAAGTTCTCTTGTTTCTCATTCTATGCTGGAGAAGAGGGTGGTTGACCACATTCTTCAAAGCAGTGCCTGTAAGCTGCCTGAGGAACTGAGGGTGGGTGGAGCCTGGGAAAGGTATTTCCCTGGGTTTGTGAGCCCTGCTTTTGGGTTCTCAGGGTGGTTCATCTTCCAGACTGGCTGCAGACCCGACCTCCTCCAACCAAACCCTCTAAGGGTGGTTCATCTTCCAGACTGGCTGCAGACCCAACCTCCTCCAACCAAACCTTCTAACTTGCTCCAGGTGATTTCCTTGGTACTTCAAAAGGGAACTTAGAGAAACTGTCCACATCACCTTTACATCTGAGCTGTTGCAGTTTCAGTCTGTGTACAGAGTTTAGTCTTGTTTCCCCTCACCCCTCCCACTTTCTGGAGGCAGGTTCTCAAGTGCTCCCGTCCGTCTTCTTTGAACCACTACATGTTATCAGAGAAAGACCTTAACTCCTGATCCTCCTGCCTCTACGTCCAGGATCTGGGGTTCCAGGCGTGCGCCATCACGCTCAGTGTTTGTGATATCAGGACTGGAACTCAGGGCTTCGTGCACGCTGGGTGAGCACGCTGCCAACTGTGCCACATTCCTAGGTCCACACCCACCTTTTTGTTTCTAAATTTACTTGTCTTTCTAGATTTATTTTCTTGACAGCTTGGCACATGGTACTTGACACCTGGAATCTTCCTAATGATCCCCCTGGATGGTGTGCAGCTCAGCATCCAGATGGCCAGGATTGGCTATCAGCTGCCAACTCAGGTCTGACTGGGCGTGGCCAGCTTAACCAGTTTGCCCATGCATTGGCCAGCTGAATTTGAATAGCTGCTTTTGAAAATTTAAGAAATATAGATACGAGGCTGAGGGCATGACTTAGTTGGTAGTGTACATCGCTTGCCTTACATGTGTGAAGCCTTGGGTTGCATGCCATGAACTATATAAACCAGGTATGGTGGCATATGGCTGTACTCCCAGATGCGATTAAATGCCTTTTCTCTTGGGAAGTGAAAGCAGGAAGGTCAGAAGTTCAGGGTTATTATCAACTACACAGTAAGTTAAAGTCAGTCTGGCTGGATTCCATGAGACTGTGCCACACACACACACACACACACACACACACACACAAAACACATATGAAAATAAAATAATTTACAATTATAGTTGCCATACATAAATGTGATTTCCATTTTGGTGAATATACTTAAAATTCTTTCATGTTCAGTATTATATACATTTATCATATTTACACATACATAACTTGTAAAATCTTTTTATGTTAAGTGTTATATACATTTACCATATCTATACATATATACTTGAAAAATCTTTCCCTCAGAGATATGTATGTATGGATATTTTGTTTTTGTACTCTACGTGCATTTACAGCACATGACAGTGTTACACTAATGGGCATACCCTTGTCAGGCCAGTTGTTAATGAACAACTTTTAGATGATTGTGCTATTTAATGTATTTAGTCATATATGTTATCTGACTGTATTCTAATGAACCTACTAGAAGTTGAAATATTTACTTTAAGGATGCATTTAATACACACGGGCTATGGAACCTTATAGCTCAGCTCTGCCCACCTTAGGCATGCTCAGAACACTGACAGCAGCCAGCCTGGCGAAGCCATTTGACACATCCTCCTTTACAACAGTTGAATAGCGCATGCAAATAATAGAACATGCTACTGAAGGCGAAAGCTGGGATGGTTGCCTGGGCATGCGTTCACACATAGTTGTTAAGACACACCATTGTAAGTTGGCCACTGTACAAGTTTTTATTTTTTGGCTTTTATGTTGTTTCTATTTTTCTGTCAGAAGCAGGCCTATGATATAACTTGCCTTAGGGCTGAATATCCAGGAACAGCGGTGATCATATTTTAGATTAAATTCCATGGGGTGGGGTCAGTTATTGGCTTTTCTAAAGCACAAAAGCACTAAGAGTGTAAATGGGCAATTTATTGAAATGGTGGACAGTTATTTTGGGATTTATATGGGGGAAAGAAAATTTCAGGGAATCTTCCAATATGACTAGTTGAAGCTAGACAAAACTCAATAAACACGGCTGGGGAGTGTGTCTGTTGGTAAAGAACTTTCTTAGAAGTGTGAGTTCCTGACTTTGATTCCCCAAACCCAAGGTCAAGCACCAAGTATGGTGGTGCATGCTTGTAATCCTAGTGTCAGAGAGCTGGATACAAGAGGATCCCTGGGCTCACAACTAGGCTGCCTGGCCTAGGAGGTGGGCTTCTGGTCAACAAGCTACTCTGTCTTAAAGCAGATGGCAAGTGTATCTTAGGGTCACTCCTGAGGTGGAGGTTGTTCTCTGGTTTCCATGTACATACATAACGTGTGTAAATACATATGTGTGCTTCAACACATCCATGCAAGCAAATACTCCTGTACACATACATGCACATGAGCACTAGACATTAAATGGAGGCTATATATAGTTTTAAAGCAAATTATACAAAACTAATTCCTCCTTGATGACAGAAACTAGCTTTATTTTGCTTTTGAATTTGCAGTGGCCAGGGTGAGGGGGTGAAAGGCACATTGTGGACTCAGGCAAGCATAGATTGTTTTCTTCTGTATAGTCTTGAGGGTATGGTTGGAAGGAGAAGGAAGTTACTTATTCTAGAGGCAAGAACTAGAAGACTTGATGCTTGACTATGAATTAGCCATATTTTCAGTTATGATTCCATCTGCTGTGATTTTGACATTATAGCCTAAGACCCATGAATTCAAGAAGTCACTAGCTTAAAAAAACAAAAAACAAAAACAAACAAACAAAAAAACAAAAGCAGAACTGAAATTCAGCCAAAGTAATGTTGAACTCTGGCCCTAATAATTTTTCTATCAGAATAGTTTTCCTGAACATTTCTCCAACTTGGACAAGTGTTTCCTATTTTTATACCTCTTTATGGTACTAATATAGTATATACATTGGACGATTAGATCTCTGGGATTTTTAACTAAAATGGATAAAATTAAATTACTAATTAGCCTGGCTCTTTGACTCATAGATCTGAACCCTCTGCAGGGAGGTTTGAAGAAATTTGTAGTAGCTCTCAAATTTCTCCTTATGCTTTCTCCAAGTACATACACATATTTTTAAATTGTTAAAATTTTAAAACTTAAGTTGTCCTACCTCCTCATCAATGCATAATAGGTCAATGAGAGACCCTGCCTCAAAGGATGTGGGTGATGTGCATGCCTCCCTCTCTCTCTTGGGAGGGCAGTGGTAGACTTGTGGCCAGGGACAATGGACAAGCCTGCTGTGAGCCCACTCTGCCATCTTCTGAATGAAGGAGCTTGTGTTGGCCATTTAGTTCCTCTGAGCTTCCGTTTCTCTATCAACAAAATGAATATCACATTAATGTGTTTGAAAAATGAAGCAGACTAAGACCATCAAGTGAATTTCACTGAACGGACCTTGGGTAGCTCACAGAACGGAAGACAGAACTGAACATTGGAACATGTGTCAAGACTGGATCATGGATTTCGCAAGTGAAAGTTAACGTTGAACACCCCAAAACTTGTCTCTCTTAGCAGTTTCCTGGGAAGAGGGATCCAATTGGCTAGGGATGAGTCAAATGTTTTCCTCTGCATGCCCTCCTCCTCAGAAGAGTGGCACTAGACACTCTGGTTGGCAGTTCTAATAGAGTCACAGAGAAATGTACCAGGTAAGTATCCAGAGTCTTTCTAGGCTTATGGGATGTCCTGAACAGTAGCCACTGTGGCTTTGATGGTTCTCAGCTGCTAAACCCCAAATAAGCCACTGTGTTAGTGTGGGAACAAGGGTAAGGATTACAAGACTTACAACAAAACAAAAGCAGCAACAACAATACTAACAACAACAATACCAACAAAGCTCCAGAGCTGTCTCTTTTTACCACATTTTTCTAAAGTGCAATTTTCCTGGGAGTCTTTCTTCAACAGACTGTACCAGAATTCCCATGGGAGGTGGGTCTCTGCCCTTTTAACAAACTTCACCCGCATTTAAAGTATTTGAGATCTTGAATCTCTACATAGAAGCATTTGGGAATGAGAGACATTTCTCTCCTGCCTAGCTCCAAAAGGAATGTGTTTGGGTTTTGTGCGAGGTGAACCGGTTTAAGTTCGGAGTTCAAGGGAGACACTGAAACGAACTAACTTTTTGGGTAAGAGATTAATTAGGTCAGCTATAAATTCCATAGACAGCCAGACAGCACCATGGTGGGGTCTCTCAGGGGAGTTCAGGCCTCAAGGCAGAGTAAGGGGGTGCTTCTTGTAGATTTCAGAAGGGAGACGATCTATACCATGTGATTGATTGCAAGTAGATGTTTGCAATCTGGCTGTCTCAGATGTATCAAGTACATATCCATGAACCCCTCCTCTTAGCTCCTGGGCCACAGGAGCGGGTGAGGAAATGGAGTCTTACATTGCCAAGAAGGGAGGAGGGAATCTTGCTGAGATGGTTCAGTAGGTAATCGTGCTTGCTATAAGAGTCTGGCAACCCGAGTTCAATGCCAAGTGTGGTGGTTTAGATGGGAGATGTATCTCCCATAGGCTCACATATTTGAATACTTGATCCCGGGTTGGTGGTGCTGTTTGGGAGGTTGTGGAACCCTTAGGAGGTAGAGACCTGCCGAAGGGAGTGCATCACAGGGGGCAGGCTTTCAGGGTTCATAACTTCACACCACTTCCAGATCACCCTGCCTCAGGTTTCCAGACGCCTGCTGCCATGCTGTCCTTGCCGTTATGGAGTCTCCCTCTGGAGCCCTAAACCCGAGTAAATCCTTTCTTCCTTCGGCCGCCTTTGGTCACGGTGTTTTTATCAGAGCGACAGAAAAGCATCTACTCCACCATGGAAAGGTGGAAGGAGAGAACCAACTCTCCAAATTTAATCTCTTATCTCCAGATGCACGCACGCGTGTGTAACCCCCACATTACGCACACGTAACAGTAAGCTTATTACAAGGAAAGATAGTAATATCTGGGTCCTGTCCTAGACAGCCCAGTGTGACTATTTCCCACCACCAATCAGATGCCAATGTGTGCCAGCCTGAGAGGGATGGCTGGAGGATGAGGGGTGGAGAGTCTAATCTAGCCTGTGCCCTAACTCACAGATTCAACCAGTTTGGCTATGTGTCTAGTGAGCCCCAGAGATCCTCTTGTCTCTTTTCCAAAGCCAGAATAGTAAGCCCTTCTAGTTTCTTTCATTCTGTCTCTGTGATAAAAACACTCTGACCAAAAGCAACTTAGGGGAGAAAAGGATTTATTTATTTTATACTTCCAGGTCGTAGTTCATCACTGAGGGAAGTGAGACAGGAACTCAGGGAAGAAACTTGAATTGAAATCATAGGGGAAGACTGCTGGTTGGCTGGCTGGACAACTCTTGTCTAACCACCTTTCTTATGTGGCCCAGGGTCATTGGCTAGGGATGGTGCCACCCACAGTGGACTGAACCCTCCACATGAATTAAGAACCACAAAGACATGGCTACCTGCCAATCTCATCTAGGCAATGCCTCAGTCTCTCTCAGATGACTCTAGGCGGTGTCAAGTTGACAACTGAAGCTAACAAGGAACCAAGCACACACTACCACGTGGGCTTTTTACATGGGTTCTGGGAAATTAAGACATTTATGTTTACAAAGCAAGCACTTCATGCAATGAGCACCCAGGGCCACCATGAGAGTCCTTTACAACTCACCCTGGAGGCCCATTGGCCTTGCCCTTCCAGCAAGTGCCTAAGATGGAGTAGAACTCCCTGACTTCAAAGCAGACTCACTCGAAAGCTTAGAGAAGTCCAATCTTCAGGCAGGCAGGGACAGGACAGAGTCCCCTGCTCTGATTTAGAGATGAAAGAACTCACTTCTCCAAGATTGATGACTGATGTCAGCGAAGATGCTCAGCTTTGACAAGCCAAGTCAGAGCTAAACCTTGTTCTTCCAGCTCAAGGCTTCCAGCTCTGTCCGTAGCCTTAGAGAAACTGGAGGAGCACATGGGATTTCCCAGTTGGCTTTTAGCTATAGGATCAAGGAGCCTTTCATGAGAGCCCCAAAGCCCTTTACAAGGGTGCTTCTAAGGAAAGCATCCTTTGGGGCCTTTACTCACTTTCTGGGAGGTCTTTGAGTCATCTCTGTGTTCCACAGTTTGATTTGGCTACCAGTACAGAGCTCCACGCCTTCTGCGTGTGTGAGAAGGGGTGGGAATCATGACCGCGCTCATGCCAGCATCTTGGAAGAGGGGCTCATGTTTTGAAGAAGTTTTCTGGAAGGATTTGCAACCTCTGTTCCAACAGGAGCCTGCTTTAGAGTTTTGTTTCCACACAGCACTGAGAATTAAACACAGAAAATCCTGCTACTGGAGGTGAGCCCTGGATGCAGAGTCTCACCATGCAATGTCTCTAGTATCATCTGCCTTGGGACCACAAAGCTATAGCTTGGATCTTGAATGTTCTGGCCAAAGTTCTGAGTCTTGATAGTCTGATTCCTAGTTCTTGATGCTACCAGGAGGCAGAGGAACCTTTAAGGGTTCCTAGGGGCCTAGGCAAGAGGAAGTGAGGTCGTGTCAATCTCTCCTTTCCTCTCCTTTTTCTTCCTCCTCCTTTCCTTCTTCCTGGCCCTGTCCTTTCCCTCTTCCTTCCTTTTGCTTCCTGGCCATAGCAGTGGTCAGGTCGCAACCCATGGCTAGAGTCTAGCAGCTTCCTGAAGGAGGAGGCTGCTGAGATCTCAGGGCCTTTACTTTGTCCATCCTGGCATCTGGGACAGTTCCCTGTTCTCCCAGCTGTCTGCTTTCCCCTTTGCTGTCAAGGCATGGGCCCCATATCACCTCTGTGAATTGTGTCTCTCAAGTTCTTGTGTTAAATCTCCAGCCTCCAATATCTTAAAGTACGGTTGTATTTGAAGATGACGTGACCCTCTTGGCAGAAATGAAGAGAAACTTATGTTCCTCCCTTTGGCTATCAAACTACTGAAACAATGGACCCCAAGAAACTGGACTTTCTCCAGGAGATTCCTGCTGAGGAAGGGCAAGGCTGAAGTCTGGTGACAGCCAGAGGAGGGACTGATCTCCCAGCAAGTTGTTGCACACGATTCTGACAAGTTGTCAGACCACCTTGAAGGAAAGACTGGAGTCAAGACGATGGTTGGCCAGTGACGGGCAGGGCCACATCTTGTCAGAGCTGCTTAGCTATGCATGCCTGTTTCCCTCTATTTAAACATGAATTTTATGTCAGGACACCAAAGGTGAACTTGTGGGGTCACTGGGCCTCTTGTTGCTCTTCCCAGTCGGGCTTTCACTATAACTTGCATGTTTGAGTGGCTTATTGAGGACAGGGGGTCTAGCCTGACTTGTTAGGGATGCCAGAATACAGGACTGACTCTAAGTACTATGGTAACAGTGGGGTCTATGATGCGCCTCCAAAAAGCTTGAGGTGCTGAAATATAACTGGCAGTGTGATTGTGTTAGGCAGGGGAGAACTAGGAGGGGAACAGACATTAGGATCTCACTCGTGAGCTCAATTTTACCACAAAGCAAATGAGTTCCACATGCCTTTCCAGCCTCTGTCCTGTGAGGACAGAGGTTCTCATTCCTAAGGATGCTCAAGTCATCACCTCAGAGGTGGAGAATGAACCGCTACTAAACTGCCGGACCCCGATCTAGGATTCCTCAGCCTCCAGCCCTTTAACAATTTCAACTGCTTATCAATGGCCCAATGCCAGATGTTTGGCTATAGCAAAGCAAAAAGACCGAGGCAAGGACTTTCAAAATGTCATGTGATTGAAAGGGGGCCATTGGGTGGGCTCTCCTCTGATCTGACTGGTGTACCTGTAGTAGACTAGGCTTTCTGGGGAAGACCAGGGAAATGCTCATGGAAAGAGAGCAAGGGAACACCACAAGGAGAGGGCAGTGCCAGCCAAGGGGCGGCTTCTAAAGCAAGCAAGCCTGCCGTGGCCTCATTCCTCACTTCCAGCTTCTAGAGCCATGAGAAAGTAAGTCTCTGCTTGGTCTGTGGTCTCTTTCTCTGTCTGTCTGTCTGTGTCTCCCTCAGTCCCCCTGTCTGCCTGACTTGTGACTTCTTTTGCTGTGATAAAGGCCATGACCAAAAACAACTTGGGTTTATCTCATCTTACATTTTTCCAAGTATCAATCCATCACGGAGAGGAGTCAAGGCAGGGACCTAGAGGTAGGACCCGAAGCAGAAGCCATGGGGAAACAGTGGTTACTGGCTTGCTCCACAGGCTTTCTCAGCCTGCCATCTTACATGACGCCAGGACCACCTGCCTAGGAGTAGCACTGTATATAATGAGCTGGGTCCTCCCACATCAGTCGTTAATCAAGAAAAGTTAGCACAGGCTTGCCTAAAGGTTAATTGAGGTTCCCCTTTCCCAGATGACTCCAGCGGTCATGTTGACAGACAGAGACAAGAAGACTGTCTTTGCTTTCCCTTCTGTCTGTTCCCTCTCTGTGTTCCTAGCTCTCTTACTTTGTATCTGCCTCTCTTTCACTTTTCTCCCGTATCTCCACTTCCTTTTGTCTTTCTACTTCTCTCTGTGTCTATGATTCTCTCTTCCCACCACTCTTTCTCCCCTCCCTCTCTCTCCACCTCTTCTCTCTCTCTCTCTCTCTCTCTCTCTCTCTCTCTCTCTCTCTCTCTCTCCCCATCTGTGTATCTCTCTCTATCTCTGTTTCCATCACTTCCTGTCCCCCTCTTTCTCCCTTCTCTTCCTGTCTCCCTCCCTATCTTTTCCTCTTTATACCTCTTCATCCCACTATCTCTGTCTATCCATCTCTTTCAATGTCTTTTTCTATCTTTCTGAACTTTATCTCATCTCTCTCTATCTCCACCTCTCTCCCTTTCTATCTGTCTCTGTCTTTCTCCATTTGTCCCCATCCTCCAATAACCGAAATCTGTCTAACACCCACCCCAACAGAACTGACACCTTTTCCCAGAGTCCCTTTAATTAAATTGTTTTATTGTCTGTTCTTCCCTTCTGGACCACAAACTCCTTGAGAGCCTGGCTCATTTCTTTATTGACAGCAGCTAGCATGGCATTAAGTATATCCCAGGCTTAGGAAAGCTGGATATGAATAAATGAATGAATGAATGAATGAATGAATGATCAATGCGATGCTTTCTGGGAGTCCAGACCCGGAGCAGGAAGGTCAGAGTGGCAGGATTCAGGGCATTGTCTAGCTCCTCCCTGCAACTTCTGTTGACTGGAACATCCTGGATCAATGCTGCAATTTCCCACCTCCAGGGCCTTCCTCCCAGCCTCCCAGCCTCCCAGCCTCCCGGCCTAGGGCTGTTGCTTTCATCCCTCCCTTTCTACCTTCATCACCACTTAATGACATGCAGAAGATGTGAAATCCCCGAGGCCCGGTTGTGTGGTCTTCTCCTCAAAGGCTGGCTCCCCACCCTCGCGCCAGCAAGTCCCTTTGGAGGGTCTGACACACAGCCTTCCTTTCCCACCCGTCCAGCTGGACCCACTCAGGGAGCAGAAGGATTTTTCTGGGAACTGAACAGGGAGGAGGAGCCAGGAGAAGCCACAGAGGCGCAAACTTGGGCTGTCTGTTCTGTGCCTGTTGTCCAAGCAGGGCTCCAAGCTGCCGGCTCGAGGAACACTGGAATGACGAAAGGGAAGGGGACCGCTAACAGAATCTTGTTTATCCAGCCCAGCGTGCTGGGAGTCAGGCCTGACGGTGACCAGCCTCTTAGCACAAGGAAGCCCTCTGAGAACCCAGCTCTCAGTGAGAAAGAAGCCAGACAGACGCGTCTGGCCCAGGATGAAAGCCACCGGACTCAGAGGGTGGGCCGCACTGAGGACAGGCTGGGACTTCGCCATTCCTAGGAAGGACCCCAGGGAGCAGGGCAGGCTTGGCACAGGCAGAAGGTCGCCTCTTCCCTATGATCTGGCTCTCTGCGCACTCAAGGGTTTCCTGCCACACTGGAAAAGGTGTCAGACGTCTGAAGCAGCCCAGTGTGGAGGCTAAGAGATCTGGAGGCACTCCAGGGAGGGTGGGAGGCTGCCTGGGACACAGGGACCCCATGGCTATTGGCACAGATCACAGCCATGCTCCATTTTCTTTTAAAAATCAGAAAGAGGAGCTGGAGAGACAGACCAGTAGGTAAAGTGCTTGCTGTGTGCAAGCATGGGACCTGAATTCTGTCTCTAGATACCCCCACCCTGCCCAGGGACAAAAGCTGGGCATGGAAAATGCTTGTAACCCTAGAGCTTGAGAGGAGGAAAGGCAGAGATGGGCCGGGTCCTCAGCAGATCATTATTCTAGCAGGACGAGCTATCTCTAGGCTCAGTGAAAAACCCTGAGGGGGAGGGAAATGGGAGGAGGTGGAGGGGAGGAGGCAGAAATCCTTATTAAATAAATAAATTAAAAAAATTGGTGGAAAAAAAAGACACACGACCAGATATTGACACATGACCAGATATTGACCTTTGACTTTCGAAAGTGTGTTCACCTGCACACACACACATACACAGACATAAACACACACATACGTAGACAGACATATACATACAGACATTCTCTCAAACAGACACATGCATACACACAGATATACAAACACATACACACACAGACATACACATACACTCTCACATCACACACAGACACACACATACACACACAGACACAGACATACAGACAGAAATAGACACACACAGAGATACACAAGAGACACATGCATACATACAGAGACACAGACACACACATACACACAGAGAAACACAGAAAAACACAAACACACATAGATATGCACATGTAGACACAGAGAGACACACAGACATGCACATACACACTCTATCTTTTAAACACACATACGTATACGCGTGTGCACACATGCGCGCGGGCACACACACAGCAATTTGAACTTACAAGACACAGCAAGATGGCATATTGGTACAATTCTATTTGCACGTTATCCCAAGCCAGCAATTCTGGAGAAAGTATGTGAGTGGTAGCCAGGTGCTGGGAAACAGGAGGAGTAGAGATGATTTATGGTGACTTCGAGGTACCTGGGAGAGTCATGAAATTATTCTACAATTAATGGTGACGGTTGTGCACCTTCATGAATAGCCTCAAAAACCCTTAAATTGTACACTTTCAAAGGTTCAACTTTATGGTGTGTAATTTTTATAATTATGCTTTCCTTATTGGTTGTTATTTTTAAGACAAGTCAAGGACAGGAGGGAACAAAGAGTACAGCAGAAACAACAGCATATCATGCAATTGTTAACACAGTGAATGTGAAATGTATTTCAACAAGACACAGAGATGAGGGCAGGCAAAACTAAAACCGGGAAATAGGCTTCATCTGGTATACAAAAATGGGGACTTCCTGGAATGCTGGACTAAGGAAAATCTTGGCTGTATGCAGACTCAAAAAAATAAATTTGGTGATGAGCTAGTGATGTCTGTCTTGGTCACTGGAGGGGGAAGAGGAGGTGCAGAGGGCATTTGCCCATTTGACTGGATCATACCCATGATCTTACTTACCAATCAAAACCCAGGATCTGAGATGTTTGGCCAAGAAGGCAAGTGCAGACCTTAGGGAGCTCGGTTGGAGGAATGAGATTGGATCAGGTAAATCTTTGTCTTCTCTGTGTCTGTCTGCCCCCCACCCCCGTGTGTGTGTGTGTGTGTGTGTGTGTGTGTGTGTGTGTGTGTGTATAGAGGAATGTGTATGTTGCATGCACAGCTGTATATGTGAAGGTAAGAGGCCAGCTTTAGGTGTTCTTCTTAGGTGCCATCCACCTTGGTTTTGTTTGTTTCTTTTTGTTTTTGAGATAGGGTCTCTCATTCTCCTTGAGCCTGCTGAGTGGGCGAGGCTAGCTGGTCAGGAAGCTCTAGGGATCTGCCTGTGTCAGCCTCCCTAGGGCCGAGATTCCAGGCATGTGTCACCACATACAGTGTTGACATAGGTTCCTGGGGGTAGAACACAGGTCCTTGTGCTATGCAGCAGGGTCCTCCCTGACTGATCCACCTCCCAGTCCTGAAAAAGACCCCTCTCTGTATCAGCTTGTGAGGGCCGGCGGTGTGCCTTCCTTTCCCACTATCTCCATCCTCAGAACAGCCATCACTCCTGGGCAGCTGCTGCCTGCATCGGACCAGTTCCCCAGGGCAGCCAGCCACTCTGAACTGCACAGGTCAGCAGTCTTGCTTCAGTTCTAATTGCCCCCTCTTTTCCCCACAAGACCAAGAACTTCCCCAGGAGAAAAGGCAGCCGAGCAAAGAAAGGCTTTCCCAGCCCCTACTGGTGCAGGCCCTTTCATTAAAATACGTGCATCGCTAGCCTGCTCATCTTTTTCCAGTGGGGCTCGGCAATTAAGATCCCCCCTCACTTTCACGGTGTATCAAGAGACCTGCTCTGGGCAGCAAAGAAAAATACATTTGTCATTGGGATGACAGCCACAACAGCTAAAGCCATTTTTATCCTGTACTGGTGTCGCTAACCTCATCCCTTCTGGGAAAAAATAATAATGAATATGAGAAGGTCTGTTTACAAATATGCACTTTTCACTGATTTCTCTTGCAGCCTGGCAATTTTTCAAAAGGACAGATTCCTTGGAAACACTCTGCAAGGCCAGACGATAAAACGCGTATCTAGAGAGATGCCCAGGGCTCTGTGAGTTTAACCGGGTAATTGGGCACAGCCTGTGGAAGGTCAAGTTCTTGAGCCACGTTGCCCCAAGGTGTTCATCTGGAAGGAAGTCCTGGGGTGACACAATCAGGTCTGGGAGCATGCCTCCCTCTGTCCTGCTTCCCTAAGGGCCCGTGGTTCTGTCAGGCTTGTAAACTATCTCCTCACCTTTATTCAAGCAAGTGGTGTGTGTGTGTGTGTGCGCATGTGGTAGCCAGAGGTTGTCATCCAGAGTTCTCCTTTATCATTCGTCATCATCTTTTTTTGAGATGGACAGAGTCACTCACTGAACCTGGGGCTCACCAGTTCAGCTAGACCAGCTGGCCATCCAACCCCTGGGATCTTTCTGTCTCTGCTCCCTCCCCCAGCACTGGGGTTATATACACTGCCACATACCTGGCTTTATGTGGGTGTTGAGGATTGAACGCTGGTCCTTGGGCTGCTCAGTATCTCTACCCATTGACCAACTTCTATTCAAGCAAACCTGGAACTCTCTGATGCTCATGGATGTTGGGGGGGCGGGGATTGTATGAGTCCCGTGGCTCGCCACCCTTGGCTGTTTGAAACTAAGCCTGCTTTGTGGGATTGACACACTGATAAACACTTAAGCTTGGGGATGTTCAGGAGGCCAGATGGGATGAGCTTTACCAGTTCACAAGTGAAATTGATCACCAATTGCTTCGGAGAACGAAAGAAAATGACCCCACCCAGGCAGCGGGTGCGTTCTTCAGTTCTGTTTGTGTTCTTCTCTATCATCCATGGAACTGTTTTCTTCAGCCCTAGTATCTCTAGAAAATTCTCCTCATGGGTAGGTACTATCACATGGTCACTGTCGGACACGCAGTGAGGGCTGTCAGAAGCTGAGCTCAGGCAGTCATCTGTGGCAAGTTAGAGGCTTTCTTGAGGCACAGAGTAAATGTCTTTTGGGGAGACATGGGATCAGTGGGAGGAACCAGACTGGTACACTTGTGTGTGGTGCCCTGCTTTTCCTTGTCTTTCCAAGCTGAGACTGGAGGTGGGCACTTTAGAGGAGTGGAGATTTGGCAATACAGCTATACCCTTCTTAGCCTTTGGGTATTTTCCATCACCTCAGGGACTTGACCCTCAAGGAAGCCATTACCAGATGTGAGCCCTTGGATCTTCAGAACAGTGGGCTAACTAAACCTCTTTTCTTTATGAAGTTTCTGTCCTGGTTAGCTTCAATGGTCATCTTTACACTTCCTAGAGAGGGAGTCTCCACTGAGAGCCCAAGATTGGATGGCCTGTGGGCTTGTCTTTGGAAGATTGCCTTGATTGTCAGTCTACACAGAAAGGCCCAGCCTACTGTGGGCCGCACTATTCCTTGGGCAAGAGGTCCTGCCCTGCCCTCCCTCGTGGATGGATTCTAGCTGAAAAGTGGCGTAAGCTCTTCTCGCCTGAGTTGCTTTTGATTAGAGTGTTTGCTCGTCGCAACAGAAAGGGAACTACGACAGTCTGTTCTGCATGCCACCCAGCACGTGTGATTCGAGCACGGCGTTTTGGCTAGAGGGGAAGTGTAGAGGATTACTCTGTAGCTGAACAAACAGCACTGAGATGCTAATCAAGACCTGCGCTGGAGTGCGCACAGAGTGCCTCTTTCCCTGGCTGTGTGAATTCTGTTTGTTATGAAGGAAATATTACATCCCCAAACAAGAGAGAGAGAGAGGGAGAGGGAGAGGGAGAGGGAGAGGGAGAGGGAGAGGGAGAGAGAGAGAGAGAGAGAGAGAGAGAGAGAGAGAGAGAGAGAGAGAGAGAGAGGAAGAAAGAAAGAAAGAAAGAAAGAAAGAAAGAAAGAAAGAAAGAAAGAAAGAAAGAAAGAAAAAGAAAGTCTTTCTTTGATTCATCTTTTCCATTTTGGTTTGCGTCAAGCACCTATTTTCTCACACCAGCCCTCACTGTGTGGTTTCAGCCCCAGCAGACCTCAGTGAAGTTGTGAAAATAGGTGAAGTTTCTTCCCTGGGCCCTTCTGAAGCTACCATGAACTCACCAGCTAAGTGACTCTCTGTGTGGGGGAAGGGTGTACACAGGTAGACAGGTGCCCAGCTGCTTCCTGGCCTTGAATGCATTCTTGATCTCTGACCTGGTTTTTAAGTACCTTTCTCTTCGAAGTTGTGTTCAGTTTCATGCTGGCAGAGACACCTACAGTGTTAGTTCCGAGGATCAGATTTTTTTTTTTTTAGCCCATAGCAGAGGTTAGGGTCTTGTGTAGACCAGGTTGGCCTCAAATTCCCTATTTAGGCCCTGACTACCTTAAATTCTCAACTTCCTATCCCCACCTTTCAAGGGATGGTATTATAAGTGTGTACAGCCATATCCACTGTGTGTGGGGCTGGCATCACAACCGTGTACCACCATATCCACTGTGTGGGGTTGGCATTACAGCCGTGTACCACCATATCCACTGTGTGTGGGGTTGGCACTACAGCTGTGTACAACCATATCCACCATGTGGAGCTGGCATTACAGCCGTGTACCACCATATCCACTGTGTGGGGTTGGCATTACAGCCATGTGCCACCATATCCACTGTGTGTGGGGTTGGCATTACAGCCGTGTACAACCATATCCACCGTGTGGGGCTGGCATTACAGTCGTGCCATGGGGGGCTGGCATTGCAGCCATGCACCGCCATATCCACTGTGGGGTGTACTGGCATCACAGCTGTGTACAGCCATATCCACTGTGTGGGGGGGCTGGGGGTCAAAGCCAAGGGCTCCTGCATGCTAAGCAGGTGCTCAGCGAAGGTGAGCCCCAAGCCCCTGGACCAGCACTCTTATAGAGTCCTAAGAAGGTGGAAGTTAGGGCTCTGGATGAAGCTTTTGAAATTAAATAAAGATCATATTTCCCCTGATCAATGAAGGCAAGATATTTTCCTTATGACACATCAAAATTACATTTTAAATAAGAAAGGGCTAACATGGCAATTGCCCCTATAACAGAATGTCATCATTTTTTTCCCAAAGACTGGGATTCGAGGTCTCCATAGTAACATGGCTATTGGAAGAAGTAATACTTTCTTTGGAGAAGGAGTGTGGTTTGAAAGAAAAGGTTCTGATGTCAGTGCTGTATAACATGGATGCGCCAGGTGAACCGAGTCTTCATCTGCTTTCCTGACAGCTTATGGGGGAAGACAGGGCACTGGCATCTGACACTCTCTCTTCCCACCAGCTTTGGACCCTGGACAGCATCAGGCAGTAGCCTGAAGAAAGGGCTGCGAGGAAGATGGAGAAGGAGGCGTAGTTGGGAGAATAGGCGGAGCTGTCTGTCTTGCAATAACTGGAGTGAGCCAATGGAGCGTGAAGGATGATCTGGAACTTGCTGTCCAGTCTTCTCTCTTCATCCACCCTTCCTTCTTTCAAGAAAAATGTGTGCACAGACAGACAGAGACATGCTCTCTCTCTCTCTCTCTCCGTGTGTGTGTGTGTGCGTGCGTGTGTGTGTGTGTGTGTGTGTGTGTGGGTGGGTGTGGGTGTGCACGTGCACACCCACACACACCCACAGAAGGCAATTTGGTAATGTATCCAGTTTGCTCTGTACTAAACTACTGCTGGTCAGGACTAAGGGTGGCATCCTACAGCCGGTTTTACACTAGTGTGTGCTTTTAGTCTCTCTATAGAGCTGTTCCCACAAGTCCCCAGCCTTTCCTACCTCCCTTGTGGCTGTAGGTCCCCTCCTCACCCAGGGGAGGGCTCCATTGCACAGGGGTCTCTCTAGCTATCTTTTCCCTCTTTCTTGACTCGCTGTCGGCAGGTGGATCTCTTTGCCTGGGCATCTGTGTTTACTCAGGTGGGCAAGGAAGAAGAGGGATGGCCCGTAGGGAGTAACAGATGTGCTTCAGAGTTGTAAAAGTACTTTATTTCCTCTCCTTCATTCCCTTGCCATCATCTTTACGCTGGAGGAAGCACTCAGCTCTAGCAGAAGAGAGTAGCTGCACCAACAATGATCTAAGCTTCTCCCTCCCTTGACTTTTCTTGGTTTAGCAAATTCATAGAACACTTTGGGCTGCAAATAACTTGAATGCTTGCCCAGAATGGCAGGCATGTGCTGTTTCCAGAAAAGGCAGGCATGGAATGGAGAGGATCTGAGCTGATGCCCATTTCTGTAGAAAGTTGGCTGTGTGACTCCGGGACAATGATTGTAACTCTCCAAAGAGTGGTGGAATACACTGGACAGTTCTCCATCATTTCAGGCCAGATACGTGCTAGCTTTAACCATTTCTCTGTATGCATGCAAATTAAAAACTACAGGAGCCAGGGATCAGACTCATCTGGTAGAGTGCTTGCCAGGCAAGTGCAAGAAACCGAGTTGGGTCTTTTGCACCCATGTAAAAAGCTGGGCATGGTGTGCACCCTTCAAAATCCCAGAACTAGGGAGAGAGAAACAGGAGGTTTCTTGGGGTTCACATGCCAGCCTACTGAATTAGCAAGCTACAAGCCAGAGCGAGTTCTTGCCTCAAAACACAAAGTGGACAGCCCCCGAGGAATGACAGGTGAGGTTGTTCTCCGCACGCTCCACCCTCACACTCATGCATGTCCCCACACACGCTATAGAAGAGAGAGAGGGAATAAAAAAATCCACAGAGTTTATTGTTTTCCTACAATCTTAGGGTTTCTAAAAATGAAGATATCTATGGGTGTCCCTCTGGCTGGCTCAGCCCATCACATCTCCATGTTATCCCACACACATAGACACTCATGTGGACTTGGTTAATGCCAGCATCCTAAGTATGTAAGGAAACCATCACAACTCAATAGCAAGAAAACTACATAATCCCATTCAAATGGGCAAAAGACCTGAACAGACGCATTTCCAGAGAAGAGATACATATGGTCACCACCACCAATCACTAGGGAGACATAAACAACAATATATAATGAATGACAAACAAATAATTTATTGTGCCCCACTTGTCAGGATAGCTGCTATCAAACAAACAAGAGGAAGTGTCTAAGCTGTGGAGAAAAGGTGAGGCTGTGATTTGGATGTCCATCCTCTGAGTGTGTTCCAATCCTTGGTGTCCAGCTGACGGGGTATTTAGGAAGATTGTAAAACTTTTAGAAGATGGAGTCTTGCTAGAGGAAGTGGGTCATTTGGGGGTGGGATTTGAAGTTTTCTAGCCTGCTTCCACTTCCTATTCACTCTCTACTTCCATGCCATGTAACCAGCTCCCTCAGGCTCCTGGTATCTCAACTTCTATAGCATAATGGGCCCATTACATATGGTGGTACCTTAGAATAATTGGGAGTAAAATCCCATATGATCTGACACTCCAACTCCAGGTATATATGTAAAGGGAAAAAAAATCAGGTTTGAAGGGATCATTTAACTCCCATGCTCTTTATATACAATAGCCAAGATGTGGAAAGAATGCAAGAGTCTGTTAGTGGATGAATGGGGAGGGTAAACAGTACATACATGAGGCAGTTAGTCCACCAGAGGGTCAGCTGGGTAGATGACACAGGGGTGAAGTGCTTGCTGTGCAAGAATGGGGGACCTAACTTCAGATCTCCAGCATCCACTCAAATGCCAGGAGGCACGGTGGCTCTCCTGAAATTCCCTGCTGGGAAAGTAAAAGTAAAGACTGGGAATCTCTGAAGATGAGCCCATGTAGGCAGGCTCCAAGTTCAAGTAGAGAGCGTGCCTTGTTAAACAAAATGGAGATCATGTGAACACGCACAAATGCATGCATGCAAATCACACGTACTCATATCACAGAAGGAAACCTGTAGTAATACGGAGCGCGGCGGCGGGGCTGCGTCCCCAACCCCCCAGCCGCCTGGCTCGGCTAGCTTATGCCCCAAAATAATTACACAGACACTGTATTCTTTTAAACACTGCTCTGGCTCATTTCTACCTAGCATCTTCTAGGCTAACTCTCCCACCTGGACTAGCCCATTTCTTATCATCTGTATAGAATCTTACCGGGAAGATTCTAGCCTAAGTCCATCCTGGGTCGGAGCTTCATAGCGTGCATCTTCCCTGGAGCAGGTAGCATGGCGTCTCTCCTGAGGCATCTGCTCCCGAGAGGAGAGCTGTTGGGTCTCACCTCACTTCCTCTTCCTCCCAGTGTTCTGTTCTGTTTACTCCTCCCACCTATCTTCTAACCAATGAGGGAGGACCAAGCAGTTTCTTTTATTTTAACCAATGACCTTCCTCCATCAGAAACCTGCCATCGTGATGGCATCAATAAACCTGGAGGATAGCAAGGTAAGCGGAGTTAGCTAGACAGAGAGAGGCAATTATAGTGTGAGATCGCTTACACTTGGAATGAGCAAAAGGCAGGCACCACAGGAGATGTGAGTAAAGGAAGCAGGGAAACACCAGTTAAAAGAACAAACTGTCAGTCATAAGATGGGTAAGTTCTGGGGACCCGATTGCAGAGCATTGACCATGTTAACCAATGCTGTACCATGAGCTTTACATTTGCTGATAGATCTTAATTATTCTCCCTATACACAAAATGTGTAACTGTGAGATAATGCTGCGGGTTTTTAACTCATTCATCATTGCAAATCCATCTCTCACAACCCAGTGTCATACACCTTAAACATATATTCTGTTTGTCACCTGTCTCTCCAAAAGAAGCTGTGAAGAAAATAACTCCCGAGAATAGAAGTTTAATTTTATCATATGCTTTTCTTTTGTTTCTATGAATTTTTCTCCTTCTATTTAATTTATTACTGTGAAGATTAACAGAATAGATTGAATCTGGGGTGTGCGTGGTATGTGCACATGCTTGCAGGTGTATGTGTGGGTGACTGTGGAGGACAACAGAGTACAACCTTGGGTGGTGTCCCTCATGTGTTGCTCCTTCCTTCCTTCCTTCCTTCCTTCCTCTCTCTCTCTCTCTCTCTCTCTCTCTCTCTCTCTCTCTCTCTCTTTCTCTCTCTCTCTGCAAGCATGTGCCACCACAAATGGATTACAAATGGATTCTGGAGGATTAACCTTAGGTCATCACGCAAGGAAAGTGGTGGGACCATCGCCCCAGCTGTGAATAGATTTAATGTTAAATCCTTTTAGCACAGCATCTACAGTCAAAGTCTGGTTTTGCTGGTCAACGCATTTTGCTAATAGTGCCAGAGCATTGGTTGTGTGCCTGTGTCTGCAAGGCTCAGCCTACGTTCTCACGCTGCATTCTGCTTGTGGTATCTCAGCTCCTTTTCTCTCTGTGAAAAGAGACATTTCCTCTTTTTTCTTTGCTCTGACACCATTAGAATCAGACTGAAATATCAGTTCCTTTACTGTTTGGTAGTATTTTCCCATGAACTCTTTTGAGGTTGGGTTTTTTGGTGGGTTCATTTGAGTTTGTGTGAAAACATTTAAAAATATTGACTCAGTTTGCTCACTAATGATAGGCCTGCCACATTTCATGATTTCAGTGACAGCTTGGATAAATTGCATTTTCAGAATAGAATATTATAACCTTAACCTAAAGGTCCAAATGTTCAAAACATGATTATTTATAGCATTTTCTTATGAGTTCTGAAAATCTGCATTTGTAGTTAAAATTACACTGCATTTATAATTAAGATTCTTTTTATAAATCTTCATCAGCGAGGGTGTGTTCATGTATGTGTAATTTTAAAATCTATCATTGTTTGCTTAATACTGTTCAAGGTCGATCGGTTTTAGTCATTTTTCAAATAAGCACATTTAAAAAATTAGCCTGTAATCTCCCTTTTTTGTTTTTCCAAAGAACTGAAAATTTAAATTGAATTTTGTTTTAAATTATTACATGTGAATAAGCTGTATATGAACAAGCAGGGTAGCATTGATATCTGACATAAGTCTATATTGTATGATATTTAAATCATGTTAAACACAGGTATCCCCTGGAATATTTATTTATGACTAAAAACTTCAAAAATCTTTTTTTAATCTTCTTGACTTTCCATTCTCCCTTCCTCCTGCTTCTCTCTTTTTCCTTCTCTTTCCCCTATTTCCTTCCCTCCCCCACTCCCTCCCTTTTTCCCTCTTTCATTTCTTCTTTTTCTCCTTTCCTCTCCCCTCCTCACCCTTCTCTTCCCCCACTTTCTCTTTCTTTGGCACTGTGAGTCTAGTGCAGGGTTTCCCACATGCTCAGCAAGTGCCCTACCTCTAAGCTGTACCTGACTCTCTCTTGCTTTTCATTTTTTGATATCCAACTTTTGATGAGAGGATTAGTGTATTATTTTTTTCCTGCTTTCTGAATTGAAATCTTAGTTCACTAATTTTTGGTGTTTCTTAAATTATGCCTACAGTTTATAACATTTCCTCTGCGTGTTGTCTGACCTGTGTGGCCTGCAGTGGCCTGCTGCCATTTTCCTTTTTCTTTTTTTTTCAGTGCATCTATTTGCTAATATTTGTTAAAATTCTTCCTTAATTCACAGACTATTTATAAACACATGGGAGCTGGAGAGGGTTACCGCCTCTCTTATAGACTTTAATTTTTATTGCCGTCATGATCACAGAGCATAGTTATGTGGCATTTGCTGTATGACATCTGCTGGAATGGTGCTGAGTCGGGATACTCTGCACCATTTCATTCCCGGGTGCAGGAATTTGCATATTAATCTTAAATTAAACTCACTAGTCATGCTCTTCAAATCAGGCGGACAATTCCCTCCTTCTGTATCTCCTTCCCTTCCTCCCTCCCTCCCTCCTCATTTTTATTTCTTTTTCTGAGATATATAGATAGTTAAGACTGACATCAAACTCCACTTTTTTATAGCCTAGGATGACCTTGAACTTCTGCTGCACCTGCTCCAGCTATCTGGAATGCTATAAGTATAAGCATGGGCCATCCAAATCCAGCTCAGGCAGTTCTGAGTATAGAAACAGGACTCTGGGCATGCTCCGCAGACAATCTATCAACTGAGACACAGTCCCAAGTTTATTAGACTTCCCTAGTGGCTTATTCCTATTTACTAGACATTAATCAGTTTAAGTATTATGTAGCTTTCTTTTCTTTAGATTGTTTCAGGTATAGTTCTATTATTTCAGGTTCTAGAGAACACAACCTTAACTGGATGCTAGTATGTTCTACCTTGTGTCTACAAATTGATTTCTCCTTGTTGACTTTCCCTAAGGTTGTAGGTGGGCATCTTACCCCTGAATTCCTTTTGTCATTTAAGGTTTTGCTTTATAGTGATCACTGAGTTTTGTGCTAATTTACTAATTCAGAAGTTTCTAGAAAATGAGGGCAGTCTGAACCATAGGTTTTCCTAGGGTCTCAAATTCCCACATGAGAAGTATTTGCTCATCTGGAATTTTGGAAGGAACAAACAATGTGGATTCTTCTTTCATTTATTTTCTAATTCATCTTTCCAGAGGGGATGCAAATCTTTGAGCATCTTAGTTGGGAAGGTCTCAACTCTGCTCTCCACCTTGGGTTAAAGCATCTTGGATTAGATTCAGCATCTTGTCTTTCATAGTTGCTAAAGTCAAGCTACCACCTGCTGCTCAGTTACCACTCTGGTTTAATTCTTCTCTTTAATATTTAAAAGATTCATTTGTATTTCCTTATGAGACTAACCACGCATTTAGAGTTTATCAGTAATTATTGGTTTGGGGAAGACTACTACCTTATTTATTGAGCAATTGGGGCTTTCTAACTTGTGGTTTGGGAAGCCAGAACTTCTGTTGCCATTGTTAACTGGTATCTTATGTTTTCCATACTCCTGGAACTGGAATACACCCCTTGATTCTTCTACTTATGACACCCTGAGATGAACACCAGTAAAAATTTCAGCAGTGGTTCATTTCCTGTTGAATCCAACGTTGCAATCATGTTTAGATAAGATATTTGCTGTTAGCTAGAAGATGTCAGCATCACTCTTGGCCTGGTGCTCCGTGGAAGGCTTTGGTAGGGCCAGAAACTGCAAGGATCATGGTACAGTGCAAGTAAAACTCCAAGCTGTGGTTCTCATCAATGAAGTATGTGTGTGTGTGCGTGTGTGTGTGTGTGTGTGTAGGGGGACAATGTGTAATTGAGTGTATGTATCTGTGCAAGTACAGAGGCCAACAGTGGATGTTGGGTGTCCTGTGCTTTCATTCTCTCTCATTCGCTTTAGACAAGGTCTGTCTTTGCTAGGCTGGTAGCCAACAAGCCCTAGAGATCCTCTGTCTCCACCCTTTACAGTTCTGGGGTCACAGTCACGTGTAGCCATGTGCATCACTTTTTTTTTACATGTGTACTGTCCTCGTATCTGCAGAGGAAGTACTCTTACCCATTGAATCATCTCCTCAGTTTCTGCCTGATTGCTTTCTTAATCCACTTATATTTTTATACCTATGACATTTTAATATCATATTTATATATAATATAAAATATTTTGAATATTTTTAATGACCACCAGTAGTGGCTTGAATGAGATTGGCCCCCAGGGGCTCATATATTTACCTATTTGGTGCCCAGTTGATGAGTTGTAAGGGAAATATTGGGAGCCTGTCCTTGGGGGAGATGTGTCCTTGTTGGAGGAGGTGTGTCCTTGTTGGAGGAGGTGTGTCACTGGGGGTGGACTCTGAAGTTTCAAAAGCCCACACCAGGCCCAGTACCTCCACCACCATCCCCACTCCTGACCCAGTACCTCTCTCTGCCTTGTCTGCCTGCAGACCAGGATGGACCTCTCAGCTGCTTACCAGCACCATGGCATACATGCCATGCTCCCTACCATGATGTTAATGGACTAAGCTTCTGAAACTATAAACAATTCCCCAAGCAAATGTTTTCCTTTATAAGGGACACCTTGGTCAAACTGTCTCTTCACAGCAATAGAACAGTGTCTAAGACATCCTTCTGGTAGGTTATCCAATCCAAGTGGTCAACCCTAGCCATATACACATGAACAATACTAAAGGGCTCAGCAGGCATATATATGTAGCAATAGCAGAAGAAAAAGAGGTAAGGAATTGAGGGGGGCAGGGGTGGAGCGGGGGGGAAGAAGAAGGAATGGGAGTGCTATACATTCAGTACTTATGTATGTATAAAAGTCTAAAAATATGAAATAAACAAAATGGATATTTTTATATGACAGTTTTACATGTTTATATAACGAGTTTTAGTTGTTTTTACTACCTGTATCTTTTCTGCCCTCTCCCTCAGAACCCCTTCTTCCCAACAAGTCCCCTCCCACTTTCATGCCTTCTTTTTGTTCATGGCCCTCTAAGATCAATTAGAGGTTTTAATTAATTAATTAATTTTCCTAAGCATGGGTGGGAGGTTATTTACTAGAGCAAAGGCAACCAGTGGCGATATCACTTAAAAAAATTCCTCCGCCTTCTCCAACACCTTTAGCTGCTTCTTTGAGGGGTGGTATTTCATGACCACTCCTCTGTCCATGACAGAGTGTTGGTAGGCCCAAGCTCATGACCACTCCTCCATCCATGATGGAGTGTTGGCAGGCCCAAACTTGTGCAAGCCTTATGAAGATAAGTACAGCTGAAGTGAGTTCATGAGTCCAAAAGCTGTGTTGTGTATGGAAGACCTCTTTAAAAAAAAAAAAGAAAAGAAAAAAGAACAAAAAGATTTATTTATTTATTATGTGTACAGTGTTCTGCCTGCAGGCCAGAAGAGGGCACCAGATCTTATCACAGATGATTGTGAGTCCCCATGTGGTTGCTGGGAATTGAACTTGGGACCTCTGGAAGAACAACCAGTGCTCTTAACTGCTGAGCCATCTCTCCAGCCCCCCAAAGACCTCTTTTGCCCCTTATCTCCCTATCCTCTAGCTCTATGCGTTCTTCTTTTATGTGCCCCGAGCCTTACAGATATTGATCTAAATGTCTCATTTAGGGCACAGCAGGGTCACTTATTCTTGGCATTTTGGTCAGTTGTGAATTTCTATATTAATCACTGTGCATGACAATAAGAATACTCTCTAAATACAACTGGGTATAAACATGAATATTTAGGAGACAATTTAACAATGTGACCATTTAGTAAAACAATTATAGTAATAGGTCCTCCCTGGGATCTATGACTTTCCCAGCCCTGGGCTTTTGCCAGATTTATAGAACAAGGCATGAAAACCCTCCCATGGATCAGGCCTTAAAATTTCTGAAAGTAGTTGGTTACCCCGACCCACATAGCAGTCCTGCCACCATTGCATCAGGGGGCACCTCTTGCCTGACAGCAGGAGTTACTCTAGCTTGCAAGAGTCACAGCTGTTAACCCATCTTTTCCAGGACAGAACTACAACTGTGTAGTGAGATGTGCTTAATCACTCCCCCAGCAAAGGCTCGTTTGACTTCTGCCTGTGGAAAGTGTTAGGATTCTCTTTGATTATTACAGCAACAAAAGACTCTTCCAAATCAAAAGAGAGAACAAGCAGAATTCTCAAAATAAAGGACTTAAGGAGAAAATTTTCTTGGTAGTCACTTTTCTACCTCACTGTGCAAATATACAAATGTTTTATTGCGGATGTGCAGAAGCCTCATTATACTTTGTTTAAGAAAAATGATCCCATTGATTAAAAATCTTCCATGCCCATAAAAAGAAACAGTTATTACATAGCTCATGCCAGGAGATTCAGGGCCTGTGTGCATATTCCTTTCCCATAATAGCCAGGAGCAATGATCTTGCCATAAGAACTGTAACTTCAGTGTCTCCTAAGTGCTAAATATTGCTTTAGTACTAGGAATATCAAAGTAGGAAAAGAGGCCTTTGCCTTGGAGGAGCTCACAGACTGGTGGGTAAATGATCATAGAGAGTCAAGATGGAAACAGCCTGAAATGGAGGCCAATGGGATCGCCTTCAACATTAGAAACTCTTCTTTTTCCAAGAGACATTGTTAAGGGAATGAAAAACCAAAGCACAGATTTGGAGAAAGTATTTGAAAACACTACGTCTCATATAGTGTTCTATCAAAGGTATATTGAGAGATGAATGAGGTAGTACATGTCTGTAACCCCAACGTGGGAGACTGAGGCAGGAGGATGGAGAGTTCATGGACAGCCTGGCCTACATAGTAAGATCTCATCTCAAAAACAAAACAACACATACATCCACACATATAATAAGAACACATAGATTGATACTAAGGAAATAAGTACTTGTTTTAAAAACAGGTGAATTATTTGAGATGATTTTTCAAGGAAAGCATATGGATAACAGATTCAGAGCACGGGGATGGTGCTCAGCTTTTACCACTAAGAAATTTGCAAATGAAACTGGGTGATGGTGGCACATGCCTTTAATCCCAGCACTAAGGAGGTAGAGGCACGTGGATCTCTATAAGTTCGAGGCCAGCCTGGTCTACAGAGTGAGTTCCAGGACAGGCAAATGTAACTACAATCCAACCCTTCCATGGATCCATTAGAATGGTTAAAATTCAAGATGGATAATACCAAGTGGGGAGATCGAAACTTACCCATACCAGTGGTGGGACTGTGAAATGGAATAGCCACTGTGGAAAACAGTTTATCAGAATCTTTAAAATAATTGAATGCATTCCTATCATATGTCCTGTCATTTTTCCCTAAGCATAACCAAGAGATGGACAAGTTGGCATACAAGTATTTAAAGACACTTTAAGTGTAATTATCTCAAACAGGAAAGAGTTCAAGTGTCCATCCACACCTGCAGTAGAAGAACCAGAGAGTATGTCTGTATAAGGGAATCCCACCAAGTAATAAAGAGCATGGAACTATGATGTGGGTTCCCCTATGAATGCTATGAATATGTTTTATCACCATTGGTTATTAAAGAAGCTGTTTTGGTCAGTGGCTTAGTAGAGTAAAGCCAGGCAGGAAATCCAAACAGAGATATATAGAGAAAGTAGTTAGAGTCAGATGCCATGTAGCTGCCAAAGGAGAAAGATGCCAGCCATCAGTCAGAACCTTACCAGTAGGCCACAGCCTTGTGGCGATACATAGATGAATAGAAATAGGTTAATTTAATATGTAAGAGTTAGCTAGAGATATGCCTAAGTTATTGGACAAAGAGTTTGTAATTAGTATAATTTCTGTGTTACTAGTTGGGTCTGGGCAGTCGGGAAACAATCGAGCAGTCTCCATCTTCAGACTATGGCCTCAAATGACATGGATGAGTATCTTATGTGTCATACAAAAGAAAACAGTGAGACAGAATCTATGCCATATAATTTCATTGTATTAAGTCTTAGAGATGAAAACCAATTCAGAGTGATAGAAAGCAAGTATCAATGGCTGTCTGGGGAAGCCCAGGGTGGGATTACAGAAATGTCTAGAACGTTCTAGGCAATGGTTTCATGGGTGTGCACCAATGTCAAAAGCTCATTAAATTGTTCAACTGAAGTACATGGAGTTTGTCGTGGGTCAATGATACTTCAATAAAGCTGTGCTTCTAAAGGTGAGAGATGCCTTGGAGGAGGTGAGCTCAGGGTGCTGCCAATAGACAGTTCATAGGTCTCTTAACTCAGACCACCCAGAGGTCAGGGCTAGTGGGATGGCTGACCTGAGATTTGTGATTTGAGTACATGCTGTTCCTGGAAGTGAGGTGGTGAAGGGAGAGGAACACTCCCATGTTCAAACAGATGCTTCCCACCTCCATTCACTTTGGAGACAGAGTCTCCCTATGTAACCCCGGCTAGCCTAGAATTCACAGTGTTCTACCTGCCTCTGTTGCCCTAGTTTTGAGATTAAACGAGTGTGTTAACATGCCTGGACCCCCACCTTATTTTTCGAGATAGGGTCTCTCACTGAATCTGGAGCTCATCACTTGGCTAGACTAGCCACCCAGTGATCCCCCCACATCCTCCTGGCCCCACATCCTTCTGGCCCCACCTCCCCAGCTCTGGGATTACAAGCATACCCGACTACACCAGCATCCTCCCAGCTCCAGGACTACAAGGGGAGGGTGGAAAAGAGAGGGAAAGATTAAGAGATAAAGGAAAGAGGGTAAGGGGTGATAGGAGAGGAGAGTGGAGGAAAGGATAGAGAGGGGAAGGGAGGAAGGGAGGGAGGGGAGGAGAGGAGAGAAGAAAAGAGAAGAGAAGGAAGGGGAGAGAAGAGAAGAGAAGAGAAGAGAAGAGAAGAGAAGAGAAGAGAAGAGAAGAGAAGAGAAGAGAAGAGAAGAGAAGAGAAGAGAAGAGAAGGAAGGGGAGAGGTTGGCAAGGTTCTTCAGATTCCTTTAGTTACAATTTGGATTTGAAGTGTCTACTCTAATGCTCCTGCGTTGGAGGCCTGCTCCCAGTTGGAGTTATTTGGAGAGGTTCTGGAAATTAAGAGTCAGGGTCTCACTAGAAAAAGGAGGTCACTGAGGCAGTGAGCTTGTCCCTGTTTCCTCTGCTTCCTGTCTTCCACAAGGGGAGCAGTTTTGGCTGTATGCTCTTGTCCTCCCTGTATTCTCCCTCACCCTTGGTCCGGAATCAGTGGTGGCCAGCGCCGTAAGCTCTTTGAGCTGTGGGGGAAAAGAAACACTTCCTCTGTTTATGTTGTTTTCTCTGCTACAAAAAGCTAACACATTTTTCTTTTTTATGAGTTCATTAAATTCGTATTATAGTTCAGTTAATTGTGTCACCAGTTTGCCCGGAAATACCCATCCTTGGATACAAAATGAGATCCCAACTCTATCTGGACACAAAATGCAATAGCATTTGCCTAAAGTGCTCACTGGGTATCTGGGGGAGCTCCCAAATGGGATCTCAGACAGGTGCTCACGCAACAATTTACCATGGCCTTCCTTCTTTTCTTTCCCAGGGGTTCTATTTTCATTCCTGCCGCTGGGATACAATACTTCAACAAGAAGCAACCAAGGGATAAAGGAGTTTGTTTGTCTTATGGTTCCAACTTAGAAGCCATCGCCATCAGGGTAGTCACAGTCAAACCAGGAGTCAAGTGGCAGCTGTGTCAGGAGCTTGAAGTGGTGGCCAATCACAGCCACAGTGAAGAGTAGAGAGCAATACCAGCTTAGTATTCAGTTAGCTTCCTGTGCTTTTATATAGAACAGTACCTAAAATCAGGGAATGACGCCACCCACTTTCACGCTGTATCTTCCCACACTGATTAAGACAATCAAGACAACTCCCTACAGACATGCTCACAGGCTAACCTGATCTAGACTGTCCGCCAGGACATTCTCTTCGCTGCTGACTGGGTTGTGTCCAGTTGACAGTTAAAACTGACTGCCACATCAAGTTACACGTTTGAACCTCTGCCGCCTAGGGAGCTCTATTGACTGCCCTGTTTAAAGTGCCCACTGAAGTCGGGTGGTGGCGGCACACTCCTTTAATCCCAGCACGCGGGAGGCAGAGGCAGGCGGATCTCTGTGAGTTTGATGTCAGTCTGGTTTACAGAGTGAGTTCCAGGATAGGCTCCAAAGCTACAGAGAAACCCTGCCTTTGGGGCAGGGGAACAAAACAAAACAACAACAAACCAAAAACCTAAAGTGTCCCCTGGAAGAACTCCAAAGTTTGAGCCAAGATAATGAAATATTTAGTGTGCCTAAGCCATGTGGCTTGTGTCAAAGCTGGGACAATCTTGAAATGGTAGTTAAAGGGAACAACCCTTGACAAAATTCCCTAATTACTATAGGTTAAAGTTAGCCTTCTTTCACAAGAGACATTTTGAAAAGAGATATTAAAGATACAATCACATTTTCCACTCTGGCGTTAGACAAGAGCACCATGGTGATTTGCCTGCACTCACCACAGATCTGCTCCCTGCCCTCCATGAGATCTCTCACTTCTTCAAGACCTGGGCTATGTATGTGTGGGGTTCTGTGGGAAAGGGGTGAGTATATCCTGCAGGCAGCCGGGGGATGGAAGTTGGAAGTGTTGGGAGATGGACGAAGGTCTTTGTGGCAACAGAGTAGGCATGGAAAAGGAGCCATTGGGATTAAGATAAGGAAGAGGCCACTGAACAGAAAAACTTGAGACCTCGCACCACCAGGGCCCCATGTGATGAAACAGATTTCTAAGAAAAAGATCTGGAGAGACAGATAGCCTGTGGAAGTGCTTTGTTAAAAACCTATAAAGGGCTGGAGAGCTATTTCAGGTAATTAATCCTGAACTGAATTAACTGAGTTAATTCTTCACCGAATTATCTTCTTTGTGGAGGGTCTGAGTTTGATTCCCAGCTCCCACATGGGGTGGCTCACAACTCCAGTCCAGGGGATCAGATTCCCTCTTCTGACCTCCTTAGGTACCTATGTGCACATGCACATGTCTACGGACATATCCACTGACTGTAGTTAAAAATAAAATATCTAGATGAGCTACGATGTTTTAGAACTCACAATGCATGGGTCTTTTGATTATCTGCCTTCTCACCAAACTAGCTTACTTATGTGCTCAGAAGGGCCCTTTCCCCTTACTAATAAACATCTTCTGTTTCTATCACCATCCATGTGTTTCTGGTCCTGTCGGATGTTCTGAGACACACGGAATTGGAAATCTCAGCAGCTGTGTGCCTCTGATCTACACGGATTACAGTTTCATTGTGTCTTTGCTCTTCCTCTTGTCCGTGCCCAGCTTTCCTTCTGAACAGACTGGCCTTCTGCAACATCATCATCAGACCCAGAAGTGATAGACTGCATGAAATTCTACCATCTCCCTCAGTGGTGCAGAATCCACTCTGTGTGTCACGCCACTCAGGGGCTGTCTTTGAGCTCTAGGGCAGGTCAGCTTTGGGCCACCCACACCCAGGAGCTCCTCTAATTTTGTGAAAGTTCTCATGAAAATCAGGTGTCCAAATGATCTTTTTCCAAACATTTTTGAGATTATGTGATCACATTTCTACCTTCCCTTTTCTCTCTTCAAACTCTCCCATATGCCCCTCCCTGTTCTCTTTCAAATTCATGGCCTCTTTTTAAAGAAATGGTTTGTTATATGAATATACATGTATTCGTGTATATTCATAAGTATAACCTGCTCAGCTGTATAATGTTACTTGCATGTATATTTTCAGGGATGACCATTTAGTATTAAATGGAGAATTGGTGTGCTCTTCCTGGAGAAGGCTATTTCTTCTGCTCCCAGCATTTCTCAGTTGCCTGTTGATGTGGGAGTGTCATATATCAATCTGTTGATTTCATTGGTTAAGCAATAAAGAAACTGCTAGGCCCTGATAGGTTAAAACATAGGTGGGAGGAGTAAACAGAACAGAATGCTGGGAGGAAGAGGAAGTGAGCTCAGAGACGCCATGCTCCCCTCTCCTGGGCAGATGTGGGAATAGCTCTGCTCCGGGCAGACACACGTGATGAAGCTCTGACCCAGGATGGATGTAGGCTAGAATTTCCCTGGTAAGCCACCTCGTGGGCTACAGCAGATTATTAGAAATGGGCTATTCCAGGTGCGAGAGTTAGCCTAGAAGAGGCTAGATAGAAATGGGCCAAGCAGTGTTTAAAAGAATACAGTTTGTGTGTTGTTATTTCGGGGCATAAGCTAGCCAGGCGGCCGGGGTGCTGGGGACGCAGCCCCGCCGCTCCCTATTATAACAGCCTGTAGTTCTTTGTGTAGGGCTGAGGCCTCGTGAGTTTAAGACAGGAGTCTTAGCAATGTGACTGGCCAAACATGAGCTCAACAGGAGGAGCAACAGTGATGGACCTGCCAAAAGATCTGTTTAAAGGAATGTGTGTGTGCATGCGCACGCATATGTGAGCACTTATAAAGGTCAGAGGAGGGCATCAGATCCACCTGCCTCCCTGAGCTGGATTTATAGGGAGTTGTGAGCCACTGGACAGAGGTGCTGGAGACTGAACTCTGGTCCTCTGGAAGTACAGCAAGCTCTCTCAGCTACAGAACCATCCATCTCTCTAGCACCTAACGCTGGGGTTCTGTGCCTTACTCTACGGGCAGAGAATCAAACCTCCATGCTGATTGAGGAGAAGTGAACTCTACTCTTTTTCCTCAGTCCCACCTAACCAAATGTCTGCCTTCTCCTTTAGCTCCGAAGAACAAAAGCTCCATAGGCTTCCACGGGTGTGAACAGATGTTCAGAGTGGGCGTGAGTGTAGTAGCGGGCTCTTGGCCGTCCCCACCAGCTGCCTCTGGGCTCTGCTCTCATGGCCCCCAGTGCCTCGCAGGGACGATTAACTCCACCCAGAGCCTTTGATTCTCATGTTCAAAGAGTTCTGGCAACTTGACCCTTTCCTCATATGTCTTTGTTTCCTTACTCATTTCCTTTCTGTGGGGCTTTGCCAGGGTGCTGGGATGGATTACAAGGCTTCTGAGAGGGTCTAGCTGGCAGGAGAAACAGAGAAGAGTCTCGTGGATTCGCACGCCCCCAAATATCATGTACGTGCCAGTCAACCAGAGAAAGAAAATCCCATAGCCCAACAGGAGGGACCAACGTTGAATTTTCCTTTGTGAGTCTCTCAGATTCTGTGTGAGTCTCTCTCTCTCTCTCTCTCTCTCTCTCTCTCTCTCTCTCTCTCTCTCTCTCTTCTCTCTCTCTAACAGATCCTGGGAAAATACAGCATTCTCTCATTCCAGGTAACACAGGACATTAGGGATGATGAGAAAGTAATCCAGGATCTGAGGAATGGTGCTTGAAGTATCCATTTCTAACTCATGTGATAGACTAGTCAGTGTGTAAACAACTATTTCACACTACACAGCCTAGTCAGTGTGTAAACTATTCTACACTACACAGCCTAGTCAGGGTGTTAACTATTCTACACTACACAGCCTAGTCAGGGTGTTAACTATTTTACACTACACTACACTCTGTATAGGCCTAACTTTTATGGCATATATAATATACACACACATATATATGTATATATATAATTGAATATATACAGAATATATCACACACATATAATATGTTTATATATATATATTTGTACATTAAATTGCATTTGAAAGGTAATGTGCTTCCCTTACAAGCACACAAAGCTGAGTTCAGTCCTGAGAACCCATGTAAAAAACTCAGGCATAGTGATATATGCTTGTAAGCTCAGTCTTAAGGAAGTGGGGACAAGAAAATTCTAAGGTTCCCTAACCAGCTGGTCCCCCATATTTAGCATGTTCCACAAGAGAGCCTCAAATACATAAGTTGGATGGTAACTGAGGAATGACAGCAGAGGTTGTCCTTCGACCTCCATACAGATGTGCACACATGTGCTTTGCACCTGCACACACACACATATATATAGCATACATATGTATATGAGCACACACAAATAGCCTTTGTATAAAACCTACATGGGATTTTTCTTGTCATTTTTCCATCAATAGTAAAGCATAAGAATTATGTCCACAGCCTTAGGTGCACAGCTTTTCAGCTCCACCATCCTCTCCATAAGATTTGCCAACAGGTTGGGTAGTTTGGGTTTTGGAAAAAGCCCTTGGGTGACTCCAAAGATTTGTGGAGTCTGGAATCAACTGACATCATCAACAGGAGACCAAAGAAAGGCCCTTACAACGTTCAGGGGTTCTGTAGACACGGCCAGTGAAAATGGAAGCCATTGTCCAGACAACCCCTGCACAAAGCACATTTCTATCAGAACCAGAGGAACTGTGACTAACTTTCTAAAGCCTTGGGAGGGGAAGCCCAAGTCTTCATCCATGTGCATCCACATGCAGTTTCTGCAAGAGGTGACTGAGGTGGCCGTTGGGGCAGAGAGAGGACAATTGCATTTAATGGATGGCCGGGCTCAACCGTGATCACCACCCACTCTGGACGTGCTGACAGTTTTCTTTGTATTTTGCATGCTTATAGCTCCTAGTCTCCCAGATCATGACCCTGAACTTTGACATGGAAAACAGTGCTTACCCTAGACCTACATGTTTTGGCGAGCCATCCATCAGAAAATGTATTTTGAGACAATTTTCCACTTTGTTTAGGGTTTAGTTTCTCCTCTTTTCTCCTTCCCACCCCTCTTTCCTTGACAGAGTCTCAGTCCATAGCCCATGCTGTCATCAAATTCACAATCCCCCTGCCTTAGCCTCTTGAATCCTGGGATTACAAGAAAGAATGTGTCCCCATGCCTGGCTTAGGATGTAAAATTTTAATACATCATTTAGTGTGTATCTAAATTTAGGTCACTATCAGTTGCATTATAAGAGCCATATGTCTTATCTGAGATGTTTTGGGGGTCCACAGATTTACTATTCTGCCTCATTGTTTCCCATATGACCAGTTGGCTCCGTGTTTCTTGTAAGTGTGGGAACTTTGGTCCTGTCTTTAGAGACCGAATGGAATGTACTCAGCCCTGGTTTGGCTCATTGTTCTAGAGGCTGCATTTGCTAAATGAATTTCTTTAATGCCAAGTTTCCCGGGAGAAAAAGCTACCCTATTTTAGCCCATCAAATCCATCATCCTTTTATTGTCCTTGTGGGTGTCGTCCTGGGAGGAAGAGGGCCTAGGGGCCTGCGACCCAAGCTACCAATTGTCAATTGAGGACTGCCATCTAGTGGCTGGGCAACCTCTGTAGCTAACGGTGTCTTTGGAACAACCTCCCAGAGAGGATTCAGATACTCAGAATCCAACCCTTCTATCTGTTCATACAGAAACTTTCCCCAAAATGTCTCCTGACAGGCCAGGGCCACCCTTGGTTTCTGCTTTCTGGCTAAAGAAAGTAATTGTCGCATTGCGAGAGCAGTGGCCTCCCTGTGTCTTTAAGGAGAAAGGAATTTATTCTTGTTCTGGTTTCAGTTATTTTTGGATCAGCCTTTGGGCAATGTTTTGAGCCAAGCAAGGTTTGAGAGGTTTAGAGCAGAGGTTTTAATACTATGCATGGTCAGAGAGAGGCTGAGAGCAGGAGCTGAGGTTTACTTGCCGAGCACAGGTTTTCTTCATTTCTTAAAAAAAGTTTTGTTTGAAAGATTTATTTTTAAGTGTGTGTGTGTGTGTGTGTGTGTGTGTGTGTGTGTGTGTGTGTGTACGCATCTGTGTGTGAGTTCAGGTGCTCACTGAGGACAGAAGAGGGCATCAGATTTCCTGGAGTTTGATTTACAGGCAGTTGTGAGATGCCCTAGTTGGGTGTTAGGAACTGGTCCTGGGTCCTTTAAAAGAGCAGCTCTCTCTCTCTCTCTCTCTCTCTCTCTCTCTCTCTCTCTCTCTCTCTCGCTCTCGCTCTCTCTCTCTCTCTCTCTCTCTCTCTCTCTCTCACACACACACACACACACACACACACACACACACACACGAGCATGCAGGTCCTTTGTGACAGGGTTTCTCATTGGTCTGGAGCTCATACTAGACTGACTGGCCAAAGAGTCCCAGGAAGCTGTCTGTCCCCTCTCCTCAGGTATGAAAGTACACATGCATATGCCAGTGTGCCCAGCTTTTTAAATGCATTTCTAAGAATTAAATCCTCATGCTTATAGGCCAAGCGCTTTACTGACTGAGCCATACCCCGGTCCTTAGGTTTGAGCTTGCTGAGCGAGGCCCTTGCACCAGCAGCATTGATAAGGCCTGGGACTTGCTAAGAACCTTCACTGTCTTGGCCCCTTGCTGGGCGGGAAATTCTAGGAAAGAAGCCCAGAATCCGAGTCTAAGATGCTCCAGATGTACGCTCAGAGCACTGTGCTGGCCATTGGAGCCAGCTCTGGGCAAATGGGAAGCTGGAGGCCCCCGGTGCTCATTTGGTTCTCCACAATTCTCCTTCCTCTTCAGAATCTGTTCCCTGTACTAGTCATCCAACAGATGGCATGCTTTTATTAGAAAGATGTTACAAGCAAACCACTACTTTCAGTCGGGTAGAGATGGGAGATGTTCAGGGAAAGGGACTGAGAATTTACCTCCAGCAATGTCGTTTCGTGTGTGTGTGTGTGTGTGTGTGTGTGTGTGTGTGTGTGTGTGTGGTGTGTACACTCTCTCCATATGTATGCAGGTACATGTGGAGGCCAGAAACGGACAGCTCGTGTCTTCCTCAATCATTCTCCACTTGAAAAATAAATTCCATTGGCCAGGTGTGGTGGCACACACCTTTAATCCCAGCACCTGGGAGGCAGAAGCAGGAAGATCTCCTTGAGTTTAAGGTCAGCCTGGCCCACATCGGGAGTTCCAGGACAGCCAGGACCACATAGAGTTGTCCTCACTCAAAAACCAAAACCAATTAAAAAAAAACTTTTTGAGAGTTGGAACATGCGTCACTGTGTTCGTGGGAAGGCCAGAAGCAGCTTGTGGGACTCAGCTCTCGGGACTCAGCTCTCTTCTTCCACCGGGGACATCCTGGGGGTTGAGCTCAGGTTGCCAGGCTGGAGACAAGGCTTTTCTCTACCCAGACACCTTCACCATCCCTCTGCTTGATTTGGGGGGCAAAGTGTCTCAGCGATTTGGTGAGACTAGTTGGCCAGCGGTTTCCAGGTTGGAATTACAAGTGGATGGTGCCAGGCTTGGCCTGAGTTTGGAGATTGAAATCGGGTCTTGCCCACAGTTGTTTAGGGGATACCTCTGCTGTGCTCCTGGGACTGTGTTTAGAGACTGTGGCAGCAGAGGCTGAAGTGGGTTTTGATGGAGAATTGTAACGCAGGCTTTGGGAGACCAGTGCGGCTTTATAACTGCGTGCAACCTTTATGGCCTCTAGCCTCCAGCGCTCAGGAGACATATTTATTTGAATCGAACCCTAGTCCATTATAAAAAGATTAAAACAATATGCTGTGATTTCACCACCCAAAGGCTAGGCAATTCAACAGCCATTCTAGACATGTGGTTATTGAAAGACCTTGGGGAAAACCATCAATAGCTTTGGAGAGTTTGGCTGTCCCTTCAAAGGCCTGTTTTATGCTGTGCATCAGCCCACCTGGATCAATATGGCCCAGATGCCAGCCAGCGCATTTGCCTCTCATTTAATTTGCCATTTATAAGTTTGGTCGGTCCAATGTGTCTAGGCAATTATAATGCAGAGAATGAATAAGCACAGTGGATTTGCGGCACGATTATACATCCAGTGCCCACAGAGATGGCCACAGCACTCGACTTGCGGATGAGAATACAGATGTTTGCTTGTACATCAAATGCAGTCTCTTTTAAATCCGGAATAAAAATGGCTCCTGGATCGATCTTCTCGGCAGGTCCATATGAGAGGGGAAGAGCCAGGCTCTGCTTTGTAAGCCTGGAGTCTTGCAGAGAAGGGAGTTGAGAGGCAGTTGTTCCTTGCTTCGGTAAAGCACCCTGGCCAAAAGCAACTTATGGGAGGGAAAGGTGTATTTGATTCCACATCATGGTCCGTCATGTGGGGTGGGGGTGGGGTCAAGGAGGGAGCTTGAAGCAGCGAGCTCCATAGCTTCCACAGTGAGGAGCAGAGAGAAGCCAGTAGATCCATGCTGTCTGCTTGCTGGCTACTCAGCTAGCTCTCTTTCGAGTCCAGCGGCCAGTCTAGGGAGTGGTGTCACCGAGTGCTGGGTCAGTGAACAATTAAGACAATCCCTCACAGATATCCCCACCTGATACGTGATTCCTCTATCTATGGCTTTCCTAGGGTGATTCTGGGTTGTGCCACATTGTTATTCAAACCCCTGGCAGCAGCCTGGCAGAGGACCGAACACAACTGTGCCCCAAATCCTTTCCACATCAAGGGAAGTTATTTGATCTTTCTGTGTCTTGTCTTTGCTATCCGTGAATCCAGGGCAGAGCAAATTTCTTCACAAGTAGTTTGAGAATCAAATATTTTAGAAAGGGTAGTGATGCCAACAGGACATACTCCGTAAATATCAGCTTCTTCCAAGCCTCCAGTTTCAGAGAGCTGGACTTCTAAGAGGTGAACAACCAGGGCTGGGGCCAAGCTCAGTGGGAGAAATGCAGTATGTTTATCATGGCGATGGATTTCTCCATCACAAATGAGCAAGCACACAAAATGAACGTGCACACCCACAACCTTTATCTTCCAGGTTTCTCCCTCTGAGTACTGGTGAGTATTCTTCATGAGTCCATAAGCCCTGAGCAGGCAGTGTCACCCCAAGAACAGCAGCCTTCGTGGGTCTAAAGGGGTGGGCCAAGTGACTACACTCAGGCTTGACTTAGGGCTGGTGCAGGCCTGGCAGAACCGTCCCTGAAGGTAAGAATGATTAAGGTGTGTGGACTTCGTGAAGGGCACTGGCTGGGTGGAGTGGGCTCTGTGTCAGATCTGAACCCGTGGCAAGAGAGCTGGCAAACTGACCAGGAAAAGGAGTTAGTCATGAGAGAGAGAGAGCCTGAGTTGGAAGATACTGTGGGGGAGGGGAGTGACTAATTCTCCTATGGATGGGAAAGAAAAAAAGTAAGTGCGGTGGGGAGGGCTGGAGAGGTGACTCAACAGTGAAGAGCACTAACTGCTCTTCTAGAGGACCCAGGTTCAGTTCCCATCACCCGCATGACTGCTCACAACTGTTCGTGATTCTAAAATCTGATACCTTCACACACACATAGGCTAAGCACCAGTGCACATTAAATAAATAAATAAGAAAATGCTGTGTGTTTGTGTGTGTGTGTGTGACCCCCTGGGGGACTACCGTGCCCAGACCACAGTTCAACTCTCCTATTGCCTGATGAAGGAGTTCGTCAACAAGTGAGACTCAGGGAAGAGAAACAAGCTGGGTTAGCGGTGTGAAGGGTATGTGGGCTGTGGGTGAGATTTGCTCCAGAACTGAACTGGAGTCCAGACTTCTGTGACTTTAAGCTGGAGACACTGAGCGGCTTCTGTAACTCTGTGGCGGGTCTGCTGTAAGCTGGAATTGGTCACGTGCCTAGGTGTTAGAGAAGATGTAGGGTTAGTAGGGCCCTGATGGTTAAGCACTTAGCAGGAGTTCTGATTAAATACAAGTATTCCAGTACTGACTAATGTCACGATGAGGCACCTCTGTGGCTTTGGGCTGGGGGACCATTACCAGTGTCCTTTCTGAAATTCAGTTGCTCCAGCTCTTGAGATAGAAATGCCCACAGCAGAGCCCTGCTGGGTCTTGAGGCTGACTGTGCACAGACAAATCAGGCATCTGAGGGGAGACAAGTCGCTTGATTCTCATCAGAGTAGTCTGATGGAAAGAAATGCATCTTCAGTTATGACTGAGAGGAAACAGGGAGAGGATGTGATGCTGCGTCCCAATGACAGGGTGAGCTGCTAAAACTCGCAAGTTGCATTTTTCAAGTGGAAATAGGACATTCTTTCCCATTCAGACTCCCACTAGCTGAGGTATCAATTTGTCACCTTGGCTGAGCTTGTTACTTAAGTCCTCATTTGGACTGTAGGCTAAACCGAGGCAGCTACAACTGGGACCTGCCTGCCATCATGGGTACCCAGAGCTCCAACAGTTTTTAAAAATTTTTTTAGTGTGTGTGTGTGTGTGTGTGTGTGTGTGTGTGCGCACCAGTGTGTGTGTTTGTGTATGCACATGTATCCATGCATGCAGATACCTAAGGAGTCTAGAAAGGTATCAGATCTCCTTGGCTGGAGTTCCAGGCAGTTGTGAGCTGCACAATCTGGGCTCTGGGAACCAAACTCGGATCTTCTGTAACGGCAGCAAGTGCTCTTAACTGCCGAGCCATCTTTCCTGCCCCCACTATTGCCCAAATTTTGCTGATTCTCATTTAACAGTCCATTGGGTATTTATTGATCACTTACTATATGCTAGTTTGGGGAAATTCAGCACTGAACAAGCAGATTTCAGAGCCTTGCTCCTGGGTTTTTCAACCTTGTGGTGAGTAAAGGCGACAGGCAAACTACCGTGTATAATTAGGATTTTCACCGTAGAGAACAAGCTCAGAATGCTGTGGGAATGTATGATATTGGGTAAAACCCCATGTATATAAGGGCTTCAGCAGTAAAAAGAAGGGGGTGGGGGTGGAGTTCAGAGGAGAAAGGAAATGACACTCGGGATGGGATGGGGACAAGCCTGCCTCCTCCTCAAGCACAAACCTCCCTTTGTTAAACAGGCTCAGGCCGTGGGAAAAGCCATCTTCCTGTTTCCTCTTACTGTTTTCTGGATACATGGACGCTCAGTTTCTCCTGTGTAATTTGTGCCTGTTTGTATGCACGTGTGTGTGTAAGAATATGTTTGTATGTGTATGAAAACAATGTAGTTTCGTGTGCGTGTTACAGAGTGTGTGTATACATATATGTGTGTGTATAGTGTGTGTCTGTATGTATTTACAGTGTATGTGTTTGTGTGTGTGTAAGGTGTGTGTTTGCATGTCTCTGTGTATATGGTATGTGTAGTATGTATGTGTGTGGAGGCCAGAGAACAAGTTTAGCTGTTGTTCCTCTTATGCTATCCACTGCCTCATTTTTCTCTTTCTAAGACAGAAGCCTTTGCTATCTCGGAACTAGCCAAGTGGGTTACGTCAACTGGTATGATTCCTGGATCCACCCATCTCTGCCTTCCTAGCTTGGGGATTGTAAGCACGTGCCACCACACCTGGCTCTTTTTATATTATTTTATTTTGCTGAGACAGGGTTTCTCTGCAGCTTTGGAGCCTGTTCTGGAACTAGCTGTGGACCAGGCTGGCCTCGAACTCACAGAGATCCACCTGCCTCTGCCTCCTGAGTGCTGGGATTAAGTGTGCACCACCACCGCCCAGCCCCCACCTGTCTCTTTTATGTGGCTTCCAAGGCTTGAACTCCTGGCAAGGCAGGCACTTAACCAGCTCCATGCTGCAGTCCCTGCCTGCTACTGTACCTCCTAACCCTCCCGTGCCCTCCCTCCCCCTGCTCTAGACTCACCCCAGGGATGTCCTCTGGATCTGCTGGCCTCCCGGGCCCTCCCTCCCCCTGCTCTAGACTCACCCCAGGGCTGTCCTCTGGATCCCCCTGCTCTAGACTCACCCCAGGGATGTCCTCTGGATCTGCTGGCCTCCACTCCGTCTGCACATGTAGCACGACAGTTGCTCACTCCTGGGTAAACTTTATCTTGGTGTGTGTGTGTGTAATGAGTCTATGCAAATGCAGAGGTGACGTTTTCCCACTAAGGAAATGGATGAAGGCCCAAATGCTAGAGCTACATGAATTGGGGGTGGTTAGGGCCTAGTGGTCCCTGTGAGGACTTGGGCTCCTGGATTGCACCCTGCTTCACTGTGGGTGCCCCTCTCTGCCGTGTTGATCAGGACGCCCGCTCCAGAGTCGGAATACGAGGTACATTTTCCTCTATTTATTGATATGCCATGTAGGTACTTGTCGGCTCCTTCAAACAGCGAAGGTGGTATTAATTAGAACCTTGGTGTGCGTTGATTATCTTGTCTATCAAGTGGGTGCTGCAATCCAAGTGCACATACATTTACAAAATTCTCACCATATGTCAGGGGCCCTGCACGGCCTTGGAAATGCACAGCTTCTAATGCAGATTCCAACTGTTCTGCTGTATCTAGTCCTTTCCTTTGGGTGCCCATGCTGGTAGAATATGATCAAGGAGCAATCAAATATAACATAGTAATAGTTTATCTTTGATGAAGAGACACGCCAAATATGGGGAAACAGAATAGACTACCAGCTTTGGATGGATGGATGGATGGATGGATGGATGGATGGATGGATGGGTGGATGGATGGGTGGATGGATGGATGGATGGATGGGTGGATGGATGGATGGATGGATGGGAGAAATTTGCTCATTAATACCTTCTGCATTGATGAAAGTCCAGGTTGGTAGAGCAGAGGAAAGGCTGGTGGAAAATATTGAGGGCTGTGTAGGAAAGTAACTCTCAAAAAGGTGGTGGTGTGGGCTGTGGCTTAGTCAGTAAAGCGATGACCTAGCATGTAATGAAGCCTGTGTTCTGTCCCTAGAACTGGTAAAAATGTGTGTGGTGGAGTTCTGTTGCAACCTCTGCACTCAGGAAGCGGAGGCAGGAGGATCAGATGCTCAAGATCACCCTTGGACTTGTGCGATGGCTCAGCGTGGAAGGTTGCCTGTTGCCAAGCCTGACGCCGTGATTCTTGTGGCTCACATGAGGAAAGGTGAGAACTAACCCCTGCAAGTCTTCCTCTAACCCCCACGCATGTGTTGTGGCACCCACATGCCCAGAACCCCATGCACATGAGAGAAATAAAATGTAAGAGAGATCACCATGAGCTACCTAGTGGGTTGGGGGCCAGGCTGAGCTACATGAGACTGCTTCAAACAGAAAACACAAGCATGGTGTTGTGACTTCAGAGACCTTGGTGAGAAGTCAACCAAGAAAGGAATGGCTGGGGCACGAGAGACGATCTTTACCTATTTTGATGGGCCACAGAATTTCACAAAGACAAAATTCAAGTTCAGCGGTCCGACTGCCTTAGTCATCCAGCTTGCGAGTGAAGCTTCCAGTTACAAAAACGGCCAAATCTAGCCACTCCTTTAGTGAAGATGGAAGTTGTCTGTCACCTAAAGCGTGTTCAAACTTGTCATCCCCTTGGAGGAAGAAGATGGGTGGGAGTACGGGCGCTAAAGGGCGGTCGGGATGCTGGGGTGGGGTGGGGTGAGGTGGGGTGGGTGGGAAAGGCAGGACAGTCTGTCTGGGCGGTCAGAAATGCTGTCCTCCCCTGCATCCTGCAGTTGTGGAGCTCGGAGACCTGCGTCATTCTGAAACAAGCAGTTCGCAAACACAAACAGCTGTCATAATGAAAGAGCAATGTTCAGAAAAACAAAATCGTTTCTGTGTCAAAGGACATTGCCCAAAGCAAAATAATTATGTAGGGTGAGAGTGTGACGCTATTCCAAGAGGACTATTAGCAAAGTGAAGCAAGACAAAGCGAACATAAGAAAACAAACCAATCCCTTGTGTTCTGCCCTTGACTCTTGGTTTTGCTCAAACTCAGAAGTCCTGCAACCCAGAGGGAAACATGACCAGGAGGCGCCCTCTGGTGTCGAGGCAGACCCACTACAGTACATAGTCCGAGATTTGACTTGCCCCAGAAAGACCTTCAGGAACTGTCTTTAGTGTCTCAGATGTGGAGGGACAGTCTTTGTTGACAGAATAGTCTGTAGCTCTTCCTATGCGTGGTGAGGCAACAAAACAGGCAAGGCCTGTGTAGGCTTCCACAAATGGCTCGTTATTGGAGTGGGAGAGTAACACAGGAAGAGTCCCACTGTAAATCACAGCGGCCAGTAGCTAACAAAACCCGAAGAACTAGGGCTCCCGGCCATAGACAGCCACCTCTCCTTGCCTGTTGGCTTCCTCCACTGAGCCGTCATTACCCAGCAGGGTTGCTCTCTCTTTGATGTTGAGCCAGTTAGACTGTTGTAGAAACAGCAGTAATTGTGGTACCCCAAACCATCTGTGGGGTGTCCTCTTTGTGGCTCTGTGGGCTTCAGGAAGCACAGATGGAAAGGAGAACAATTCCAATGTCCTGTTGTCCCCTCGCCCCAGGAGGGATGTCTTTGCTGCTAATTGATGCACAGATGTTGTACCGGCTGTTGGCATTGCCCCTGGTGTCATAAAGAGCTGCTGTCAGCTCTGGTGGCTGGACCTGTCTGGGACTCCATTTTGGTGGGGGCTTCATCACACCTCAGCTGTGGTGAGAATGAGAGCCTGCCTATAGGACCGAATGACACAGAGTGCTGCCTGGCTCGGCCTTTGGCTAAAGCTGACCGGTGACACCAGAGCCAGCCCAATGGTTATTCCACAAGATAACTTCGCCGGTGTGCCCAGACATCCTTGATTGTCCATAGCTGTTCACTTGCATGTGTTGGGAGGGCATTCTACCTAGCAACTCTGCCAGCATCTGGAGAAGACCTCCTGCCACAGAAAACAAAGACGGTATGTACTTGGTAGACTATAGTCTGGGTCTACTGTGGGAGGCACGGTCTGCAGGCTGGCATTTAAATAAACCATTAGATGCTTTTCATCCAGAGTGCCCATCAAAAATCATTCTTTGGTCATGGTGAAGAATGCACAGTGGCCAAGAGGGCGCTGTTTGCACGCAAGGTTCGACATTGCTACCTCTAGACGTTCTGAGCAGCCCCCAAGGAAAGGGGGGTAGGGCTGGAGGGACAATAGAGCTACTCCCGAGTGCTGGAGTCTCCCTGTAGCAGGAACATGCTCAGACAGTTTGGCTACCCCAAGGGAGCCCAAGGCCGGCTCCACTTCACTTACAGCAGAGTGTACAGTGTGCCTCTCTCCACAGGCAGCCCGTGAGATCCTCTGCGGGCCCCAGCTTGCTCTGGGCTAACAGCTCCTGGGAGAGTGTAGTAGAGAGGATCTCATGGGTAGAGAGTGACCCCACATTGAGAGGGTACCCCAGAAGGAATGTGTCCCACATTTTCCCTTTTACAACTAATCTAATTCCGATATTCTGAACACACGATACGCTTTTAGCTAGAATACATCAATTCAATGTCAGTAGCCATCACATCATACTGAAGCTAATTATATTTTCAATATTTGTATTTGAAAGTCCAGACAGCTCCTCCTGGTTAATATGTCATGATAGCACACTTCAAATTAATTGATTTCTATTCTTACGTGAGGGACAGTGCATGTTGTATGGGGGTCAGAGGACAACCCTGGGTACCGGTGCTTGGAACCTTTGGCTTTTTTTTTTTTGAGACAGGTTTCTCACTGGCCTGGAGTTTTGTTGGGATGGCTGTCCAGCCACTAAGCCCCAGGTATCTGCCTGTCCCCACCTTTTCAGTGCTGGGATTCCAGACACATATGGCTGACCTGGCTTTTTACACGGGTTCTGGGAACGGAATTCAGGTCCTTGTGCTTAGGAGGCCAGCTCTGTGTCCACTGAGATATCTTCTCAGCCTCCTTTACAAAAAAAAAATATCTTAAAGGCACCCTGAGGTCACCACAGGAAGTGGAAGAATGTGACCTCACTCTTGTGAATGGACTTCATCCCCATCACAGTTCCTTCCCTGGGGATCCTTAGGAAAAACATTTCTGGGAACGTTTCCTTGGCCGATGTCCATGGATGCTAATGGTGGGTGTGTGTGTGGGTATGGATGCTTACGTTCAGGAAGCTGGTGTGGGCTGTCATTGAGCAAACATGCTTCAGAGATGTTTGAGAGCCTCTAGGCATTAGATGAGAGGTGTCGTTTTGGGACATGATGGAAGACAAAGACATTTCTGTGAATTGACTCATGTTAGCCCTCTGAATGCTACCATTCAGCTGGTCTCATATCTTCCATCCAGAGTAAGCCAAGATATTCCCTCATGGGAAGCCATGAAGCTGTGTGACGTGAGTAGTAAGAAGAGGTGATGTAGCTTGTTTTTCCAGTATCTCATTTAACCCTTATCAGCCTCAAACTCACTATATGGCTGATGGTGACCTGGAAATTCTGAACCTCTTGCCGCCATGCATGAAGTCTTAGATTCCATCCCCAACACCACATGAAGCAGCAATTCTGTAATCCCAGCAGCAGGGAGGTGTGGGGGCTTGCAGTCTAGGGATAGCCAAGTGATTTTCACCTCTGCTTCAGTCTGATAGGTCAAGGGTACCAACCAAGATCCTGTGAAAAATGTATATGTTCTGTACTTAAGTGTATCTGTACGCATGCCCGTGTGTGTGTGTGTGTGTGTGTTGTGTGTGTGCAGGAGTATGTGTGTGTGTAGGCCAGAGATCAGCCACAAGTTGTCATTCCTCCTCAGGTTCCATCGACCTTATTTTCTGGAAGAGTGTGTTTTGCTGGCCGAGGCTTGTCTGATTTGGCTAGAGTGGCTGTCCAGCAGCTTCCAGGGATCTGCCCATCTCTATGTCCCCAGCTCTGGGACTGCAGTCACGCATCTCCATACCAGGCTTTTAGATGTGGGTTCTGGGGCTTGAACTTAGGTCCCTGTGCCTCGGTAGCAAGCGCTTTAGCAGCTGGGTTATCACCCCCGCCTCAGTAAAGAGCTTTTATTTCCACTAAGATTCCTATAACTGACTAATTTGCATGCCAGCCTGGAGGCACCAGTCAGTGGCATTCAGCATCATTGTCCCCTTCCTAGGCCCATGCTGAATTTTAGAATGAGGCAAGCTACCTCAGTGCGTGTGAGAAGCCTCGGAGGTGGGGGTTTTGGGAACAATGAGTGTTTCTTCTGTACACAGGGAAAGACAATCTTTCTCTGCCCTCTGAGCTCTGTCTCCCTGGATACAGCACCACCTGCCTTGCAACCAGGACAAATGTGAAGCCCACTTGAGGATGAAGGAAGAGGCAGATTGGGAAAGGTGTTTGGTGACCTCATCGAGCCACGGAGTCAACCAAGTAAAATCTACTTCCTGTCCAGTCTTCCGGACTGTTACACGAGATGATGTATGCCCATGGTGCTTAAAGGTCCTCTGGGTTGAGGTTTCACTTCCATGCTTCCGAAGTCAAAATTTCGAAAGTCAGACTGAATAACACGATTCTGCAGTCCTTTCTGGGAGCAGTGTGAGACACGCTGGGATGCAGCATGTTTGCCTGTCAATCAAGGGGCTGTTAGTCTCTCGGTAGCTTCTTTGTATTCTTCTTTTATGACTACCGGAATAGTATACACACTCCGTCAGCCCCCACTTGTGTGTGTGTGTGTGTGTGTGTGTGTGTGTGTGTGTGTACAGGTGCACGAAGGTGTAAGGTCAGAAAAGAACCTTGAGTGTCCTTCCTCAGGCACCTTCCACTTTCTGTTTTGAGACAGCATCTCTCATTGGTCTGGAAGTTGCCAAGCAGGCTGACTGGCCAGCAAGCCCCAGAAAGGTGCCTGTCTCCACCTCCCAGTCAATAGGATTGCAGGGTGCCCAGCACTCCCAGCTTCTCTGATGTCAGGATTTCAAACCCTTCCTGTAGGTTTGACAGAGCTCAGCATTCTGCAGTCCATTTTTAAAAAAATACCAGCTGGGCGATGCTGACAGTACAACACGGGGTGGGGGAGGGTTAGAGCCATGCATCATGCATGGCTACCACAATGTCTCAGGCTGAGCTGACTGATCTGGAGGCTTAGCCACTGGCCCCATTGTCTGGTCCCCACTGATCAGCCACCCAGGAGCTGTGGGGTTGGCCCAGGAGGATGCCATTCTCTGGGAGAAAGAACAAGTTCAGAGAATTCAGACCATGTCCTGACAGCCCACACAACTCAGCTACCTGCCAATGTTGTACCAGGTCTTGATGGCATTCCTGGATCAGTAAACAAGGATGACAGACGCCGAGCACTAACAATGCAGCCACCATTCCCCGGTGCCTTCGTCTCCGCCCCTCCCCCTTTACAACTTGCAAACAAGTTGCAGACCCACAAACTTTGTAAACTGGATGGAGAATAAAAAACAAACAGTGCGAATGGGTGTGGCTTGCTGTGGAAGAGTTCGTGATGCTCACAGCAATAGACTCTTTCTCGCTCTTTTTTCCCTGTTTGCTAATTGATTAAAAAATATGTATGTATTGCAAAGCTCATTTATCGATCGAGGGGAGAGTGAAAGGATAGCTTCCCTAATTAAAACCGATTGGAGCTGTGAAGGTTTAATTAATTGGATGCATGTCAGTTCATTTTCATGTTATGTTGTGCTCAGTGCTGTTTTCATAATTACCGTGTTGTGTCAGGGTGGCGGGTGTCTCTCTAATTAACAGGCTGCGGGAAACGTGATACATGGGCCTGCTGAGCAGGCAGAGTGGGTGGAAAGAGACGTCCCAGTCAGAATCTCATCGCCGTTCCCCACGGCCCGTTCCTTGCCATTCCTGTCATCCTTTCTTTCACAAACAAGGTTTGGTTAGAGGAAGCTGCCTATGTGATCACTCTCAGGTGTGTTCTCTGTGCGCGCATGCAGAGAGGGCCGTCTCCACTTTCAGAGACTGCCGGTGAAAACTCCTGCAGGTGGGCAAAAGTCACCCTAACTTTTCTCTAGAACCCTTGTATTTTCTGTCAACTTCCCCGCATTTACTCCTTACTAAGCACCTGTCTCAGTTAGGGTCTCTCTTGCTGTGGCAAGACACCATGACCATAGCAACTCTTTCTTTCTCTTTCCTTTTTTTTGGTTTTTTGAGACAGGGTTTCTCTGTGTAATAATGTGTAACAGCCCAGATTGTCCTGGAACTCACTCTGTAGACCAGGCTGGCCCTGAATTCACAGAGATCCACCTGCCTCTGCCTCCTGAGTGTTGGGATTAAAGGCGTACGCCGCCGCCACCACCACCCAGCTGACCATGACAGCTCTTAGTAAGGAAAACATTTAATTGTGATGGTTGACTTACAGTTCAGAGGTTCAGTCCATTATCATCATGATTGGGCATGGCAGCGTGCAGGCAGATATGATCCTGGAGAGGTGGCTGAGGGTTCTTTCTACATCTTACAGGCAACAGGAAGTGAACTGAGTCACTGGGTGTGGCTTGAACATATATGAGCCCTCAGAGTCCACCTCCACAGTGACACATTTCCTTCAACAAGACCACACCTACTCCAGCAAGTCCACTCCCTTTGGGAGACATTCTCTTCCAAGCCACCACAACACCCATTATTCCTGTCAATTTGTCACTGACTGTCAGCTCTGCAATGTAGATGATTGGTGGGGTGACATTGAGTCCAGACTGCAGCCTCTCATTGGACACATGACCTTGGAGAAATTCCCTAAGAGTTTTGTGACTCAGTTTTCTCAGTTTAAAAATGAGCATTCTAGCCTGAGAACCTGAGTTTAGTTCCCAGAACCCACATAAAATATCGGGTAGAAGAGCCAGTACTCTTAACCACCCCGCCTTCTCTCCAGCCACCACAAAACCTTTTATATCGCTGGATGGAGAGCTTTTCCTTTTGGGGGGTAAATATCTTGAGTTGCCTTGACCTCTGTCTGTTGTTATTATATCGGGAGTGTCATCTTGTGTAGACCCACAGGCTGCCCTAACATGGGAGAGAGGTTTTTGCTCAGTGATAGTGTCCCTGAGCCAGTGAGCCAAACACTGCTTCAGATAAATCCTGTAATCTAACACCACAGACATGGCTCACAAAGATGCTTGCTAGCTTGATTACCTGAGTTCAATCCCTGGGACCCACAAGGTGGAAAGAGAAAACCGATTTCTGCAGGTTGTCCTCTGACCTCCACAGCATGTGCGTTGTCGCATGTATGTGTGCATGCACACATGCGCACATACACACACGTATACATACACGCACACACACACACACACACATGCACACACACACACACACAAAGTGAAAAATAAATTTAAATAAATCCTATAACCCCCTGGTTTTCCTAATGTATTATTTTCCTACCTTGGTGACAGGTGCAATAAATAATGTATTCAGGTAGTTTTAAAAATCAATTTATTCCCAGGCACTTGGGTAGAACCTAATCAATATTTATACCTTTATTCAAACAGCTTTCTTCTTCTTTTTTTTCATTAAGAAAGGTTCTGCTTTCTTCTTATGCCTGCTTGACCTTGTAGAACATAACGAGCTCGTTTCTAGTAGCACCCAAGGAAACAAAACCAAGCCATGAGGGCGGTCGATCCTACCTCTCTCACTAATTAGGAGATATCTACGGGGAAATAAACCCCATTACACCCCCCCATTTTGACTGGCTTTCACCCTTGACTACAGTTAAGAAAACTGGATTGTGAACTACACTTGACATCTTCAGCCAGAAGCCCTGCAATTCTATCAGCAATATGCAGCAGACTGGACTGGTGATTGTAGACTCCCAGGTAGTTAGAAACAAGCAAACAAAGACCAAAACATTCTAAAACACCAAACCAAACAACAACAAAAAACCCAAAGTCATTGGTTTTAGAGACCTTATTCCTCATCAAAATGGATATTACCCTGAATTATTTCCCCAGTTTTATCCTTCTTTAGAGGAAATCTTCACTGTGACAAGACTCCCTGGATTTTGTACAATGTCGTTTTTGGGGAGATTTGTTCAAACATCTACTCCCCCGGCTAGCAGAGTAAGGAGGCCGCCAGAGTCTGACTTGTGGACCAGTCGGCTCACTGGGGTTCATAACAGGAATATGGATGAGGCAGCTGGGCAGAGTCGGGGGTGTCTCTTCCTGACCCCTCAGCTGGTCTGAGTGTTGTCTAGACAGGCGGTTCTGCTTGTCTGAGATTCTCTCAGCAGTTTTACAGCTTATGTAAGCTTGAGGAACGAGGATCCTAGTGGTCAGTCAAGGACTCCTGGAGCCATTAAGTTATTTACTGCCTTAGATTAAAAACAAATCCCTTTAGGATGCAATGTTTCACTTCCTTTTACACAATGGTTCTCAGCCTGTGGGCCGTGACCCCTTTGGGTAGCCAAAGATCATTGGGAAACACAGATATTTACATTACAATTCATAACAGTAGTAAAATTACAGTTATAAAGTAGCAGTGGAAATAATTTTGTGGTTGGGGGTGGTCAGCACAGCACAAGGAACTGTATTAAAGAGTTGCAGTGTTAGGAAGGCTTAGAATCAATGCTTTAGCATATCCTGGGTGTTAAGGACCTTCCTTTCAAGATGGAAAGGAGTATCTCAGAGCAAATTGCTCCACAACATTGGGTATGACCTGTGCAGGTGCAAGCCCAAGGGACTAGATCAGCCATGTGCTATGGGGAGGGGGTAACTACTGAACTTTCATTTTCCTGGGAGTTCAATTAAAATCCCTGTTGGTTAATTCTGGGTGAACATGGAGGCGGTACTCTACAAGAACACTGCTGTGTTCCTATCCTCCTAGCTTGTAGTCACACTGTGCTAGGTGCTGGGGAAACCATGAAGGAGTCTTGCCAGTCGAAGGCCAGCACAGAACAGTATGTTCAGCTCCTCCTGAGTTCTGGAGCTCTAACTAGGTGCTGGTGTGACCGGCTTGGAGCTCAGGCTCCTTTTCTCCAGTATGGAGCTCGGGTCCTTTGCTCAGCCCCACTGACCTCAAAGTCTGCCCCCACAGTGACATCCTTCCTCTCACAAGGCCATCCCCATTCCAACGAAGCCACACCTCCTAATAGTGCCACTCCCTAGGGGATTATAATTACATTCAAACTACCAAAATGTCCTTAGAGTGTAGGGAAGAGGTAAAAGGAGGGAGGATGATTAAGAGCATGGTCCAGGCCTGGGGAGCCTTATATAGATAGCATCTTAACCCTAGGCCATAGGTTCTCTGTCTTTATTGAGTCAGAATCACCTTCAGGTTTGTTTAAATAGACACAGGTTGTTTCTGATGCTGCAGGCCTGGGAAGTTGCTCTTCTGATAAGTTCCCAGGAGGTGTTGATACTGGTTTGTGAACCAGCAGAGTGGTTCAGGGTTTTCAGGGGGATGATCTGAATGAGAGTAATAATAGATCAATAAATATCTTTCTTAGAACATTAGTGGGCCATGAAGCTCTCTTTGATGCATTGGCTATAATAACAAAGTATACAGCATTGAGAAATTAAAACGATGTGTCTCAAGCAGACTCATAAACCATCTTCTTCAGAATCAGCTAGGGACTTCCTACCAAAAATGGTGTTCCCAGGCCTACACCATCAGCATCAGCCTATTCCAAAGGTAGAATATAAGACCTGGGCCCAAGCTAGTCAGAATATTAAATTACCATTCTAAATGTAGAGATCAGACAGGGTAAACATATTGTCCCATCAGATCCAGTAAGCCCTGTGAGACATAGAAAACAAACTCATACCAGGTATGAGGGACCAACGTGTTTGCTGTAAATGCAGAGTCTGCAACTGAGGTGTTATCTTAGGCAAAAAAAAATTGCTTGTCACGCAATTATGAGAAACTAAAATTTGATCCTTTGAACCCATGTAAAAAGGAGCTTGGTGGTACAATTGTAATTTCAGTATTGGGAGGCAGAGACAAACAGATCCTTGGAGTTTACAGATCAGCCAGCCCAGCCTACTTGGTCAGCTCCAGGCCAGGGAGAGACCCTGTCTCAAAAAAAAGTGGGAACTAATCTCCAAAACATACAAAGAACTCAAGAAACTGGTCATCAAAAGAACAAATAATCCAATAATAATTAAGGTACAGACCTGAACAGAGAACTCTCAACAGAGGAATCTAAAATGGCTGAAACACTCTTACGGAAATGTTCAACATCCTTAGCCATCAGAGAAATGCAATCAAAACAGCTCTGAGATTCCATCTTACACCTGTCAGAGTGGCCAAGATCAAAAACACTGATGACAACTTATGCTGGAGAGGATGTGGGTTAAATGCACTCCTGCATTGCTGGTGGGAGTGCAAACTGGTATAGCCCCTCTGGAAATCAGTATGGTGATTTCTCAGAAAATTAGGAAACAATCTTCCTCAAGACCCAGCAATACCACTTTTGGGTATATACCCAAAGGATGCTCAATCATACCACAAGGACATGTGCTCAACTATGTTCATAGCAACATTATTTGTAAAAGCCAGAACCTGGAAACAACCTAAATGTCCCTTGATTGAAGAATGGATAAAGAAGATGTGGTACATTTACACAATAAAGTACTACACAGTGGAAAAAATAATGACATCTTGAAATTTGCATTTGAATGGATCTAGAAAACATCATATTGAGTGAGGTAACACAGACCCAGAAAGACAAATATAATGTATACTCACTCATAAGTGACTTTCATAGACATAAAGCAAAGGTAAACCAGCTTACAATTCACAACCCCAGAGAACCTAGAAAACAAAGAGGACCCTAGGAGAGATATACATGGATCTAATCTACATGGGAAGTAGAAAAAGACAAGACCTCCTGAGTAAATTGGGAGCATGGGGATCATGGGAGACAGTAGGAGGAGAGGGGGTAGGAAAGGAGGGGAGCAGAGAAAACTATATAGCTCAATAAAACAACAACAACAACAACAACAACAACAACAACAGCAGAGCAGGCGGCACTTGAGGAACAACCCCCAAGGTTGACCTCTGGCTTCCATATGCATGTGTTCACATGTGTGTGTCCATCCTCCTGCACACATACAGCCATTCACTCAAGAGAACATGTACCAACATATACCCCCCAACACACACACTGAGTATAAATGGAAAAAAATAATTACAAGACAAATGCAGAGTCTTGGAGCCCACTTTAGACATATTGAACCAGGAATCGATTTCTAAGGGGATTTCTGGAAGATCTATAGGCAGCTTAGATTGAGTGGCATAGCTCCTGGGGTTTCACAGATATGCTTCTTGGGTGGCTGGCACTGAGGTAGTATGGGAGATGTCTGATATCCAGTGTAGATTATTATAATGTAGAATCATTGCACCTTGTTCAGTAGAGGTGTCCCAAAGAGTGTGACCATGGGTAGGGCCTTTGGCCAGGGACAATGACTCAAGCCTCCATAGAGTATGCATACCTAAAAACAGCCTTCAAGGAGTCTGTCAACTCCAGTGGTTCCTTTATGAAGATCGGTATGCAGCATCTTTCTTAGCTTCGGTGTTTTGTGGGAATAGAGAGCTAGAAGATAAGACCAAGGAGGAAGAACACTTAGATTAGTCACATAAAATGAGTAGTCCAGCTGGAAGTGCCTACTATCAGATTTCCTAGGATGTAGGGGTGAGTGAAATTCAAACAAAACAGGACTTGTTCTAGCCAAGCACCACAAACAGTATGCTCTACTTCCTTGCCAACTTTTACTGTTGTCTGTCTTTGATTACAGTTGTCCTAGCGGGTATAGGCATCTCAATATGGTTTCAGTTCCATTTGTCAGAACCAGTTACTCCGAAAGGCCTGGAGGTACCTCCAGCTGTGCACGCCCAGCTGCTGTCCAGCTGGTTTCATCTTTAGAGTCAGCCATGGTTCTGACCTTCTCCCTTCGCTCTGCCTCCTGAAACACACCGAATTCTGGGATTGCCAGTCAGGGTCTACCTACTTAGTGCTGCTCGAGGGTCTTTTCATTCTTACTGCTGATAATGGTCCCCAAGCTGGTCACAGCAAAATGGCAGTTTCGACGTGGCTGGAAAGGCCAGGTGGGGGTCTGGTTCAGCTCAGTCAGAGAGAACCAGCACACTTTCGGACTTCTCTTTCATTGTATTTCCTCTTAAGTTCTCTCTCTCTCATAGTAACAAGAGATAACTATAATAGTCTTGTGTCTTTTATCATTTTATCTTTTCTCTCTATTAGCACCTATTAGTTATACATACCTCTCATTAGGACATTTTCACACACACATATTTTGATCATACGCTCCCATTACATTGCTCTCATCTGTCTGTCTTGTCCCCCTTCTGCTTCCACTGATCCCCTTCTACTTTCATGATATTTTTGGTTTTTTTTTTTTTTGCTGTATATGTGTGATTCAGTGAGTTTTATTAGGGTTTGCACAGGAGTTCAGGTATGAGATTACTTAAGGAAGCATGAACAACTTACCCAGTGGCCATACTACTGATGAGGATGTCTTCTCGTTCTCAGGAACCATAAAATGCCTGTAGATCCTCAGGGAGGGGCTGGGCCTCCCTAGCCCCTCCTCCCTGGTGCGAGTCTGTTTTCTACAACTCACAGGACTAGATCTGATGGGACTCTATGTTTGTCCTGTCTGATCTCTACATTTTAGAATGGTGATTTGATATCTTGACCAGCTCGGGCTCTGGTTTTATATTTCACCTTTGGAATGGGCATTAGTAAAGCTCCATATTAATTATGTAAAACAAATAAACACAAAACACAGAAAATGGGTAGGAATAGTGGCTTATATAAAAAAAAAACCAAACATTTTCCTTTTGTTCCCTGGCATAGAGCTCCCTAGACTCTGAGAGTTCGCCATTTTGTATGTTAATAAGATGAGTGGCCTCAGGGGACCCTAGATAATGTCGAGATGGAGCGGTAACCAGCTATGATTAGCCAGTGGGGACTTTCCGCCCCTTGAGGTTGAGGATAAGGGCTGGTGACTGAGTTCAATGGCTGATGGACAATGACTACATCAATCATGCCAACATGAAAGCTCTGTTAAAAACCCCTAAATGACAGGGCTTGAGGAGCTTTGGGGATAGTGAACACGGAGCTGTAGGGAGGGTGGCATGTTCAGACAGGGTTTAGAACTCTGCCCACTCTCTCCGCTGACTTCACCCCCTGTGTCTCTTCCATCTGTCCAATCCTGAATTGTATCATTCACAACACACTGGTAAATGAGGAGATTTCTCAAGTTCTGCAAAGTGCTCTAGGGAATTACTGAGCCCGAGAAGCAGGTGATAAAACTCTTGGATTTACAGGTGGGTTTTCCGAAGTACAGGTGGCTGCCTTGCGCTTGTGACGGGCATCTGAACTGAGGTTGTCTTGGAGGACGAAGCCTTCCATCTGTGGGGGGCTGTGCTAACGGGAGGCGGTGTTGGAACTGAGGCAAGCTGCTGAACACGTAACTGGTGTTAGAGACTCGGATTCAGTGCGGGAAAAGATGTGAGGCATGTATGTGGTGTGAGAAAGACCCTGAGGTCCCTTCCTAGGCAGCTGATCGGAAACAGGGTCGAAGGACTGGTCACTAAAGGGCACAAGCCCGTTAGGCCCTCCTGCCTGGTGGAATCCCAGGTCTGCTCTTCTGACATATAGCTTCATCTTGCGGCTATTACCTTCTTAGAGGGTGCCACCTTCCTCCCAGCCCCAGACCCCATAGCTCATCTGGGAAGCGGTTCTTTGTCTGCTAGGGAGAATGGAAGTGGAAATTTACAGTCAGCTGGGGAAGTTTACTGGTTTGAAGTTTCCCCACAGACAGCTTGGCTCTCTGTGTGTTTATACCATTTGGCTTTGTAATTTTAAAATTAGAGAATTTATCTGAGGGGAGCGATCTAATGTTTGGCTCAAGATTCTGGTAAAATGTTATTGATTGCAAATAATAAAAAATAAATCATCTTGTCCTCAGGATTGAATATTTATGTAAACATCAAAAATTATAAAGGATTTAATCCAGTGTCTATATCATTCACTTAAGGTATCGCGTTCTTAATAATGTCGTGGTATAGCCCAAAATATGTGCAGCAGGTTGTAACAAAAGGACTAGAAACATGCACACCAACGCCGTAGTTGTTACTATGAGTGGAGGATAATTGGTTTGAGATGTAGAAACACAAGATGCAGTTCTTGTGTTAGAATCAGGAAAGTGGTAAATAAACCGTTTCCAGGGCTGTATTCTACACCAGTAGTTAGGCTGTCATCGGTACAGCGGTGCAGAGGCGAGAGCTCGTGGGCTGCATTGATTTCACGCATTCTTTTTCTCTTACATTTAACTCAGTCGGTTATACTCAAGGTGAACTTTCCTAGAAGGGATCAGTAGGAGGTCAAATCAAAAGCCGGGACAGGAGACAAGGCCTGCCTGCTCCACCAGAGGCAAGCTGCAGGGAGGGCCGCGGAAGTCTTCCGCCAGATTTTGCCACTGGACAGATTCAGCAGGAGAGAAAGGCTCACTGTGGTGTCTCAAACGTTCAGTGTTAGCTGATACCAGTTAGCTGAATGGCTGCCTAGGACAAAGGAATCACAAGGATTTTCCCGGGGTCATTACACTCAGCACACGTTATCTTTGAAAGGCCAGACTCCTTGGTCCTAGCGAGGTAATGAGCATGCGTCCCTGCATCCACTCTTCCGTTCCCCACGTCTGTCTCTCAGCAATGCTCAAGGGAATCTCCTGTTCGAGAACCCACCCGCTACTTCTCCTCTTCTGGCTTTATTTGGGACGGACAGTTTCAGAGGCTTCCTTTAGACCTCAGTGATTGCTGTCAGGCTCAACATGATCAGGGACCTCTATCTTTTGATGGGTAGAGGAAATGAGACTCATAGTTGAAGCGACTGACTCAGGGTCTTGCAGCTGGCGGTCAATGAGCCTGGTGCAGCCCCCGTTTGAGAGCAGAACCCCAGCCTGTTACACTGCTCTTCTCCAGGAAACTCTTCTTTCATCTCACGAGAGCTACTGCGGATCGAGAGTACTCTGCTCCGTGTCAGGTGGAGGACTTGGAATTCTTTGCATAAAGAGTCTCTTTAACTTGTTCTCTCCATAGCGGCCTTCCTGGAGAGTCGGCATCTTCGTCTCCTTTATATTGTGATAATACACTCTGACCAAAAGCAACTTGGTGAGGAAAGGGTCTGTTTGAGTGCTGCTTCCAGGTTACAATTCACCGTTGAGGAAAATCAGGGTAGGCGCTTAACACAGACACCTAGAGGCAGGAGCCTCGGAAGAACAGCTTGCTGGCTTACTGTCTGCATTGATTGTAGACTTGTACTCAGCTGGCTTTCTCAAACAGCCCAAGACCACCTTCTGCCCCTAGTGGGTTGGGCTGGTTTGTATCAATTAATTATACAGGCCAGTCTCATCCAAGCAATTCTTCAACGGCAAGTCTCCTCTCAGGCTGAGTCAAGTTGACAGTTCATGCTAACCAGGATAGTCAATTATGCTAAGGCTAGGAAGTGAGACTCAGTTATTTAACTTGTTGGTAGTCACTTGCTCATCATATCTGGCTGCAAGGCCAGATTCTTTACCACACTTTAGGGACTCCATTTTTTGCCCATCAAGTATTCTTCCACTTCTTTTGTGGCCACAGTTTCTGAGGATTTTCCAAATGCCCAGAGGCAAAAGAGGCTGAGTTGTGGGTCCCCCATGGCAGTCTCTTCTCTGAAGTCCTGCAGCAGCCATATTCTTATGAAAATTTTACTTTCTTATATTATAAAATTCCTTAGGTAATGCATAGACTAAACTGCGGTGCTTTGTCTTCTAGAGAAATCAATAGATGTATTGTCATGAAAGATGCATGGGCCTGGGTCTTGTGGCGTGTCTAACTTAGGGTTACTGTTGCTGTGATGAAACACCATGACCAAAAAGCATTTTGGGAAGGAAAGCGTTTATTTGGCTTATGCTTCGACATCACTGTTTATCATTGAAGGAAGTCAGGTCAGGGACCCAAACAGGGCAGAACCTGGTTGCAGGAGCTGATGCAGAGGTCATGGAGGGGTGCTGTTTACTGGCTTGCTCCTCATTGTTTGCTCAGTCTGCTTTCTTATAGAACCCAGGACCAGCAGCTCAGGGACAGTACCACTGACAATGGACTGGGTCCTCCCTCATCAATCACTAATTAAGACAATGCCCCACAGGCTTGTCTGCATCCTGATCTTATGAAAGCATTTTCTTAATTGAGGTGTCTTCCTTTCTAATAACTCTAGCTTGTGTCAAGTTGACACAAATCTAGGTAGCACGTGGTACTTGCCTATAATCCCAGCTACTTAGGAGAATCACAAATTCAAAGCCTATGTAGGCTACAAAGTGAGTTCAAGTCCAGCCTGGGCCATGTAGTAAGACGTCCATTGTCTTAAGATGAAAAGTTAAAAGAAGGCTAGGGTTGCAGCTCAGTAGTAAAATGCTCATGCATGAAGCCCTGAGTTAAATTTCCTGTACCACAGAAAAAACAGCTTCCTCATCTTTATGTCCTGGCTGAGGGGTGACTGCCCTAAAGATGCCTCCCTGGCCCTGGAGGTGTGCTGGTACCCTTTGATGGATGTCAAGGCCTGCTGTGTTCCTTCTGTTTTGTGTGTTGGCTCACTAGTCATTTGATAACTCACTGTTCCTGTCAACTCTGAAATGCTAAGGAGAGAGCAAGGCTGAGCAAACGCTATGGCTCAGTTGCTCCTGTGCCTGGCACCCAGAAGCTGCCCATCAAACGCTGGCATGTGAATAACGAGGAGCCTTCCACCAACAGCTGTCTCCATCTGTGGCACCAGTTGATGAGTTGGTGGCTCTCGGCTCCTTGCTTTGGCAGCCCAGAAAAACCTTTGCTCCTGAGTCAGAGGAAGTGGGAACCTTTTCTTTCAAGGAAGTTTTCGCTCTGTGACGCTGTGACCTCATGCCTGTGTCCTGGCTTTCAAAGATCCCCTCTCTTCCCAGAACTTTCCACATTGTCCCCCCTAGGCTCTCTTCCTTGGGTTGATTGATGAAAAGTCACTGCTTGCATTAGCCACAACTTTGGAAAGTCCCAGAATATGCCCACAGTTTGCACCCCTCCTTCGAGACCAGCAGTAATCCCTCCATGGTCTCCAAGCCTCCACTTTCCTACCTCCCCCTCTCTGCAGCACTTAGGACCTCTCTTGGTTGATTATTCTCCCTTGGACTTCCCCTGCATTCGGTTTTCCTCCTCTTCTATTTTCTCTCCAAGCTGGTGATTATCTGTCCACTTCTCAAGTACAGATTTTTCTCAGGTTTCTCTGAAAGAGGATATTGTCTTAGTGTGGCTGAAGAGTCTCCAAAAATACTCTTAGGTTATCTGCGGGTCCAAACACAGGAGGCAACTGAGCATCTGTTTGACTCATGCGTGCCCCCACTCCCACAACAAGACTGTCTTTTCCCCTTGTGGGGGATAGGTGGAGCCTCAGGTGTCACTCAGAAGTTGACTGGATGGTGTGGGACCCACTGGTGCCCCACAAGGTCCTGATGCCTGCCCACCTTACCCTGTCCTCCGGACATCCCCTGGGGCAGCCAAATGATGTCCATTGAGGACAAGGGTCAGCTGGAAAAGTCAATGTTATGGGTACCATGGAGCCGACAGAAGAGCTGATGTTCCAGAGACTCAGGGAGAAGGCCGGGTTATCCAATGGGTGGACCATTCAGGATGTCCTGGTAGGCACAGTTCTCAGAGGCTTTCACACATTAGTTTCTATGCATTTAGAATTAAAAACAGAATCTAGCAGAGCATGAGTGTTCTTTCCTGCCTCCTGTCTGTGTAGCATCTGACCGGCGGCCTCCTGCTACTTACTACTCTGCTTTCCCCACATGGATGACTGTGCCCTCAAACTGTGAGCCACAATAAACCCTCTCCCTCAGAAACTGTTTCTGTTGTGTATTATGTCGTAACAATAAAAATAGCAACTAGCAGAGATCATCAAGAATGTAAGGGAGATAAAGCGTCTGTAAAGCAAAGTACATAGTCAACAAGACAAAATGACAGCCTACAGAATGGGAAAAGATCTTCACTAACCCCACATCAGACAGAGGTCTGATCTCCAAGATATACAAAGAACTCAAGAAATTGGACACCAAAAGAACACATAATCCAATAAAAATAAATGGAGTACAGACCTAAACAGAGAACTCTCAACAGAGGAATCCAAAATGGCTGAAAGACACTTAAGGAAATGTTCAACATCTTTAGACATCAGAGAAATGTAAATCAAAACAACTCTGAGATTCCATCTTATACCTGTCAAAATGGCCAAGATCAAAAACACTGATGATAACTTATGCTGGAGAGGTTGCGGGGGGGAAAGGGAACACTCCTGCATTGCTGGTGGGAATGCAAGCTGGTACAGCCCCTTTGGATGTCAGTGTGGTGATTTCTGAGAAAATTAGGACACAACCTTCCTCAAGACCCAATATTACCACTTTGGGTATATATCCAAAGGATGTTCAATCGTGCCACAAGGACATGTGCTCAACTATGTTTATAGCAGCTTTGTTTGTCATAGCCAGAACCTGGAAACAACCTAAATGCCCCTCGACTGAAGAATGGATAAGGAAAATGTGGTACATTTACACAATGGAGTATTACACAGCAGAAAAAAATAACAACATCTTGAATTTTGCAGGAAAATGGATGGAGCTAGAAAACATTATTTTGAGTGAGGTAACCCAGACACAGAAAGACAATTATCACATGTACTCACTCATAGGTGGTTTTTAAAACAGAAAGCAAAAAAAGCCAGCCTACAAACCACAATCCCAGAGAACTTAGACAACAATGAGGACACTAAGAGAGACTTACATCCATCTAATCTACTAGATTTTCTCAGAAATCACCACACTGACATCCAAAGGGGTTGTACCAGCTTGCATTCCCACCAGCAATGCAGAAGTGTTCCCTTTCCCCCCGCAACCTCTCCAGCATAAGTTGTCATCAGTGTTTTTGATCTTGGCCATTCTGACAGGTATAAGATGGAATCTCAGAGTAGATTTCTAATGGGAAGTAGAAAGTAGAAAAAGACAAGCTCTCCTGAGTAAATTGGGAGCATGAGGACCTTGGGGGAGGGTTGAAGGGGGGAGGGGAGAGGCAGGGAGGGGAGCAGAGAAGAATAAATAGAGTTCAATAAATATCAATAAAAAAGAATAAGGAAAAAAAGTTAAAAAAAAGAATGTAAGGGAGGGCGGATACAAAGCACTGTTTCTAGGTCACTTGTGGCCATTCCCAATCTGGGTCCCCCAAGAGGAAAGCTAAATTGCTTGTACAGAAGCTTATTTAAACACAATAGAAATATGTTTAAAACACAAACTCAATTCTTCTTAAATATTTGAAAATGTTTATTTGGGCATTTCATATAAATTCAATATTTAAAACCCTTATTAAACTTTGGTAGGTATTTTTTCTTCAAATATAAGTAAAGGATAATTGTTTTTTTTTCATTCCATTCTAAATTTCCTTTAGTCCACTCCAGGCCTTGATATGAATACTACCATTTTCTCTATATTGTATGATATTTTGTGTTCTGACAAAGTTTGCCTGGAGATCAGGGGGCAGAACTAGCCACTAGTTAACCACAGAGGCCAGACAGGGTGGCACACACCTTTAATCTTAGCATTTGGGAGGAGGAAGCAAGAAGATCAAGAGTTCAAGGCCACTGTGGGAGATTGAACCAGTCTAAAAGAGAAATGACCCAGCTGGTGGTGGCTCACACCTTTGGTCCCAGTACTTGGGATCTCAGGCCTTTAATCCCAGCACCAGGGAGGTGGAGACAAAAATATAAGGTGGGTGGAGACAAGATCTCAGGCCCATTCAGTCTGAGGATTCATAGAGACAGGATCCCTTCCCCCCACCACCCTCCAATTTGGTTTGATATTTCATAGAGGGAAGAAGTCTCTGATGGCTACTCTGTGTCTCAGATCTTTCAGCATTCACTTTCTATATCTGGCTCTGTTTTTTTTTTTTATTGATTAAGACTAGTTAGATTCATGCTTTAATATATGCCATAAAATAAAAAGTATTGGGATGCTTTAAAAAAAACTTTATGGGCACTAGGGAGGTAGGTCAGTTGGTGTGTTTATCTGGCATACATCAAGCTCTGAGTTTCACCCTAGCACCTCATAAACTGGGCGTGGTGGAGTACAGCTGGAATCCCAGCACTGGGGTTGTGGAGGTGGGAGGATCCGGAGTTCAAGGTTATCCCCAGATGCCTGGGCTATAATGAAACTCTGTCTCAAAAACCAAACCCAACCCAGACACAACACTGTGAAGGCATCATTCCAGCACTATACGGTTCACTCATTTTTTTTTTTTTTTTTGGTTTTTCGAGACAGGGTTTCTCTGTGGCTTTGGAGCCTGTCCTGGAACTAGCTCTGTAGACCAGGCTGGTCTTGAACTCACAGAGATCCGCCTGCCTCTGCCTCCCGAGTGCTGGGATTAAAGGCGTGCGCCACCATCGCCCGGCTGGGTTCACTCATTTTTGATGTACGATTCAATACTTGACCCAACATGGTAAGAGTTTCATGAAGTTTTTACACTAACAATCATAAATCAAGACGCTTTTCAAATACAGTGGTGAGAATACCAGGTATCTGGGGCACAGCAAAACAGGGATCCCTCAGTTACAGTCTCCAGATGTTATCAAGTGGTGGTCTTAGCCTCTGGGTTGGGGGGAGCTAGGGATCTCTTTGTACATTTAAAAAAGATTTGCCTTATTACCCGGTTGTTAGGTCATACACAGAGTTGGGCAATCAATGGCCACGTAGGGAGGCTAGGATAGCCCAAGATACAGACAGTGGTGGCGCACGCCTTTATTCCCAGCACTCAGGAGGCAGAGGCAGGCGGATCTCTGTGAGTTTGAGGCCAACCTGGTCTACAGAGCGAGTTCCAGGACAGGCTCCAAAGCTACAAAGAAACCCTGTCTCAAAAAAAAAATAAGTAAATAAATAAAATAAAAAAAAAATAAGCCAAGCTAATTTGGCTCTGAATCGGCATCACTCCAGTTCTCCACAATCACTAAGCTTTTAATCAGGCAATCAGCCTTACCTCTTGTTTAAGATGAGTGTGTGCTCCCCTACCCCCCCCCCCCAATCTCAGTTCCCACTAGAGTGGACCATACCTCTTCAGTGTGTGAGACTGTGGATAAGAGAGTGGGGCTAGGTCTCTGAGTCTGTTTACAGCTCTGGGCAGGCCTCAGTGTCTACTGCGGCTGCCTGCATTTGACAGAGTAATTTCCAGGGGGCAAAAGAAGCCACCATAGGGACTCTGGCATAGGTCCTGCATGGGAATTCTGCAACACAACCTCTGCCCAGGCAGCAGAGTTCTCCCCATATAAAGGGAAACCACAAGAACACTCATTGCCTTTAAGTCTCCCAGAAATAGGTATGCTCACAAGAAGGCGTCTCTGGGAACAGGAAAAAAAAAAATGAAGAGGCTTGAAGTAAAGGCATCAAGCTGTTTTTGAGTGCACTTAAGAGCTGCCCAGATTTGGAGACCCCACCCCCTTCAGGAGTTACTTCGCTAATAACTGCAGTGGTGCGTTACCTTCCACTCAGCTCTGTTCCCGCCCCCTCCCCCCCTTCACTAACCCATTTATCCTTCCTCGAAAGGCACACTTAAGGCGACCTACAATACTACCAGAATGCCAGCTGTCTGGTGGTGGCTCCAGCTAGCATGAAAGTCACAGTGAAAGAGGGCCTTCTGGGCAGTTGCTGACCCAGGTACCTCAGCAGTCTTCGAGGCTGGGCTGGACACCCCTTCTTGAGGATTCTGTGCTTCTCCGGGCCCCCTCTGGTCTGATCCCCAGCAGTTGGAGCAGACCCCTTAGCTCCAAGAAGAAAGGATTAGTAGCGCACCTCTTCCAACCGCTGGGTATTTCCCGGCTAGTCTGGGCAGGGCTTCCTTTCTGCCTTATCATGGTGTTAATTAACATAAGTCTTTGCAGCTGCTGGTTGGGGTGCCCCTCCCCAGTCAGCGCAAGCATCCACTTGTCTTTGTAGGCATGATTATTTCGGAAACAGACGAACCCTACTCTACGGAGATAAATCCCCCTTCATACTGAGTTAGAGACATGCGCTTCCTCCTCGATTTTCGGCTTTGCTAAGTAAGCCTGGTTGGGGAAGTTGATTACCTGAAGAGGATAATACCACAGTCGTCTCATCTGGGTTTAAAAAGACAGAAGGGTTTGTGAGCACAGAAAGGCAGGGGGCATCTCTGGAGAACGGGACTCAATTAAAGGTGTTAGCTTGTCTTCTTTTCAAATTGGGGTGAGGGAAATGGGGAGTGGGAGGTTAACAGGAGGCTTCAAAGAGTAAATACTGTGTCCAAAAAGTAGGGATTTCTAAAGAACCGCCTCCCATGCTTGGTTCTGTGCCACGTGCTCAGCCTCCACAGCTCTCAGGTACGTGGGAACCTCTTTCACCTGGGCTGGTCCTGAGTCAACCAGTATAGCAGGGACACTTGTGCTTCTGGTGTGGTAGTTAGCTGAGCAGCAGCCTGGAATGGGGAATCAAGGGCAGGGAGTGGAAGCAGCAGGGACCAGGTAGCCCATGGCAGAGACAGGTTTTGAACCTGGGTCTTTGGGTCCTGACTGGGCATCTGCATACAGACTACAGTGCCTCTGACAGTCAGGCCCCTAGTAACCGTGCATGGCAACACAGCAGCAGAACAAAGAGATGGCCTGGTGTAGGAGGTTGTTCTGTATTTGTGTGGCTTTCCTTGGTTGAATAAAGAAGCTGCCTTGGCCTTTTGATAGGGCAGCCCTTAGGTGGGCGGAGTAGACAGAACAGAATTCTGGGTGGAAGAAAGCAGAGTCAGAGAGCCGCCATGGACTGCAGAGTCAGACGTGCTGAATCTTTCCCGGTAAGCCACGACCTTGTGATAACACACAGATTAACAGATATGGGTTAAAGCAAGACGTGAGAGGTAGCCAAGAAGAGGCTAGATATAATGGGCCAGGCAGTATTTAAATTAATACAATTTCTGTGTGGTTATTTCAGGGGTTAAGCTAGCCAGGCGCCGGGAACGCAGCCCGCTCTCATGTTACATTGGCCTTTTACTCACTACACTAACTATAGCGTATTTATTTATTTGTATGTACATTTGTATATGCATGTGTTCATGTGTGTGCAGGTACAGTTGTGAGCGCATATGTGTGGAGGTCAGAGAACAAATTTGGCTGTCATTCCTCAATTTTTTTTTTTTGAGACAGAGTCTTTCACTGGTCTGGGACCCTCCAAGTAAGCTATACTCACTGACCAGCAAGGTCTAAAGCTTTCTCTATCCTCACCTCCCCAGTGCTAGGCTAAGAAATGTGTTTTTTTTAATATGTTACAGATTATGGGGGTGGGGTCAAACCCAGGTCCTTACATGGTCTGGTTTATTTTCTGTTTCTGTGCTAAAATAATTTGACCAAGAGCAATTTTTCAGAGAAAAGGTTTATTTGACTTATCCTTCCAGTTCACAATCTCTTGTTGAGGGAAGTCAGGGAAGCAGAAACAAAGGGGACTTAAAGTTTTTTATCCTACAGGTCTTTCATTTCTTTGGTTAGTGTTACCCCAAAGTATTTTATGTTATTCGTGACTATTGTAAATGCTGATGTTTCTCTGATTTCTCTCTCAGCCCCTTTATCATTTGTATATAGAAGGGCTACTGATTTTTTAAAAGTTAATCTTGCATCCTGCCACATTACTGAAGGTGATTGTTAGCTGTAGGAGGTCCCTAGCAGAACTTTTGGGGTCACTTATATATACTGTCATATCATCTGCAAATAGTGAAAATCTGACTTCTTCCTTTCCAATTTTTATCCCTTTAATCTCCTTTTGTTGTTTTATTGCTCTAGCTAGAACTTCAAGTACCATGTTGAATAGATAAGGAGAGAGTGGACAGCCATGTCTTGTTCCTGATTTTAGTGGGATTGCCTTGAGTTTCTCCCCATTTAATTTGATGTTGGCTGTCAGCTTGTTGTATATTGCTTTTATTATGTTTAGATATGTTCCTTGTATCCCTGATCTCTCTAAGACCTTTATCATGAAGGGTTGCTGGATTTTGTCAAATGCTTTTTTGACATCTAATGAGATGATCATATGTTTTTTTCTAGTTTATACCATCTTACACTGATCAGAATGGCTAAGATCAAAAACACCAATGCTGGCTTATGCTGGTGAGGATATGAAGTAATGGGAACACTCCTCCATTGCTGGTGTGAGTGCAAACTTCCACTTTGGAAATTAATACGGCATTTTCTCAGAACATTGGGACTCAGTCTACATCAAGACCCAGCAATACCACTCTTGGGCATATACCCAAAGGATGCACATTCACACCACAAAGACATCTGCTCAACTGTGTTCATAGTAGCATTATTTGTAATAGCCAGAACTTGGAAACAATGTAGGTGCCCCTCAACCAAAGAATGGATAAAGAAAATGTGGCACATTTGCACAATGGAGTAATACTACTCAGCAGTAAAAAACAATGACATCTTGAAATTTGCATTCAAATGGATGGAACTAGAAACACCATCCTAGTGAGGTAACCCAGACCCAGATAGACAAACATGGTATGTACTCACCCATAAGTAGATATTAGACATAGAGCAAAGGATAACCAGCCTTAGTCCATGATCTCAGAGAAGCTAGATAACAAGGAGAACCCCAAGAGAGACATGCATTACTCCCCCTGGGAAGGGGAAACAGACAAGATCTCCTGAGAAATTTGCCACTGTGGTAGGGGAGGGATGGGTGGAGGGAGGGTGGAAAGGGAAGGGAAGCGGGGAGGTGAACATGTGGGAATGGGGTATTTAAGAAGGGGGAAGGACAGAGAAGAAGAGAAAGGAAAGAGATATCTTCCCCCCTTTTTATTTTTTTTAAAAGAAAACGAACTATCTTTTTTCATTATACATTCCCTCTCCCTCTCCTCCTCCCAGTTCCCTCCACTTACCACCCCCCTATCCAATCCCCAGAGAGGGTAAGGCATATTGTTCTGGGGAAGGTCCAAGGCTCTCCCTACTATATCTAGGCTAAACAAGGTATCCATCCAAAGAGAATAGGTTCCCAATAAGTCAGTCAGAGCAGTGGGAATAAATCCTGGTGTCACTGTCAGTGGCCCCTCAGTCTGCCCCAGCCATGCAACTGTCAGCCACATTCAGAGGGACTAGTTTGGTCCTATGCTTGTTCCTTCCCAGTCTGGCTGGAGTTGGTGAGCTCCCATTAGCTCAGGTAGACTGTTTCAGTGTGTGAACCCATCATGATCTTGACCTCTTTGCTCATGATCTCACTCCTCCCACTCTTCAACTAGACTTTGGGAGCTCAGTCCAGTGCTCTGATGTGGGTCTCTGCCTCTTTTTTCATCAGTTGCTGGTCTAAGGTTCTGAGGCCTTCAGCAAACACTAGCCTACTTTCTTTCTCTTTCCCGTCTTTGCTCTCTTTCCCTTCTCTCCTCCCTTTCTTACTTTTTTAATTTATCTTGAGATAGGGTGGACTTATCTTCTTTCAGTTCATGTTTTCTTGAGCTCTCTATCTTCATCTTAGTTTTAACTATCATCTTGACACAGCCTAAAGACACCCAAGAGGAGTGTCAATTGAGGGACAGCCGAGAAGGACCCGCCTGTGACTGAAGGAAGGCCCAGCGCATTGCATGTGGCACCACTCCTTGGGCAGGCAGTCCTGGGCTGTGTAATAAACTAGCTGACCATGAACTTGTAAGGGAACCACCGAGCAGCATTTCCCAAGGTCTCTGCTGTAAGTTCTTGCTTGAGTTCTTGCCCTGACTTCCCTCAATGATGCGTCGTGACCTGGAAGTATAATCCAAATGCCTTTCCTGCTCTTGTCCAACATGTTGCCTTTGGTCAGAGTGTTTTATCACAATAGAAAGAAGAAAATTAAGACATGCATCCTGCCTTTCCATCTTGGATGCTGAGGTGACAAGTATGTACCGCCATGCCTGGCTTTCTGTTTCTAGGGATTTGATGACTCTACATACATGTGTCTCTTTCTACACATGTAGAAAGACCACCCTATACATGCAGAGTCATTTGTCTTCTGTATTCCTGATTTATTGTATTTAGTCCAATGTCTTTTTTTTTTTTTTTTGGTTTTTCGAGACAGGGTTTCTCTGTGGTTTTGGAGCCTGTCCTGGAACTAGCTCTTGTAGACCAGGCTGGTCTCGAACTCACAGAGATCCGCCTGCCTCTGCCTCCCGAGTGCTGGGATTAAAGGCGTGAGCCACCAACGCCCGGCTAGTCCAATGTCTTAAATCTAATCTCTGTTATCTACGATGGCAGAATTTCTTGTCTGGTAAGATGGAATCCTTGTAGGTATGTACCATGAACTCATGGATGCTTCTACCTCTGGACTGTTGTGAATAATGCTTCTATGAAGAATACACACACACATTGGCACACTCATGTGTTAATCTAACTGACCCAAGTCATCATGGCCTAATTAATTTTTATTTTTTTATTTGAAGGTATGGGCTGTCTCTCCCTAAGGGTGGCATTCAAGAGATCAGCATAGGGCATGGGTGAGATAAGAGTTTTTCTAAGTCAAGAGAGGGGCTTTCCAAATGGGGAATTCAGCAGGCAAATAGGTGGGGTTACAGAAACAGACCATAAGCATAACAAGTTGGCCATAACAACCTCATATAATAAAGATGTGCTTGCAAGATGGTCATAACAAGGTGGTCATAAAACAAGGTAGTCATAACAGCGTGGACCTAATAACCCTTTGAAACAAAGGCATGGTGGCTGCTTTCTGGAACAGGAAGTACAGAAACATTTGTAGTTAAGATTACAAGTAGGGCATAGTCAAATTCTTGAGGAACAGAAATTTTAATCACAACAGAAATGAGCCTAGTTTGTCTTTACTATAAGACAGCTTTCAAGCCTAAGATAGAGACAGCTGGTTTATTAACACATGTAATTTTTCAACTAAAATGTTCTAATAATTCTACTATGCAATCCAGTGGTTTGCAACCTTGGATGCATTAGAACTACATGAAGATATTTGAAAGAATATTGTTCCCTGAACCACAGGCTCAATAGCTATTCTGCCTGCAAGTTCTCTGTAATGCAGTCATAGGTGACTGCATTCTCATTACTGTGACAAAATATGAGAGAAAAGTGACTTAAAGAAAGAGGGGTTTATTTGGCTCAGTTTGAGGGATAGTCCACCATGGCTGCAGGGGCTTGAGGCATCTGGTCCCATTGTGTCCACAGAAAGGAAGCAGGGAGGGACAAAAGAGGGAGCTAATCTTGCCTTCTCCTTTTTATTCATTCTGGAACCCCACCCCTTCAGATGGTGCCAGCCACATTTAGGGTAAGTCTAACCACCTCAGCTAATCAAATCGAGAGACCCACTTGTGAATACAGACAGGGTGTTCTCCTAGGTAACTCTGGACTCAATCAAGTTGACAATCAATATGAACCATCATAGTGCTTTTTAAAGAAAATGGATTCTCCAGAGATTGTTATTCAACTGGCAAAGGCCACCTTGACCTCCACAGAACCACTATCCCTGGGTGACAAAGGGTTAAAAATGGTCTCAATTATCTTATTATGCATCTCAGTCTTACATCCCCACCTGGGCGATCAATTCCAAAAAATACAAAATTTCCTAACTTTTTCAAAGGAATCTCAGAAGCCAGATAACTTGTGCCAAGACCACACGTGTTGTTTTCTACATCATGATGAAGCAACTCAAGATTTCCACAAGTCCTTCAGCCAAAATTTACAATCGTGTTTTCTCATGGTGCCATTGCCGGCCAGTGCCTCACCCTTAAGAAAGGTTGAGGGAATCCTCTGTGTTGAGAACAGATTCAGCAGGGTGTATTCTCTGCTGTTCTTAGAAGATTCTCTAAGTCAGCTGTTCTCAACTTGGGGGTTGAGACCCTTTTGGGAGATGAAACAATCTTTTCACAGTGGTCACTTAAGACCATTGGAAAACATAGATGTTTATGTTTGAATCACAGTAGCAAAATTACAGTTATGAAGTAGCAACGAAAATAATTCTATGGTTGAGGGTCGCCACAACATGAGGAGCTGTATTAAAGGGTCACAGTATTAGGGTGGTCAAGAACCCCTGTTTAAGTCAAGTATTGTCCTAGCACTCATGAGGTATGAAGGACCCAAAGAGCCAAGTAACCAAGTTCTCTGTATCCCAGGGCCTCAGAATAAAAGCGACTGTGTACAGATAGCACCAGGGCTAAGATAACTGAGTTGACTCCCATCAGCTGTAAGATCCTGGATCTTTAATTGACCTAAGCAAATTACAGCTGTGAGGTGGATGTAATTGTTGTGTGAGGTAGTATTTCACTGGACATGACCCAAAGCAACTTCTAGGAGAGTTTATTTTGTCTTACATTATTACTAGAGGAAGCGGCAGGCATGGTAGCACAAAGCAGAGCAAGAGAGAGCTAACTGGAAGTAGGGTAAGGCTATATAATCTCACAGCGTGACTTTAGTGAATGTACTTCCTTTTAGTGATGTACAGTTAAACCTTTAGATTGCACAGTTAAACCTTTCCAAAGAGTGCCACCAACTGGGAACCAACTGTTCAAATCCAAGTCTATGGAGGACATTTCTCCTTCAAACCACCATTCACTATCACTATCGTCCCTATCACCATCATCATCATCACCACCACCATCATCATCTGTTGTTGTTATTGTCACAACCACCACCACCACCCGCCGCCGCCGCCTCCGCCACCACCACCACCACCATCATCAAAACAGCCACAAACCTTGGCTTGGATCTGATTTTGCAGCAGGCAATGTTTTACAGGCTTAAAACATTTATTCACAAAACAACCCATGAGGTAATATCACTACAGAATTCTTAGAGGAAGAAACTGAGTTTCAAATAAGATGCAACAACCCAAAGTTATCCAACCAGTAAATAGCAGAATTGGGATTTGAACCAGAATGTCTGGCTCTGAACTTGAAGTCATACACTGGTATAATTGACTCGCTTGTGTATGATAAGTGGTAAAATTAATAATGTTAATAAAATGCTCCCAGTCTCTTTCAGTGCAATAGGAACAACTTTCCTACAATAGCACCTTCTTTTTTGGCATGCTATTAAGATAAAAATAAATATGATAATAGAGTCAACTGTCCTTTTGATGTCTCTCCTTTCTGCCCTTTCAAAGTTCTCCTATGACTCAGGCTAATTCACTGCATCAGATTCTTAGTCATTTTGAATGTGACCTCTGGAGAAGGGTTGCTCAGAGATCCATGCAGTTTTAAAGGTGGAAGAAGGCTTAGGGATCTCAGGAAAGAAACTCTAAACTATCGGTCCTTGGTCCTCAGTGCTGCAGGATGCATACAGCTTATTGTTGATGCTGAGGACAGATGCACTAGCATAAAACACAGTGACCTCCCCGGGAGACACTATCATAGGACACTTTGCCTCCAGCTGTTTCTACTGATCTTTCTTCCTTAGCCGAGGGAGGTCACACTCTCCTGGTGTCTTTACTTTCTCTGCTTCTGTCCCTGTCTGTCTCTGTATCCATATCTCTCTCTCTCTCTCTCTCTCTCTCTCTCTCTCTCTCTCTCTCTCTCTCTCTATCTCTATCTATCTCTTTCTCTCATATATTTCTTCATAGTCTCCTTTGTGAGTTTCCCAGTTTCCTCCAGTTTAACCAGAGCTAGATCAGATGAGGATACTGGCCTGGTGTAGATGAGGAAAGAGGCCTAGTATCCTTCCTTGCTGCAGCACCCAAAGGTCGCTGAGGCCAGGGAGAAGCATCAGAGGTGTGTACCAAGCAGGGTGGGTCTGCTATGTTTCTTCTGGCACACCCATACATGCTGTGTAGGCTGAACTGCCTCTACAGGTGGCTGTGTTGGAATCCTAACTCCTGGTCTGCTTTGGAGATTTAATTTTTGGGTGCTAACTGTTAAGAAGAGTTCATAACAGAACAGGGCAGATCCTGACTCCAATATGACCTTCAAAAGGTAGTATTCTTATAGGAAAAGGAGGGACACAGAGACTGTTCCCTGGGGAGATACGAGTTCCACGAGGATGGAGGCAGGGTTCTCTATAGGAACAGAACTGATAGAATAAATCCATAATATAAAGGGGATTTATTAGATTGGACTGGGTAGTCTAACAGTGGCCATCTCCACACTGGAGAGTTTGAGAGTTTGATAACTTCTCAGCCCATGAGTCTGGCTTACTCAGCAGTTCCAATCTGACACTGAAGGTTTGGGGACTTTCTGGAGAGTCTGCATTGGCAGACACACCAACAGGGCAGCGGTCACAGTGTGGGCACACTCACTAGTAGGAAGCAAGGGCGGGAGATGCGGTGCTGCTGTTCGTTGGACCTCCTCATGTCTGGCCTGCTGTTGAACCCCCCCCCCCACACTCTGGGGAGGGCCCTCTCTCCTCAACCCTCGCTGGTTAATCCTTTTTGGAAATGCTGTCACAGACCCATCCAGAGGCATATCTCTTGGCTGATTCTGGAGCCAATCCTGACAGTCAAGATTAACCATGATAAGCCAAAGGTTGACCCGTTGGCTCTGCAAGACTCCAGTGTCCAGGATTTCTTGTACAATGTAAAAGTTGGAAGAGACAGAGATTCTCTGTAGGCTTCTGAGTGAGCAGCACTCTGCTGACCTGCTAGTCTTGCTCCCTGGACTGTGTATCTTATGAGACAATGTGTCTGCAGCCCTTCTTGAGTGGCCAAGGTAACATAGGAGCCGCTTAGTGACGTCTCAAGGCTCTCTTTCCAGTTGGAAGGGAATGCTCTCATAAAGACACATTTGCAAGGATATCAAGGGTTGAAGATGACACAGTGGTGACAGGCCCTAGGTGGCTTCGTTCCTCTCCACTGGGCTCCATCGCAGGGGAACAGTAATTACACCAAACCAGACAAGATGTCAGGCGAAAAAGCCGCCACATGAACAAGATGCTCGATCTATAGATTATCACCTGACACGTTTAGGATAAATCAGTCTTGCCTCAATTCACACTATGCTTGGAGTTACTACCTGTGATACTGTAACCTTCCTGAAAGAAATGAAGCTATTCTAAAGACACGCTCATGTCCCTCCTTCTGGCTATCAGTCTGTCGAGACAACAGACTCCCAGGAACTGGAATTTCCCCAGGAAGGAAAGGAGAAGGAAAAGAATGAAGTCCAGTGTAAGTCAGAGAAAAAAATCACCGAGGAAGAGATTTCAGACAGTTCTGATAACAAGTTAGGTCACTTCATGCAGAGACTGAAGCTGAGACAATGATGGGTCAATGATGGGCTGGACCATACCTTGACCAGAATACTTATTTATACGTAATTCTTGTCCTATCTTTAAACTTAAACCCCATGTCAGCATCCCAAAAATGGACTTGGAGAATTCTCTCCATCCCTCTTTGCTCCTCATCCTAAGTGGATCACATTGAATAAATCCCCTTTCTTTGCTTTTTACTATACTTACCCATTTAATTGACTTACTGAAGATGGGATGGGTGACTCAGCCCAGGTTGTTGGGGCTGTGAGAATCCTAGAGCTGATTCTAATAAGCCCAGTAACAATACTATCAAGTCACTCAATAGGACATGATTATTGTTTCGTCTTTTGATCACACATTAAAGAATTTCATTTTAAATAATACGTGTAGTTCTTCTTCATTAAATCACACCTTTACATCATATGCAAGACTGAATAATTAAAAACGTCCATACTTGTAATATGTACATATTTTAATAAATGATAGGAGGAATAATGAGATTGGGAGAACTAATATAGTTAATACCTAATCCCTTACACATGAGGAAACAAGCTGGGGCCATCATGTGAATCAGTTACAAAATTTGAACTTGGTTCTTCTGGACCTTAGGATCAGAACTCCCCTGGGGATTGCTTCCTGTCAGTATAATCTTAGGGTCTGAAGGCTCAGGAGTCTTGTAAGATTTTGAGCCTAATAAACCTCTTCTCTCCCTCCACAAGGGAGTATTTCAACCCAGGGGAAACAGATACAGAATAAGGAGGTGTTGCATAAAGAATGCATTTGAGAACCTGGTTATGCAGCTCGTGTTGTGGAGCGGTTGCCTAGTATGCCTGACACCCTGGGTTTGAGCCACATACAGCAGACACGGTAATGCATATCTGTAATTTCAACGCTGGATATAGAGGCAGGCAGAATAAAACTTCAAGGTCATCATCCACTACAGAGCAAGTTGAGAGCCGTAAAGTCCCTACTTTAAAAAGAAGGTCACGGGAGGGTAAGTGATGTGCTCTTGCAAGTGCAGTGAGTTGCCAGCTTTGCCCTGTAATAGTCCTGGAACCTTGGATGACTTTGAGCAAAGTCCTCCTATTTACCTGTCACCAGGATGAGCAGAGTTGTCCTAGAGGCTTGGGAAAAGGGGACTTGGATTTTGGGCAACCTATGTGTGCACTGTATGACCTGGGTTGAGTAACTTTACCTCCCTGATGCACATTTCCCTTAGATATAAGATGTGAACGACCTTATTTATGTTAGATGCTGTTGGATGAGTTTTCCTGGGGTAGTCAACTTATTTAAAAAACAGAACATTTTTTATTTATCCCTTGACAATTTTTTTTACATGTAAACCACAAATCTTTACCAGTGGATCATATACATCCTCAGCTTCCCCTTCTTGCCCATCCCAGGCACATGAACACATTTCAGCCCTCTTTATATCCTCTTCTTTTTTTAATGACCATGGACTCCAGTTTATGCTGCCTGTTGGGACTTTGACTGATCTTGTTCATTCAGTCTGACACAGTTCTTCTGCAGGTGACCACAGTGGCAGTGAGTTCACTAGTGCAAAGGCCATGCATGAGGGCCCCAGACCTTAGCACAACTGACTCCATGGTGGAAGTACCATACAAGCTGTAAAGCTCAGCATGTACACAGCACTACCTGCCAAAAGTGAAAACAAAGAACTAATCCATCAAAGTGCATAGTTATGGGAAACTCTCTAAATGTACTAACCTTGCTTTTTGACTTCTATAGTTCCATTTCTTGCTAACTGTTCTTGTTAATGGAAGGATGTCAACCTGGGATATGGTTTTTGTGTTTAAAAGCTCACCCTGAGAAAGGTTTGGGGGCTACATTGGGATCCCGAACACCTAGGATAGTCACTGGATGGGTAATGAAGACTCTCTGTTGGTTTAAACTCATGTCTGGGAAGTTTTCTCTGGTGAATACTCTACAAGTATTGTAGCATGCAGGGTCTAGTGCTGGGTAATACCATCGATGATTCTCTGGGGAAGTCTATATACATCCACTCTGAAGATGGATGCTAAAAATAAATCCCACACTAGCTCAGAATTGAGTATAATAAAGGGTTATTTATTTAGAAGTAGACTCACAGATAACAGTCCTCTACATAAATGGGGTAAAGGTCCAAATCCAGCAGCTGGAAGTGAGAGAGCAAGTGCGTGCTTTATCTCAACAATTATAGTATAAGAGACAACACCCAAGTAGGCTGGTATCTTAAAGGCTATTGGCTAAAGGAGCTCCCACAGCACCTCTCCCTTTTGTTTAAATAAGAGAGTTCCAAACCCAATACAAAACTATATACACTAGGAACAGATGCCAAGTATAAAATTAGAACAAATAAATAAATAAATAATAACAAATAAATAATAAATAAATACAACCAGCATAAACAATATTAAGCAAGGAATATATACTAAATGTTTTAAAAAATATTCTATCCTAAGGAGTCTAAGTCTTGTATTGGAAATGGCTTTGCTAAATCATAAGAGGAAGGTAATTATGTCTATCTAATCTTCAACCCCATCCATGGCTGAGAAGGGAGATAATATTACTTGAGTAGGCAGGAAGTGCAATCAAGTAGCTTCCAAAATGTGCAGTAGATGACAGAGACAACTGGTTACCTGAGCAATCACCCAAAGTCTCATTTGTAATGTTGAAGCAATCAACTTTGGCTAAGGCCTAGAGTAACTGACAGACCATTTTCAGAGGCAGGAAAATTTTCAAAACTGTCTTACCCTGTCTTGGCAAGGTTTGGCAGTCTTTTATCTTGTATCCTGTTTGTCCAGTCTGGACACCATACATTTTGTCAGTGGTCAGGAAATGGGAAGTTCCTTGCCCAAAGGCCAGTTGTGCCAAGAAGAAAACAAACTCCAAGTGGAGTGTCTTCAGTGCTCAGCATTCTCTTGGGAATAGATCAGTGCTGATAGGAGCAATCGTGTCTCATGTCAACAGAACACTAAGTTATTTAAGTGCCATGTTCTACAGATCTTTGAAGTGGTTGAAGATTACCTATTTTTGCAGAATACAATCTCTATGTATCTAAAAAACCTAATTAGTCTGACTATAAGCAGAACAAACATGAATGATTATTGACCTATAATATTTAATACCTATATAACTTAAAGACTAAGACTTCATATCAGAATATTAAATGATCTTTAAACAACTGAGCAATAAAGAAGAACAATGACCTAAAAATGTAAGCAATGTATAAATATCTTGATCAGAGGTAGAAATATATAATTCAATATGACAAATATATCCTAAAATTGTATCAATATACAAAATGTCTTAAACAGAGGTGAAAACATGCATGCATATAATCTGGCAAAATACCTTTGCATAGGTATATAAATATTGTAAACAGAAATAGGAGCATATTCAATACAACAAATATAATTTCAACTTGTATCAATATACAAGAATGTATACCAATGTCAATTGTCCATAAATAATAGCTCACAAGTATTCACTCTATTACTCAGTATTATTATTATTATTAGTGTGAGTAAGTTCATACTAATTTACCTATTATCCCATTCAAATTTCCCTCTTTTTTTCTTTTCAAGGAGCTCTCTGGGTGTACATAATATCCATCCCGACCTCCACTAATAATCAACCCCTAAATGGTGTCCCTAACCCTGAGGATAAACTTTGTTGGGAGAGGGTCGATTGTCTTCTAGAATTGCTTCCAGCTGTCATGGGGATGATGTTCTTTCTATGGAATCCTGTAAAAGTAAAATGATGGTTAAGATTCAAGATTACTGTCTTGTCTAATTGCAAATGGTCTCTGAGTAGTCAATAGGTTTTTCTGAAGTTCTTATTTGGAGTTCTGGCTAGAACGTTGTAAGAAGGTGCACCATTTCAGCAGGTGGTACCCTAAAACCGGTTTCATAGCAGCACTATTAGCATCATGACGTCATATCGACCAGGTGGAGTTGTTGTGGGGCCCCATCTTCTTCATGGAAACTTCCAAGATTACTGCAGGAAAATCTACTGTTCACTGTGGAAAACTTAAACATTGTTCATATAGACATATATTCAGTGAAAGATATGATATAGACAAAATAGGCATGGAGAAAAGTAAAATATTTTCTTAAAATCTATTTTCTTTCTGTCCCATACCATATGACTCCAGACATGAGATAGAAACTCTAAATTTTTATTTTAACAACATGCTTGGATTTAGAGAAGGACAGCCATTGTTCAATCCAAAGCCAGCTTTCTATATTCCACTCCAGATAGAGAAGACAACAGCAGACCAAAGAACAGTTCCATCCGCACCCAGTTTGATCAACCAGTGAGTTTATTGGTCAATGGCTCTTATTGCTCAGTGGTGACTTCTGAGGCAGCTGTAGCTGACAGCCGCAGATTGCTCGGCTCAACCAGGAGTGGATGGTCTCTCATCTGACCCTGTTTTGTGTGTATTTGGGGGTGGTGGATGATTTTTAAGTTTGAAAAGTCAAACATTATGAATTGTTTCATCTACCGACAGCTCAGACTGTTACAATCTCATTGCTTTAAAAAGAAATCAGCTGCTGGTCATTCAGCCTCACGACTGGGAAGATGGACGATGATGATAAGGACGTGTTCTTCCTTCCGCCTGGGAGTTCTAGGCTTGACATTTGATCTCTTTTAGGAGGTTATGTGGGCACCCCATGACAGGTGCCCTTTACTGTTTGCATGTGTGAGTGTGGGGGCATGTATGTTTGTGTGTGCATGCAGAGGCCAGACGTCATCCTCAGATGCTGTTCCTCGGGTTTGTCAACTCTGTGTTTTGAATTTCTTACTTGCCTGAAACTTGCAAGCTACACTAGGCTGGCTGGCCAGTGAGTCCAGCAATCCACCCGTCTCTGCTTCCCTAGTGCTGAAATTAGGAGTGGACCGCTTTTAAACCATAGGTTCGGAGAATCAAAGTCAGCTTCTCTCTCTCGAATGGCATACACTTTACCAGCTGAGCCACATCCCAGCCTCTTGTTCAACTTTTGTTTGTTTTTTAAGACAGGGTTTCTCTATGTAGACCCAGCCGTCTTGAAACTTGCTCTGTAGACCAGGCTGGCCTTGAACTCATATTGATCAGCCTGCCTATTCCTCCTGAGTGCTGGGATTAAAGGTATGTGCCACCACCGCCTGGCTTTCTTGTTCAACTTTGTAATTTTTATTCTTCACTGACAAGTAGAGTTGTATATGTTTACTATGTACTATAAATTGCTTCAGAGTGTTGTTGAAACACTTGGCAAAGCTAGCTAACATATGTGTTAACTTACGTAGCTGCTTTCTTTTTTAATAGTACGATCTTGTAAGACCTATTCTCAGCATTTTCTAGTATGCACAACCCCATTTAAAGACCCCGCCCTATTTAATCTTCCCTGGAGAGAGGATATTCACCGTGGACCGAGAAGTCACCTCCAGCTGTGCTCTCTCAAGAGAGCTCACTCACTTGGCTGGACACTTTTCTTCTTGTTACAGAGAAATGTGACTCCTCGGGATAATGGGGGCCCCGTGAATGTCCCTCGCATCTTACCGAGTTCCCTTACTGCAAATAGTAGGAACTTCTCTGGCTGGTTGTTCGCCCAAGGAGACTGGGTCTCTTTCAACAAGGCTAGACAGCTACTCACAAGACTCAGTCGATGACTAAAGAGTGAAGCCCAGAGCCATTAGGCACCAGATTGCTTCCAGAAGCTCCCATTGGCAGGCTCTGCTCACTGAATCCTTCAGAGGAGTATGGGAGTCTATGTAGCCTAACCCAGCTGCCCCACTTTATACAAGATTTTTCATAGCTTAGGCTGACCTTGAACTCACTAAGTAGCTGAGGATGACCTTGACCTTCTGAAGAGTCTCCTGCCTCCCAGCTCCCAAGTGAAGGGATTGTAGGCCCTTACCTTCACGCTATAGGAACTTCAACCCAGGACTTCATGCCTGCTGGGTAAACTCTCCACCAAGGACCTGCCTACATCTCTAGCCCTGCCTCCCCGTTTCTTGCAGGCCTCAGATCACTCTTAAAATTAAGCATCTCAGAGAAGCAAGCTTCAGCTGGCTGAGGGCATGTGACTTCTCTCTACCAAGGCAACAGGAGGCAAAAGCATAGGGGACTTCCTGCCTCACCCTCAAGCTTCTACCGCATAGGAACAATCACTAAGAGTTACAATCCCCAAAGGGCAGTGTCTAGAGGGAGGGGGGTGACTCCTTATAAGGCTGCTGTTGTAAGGGATGGCGTCCTTGTAAGCCTGCAGAGGCAAGAGACCCCGTGCGTCTTTCTAGCCCAGTGTAATGAAGTGTTAGGACATGAGGGCTTTGAGCTTCTGTGAGGAGGAGATAAAAGACAAAGTCATCACAGGGTTGAGTTGAGAGTCTCAGAGCAGCGGCTTGTGATGATGGAAAAGCCTCTGAGGAGGGAAGTCTTTCACGTAAAAGCCCCTTTAATCCCCGTGCTCTATGTGGAGGTAAGAGCTACTTCCTGGTGGAGACAGGAGCCCATCTAGTTCCTGGGCCGCGGGTCTTTGCACCTTAGTCAGGCTTCAGTGTCCAGTCTCCTGCAGTAGGGGCCCAGTAGGTGGGTCTTCTGGAACCCCGTGAAGATCAAGGTCTTCTCCTGGGGCTGGGGATGTCTGCGATGAGGCAAAAGCAATTACAGAGCCCATGGCTAAGGTGGCTGCAGGTCACAGGTTAAGTAACACCTGCCAAGAAGAAGCAGCAGGCAGCGACTCCCAGCTGAGACCGTGGTTCTGCGCCTTAGTGCCTTAGTCTCAGAGGAAGACTTAGCAAAGGATGTCGCTAAGATGTCCACAAACACAGGTCTTTGGAAACACCTCCCCTCTACCTCCCGAACTCCAGAGTCCCTGCCAGGCTTGTTTTTTTTTTTTTTTGATGCAAACGCTTAAATTTATATCGCTGGGGACAGCTATCAGGAGAGCAGACCCTCCAGTGGTTTACAGAGCCAGTAGAATAATATAACCCCCGCCCCCTCCCCACATGGCTACCAGATCGTCCATGCTCTGACGTTACCACCCCATGGGCCTGGCCCTCCCTCAGATGTATCCCGTGCTTCAGACACCTGGGCTTCTCTCAGCTGCTGGAAGTTTCTCCTGGCCCCTCTGTGTTTATTTGGGTTTGCTCTGGGCCCCGGGGTCTCTGCGATTCCGATCTCAGCTCACCTGTCCCTTGGCCTCAGCTGGAGTTCCAGAGCCCTACTTAGATGTTAAGAATGGACCCTACCTCAGCTATGGCTTCCGTCCCTGCTTCTCAGGCCATGGTTCCACAAGTGTGTGGTGAAGTTTGGGGCCACCCCAGGGGTTCTGTTTTCAAAATTACTTGGGACTGTTAAATCTAAAGATATCAGAAAGAGCCCCCGTGTGACGTCTCAGTCCTGCTTCTGGTTATATGGTAGACCGAAGCAGGATCACAGGGAGGTCACACCATGCCCACAACAGCAATCACAGGAGCCAGAGCTAGGGGCAGATGCTGATGGTGATGGGTGCATGGAACATGGTCAGTGCATCATCAATAGGAAGACAATCCCATCAAATCCCACGATGTGCTAAGTCTTGAAGACTTGGTGCTATCAGCTTCTCTGTTTGCTCTATGAGGGTCCTGGAAGGGCAGAACTCAGAAACAGAAGGGAACGACATCTGTCAGAGCTGAGTGGAGAGGGCTGCAGAGCTGTTTAAAGGACAGGGATCAGTTTTGCAGAATCAGTCCTGGGATACGTTTCCCAGTGTGAATCTGCTGGGCATGACTAACATGTTTGCTGCTTGCAGTGGCAATTCTTTTGGTCCTCATATTTATTATTGTTGTGTGCGTGTGTGATGTATGTGTGTGTATGATGTATGCATGCATGTATGATGTGTGTGTGTATGATGTGTGTGCACGTGTGATGTATGCGTGTGATGTATGCGTGTGATGTATGTGTGTGTGCACGTGTGATGTATGTGTGTGTATGATGTATGTGTGCGTGTATGATGTATGTGTGTGTATGATGTATGTGTGTGTGTATGATGTATGCATGCATGTATGATGTATGAGTGTGTATGCTGTGTGTGTGCACGTGTGATGTGTGTTGTATGATGTATGTGCTGATACGTATGACGCAATGCTTGTGGAGGTCAGAGGGCAGCGCTGTGCACTCTGCTCTCTCCTTCCACCTCTACACGGGTTCAGGGACTGATCACAGTTCTCAGACTTGTGTGACAAGCACCGTTGCCCACCCGGCCATCGGCCCTGCCCTCACACTGGTATTCTTATCCATAATAAATAAAGAAAGGGACCCGGATTCCAGAGATACAGGTTGACTGGAGGGAGTGGGTGTTGACATCTAACACTGCCCTACACACACAGGTTCTGACGGGACACAGAGCTTAGGAACTCTTGTTTGGATCACTTTTAAGCATGCGCACTGGGCCTGAGAAGTACTTCTGTTCATCCACAGCACCAGATAAACTGGGCCTGGTGGAGTGCTCGCCTGTAATCCCAGCACTCAGGAAGGGGAGGCAGGAGGATCAGAAGTCTGTTACATCCAGGCCAGCAGGCTACCTGAGACCTTGTCTGAAAGGTAACATTCTAAAAGTAAATAAGTAAAAAGATGTGTATGGTTTGGACTTGGAGCGTTTGAAATTTGCCTCATTCTTGTAAAACCTTAACTATTTGAGGAAAAGTATCCCTCTCCAAGGTCCCCTCCAGGGGTCATTTTTAATGCTATCGAATGTCTGTATTCTATCTCTCATGGCCTTAATGCTAGACCCCTCTTCAGAGGTAAGTGCATTACTCCAAGTGACCACAAGGTGGCAGGCCAGGCACTTGGTTTTTGCTAGCCACTCCTGGTAAGGAATTTCTGCTTGGCTGGAGGAGTGTGCCTGTAGGTGAGGGTGGATAGTTCATTTGGATAGTCAAAGGGTCAAAGGTAGAATAGGATATATTCAGAGCTTGAAAACTATTGAACGACATGTGGCAATTAGCGGGCTTTTTAAAAGTTCAGATTTGTTTGTTCCACTTCAGGCTTTGATGGAGAAAAGGAACACAGTCTAATAAAAATTAATAAGTGAGTTTTAAAATATTTAAAATGTTCAACTTCCATGTTCCATTTATTGTGTGCGTGTAATTTGCACACGCACGTTCATGTGTGTGTGTGCGCACACAGGTGTGGTGGTTGGAGGGCTACTGTGGGCCTACCATGTGGATTCTGGGAGTTGAACTCAGCTCATCAGGCATGTTGAACCTGCTGAACCATCTCCCCTGCCCCAGAATATTTTACTTTAAAATTTCATATATAAGTACACATTGCATATTGAGCATATTCCCCCTATGCCCTCTTTTCTTCCCTTTCCCCCTCCCCCCGGCCACTTCTTTCTGGTTAATCCCATCTCTACACAGTTTCCCTTATGATTTTATGGCTCAGGCACAAACACAATTTTATATATCTACATAAAATGTAGGATCAACAAATGAGGGAAAACTTAGGAGTTTTGTCTTTCTGAGACGGCGGAGTTCGCTGAGCAAGCCATTCTCTGGCTGAACGCCTTTCCCGAAAATGACACGACTTGGCTTTCTTCGTGGCTGAAAAGAGTTCCCACTGTGCACACGCACCACATCTTCGTGGCTGAAAAGAGTTTTTTATTGACCGATTTCTAAGCTTTCCTACATGTATGCGCTGTATGATGAGCTTATTCGGTCTTCTTGTCTTCCCCGTTTTTGCCTCTGTCTGTTAGCCCTTAGCCACCCGCGACGGCTTGTTTCTACTTTCAAGTCATATACATGTCTACATATGTACACAGACATGCACGATCTTATGCATCTCTATAAAATCCAAGACTTCTAACTGAGGGAGCGCATGGGATATTTGTCTTCCTGAGACTGACTTAACCGAGTCAATGTGCACTTTTCTGATGACATTCATCCGTTTGCAGAAGACACGGCTTTATCCTCCTTTCTGGTCGAAAACATTCTACTGTGTGGATAAGCCACATTCCCTCATACACCCCCAACTCTCCGGACAGCAGGCTGGTCCCATAACTCAGCTCTTGTGCAGACTATGTGTACGGATCTCTGTGATGTGTCTGCTTGGAGTTCTTTGGGGGAAAAGACACAGGAGCAGGCAGCTGGGTCATGCGAGGGACATACTGTTGTTTTTCCCTGAGAAACCTCCACATTGATTTCCACGGTGGCTGTACTACTTTGCATTCCTGGTATACCACATTAAGAAGTTTAAATTAGCTACCCCTTCCTGTTTCCTCATGTTTTGACAGTGCACAAAAGGGAGCAGTGTTAGTTTCTACTGTGGCGGAAGCCTGCCTCTGCCGCCAAAGCTGCGTCATCACCTGCTGCCAGATGCTCATTTCCGCTGTCGGCGGTGAGACCCGTGCTCCCCTTAAAAGTGTCCACCAGTAGTCCTCATTGTCCGCTATGTTCAGCGAGTCCAGTTTTATCCCAGGCTTTTTCAGACCCAGGCCAGCTGGCCTTGGTGAGTTCCCAATAGAACATCCCCATTGTCTCAGTGTGTGGGTGCACCCCTCGCGGTCCTGAGTTCCTTGCTCGTGCTCTCTCTCCTTCTGCTCCTTATCTGGGCCTTGAGATTTCTGTCCGGTGCTCCAATGTGGGTCTCTGTCTCTGTCTCCTTTCATCGCCTGATGAAGGTTAATATTCAGGAGCAGACAATGAGGACTACTGAGAACTCAAGATCAATGGCAATGGGTTTTTGATCCTACTGCACGTACTGGCTTTGTGGGAGCCTAGGCAGTTTGGATGCTCACCTTACTAGACCTGGATGGAGGTGGGTGGTCCTTGGACTTCCCACAGGGCAGGGAACCCTGATTGCTCTTTGGGCTGACAAGGGAGGGGGACTTGATTGGAGGAGGGGGAGGGAAATGGGAAGCGGTGGCGGGGAAGAGACAGAAATCTTTAATAAATAAATAAATTAAAAAAAAAGCAAGAAAAAAAAAGTGTTCACCAGGCGCGGCTCACTCTCTTAGCCTCTTCGTTCCTCTCTGTCTCTTACTTTCTCTCTTGCTTCTCTTGCCTTTCTCGTCTTTTGCTCCTCTCTGCCTGCCTCTCTCATGTCCCTACTCCAACATGGCCTTTTGTTCCTCCCATAAACCCCTTGCACAAAAAAGAAAGAAAGAAAAACAAAAGGAACTTTAAGTTACGTTTTATTTCTTTTTAGTGTGTGTGAACAATAGTACCCATGTGGAGGTTAGAGGACACGTTCTAGGAGTTTGTTCTCTCCTTCTGTCATGTGGCCCCAGGGTTCTGACTCAGTCTCTCAGGCTTGGCAACCTGGACCTTTGCCCCCGGAGTCGCCTTGCCCGTCTGTGTTCCACATTTCTAACGTAGATTTTTGAAAACACAGGGTAAACATGCTATATGCTTGTGATTCGAGCTACTACTGATTTCCCGCCATTCAGAACTCCTAAGGACAGTGAGGAGAAACACAATGCAGTAGAAGGTTCTCAAGAAGCACAGGCTTGGGGCAAGACGAACCTGACTGGAATTCCAGCGCAATCGCTCAGGAACAGCCGTTCTCGGCACACATCCCTCGCGCCCTTTGAAGCTTGGTCCCTCCTGTATGGGAAGGGATAGGAATTCCAGCATGACGGGAAAACAGAGCAGGAACGCGATTGCGAGGCTAATAGACACTTAGGCAGGGTTCTGCACAGTAAGGGGGAGGCAGACATATTAGGGGTGTTGTTTTTAGTTGCAGAGGGAAGGTACCGGTTTAGGAGTCATGCTTTGCAGGCTGGGAAACAAGGGCAAAGTGGGGAGCGCTAGAGTGTTGACCTCCAGACAAGGATGGAAAGGTCTAGACAGTCTAGGTCTGTGGTTTGCGGGGAGCAGACTTTCCCATCAGAAACGCTGATCTATCTGCTGTTTACGTGGACCAGCGGGTAGGGTGTATGCAATTCATGCACAAAGCACAGCTTTTGATCCACTCAGCACCCAAATACACAGAATGGTGATGCACACCAAATTCACAGTACTCTGGAGACAGAGGTAGGAGGGTCCGAATTTCATGTCATTGCTAGCTATATGGTGAGTCGAGGCCAGCTTGGCCTACACAAGACCATGCCTTAAAATCAAACTGAAACAAACCACAATGAAAATCAACAACACCAATACCAACAAACCATAGAAGGCCCTCCTTTGGAATTCCAAAGACCCAGTTCTGGGGGAAAACAGGCTCAGCTGTGCTGGCTGAACTGATGATCCTGGCTGAGATACTGGTCTGAAGTTACCAAGTGGAAACACTCCGCACTCACCTCACTGGCTGTGTGTCCAGTTCCAGCTGTCAGGCTGGCTCCCAAGTCTTATTCCAGCAGGCAGAAGGTGGGTAGTCCCTGCTGGGGTGTTCTAGAACCTCTGTGGCTATGATAGCCTCTCTTCTTGAGGGCTAGGGTGGCCCCAAGGCTGTCTAGAAGAATGAAGGAAAACTCAGGTCCCATTTACTGGCTAGTCTTCATGTAGGGGATCTTAAAATATTCTTTAACCATTTCATGCACACACACATATAAATATAAATAAACTTTGGTCATTTTACCTCTATTACCTGCTCTCACTACTCTCCCTTTCCTATGGAAGCTGTTCTTTCCAGCAAGTACTTTTAATTTTTTTTTTAAATTTATGTTCGGGGCTGGAGAGATGGCTCAGCCGTTAAGAGCACTGGCTGCTCTTCCAAAAGACCAGGGTTCAGTTCCCAGCACCCACATCGCAGTTCATAGCTGTCTGTAACTCCAGTTCCAGGAGATTTGACACCTTCACACCAATGCACATAAGATAAAGTTAAATAAATAATTTTTTAAAAAAATGTTGTGTTTTTATTTTGTGGTTTTGTGTGTATGTCAGTGTGTTTGACCCAGTGAATTTAACTGGGGTTGCTTGCATGAAAAGTTACTTACAGGAGCTTGGGAAACTTACCAGTGACTATACCATAGAAGAAAATGACAACCCTCCACTAGCAACTGGTAATTGCCAACGAGAGTTGGTCTTGTGAGCCTTCTTGTGTGAGACTTTTTGGCATGACTGGACCCAGAGCCTGTCAGGGAGGCTGTTACCATCCACACACAGGGCTTTGGTTCTGAGCCAGGCTTGGCCTCTTTCAGAGAGCCACATGCAAATTCTCTCTAAAGTACCATTTTACCCATACATAAAGAGAACAGTTGTTGGGGGGCGAGCCTGGGGTTCTGTAATAATAGCGTTTTCACGAAGAAAAATCACAGCCCCATCGTCTGCACAGTTGAGAACATGGAACCTACTATTGAGCCATTCAGGCTACAATGAAGCATTATCTGCTAAGATGGGCCTACCTGTGGGAGGCTGGGGAAGGCAGGTGAGCCGGGGTTTGCAGGGACTGTTGGAAATGAACGGGTAAAATCCATTTGTCCATCCAAGAATGATTAAAAGTAATCATAGCTCTGCTGAGAAGCCCTGGCCTCACCGAAGTAGGAAGCAAAAGTGGGTAATTCACCATTATCAAAAGAAAATGACAGCGGAGAAAGGGGTGGGAGAAGAAGGGAGGAGAAGAAAATGGGATTCATGAAGTTCAGACTGAAGTGCCCACTGAGGGGAACAGCTAGACTCTAGAGGTCCTTTTAAGGCTTGTTTAAGGGCGATGCCGTCTGTAGGTGACAGCGAATTGTTGATGTGACTGTGTTATTGAATATGGGTCTCACCTGAGTCAGGAGCCAAGCAGTGGCAAGACAGTTGCTGCCAGAGGGACATGGGGTGAAGGACTTAGGGAGAGGCTACTGGGCTCTCTATTTTCTATAAAGTGGGGTGCAGGGGCTGCCCATTGATCTTCCTCTTTTCATCCCCAATGCACTAACAGTTTTATTTTGAGAACTATTAATCATCCTCAGGTGAGCAGAGAGTAGTGTGGCCTGGTGGCTTCCTACCTGTGAGACTCACTTGGGGATCTCAGGAACCTCCAAAGCTGGTGACCCTCCCCTGACCATCTAAGTCCCGGAATCCCTTCTCTGGGTAAAAACATGGTTGTCACACAGTTTCAGAGCTCAGGCCTACACAATGGGTCCAAGGGCAGGCCCGATACCTATTTTTGAATCCCATACTACGTAGTGAAAATTACATAAAAATATTCACAGATCCTCAGCATCCACAGTGGAATATGACCATGACCACAGGAGGAGACTTGACCAAGGCATCATGGTCTCCTGACTCCAGACCAAGCTCCTTAGTGTTTTCCAGTCACCATGATTCTTTTGGTTTCTTCTTCATTTCAACTCTGTCTAGCTGTATCATTGAGTTTGAGGTCTCTTTGCTTTCTCAGCCCTTTCCTTTTACTATTGACAAATAGTCACTGAGTAGGTGCTGAAAAGATGCTTCCCAGGCCACGCTCTTGTCTTGCGGATACATCATGGCTTTCCCTACCTGTGTACATCTCTGTCTCTGTCTGTCTGTCTCTGTGTGTCTGTGTGTGTGTGTGTGTGTGTGTGTGTGTGTGTGTGTGTGTGTGTGTGTGAGAGAGAGAGAGAGAGAGAGAGAGAGAGAGAGAGAGAGAGAGAGAGAGAGAGAGAGAGAATGCGCACACAGAAGTCTGAGGACAACTTGCTGACTGGATGTCAATTAGATTTCTCTCCTGTTATCTCCTGGTGGTTATACATAGCATCACATTTTACATCTCAATCTTTGCTCCATCTTAAGGTCTTATGAAATGTGTAAACTTTATTTTTAGGTTCTTTTTTTTTGCAGCTGTATATCCAGTGTTTCCAGAACCATTTGTCTTTCCCCGCCCATTGTGTTTCTTTTGATAATTTGTCAAAGAAGTTGACTATATTTATATGGGCCACTTGTAGGATTTTTATTGTGTTGCTGATCAATCTATCTTGTTATTATTATTTTTTGACAAATACTTTACTATCCTGATAATTGTGGCTTTATAGTAAGTCTTAAGGTTGCATAATATCAGTTTCCTGACTTCATTCTTGTTCAATAATATGCTGCCTATTCTGGTTCCTTTGCATCTCCAAATAAACCTGAGAATTCAATTTGTTGATACTGATCAATCAATGTACTGAGATTTTGATTGACTCTAGATCAATTTGAAAAGAGCTAATGTTTCACTGTCATTGAGCTGTCCTGTCTTTACACATACACTGCTTCCCCATGTACTTAGTACTCCTTTGACACCTTTCTTCACAGTTTTGCAATTTTCCATGTTTAGATTGCACATATTTTTATTTGTTGCATGTATTTGTTTAGTATGTGTGTGCATGCATGCTACAGTGTGTGTGTGTGTGTGTGTGTGTGTGTGTGTGTGTGTGAAGACTGCAGGACAACTTGTAGGAGTTGTTTCTCTCTTTCCACTATGTGGATTTTAGGGATCAAACTCAACAGGTCAGGCTTGGTGCCCTTTACCCACTGACCCATTTTGCTACCCCACATTTTCTTATGTTTAATATTTAAATATTTTATAGCTTTTGGTGATAATGCAAATGTTATTATATGTGCTTTTAAAATTTTTAATTATTAGTTTATTTTTGTGTACAGGTATTTCTGTGTACCACATGTATGCTTGATCAGAAGATATCATTGGATTTCCTGGAACTGAAGTTACTGATAATCAATTGTGAATAGCTGTGTGAATGTTGGGAACCGCACTTCTGTCCTCTGGAAGAGCAGTCAGTGCTCTTAAGCACTGAATCATATCTTCAGCCCATTTTTAAAGTAAACTATTTGGTCTATTAGCTCAGGCTTATTATTAACTAGCTCTTACAACTTAAATTAACCTACAATTCTTGTCTATGTTTAGCTACATGGCTTGGTACCTTTTGTCAATGAGGCCTTCTCATCGTGCTTCCTCTGAATCTGGTTGGTAACTGCATCTCAGTCTCTGTGTTTTTAATTTTGAATTCAACTCTTTGGTTGCTGATTTATAAGAAAACTCAGTTCTGGAAGCCCATCTTGCTTGAACCTCTGTATGCCCTGTGCATGCTGTCATGGTCTCTGTGACTTGATATATGTCAGTCCTTTTGTGTCTGGAAGGCACTGTTTTCTTGCTGTCTTTTATCCCCACTGGCTCTTAAAATCATTTCACTACTTCTTTCACACAGTTCCCTAAGCCTGATGGGAGGTATTGAATGAAGATATCTTTTTTTTATAGCTGTGTATTTCAAGGTCTCTCACTTTCTGTATGCTGTTCATTTGTAGATCTCTGTATTAGTTTTCATCCATGGCAGGAGGAAGTTGCTCTGATAAAAGCTGAGCAAGATACTGATCTATAAGTGTAGCAGAATGTCAGTAGGAGTCATTTTATTGTGACTCTCCCTTAGCAGAACAGTTGTGTGGTTTTCCCCTAGGTCCATAGCCTATCTGGTCTCAGGTTTCTAGCTACCTGAGCAGTGCTAGGTATGGGTCCCATAATATGGAGTGGGCCTTCAACCCAATCAGACAGTGGTTGGTTACTCCCACAACTGTAGAGCCATTGTTGTACAAGTGTATTATGTAGGCATATTCCTACTGTAGATCAAAGGATGTATAACTGGGTTGTGTTGACATTTTTTTCTCTGGTAGTGTCAAAGTACCTGCTATGTATCATGAACACTAATAAGTAGGGGTGAAGGATCTAGTTGGGTACCAGCTCCGCTTCTCTGCATTCAATAAGTATGTAAGTGCTGTCTACAGCAATAGGGCTTTACAATCAAATTATAGAGAGCAACCAGTAGACTTAGAATTAACCCAAATTGTTTGGGAGGTTCCATGGGCACCTTTGGCCAACAGCTCTATTAAATGTAACTCATTCCTGGTCCTGGGGAATTTCACTCAGTGGTGAGAGATGTCTAGTTAGTGCTATATTTCCCCTGTTTTTTGGTGACTCCAGTTAGATTTCTTTTATATGTGTGACTATTTTAAGAAACTTCAACTGTAGTAGGTTTACATATGGTCCCTCAAATGGCCCTGTCAGTATTAGCTGTCCCTCTATGTATTTTCTTCCTTACCCCCATCTTCCCTTCACATCTTTGTTCAATGTGTATTAACTTTAAATCCTGCAACCATGTTCAAACTACTTATTAATTATATGGTAATTCATTTAAATTTTCAACATAGGTGATTGTGCCATCTGAGAACAAAGATGTCTTCTTCCTTTCTTTTCCTTCTTTGTACATTTTAGCTGTGAATTTGTCTCTTATTGCTATAGCTATATCTCCTAGAATTTGGTTGAAACATAGACACAAGATGTTTTATTCTTCATCTTTGTAAGAAAAATTCAAATTTCATACTACTCATTTCATTTCTTTTATTTTTTTCTGAAAAACCCCTAATCTTTGTTTCATAGACATAAATAGGCATATATTTATGGATACATATGCATACATAATTCATGTTCATATATGTATGTATAAATCCCCAACAAAAGATGTTATAACAAGATGGAACAGTTCACAAATTCGTGTGTCATCCCTTCACAGGGTACATGTTAAACTTCTCTCTATTATTCCAATTTTAGTATATGTGGTCCAAATACCATTTGAGTGTTAATTCTCTACCAGGCATTACTTCATATGCAGAAATGTAACTGTCAAGCAGATCTGCAAACTCCCAACAGTTCTGGAGCTTCAGTGCTAGAGCAGTTGCAAAGTTGACAAAAGAATTTCTGGCACATGCTTGCTTGTGGGGTCAGAAATCACCAAGCACTCAAGATTGGGAGCTTTAGGCAGTGTATTCTACTGCCTCATTGTTCTGGAGCCTGGAAGTCCAACATCAAGGTATCCGCAGGTGCCTCAGTTACTTTCCTAGTTACTATGACAAAATGCCTGACGAAAGCAACTGAAGAGAGGAAGGGTTATTTTGGCTCACAGTTCTAGAGTACAGTTCACCCTGGGCAGGACGGTGTGATGGTAGGAGTAGTAAGAGTGTGAGGTGAGGTGGCAGGAAGGAGAGAGAGAGAGAGACAGAGAGAGACACACAGAGAAAAGAAGCTGATGCTTAGCTTGTTTTTTCCTTTTTATTCATCCCAGGATCCCCATCATGGAATGGTGTCCCCATATGTAGGGGGGATCTTTCCACATCACTTACCCTAGTCTAGAAACTCTCTCATAGACAAGCCTCTGGGCTTGTCTCTTGAATGATTGCAGATCCTCTCAAGTTGACAATCAGTATAAACCATTACAATGGTTTAATCAGTATAAACCATTACAATGGGGTTGACTTCTTCGAGGTCGCTTTGCTTGGCTGGTGACTGGTCATCTCCTCTTGCCTTCATGTGCCAGTCCTCCCTTTGTCTATACCTATGTTCGAGTCTTCTCTCATTGGATTAAAATCCACCCTAATGATCTGCCCATTTTTCATAACAACTGCTTCTTTCAAGAATTCTACATATGTGATGGTATTCTGAGGTACTAGGGTGTCAGCATATGAATTTCTAGAGGGGGGCAGTTCAGCCAGTATATAGCATAACTTCAAAGGTGGTTTGGATATAGGTACAGCCTATGTTGCTTGTCTGTCTGTGATACCTTTTCCCACAGAAAGAAGAGTGACTTTGGTCAACAGAGTGGCCCAAAGGGAACATTGAGTTTTTCTCTCTTTGAAATCACACAGGCTACATGATGATTAGACCTATGGCCTACATATCGTTAAAATGATATTCCAGGGCAGTGGTTCTCAACCTGTATGTCATGACCCCTTTGGGGAGGGGAAATGACCTTTTCGTAGGGGTTGCCTAAGACCATCAAAAATAGCTATTTACATTAATATTCTTAGCAGTAGCAAAATTACAGTTATGAAATAGCAATGGTAATAATTTTATGGTTGGGAGTCACCGCAACGCGAGGAACTGTATTAAGGGTCACAGCATTAGAAAGGTTGAGAACTGCTGTTCTAGGGGCTGGAGAGACATTTCAGCAGTTCAGAACATAGGTTGTTCTTGCAGAGGCCCTGGCTTCCAAAGCCTCCACTGGGTGACTTATCTGATTGTAAACTCTAGTTCCAGAAGATCCAATGCTCTCCTCTGGCTTCTGCAGGTACCTTTTTTCACATGCACGCATGCACATTAATTTTAAAATAAAAGAAATCTTTAAAAAATGACGCAAAAAAACAAGCCCAGGTCTTGTTTGTATGTTTAGCATAATTTACTGGTGATAAGTGAGTTATTTCTATAAGTGACTCAGGGCAAGTCTGCAGCCATTCCATGCAAAAGCATTAAAGCTGTTTATTTTCCCCTTTAATCACCTCTTATTTGCTGATAAGGTTCCAGTGCGAGCAGCTCCTGCTGTTTTATGTGCTCTGTTGCCATGTGGCTCATTGGTTTCTCTTCATCTAAGCTTCTGTGGCTTTACTAAACCAATTACTTTTCCCTGTCATGGTAAGTTTTCGGCGTTGACATGCCAAGCACAAACCCACTGAATCAACACTCCTTTCTGTGCAGTTCTAGACTGGCTTTTGGAAATGAAGATTCTGCGATGGCTTGTTCAACTGTCAACTTGATAAGTCACCTTTAAGACACACTTCTGGGCACAATTGTGAGAAATTGTCTTGGTTGGGTTAATTAAGGTGGGAAGACTCTCTGGATGTGTAGGCAGCACCATTCCCTGGGCGGGGTCCTGGACTGAACTATATAGAAGAAAGGGAGCTGAGTGTCAGCGTTCATCTCTCTCTGCTTCCTGACTGTGGATGCAACATGACCACTTGTAACTCCAGGGGATCTGATGCTCTCTTCTGGCCTCTGTGGTCATCTGCACCCCCCCAACAATTCAAATTAAAACTAAATATTTAAAAAAAAAGAGGAAGGGTTCAGATGTACAGCATAGGAAGCAATTGGGTTGACCAGAGGTATTATGAGGGAGCAAAGAATGATTTTGGTTTGTGCTTCCTGGGCCCTTTTCTTTTCTGATTTAAAAACCATATTGAAACCTCTGTGTTCATTGACTGGCACCTGAATCGGTGTTAATCCACTAACTGAAATCTATTAGATACTAGGGGCTGGGTTTATAAGTGAACCCTTTCTTCAAAAATAGCCCTACATTTGTCTAGAAACTTTTGGAAGCAAATGCCGATATAGGATTAAGTATGCAAGGGCCTTACTTCAGCTTCTTAAGCCTGCAGGGAGAACTTATCAAGAAGCAAAAGTTAACAAATCAAACAAAAATCCCCTCATCTCTCTAGTTATGTAGAGTCCAAGCACCCTGGGTGTCCCTTCCCAGTCTTTTCTAACAATTATGGAGTGACCCCCAACTCCTACTTGCTTCTTTTATTGTGTGTTTAAATTAATTTAAGTTAGCGTATAAGGTGACAGGTCTCATTGCGACAGTTACACACACACACACACACACACGTGTATATATGCATATGTATAAATAATTTGACTTCATTCTTATTTATCTCCCACTGCCTACCCGCACTGTCCCTTCCCTTCCTAATCTGCTTTCCCTCTCAAAATAGCCCATCTCTTTATGCTATATATCTTCCATCACTTCCTCCAGCAAAGTTCCCTTCCACTGCCGTGTCACGTATGACAGAAATCGTGCAGTGTTTGCCATTTTGAGTCTGGATTGCTGCACCCAACATGTTCTACTCTGATTCCACCTAGGTTCCTGTAAATTTCATCATTTCAGTCTTCGTCACAGCTAAATCAAATTCCACTGCATGTGTGTACAAAATGTTCTTTATCCTTCTGCCTGCTGATGGACATTTGGTCTGGCTCCATATCCTGGTTACTGTAAACAGTGGAGCAATAAATGTAGATGTGCAAGTGTCTCTGTGGTGTGGTGACTTAGACACTTAAGTTGATTTTGTTGTTCTTTTTTAATTTAAAAAAATTTTCATACAGTGTATTTTGGTTACATTTCCCTCCTCCCTCAAGTCCTCCAGATCTTACTCATGTCCGACCCACTCAACTTTATTTTCTTTCTCTCTCTCTGAAACAATCTCCCTTCACAAAAACACCAAGCTAAAAATTAAATAACCCCGAGACACTAAAGAAGCCAGATAAAATGAGAAATGCGCAAGCGTGTGTGTGCGTGCTTACACACACACACACACACACACACACACACACACACACACACACACAGTGGATTTTGTTCAACAACTACTCCTTGGTATGGGACCTGTCTTGGAATGAGGCTGATATACCCAGAGACATTCCATTGGAGAAAACTGGTTTTCCCTTTGCCCGCAGCTATCAGTTGCAAACAGTTTCTTGATTAGGAGTAGGACTCCATGTCCTTTTCCCCCTCCAGTGATCCTCTATTAGATATGTAATTGATAAAGATCTTACATTTATTAAGACAGCCAGAATGGCCTAGGTGGGTCACATGGAAGTTCTACTTCCAGATTTTGAGAGACCCTGTACTGATTTCACAGTGACTGTCCCAGTTAACACTGCCCCCAGAAGTGAAGAAGGGTCCATCCACTGCTATTCATTTTCTTGATAATAACTACCATTCTTCCTGGAAGAGATGGGATCTTAAGTACTTCATAATTTCATTTTTCCAGTGGCTAAGGAAGTTGAACACTTTTCAAATATTTATTGGTCACTCATATTTCTTCCTTCAAGAGCCCCGTAGTTATTTTACTAGTCCATTTATTCATTGGATAGTTTTTTTTGGTCTTTAATTTTTGGAGTTCTTCATAACTTTCAGACATTAATCTGCCATCTTCTGCCAAAGCTTTGCTCCCATTATAAGCTCTATTCCCTGTGAAGGCTGTTTCCCTGGCTGTTCAGAAGCTTTCCAATTGCATGCAAGCCCATCTGTTAATGCTTGGGATTATTTCTGGGTCCTCTATGTTATCCCACCTGTTTACCTGTCTGTTTCTGTGCCAGGACCATTTGAGTTCCTTCCAACAGTGTTGGACAATAGCTTGTGCTTCTGTCGTTTTCCGAAAGTCCTTGCCTTTGCCTGTATATGGGAGTATTTGGCCTATGTTTTGCTCTAGAGAAGTCAGGCACCCAGACCTTATATAAAGATCTTTGATCATTTTGAATAGACTTTTTTTTTTGGTTTTTTGATGCAGCATTTCTCTGTGTAACAGTCCTGGCTGTCCTGGAATATGCCCTGTAGACCAGGGTAGCCTCAGACTCACAAGATCCACCTGCTTCTGCCTCCAAAGTGCTGGGATTAAAGGCGTGCGCCATCGTCACCCAGCTTGCATAGACTTTTGTATGGAATGAGAGAGACGCATCTAGTTTCATTCTCGCACAAGCAGATATTCAGTTTTCCTGGCCCCTTGTGTTCACCAGTGTGAGCTTTGATACCCTTGTTAAAGATTGGGTGGCCATAACTGCATGGGTTTATTTCTGATCTTTGGTTCCGTTGTTGTACGTTGCTGTTTTTGTGCCTGTGCAATGATATTTTTGATACTACCGTCCTGTAGTATGGTTTGAGATCAGATATTGTTACAGGATTGCTTTGGCAGTTAGTATAGGAGTTCGCATGCTTCCATATGAATTTTATGGCTCTTGTTTTCTAGTTCTGTGAAGAATGTCACTAGAAATTTTATGGGGACTCCGTTGAGTCTGTAGATTGGTTTTGTAACACGGCATTTTCACAATATTAATTCTGCCATTCCATGAACTGCAAAGGTCTTGTTATCTTTTAGTGTCTTCTTCAATTTCGTTCTTCAGTGTCTTAGATTGTTTTCATTGTAGAGCACTTTCATTTCCTTGATTAAGTGTATTCCTAGGCATTTTATATGTTTTTGATGCTATTACGGATGAGATTTTTTCTTCCTGATTTTGTCTCTGCAAGTTTGTCATTGATATATACAAGTTACTTATCATCATCATCATCGCCACCACCACCACCATGAACTTTGTATGTGCATGTGTATGGCTTGTATGCACATGTCTATGTAGGGATGGATACATGGCGCTCACACTTGCAGAATCCAGAGGAGGTTCTTGGGTATCCTACTCTATCATGCTTTGCCTGGTTTCTACGAGACAGAATCTCTCACTAAACTTGGAACTAGGCTGGCAGGCAGCTGGTTCCAGCAATCCTCCTGCTTCTGCCCGCCACATCTCTTGGCTTCCAGGCATTGGTGGCCACATCTGGTTCTGCGGACTGGAGCTCCTGTCCTCACATTTATGCGACTGGAACTTCTCTCTCTGAGCCATCTCCTCAGCTCAGGTCTGACTTCTTCAGTGGATGATGTCCATTAGCACGGGAGGGGGTTAGTTATTGTGATGGTGGGTGGCTCAGAAGGGAATGGTCTCATAGGCTTGTTTTGTGTCTCTTGTCCCTGGCCCCCACCTGAACCCAATCTCCCTGGCTATCACAGTATGTGTGTGCCTTGATGCTTCAGAATATGAGCTAAATAAATTTCTGTTTGTTATAAAGTACCCATCCTGTGGTATTTTGTGATAGAAACAGAAAACCAGGGCAGGTGGGGCAGGTGGTGAATGAATTTCCTTCGCCAGCGCTGACAATGGCAGATCTCCAGTTTTCCTGCTTACTCTCGGGCAGCATACAGCTCAATGGCCATGCTAGTCACAAACACACTAGAGTACTCCAACAGTCAAGATGTCCCTGCACATAATGAACATGAACTGGGGGCTCTTGCGTGCTGGATCTTGGCTGCAGCTGAGGAGGGCCGAGACATGCCCTACTTCCTTTGCCCGTTCTCTCTGTTCCTTCTCTGCTGGGTGGGGGAGAAGGAGGGACAGGAAAGCTCTTCCTTGAATTGCCACCTGCATTCCATTCTGGCAGATATTTTTAGTGACTCTCAACGATGCTCTGGTGAGCTCAATGGGATTTCTGCCTGGGGAGCAGCTGTAGCATCCTTGGTGCGGACTCTGCAGTCTCTAGCCTATTTACTTCCTTCAGCCTTGGTTCTCCAACACTTTGCCACACATTGTCATGCCTCAAGCCCTCCCAGGCAGGCCCTTTGGGTAAGATTTAAGTAGGTCCTGACTGCCTTTCCTCATGGTCTACATCTTGTCCTAATCAGCTCTTACGTTGCTGGCCAGCCTGGCTGCATGCGCCTTCTATACACGCTGCTCAGTCTTGAGAACAGGGAACGGTGTCCCCTACCTATTTTTGATCCTGTGGTGGCTCATATTGTCAACTTGATGGGAAGCTAGAATGACCTAGGAGACAAACTTCTGGGCATGTCACTGAGGGAGTTTCTAGAGTGTATTAAAAGAGATAGAAAGACCTACCCTTAAGTGTGGGCAGTCTAAGCCTGGGCTGGGGTTCTGGAATGCATAAAATGGAGCGGGCAAGCTGAGCAGGAGCATTCCTCCATCACTGTTTCCTGACTGCAGGTGTCACGTGACCTGCCTTACACCACCGTGACTTTCTACCATGATGGACTCCACCCTCAAGCTGTGAGCCAAAATAAGCCTTTCCTCCCTTCAGTTGCCCGTGTCAGTTACTTTGTCACAGAAATGAGGAAAGTGACTAAAGCACACACCTTTGTGTTGTTCAAATGGCCAGCGGTCTCTCTGTCTAGGCTCAAGATCAGTTCAGGTGTAGCTCACAGCAATTGCTTCATAAATGTCCTCTTCTTCCACTTGCTAAAGATGTTTCTATCATCTAAGTAAATAAACACTGCTGATAATGGGGTCAAGAGTTACAAAGCCAGATTCTGGCCACTTCCTGTCATTCTTCACTGGAAGTCATTCTACCCTCCCTCTCTGCCTTTCTCCCTCCTTCCCTCTCTCCTCTGTCCCTGTCTTCCTCCCATCTTCCCTCCCTCTGTCCCCCCTCTCTTTCTGTGTGTTTTGAGTCAGTCTCACTCTGTAGCTTAGCTTCACATAGAACTCGGGGTTCATGCAGTCCAGCTGACCTCAAACTTAGGATTCTTTTGCCTCAGCCTCTTAGGTGGTGGAGTTATGAGGGTTTACCCCTCTCACCTGGCCATCCGCACTCTCTTTTCTGTCCAGTGTCTTCAGTATTGGCAGCTCTATTGGGGTGGACAGTAAGAATTCCCATGAACAAGACTGTGTCTATGATGAACGCTCTGTTGCTCCCCCACGTGAGCAACCCAATCTTCAGTGTGATGGGATTTGGAATTGAGGTTTCAGGAGGGTGCTTATATCAAGAAGACAGAACTTTCATGAGTGAAGTTTGTAGCCTTACAAAAGTCTCCAGGGGCCTGGGGAGTCAATTCACTTAGGAAAGTGCTTGCCTTGCACCCGAATTTGAGCCCCAGCACTTCTGAGAAAGAGCCAGGCATGGTGGCTCATGCTTGCCATCCTGTCTCTGGGGAGGTGGGTTCCTGGAAAGGCTAACTAGTCATTGATCCCACTTGGTGAGTTACAGACTAGTGACAGATGGTCTCAAAAAACAAGGTAGACAGTACCCGGAGAACGGCACCTGAAGTCGTCCTTTGTCCTCCACACACATGCACAGACGTGTGCACATGCACCTGGACACACAGACATGAGCACACGGAGACAGACACGTGCACAGGAGACTCCAGGGAATTCACTTGCTTCCCTCCGGTGTGTCTGGACTTCACAAGAAGCTGGTTACCTACGAACAAGCTGGGAGGGAGCCCTTCCCAGGCACAGAAACGCTGCTACTTTCATCTTGAACTTTCCAGCCTTTTCAATGGGAGAAATTTCTGTTCCCTCTAACCGTGCAATCTGAGGTGCTCTATTATAGCAGCCGGAACAGACCAGGATACGCCCCCAGCGAGGCTTCTCTGAAGGTTAGACAAAGCAGGCGCCTGCTCCTTTTGGCATTGAAAAAGAAAGGAAAAGCCAGCGATTGTTCTGGTTACAATAAGTTCGTGTAATGACTTACATAATCCAAGCAGCTGTGAGAATGGAAAACTAGCTCACAGAGGAGGTTAGGCAAATCCGCACCAAGGGGCATACCGCTGCGGCCCTGTCACTGTCTGTGGAAGGTTCTGGAAACGCCTCCAGGAAGAGGCAGCTGGAATTACTATGCGGCTTTGGAGAACAGAATGGTGTCTTTTTCCACTCATGGTTGTGTAAAATGTAAATCCACTGATGCCCGGTGGCCCTACCGTGAGCTGAGTCACGTGGGCTTCTGCAACACTAAGGAAGATGTGCCCTGACTGTAAGCCTAGTGGCCCGACTTCACAGTTCTCCCGCAGCAACCGTGGACTCCCGCTGAGTCTGATAAGGTGGCAACTAAAGGACACTGGCTGGCTTTCTGTCAGGAATGTTGAGCAGAAAGCCTTCAGGGTGGAAGGCTGAAACTCTCTCCACATTGCCTTCCTAGGAGTCCTGCTCTGTTGTCCTACAGCCTCTGAAGGTTGTCTTGACGTCAGCCTGACAGGAACACAGGTGAAGTAGGAGACACACCTCTGGGTAGGCCTGAGAGGGTGTTTCCAGGAAGGATTAACTGAAGGGGAAGACCTAGTAGGTGGCACCTTTTGTGTGTGTGTGTGTGTGTGTGTGTGTGTGTGTGTGTGTGTGTGTGTGCGCGCGCGCGCGCGCTGCAGATATAAAGCTCCGGGAACAATTGGTGCTGTGTGCCTCCCACCCTCAGTTCCGGCTGGTGAGTGCATTTATCCTGTTGCTCCTCCCATTGCCGCTGCCGTCCCGCCCCTCATCGCCAGCAGATCCTAGCTTCTCCAGTCTTCCTAGAGAATGCAGATCAGCAGCTTGGCAGGAGCCATGCAGGCCCCCAACATCAGATTGGAACAACTGAGGTGCACACATTCATGAACGGCTACTGGGTTCTCAGCCTCTCCAGCTTACAGACACCCACTGCTCCTGGTTGTTACCCGTGCTGGTAATTCCCTCTATAACCGGTGTGCATGCTGCTCACTCTGTCAGTCTTGAGCGGCAGTTATCAACCTGTGGGTTGCAACCCTTCTAGGGGTCGCAGCTCAGATATCCTGCATATCAGATATTTCTAATATGATTCTCAACAGTACCAAAATTACAGTTATGAAGTAGCAACAAAATAATTTTATAGGTAGGGGTCTTCACAGCATGAGGTTGCGGATGCATTGAAGGGTCGCAGCATTAGGAACGTTGAGAATCACTTTTCTAGAGCAATGTTCTGGCTTCATTTTGCGGCTGTGATAAAACACTTCAACCAGAAGCAGTTTCGAGGAGGGAAGGGTTTGTTTGGTTTACACTTCCATGGCAGAGTCCGTTCTTAAGGGAAGTCAGGGCAGGAACTCAAGCAGGAACTTGAAGCAGAAACCTTGGGAATGCTGTTTGCTGGCTTGCTCAGGCTCATGAGTAGCTAGTTTTCTTATACAGTCAGAACCATCTATCTAAGGAACCACACTTTCCATAGTGGACCGGACCCTCCCACATCAAATGACAAGCTCACAGGCCAGTCTGATCCAGACAGTCCCTCAGGTGCCTTCAGGTTGTGTCAAGTTGACAGTACAATTGAACTAGGGCAGGACCCTGCCCCATAGTCTGTCTACTGTCTTCTGAGTGTTGGCTCGGTTCCCGCCCTTCCATGAAGCCGTCCTCAATCACTTATTTGGGAGACATCTCTCTTTTTTTTTTGATTTTCGAGACAGGGTTTCTCTGTAGCTTTTTGGCTCCTGTCCTGGAACTAGCTCTTGTAGACCAGGCTGGCCTTGAACTCACAGAGATCCGCCTGCCTCTGCCTCCCGAGTGTTGGGATTAAAGTCGTGTGCCACCATCTTTTTGAGAGCAGTCTGAGTGCTGCTATTTCCTGCCTTGCATTGTTGCTATGGTCCTCGTAGGATGCTGCTGTTGCCTTGTGTGCCCTTTGAAAAAAACTGAAGTCCTACTTGAAAGACAAATGTGCCAAAAAAAAAAATGCCCAGCCAGACACAGGAGTGGGAAGCCACAGTGGAGCTGATGGCTTCTGCTCGGATCCTGTTGGCAAGTCAAGCCCATCTCAGGTCTTCAGGTAGTCATACCAGCCTGATGGTTAGGACTGTGACTTTGTTTTATTTCTTAGCAGTTCACAGATGCTAAATAAACTTTGTGCTGTGTGCTAGGTCTCCAGCTTCTTTAGAAGCTCTTGGTCCTTGCTCCTCCAAGAACCCAGCCTTGAGGGGAACCTGGCATATGGGAGTATATAACACAGTGAGGAGTCATTCACTCAGGTGTGGGGCCAGCATTCTGCAAGGGTGAGCTTCAAAGGGGCCATCTTTTTCCAGGGGACACATTGTGACCCACGACATCTCCTGTTAGAAGCAAGACTGACACTAAAAGAGGCTGGTGTGTATGTGTGCATGCATGTGCGCGCATGTGTGTGTGTATGTGTGCATGCCTGTGCACGCGTGTGTGTGTGTATGTGTGCATGCCTGTGCTCGCATGTGTGTGTGTATGTGTGCATGCCTGTGCGCGCACGCGTGTGTGTATGTGTGTGTGTATGTGTGTGTGTATGTGTGCATGCATGTGCATGTGTGTGTATGCATGTGTGTGTATGTGTGTGTGCATGTGCGCGCATGTGTGTATGCATGTGTGTGTATGTGTGTGCATGTGTGTGTATGCATGTGTGTGTATGTGTGTGTGCATGTGCGCGCATGTGTGTATGCATGTGTGTGTATGTGTGCATGCATGTGCATGTGTGTGTATGCATGTGTGTGTATGTGTGTGTGCATGTGCGCGCATGTGTGTATGCATGTGTGTGTATGTGTGTGCGTATGTGTGTGTGTGTATGTGTGCATGCATGCGTGTGTGTGTGTGCGCAAGTGCATGTTGTGTATGAGTGTGTGTGCGTGTGTGCATGTGATGGACAACACAGCAGGGAGGGTCGACAAGAGTAGTGGATTTTTTTGGCAGCTTCTGGGCATAGGAGGCTTTGAGGAGACAGTGGATGCCTGAGGATTTTTAGAAGGCTTTTCTGTGGATTGTGGGATGTAATCCTCTATTTCCCTTGGCAGTGCCCTTTAAGAAAAGCATGGCAGATTTGGAGACTGGCAATTACCAGCTGGGCCAAAAGTGCTTCACAGTGGGCAAGGAAGGTGATGCTGACCAGGGGGCAAGCAGGTCACCCTGGAGCTGGCTTCTGAGTCACAGCCTGCATTTTTTCATTAAGCCTCAGTTAGAGTATAGGTTTTACAAAGTTCATGCATCTTGAATGATTTTATTCCACTGTTTAATCCTTTTAATATACCCCATTACCTGTCTTGCCTTAGTCTTCCGAACAGTAGCTTTTATAGCTTTATCTGTGCTTTACGTTCTGATCTCACTGTTTATGCTTCTTGGCACTCTCTCGAGCACTAACATCTAAGTGCAGTGTCGACTCGTCAAATTGATTTCCTAGTGTTTTCCCACTTTAGTGTGTTTGAAGATAATATTTACGTGTGGCTTTTTACCTTTTATTCCCCCCACAAAGAAAACCTTCAGCTATCTTACAGATATGACTGTGTCCTGTCTAGTGCGTGTCTCATCTTTTCACCTTCTCCTGGTGTCTGTTAGGGTTATCGTAAATGCTTAGAGAGATTCACCCTGGTCAAGGCAGTCGCTGTGCTCTGGCCATTTTGTTTCCCAAATGCTGTCAGTTTTTCAGCTTGTACTGTTGTGTTGGTGTGGTCATCATCCCTCCCTTGCCTGGGCCCTGCCCTGCTTTCTCCATGGCTCAGTGCCCTTTCTTTCATTTTATGCTCTACCTATAGCACATCAATTGTGTGTGTGTGTGCGTGTGTGGTGTGTTTATCTATCTGTCTGTCTTTGTGTGTGTCTGGTTATGTGTGTGTGTGTTTGAGGGATGTATGTGCACACATGTGTGGATGCATGTGGAGCTCTTCCCCAGAGCCTTCTGGCTTTCGTTTGAGACAAGGTCTCCCATTGGCCCGAAACTTCACCGCATAGGGCAGGCTGGATGCTGGCAAGCTCCTCGGGTCTGCCTGTTTCTGCCCCTGGCCTTGATTTTGCTGAACTTACAAAGTCATGCTCTCTCACTCTTCTTGTATGGGTTCTGTGGATCTAAACTCACTCTCTCATCCTTGAGCGGCAAACACTGCATGACTGACACGTTTCCCTAGATCCACAGTGGTTTTTAAAAACAATATTTATTTTCATTTGTTTACATATGTATATCTCTCCCTCTGCCCTGTGTGTGTGTGTGTGTGTACATGTGTGTGCGCGTGCCTATGGAGGCCAGAAGAAGGCGTTGGATCCTTCGGAGTTGGAGTTTTATAGGGCTGCGAGTCACCCTGTGGGTACTTTGAAAGAGCAGTGTGTGTTCTTAACTGCTGATCCAGCTCCTCGGTCCCAACATAGACATATTTTTAAAAACATAAACAGATACAAACACTTTCTCAGTTATTTTTAGGTACCAAATTAGAATATATGACATTTGTAAAAAATTATAGGACTTTAATATAAAATCCCATTTCTACTGTTTTGTGTTTATGTTATTTAAAAACTATTTACACTACAAAAACTTCAAAACTTATCTGAGCCAGGTTTGGCTGACAGGCTGATTAGTGAACTTCAGGAATCCTGTCTCCACCCAACAGGAGTAAGATTCCAAACACGCAACACTACATTCAGCCTTTGTGTGGGTGCTGAGGGGAGTCAAACCCAGGACTTCATGTTTGTGTGCCAGGCACGTTACTGACAGATCCATCTCCCCAGCCCCCAAACTGTTTTCCATCAGTCCTGTTTGTTTGTATAGTGTGCTTGTGTCGCACTTTTCTCCTTTGTTGCTCCCAGATGTCCTGCCATTTCTGTGTGGTCATCCTGAAACACAAAACAGGTCAGGTGATCCACCCCTGGCACTAGTTGGCTTGACTCTGCTTCAGCCTGTTGGCGCACACATCTCCCAGGGAGCCCACAGCTTCCATGGTTCTCTAACTCTGTAGGTTTTGCTCTTAAAGATACCTTCCCTTGCGGTGGCTCATCTCTCTCATGCTTTCAACACCTAGACAATCCAGATTTCCTTCTATCTGAGATCTAAGCTTCAAGATGCTGGACTCGGGGAAGCCTTCCCGACTTTCCTCGTCCCGCTCTTCTTCCCACCGCCTCGCCCTCTGACATCTCACTTAGCCCCTCTGCCAGAGCATGGATTTCAGTCATTAGCAGTGGTATGTTTGTTCATTTCCATCCTGGGCTACGGGTTGCTTGAGTGTGTATGATGGCTAATGTCTGTTACCAACTTGAGAGGGTGTAGAATTCCCTATGAGGAAGTAATTTCTAGCTTGGATTAATTGAGATGGGAAGAGCCACCCTAAGCTTTGCCTGGGTTTCTACACTTAATACAAAGGAGAAACGAAAGCTGAGCACCAGCAGACAACCCTCTGCTCCCTTCTTACTTATGACAATGGTTTGGTTCAGAGGATAGACTTGTACAACAGTCTTGCTAAATTTTCTACTCTACCCACACTTATACCTATTTATATTTATACATGTATACATTATAGACAAGGATCAAAACATGTTTTTTTTTTCTTTTTGAGTTTGGGTCATCTCAATATGCTTTCCAGATCTATTCATTTTCTTGCAAATTTCATGGTTTTATTTACAGATGAATAATGTTCCCTTTTTGTATGTATTTCATCACCTGTTTGCGTGTTGTTGGGCGTCTAAGCTGGTCACGTAATCTTGCTATCATAAATGGAGCAACAATAAACGGGTGTGCAGATACCTCTGTGAGGATGTGGAGGTTTTTTTTTTTTTTATATATGCCCAGGAATGGTATAGCTGGGTTATACGATAAATCTATTTTTAGTTTTTTAAGGAACCTCCAAATTTATTTCTATAGTGGCTGATTAACTTGCACCCTACCATCCACCAAGGAGGGCTCTTCTTTCTCCTCTTCTTCTCTAATATCCATTGACAGATTTCTGCCTGGAATGAGGTAGGACTCTCAAAGTGTTTGAATTTGAATTTTCCCAATGACTTGGAATGCCACAAACTTTTAAAAATAGTTATTGGCCAGTTGTGTCTCTTCTTTTGAAAACTGCCTGTTCATTTTGTTAGCCCTTTTGTTGATTGGCATTTTGCTTCCTTGGCATATACGTTTTTTTTTTTTTTTTTTTTTTTTTTTTTTTTTTTAGCTATTTGTAAATTCTGTTAGCTCTTGACTGAATGTACCTGGGAAAGAGTTTTTTTTCCCCCATTCTGTGGGACATCCATTTGCTGATCGTTTCTTTTGATATATTTAAATTTCACACAGTCAGATCTATTGACTGTAAGGTTAGTCTCTTTGCTACTAAAGTTCTCTTCAGAAAGTTCTTATCTAACTCAAAATCTTAAAGAATATTCCCTATGTTTTCCCTTAATAGCTTCAACATTTCTGATTTTAAATTTAGGTCTTTGGTCCATTTCAAGTTTTTTTAAATACAAGGTGAAAGACATGGATCCAATTTCATTCTCATGCGGATGGATATGCAGTTTTGTCAGCACCATTTGTTGAATAGGCTGTGTTTTTCCCCACTGCATGCTTTCACCTTTGTCAAACACTGTGTGCATATATATCTGTAGTACTTCTCTAGATTCTCTATTCTGTTCCATTGGTCTGTCTGGTTTTGTGGCAGTACCAAGCTGCCTTTGTCCCTACAGCTCTGTGGTATAATTTGAGGTGAGAAATTGTGAGACCTGTGTTCTTAGACCTTTAGCTATTTGTGGTCTTCTGTGTTGCCACAGAAATTCTAGGATCATCTTTTTTCTAGATCTACATATGTTCTAAGAATCTTGATGAGTTTTGCGTTGAAACTGTAAATTAATCTTGATACTACAGCCATTTTCATGATGTTAATTCTGCTACTCCCACAGCATTGATGATGATCTTCCCATCCTGGAATGTGTTCTTTGATTTTCCTTCTCAGGGTCTTGAAGTTTTCATTGTATAGGTCTTTTGTTTATTTGGTTAGGTTTATTCCTAGGTATATTATTGTTTTTTTTTTGTTGAGCTACTGCAAATGAGATGTTTTTCTTCTCAGAGAGTTTATGTATATATATGGTAACTAGTTGATATATATGAAGGCTAGTGTTCTGTTTTTGTTTTAAATATTGATTTTATATCATATAACTCTAACATGTTTATTAGGTCTAAGAGTTTTCTTACAAATTCTATAAGATATTTTAAGTATAGAATTATGCAATCTGCAAATAAAAATAATTTGACGTCTTAATTTTTTATTTTTATCCCTTTCCTGTCTTTTCCTTATCTAATTGCTTTTATACTCCAAGAACTACCTTGAAAAAGCATTTCCTCTAAAATCCAGAACACGATGGGAGATGCTTTTAGTGTGTTTCTGACCAGTGTAATGTTGGTGTAGCTTTGTTATATATCGCCTTTACTATTTTGAGATATGCTCCATCTATCTCCAATGCCTGTAGGATTTTTATTCTGAGAGCATTTTGAACTTTTCAAATACATTTTCATCACCAATCAAGAAGATTTTGTGATTTCCGTCTTCAAGTTTATTTATATGGTATATTACACTTACCGATTTATATATGTGGAACCAGATTTGCATCTCTGGGATGACGCTCACTTGGTCGTGATGCACGATCTTATTAATGTGTTTCTGAATTTAGTTTTAAAGTATTTTGTTGGTAAGTTTTGCATTTTTGTTCACCAGAGAAATTGGTTTGTGGTTTTCTTTTTTGTTGTCTCTTTACTTCATTTTGTTACCAGGATAATACTGACCCATAGAACGAATTTGATAGTGTTTCATCCCTTTCCATTTTGTGGGACAAATAAGGAGGATCAACATTAGATTCTCCTTGAAAGTTTGATGAATTCACCAGTGGTCTCAGACTTCTCTTTGTGAGAGACTTTTATCTCATTGTAAACAAGTTCTTTAGTTATATCTTCTAGATTTAATTGTAGCAGCTCACATGCATTTAAATAGCATCCAGTTCTACACTTTCCAGATTTTTAGAGAGCTTTGGAAACATGCAGCCTCTGCTTCTTGATTATGGAGGCAATGCGACCTCATGCTCCTGCCATCTTTCCTTCTGACCATGACGGACTGCACCCTCAAGCTGTGAGGAAAAAGAAACCCTCCTTTTCTTAAGTTGCCTTTCTCAGGGACTTTGACATACCAGTGAGGAAAGTAACTGATCAAGTATGGGATGTGTATGTCTCCCCCATGGTTGATTATGAGAAGGAGAATGAAGAGGAAGCAGAGAGTGGCCTTTGGGGTATTCTGTTGCTCCGGACTGGAATGATCCTGACGCCTTTGCCATTTACCCATGGTGTGCCTTACCGTTTCATCATCGCCCCACCTGTTGCCCTTCACGGTGTGCAGCCTGGCACTGCTTTGGCAAGAAAGTGGGCAAACCAGAAGCCTTTATGGACACATCTCCCTGCTCTGCTGATAGTTGGGGATTTTGTGTGGCCTTAGAGTCCTCTGTACTCTCTGCTCCAAACGTTCAGGGCTTCTCTGGGCCAGTGGCCCATTCTTGTCCTGACACTGAGGTATCTGGGAGCCTATGTAAGGCCTGCAGGTGAGGAGGAGGTATCTATACACACAGGCTGCTTTATACTCAATCCCCGTCTTGATTAATTTTCTTGTTGCTATGACAGAATACCTGACACAGCATCTTAAGAAAGGAAGGTTTTATTTTGGCCACTGTTTGAGGTAGATTCCTTTCTAGCTGTGGAGTCATGATGAAGTTCAGCTTCCTTTTCCTTCTTCATTCAGTTCAGGTCTCCAGTCCATAAAACACTAGTGCTCACATTTAGCGAGGGTCTTCTGACTCAATAAATACAATCTAGAAAGTCCCTCATATACACGCCCAGGGAACTGCCTTCTCGCTGTCCTTGATTCTGTTGTTGGTTAATATTAATCACCACGGGTGCACAAGGCTGTCCTCTGGATGCGGGCCAGCAGATCTAAAAGCTCCTGCCATTGTTAGAGGCCTGAACATGGAGTGCTTAGCTCTTGCCTCCCTGGTGGGGCTGTATTTTATCCCTTCGCTTGCGTTTGTTCATATCAGGTGGATTAGAGAACTCAGCAAATGGTTCTCTGCTTCCATAAGATAGGGCAGAGTTATATGCTCGCACATAATCTCTTTTCTGAGAATATTGTTCAAAAAATAGGTTATCTATTGTAAAGAAAATTAGCTAGTAATTAAATTTAACTGGAAGTTACAGTATTGGTGCTTTCATTTGGAGACAGTATGCTCCCCTAATTACTTTATTGCTACAATTACCCTGGCGGAGGATTATTGTTATTTGTGTGCAGGGGAGGGTAAAGGGTAGTGGTGGAAAAGGTTATATTTAATAAGTTAGATGATGCATTCTGGACTTGAGTTTTTTAATTGGCAGAGGCCCTCCCTCCTTCAAGGAGAAATTTTTCCTTCTGCCCTCTTCCAGGTCTGTCTGACCGGAGTCACCTTGGTTTTACTCCAAAGTCATTCTGATTTGTCACCTTGTGGGAACTTTTGGCAAAGAACCATGTTTCAATTCTGACAAGAACAGGCTAGAAGAAGACAGCCAGGTATGGTGCTTTTCTCTTGTGTGGTCTGTGGGGCACAGCTGGGGGAGGCACAGCTGGGGGAGGCACAGCTGGGGGAGGCACAGCCGGGGGAGGCACAGCCGGGGGAGGCACAGTGGTCTCCTGGACTTGCCTCTTTCTAATTCTACTCTTTCTCCCAGGGCCCTGAGAGGGGAGCTGGCAGAACACAGGCTAGAATACTCCCTGGTCAAGCAGCCTGTTCCCCAGCAGACTTGGATAGTGTGGCAGGTTGAGGGGAGAGCTGAGGGCAGGGAAGTTGGGAAGGGTGGTGCCACAGCTGGGATTTGCATTTATCTTGCCCATAGGTGATGCTAAGTAACCAGACACCCTCAGAGGCAACAACTTGGTTCCTCTGCACATGGGTTTCTCTTAGCTTGGGAAACCTGAGTCCAGGATCACCATGGCTTCTCCACTTTGACACTCACCATGAATGTCTCTTTTTCCTCAAGGAATGGTCCTTCCCCTGCTACTTAAGCCTTCCAGACAAACCAGCTGTATTAGCCACTTTTCTCATCATTGTGGTCAAATCCCTAACAGGAAGTGCACTATGGGAGCTGAGGGACACAGTCCATCATGGAGGGGAAGGCAATAGCAGCAGGAGTCAGAGGCAGCGCCTCACCTGGCATCCAGTCGGGAAGCAGAGAGTGAACAGGAAGTGAGGCAAGGCTACAGAACCTTAAAGCCCGCCTCCAGGGACCTCAGCCAGCGAGGCTCCACCTCCTCAAGGTTCTACAACCTTACTGCAGCTGTCAAGCCCGTGAGGCTGGCAGGGGTGGGGAGGGGCAGTTCATATTTAAACCACAGCATCGACTAAGTGAAGACTGAGCATGCTCCCAGAGAGCTTTCTATTTATTCCTGGCTTCCTATGCCTTCTTCTTGGGGTGGTTTTTTAATCTTCACAGCTCTGCCTTTACACTCAAAGATTTCTATGTTCCTGCACAATAAGGTAATTTATTTTGTCTGAAGGCCCACAGCGATGGTAGAATGACCCTTTCCTAATAAGAACTTTTCATGCTGACTAACTTGTCCTTAATTAGGCCGAGCAGGGACCAGGCAGGCAGCTCCGGGGAGCTGGCCTATGTCTTTGTTCAGAAATTGTCCATTGGCTAATGCTAGCAGCTGGCTTCAGACAGAAACCTTTCCGAATGAGGGCGACGCTAGGGTCATGCCTCCAAACCCTGCCTTGGTATAGCACCCGTGCGGGCCTGGTAAAGGAGGCCAATTTTCTAAACAAGGATAAAAATCTGAAAAAGCAAAACAACAGCTCAGCCTTAGAGAGTTCTTAAGGAGTCAGAAAGGACCCCGCCGAGTACATTTTTAGCTGGTTAATAAGGAAGCCAAGTGCACTGGGCCCTGTGTATAACCTGTGCCTACACTATATCAATATATAATTACCACATTTTCCCCCCAATCTGCCCCTGGGAGAGGTGGCAGGTAAAATAGATTGAGGAGAAAATAATGGTGCTTGCTGCACAATATATTAGATTGATATCTGTTACTCCTTGAGTGGGCTGCTGGCAGGATAAATGGAGGGCTGGGAAGGCTCTGGTGCATTGAGACAAAGTGGCTGTTTAAGCTTTGTTCCTCTAAGTACCTGGTGCATATGCCTGTCGAGAGCCAGCGGAGAGGGGGAGTTAGGGTTTCCCTGTCTTAGGCTTTGGAGGGCTTGCTAGGCTTGTCCTGTGAGTGGGCTCATTTCATGTCAACAGCAGCTAGAGTCGTCTGGGAAGAACGATCCCCAGTGGAGAAAATGTCCCCACCAGATTGGCCTGTGGGAAAGCCTGTGGTGAACTTTCTTGACTGATGATTGTTGTGGAGGGTGCAGCTCACTGTAGGGGGTGCTACCACCAGGGAGGTAACCCTGGGTGTCATGAGGAGCAAGCCAGGAAGCAGCACTCCTCCATGGCTGCTTCAGGCTAGCTGCAAGGCTTAAATTTGAGCCTTATGGGTCAATGTCCAAAGTCCCCTCCAGCCCTCAACGGTGACAAAGACCTCGGTGCAGCACTTAAACCGGTGAGGGTGGAGGGAGGCGGGGATGGGGACACATGGGTTTTTCACATAGCGCACTGCTGTGCTCATCCTGCATCCAATGATAGACTACAAGTTATATGATGAAATAAACCCCTTCTTCCTCGGATTATTTTTGGCCAGTGTTTTGTCATAGCAAAGGAAACCCTAATTAAGATAATAGTGGTTTTCTAGATCCCTCCATTTGCCTGCAAATTTTTTCTGCTGTGTAGTACTCCATTGTGTAAACGTACCACATCTTCTTTATTCATTCTTTGGTTGAGGGGCATTTAGATTGTTTCCAGGTTCTGTCATTGACAAACAAAGCTGCTATGAACATAGTTGAGCACATGCCCTGTGGCATGATTGAGCATCCATTGGATATATATCCAAAAGTGGTATTGTTGGGTCTTGAAGTAGGTTGTTCCCTAATTTTCTGAGAAATCACCACACTGACATCCAAAGGGGTTGTACCAGCTTGCATTCCCACCAGCAATGCAGAAGTGTTCCCTTTTCCCCACATCCTCTCCAGCATAAGTTGTCATCAGTGTTTTCGATCTTGGCTGTTTTGACAGATGTAAGATGGAATCTCAGAGTTGTTTTGATTTGTATTTCCTGATGGCTAAGGATGTTGAACATCTGTGTATTTTTTAGCGTGTGTAGGTGCAGGTATACGTTTGTGCATGTACGATTGGCGAGCCGAGGATAACCCCGAGTGCCACCCTGGGGAATGCCATCTCTCTTAGTTCTGAGGGAGACATGTCACCAGGCTGTCCTGCTTTCTCAAAGTTGTACAGAAATGCTCAAACGTTTGAAAAGCTTTTGTGCATCATTGGCCACACAGGGCTGGGCATTTTGGCACTATAACTGCATTTGCGTCATCCATGTGCCTGTAAGAAACCCCTCACCCCCACTCCTGTAAGCTACCCCAATAAACTCACGGGTTTGCCACTTTGAACATTGATAGAATTGCTGCTTTGGTCTGTTGTTTGCGTCCTATCTGGGGTGAATAGTTATTTTTTTCCCCACCTTTCCTCAGGAAAAGCAACACAAAAGGAGGCTGGTGAGGAAGCTCATTTGGCCAAGTTTCTGCTACAGAAACATAAAGGAATCCAGGCTTGCTGCTTGCACACTGAGAGTCCCAGCATTGAGAAGACAGAGACAGTCTATCTCAGGTTAACCCGTCATCCAGCCCCACCTAACCAGTGAGTTCCTGACCTGGGAGAGTCCCTGTCTCCACAAACAAGGTGGATGGTGTCTGAGGAACAACATACAACATTGACCTGTGGTTCCACACATGTGCGCCTGCCCACACACGAACACACTCACATGAGCACGCCCTAAGAAACCCCCTTTTATTTTTATTATGCATCTAAAAATTACTGTTAATATTATATTGCTAGCCTTTGTGTGTGAATGCATGTGTGTGTGTGTGTGCATGTGTACATACATGAAAGTGTGTGATTTGTGTATGTGAGTACAAGTACGCATGTGCTAACAGTGAGCATGTGGAGGTCAGAGGTCAAGTTCCAGAAGTCCTACCTTGTTTTGAGACAGCTTCTCTCTTGCTTCTGCTTCTCTGAGTATTCCAGGCTAGCTGGCCTGTGCGCATCAGGGCAATTCTCCTGTTTCCACTTACAATCTTGCTGGAGGCTGGGATTCCATGCTGCTGCATCTGGCTTTCTACATGAGTTTCCAGCATTGAACTCAGGTCGGCAGGCCTGCATAGCAAGCGCTTGTCCTGGCTAAGCTGTTTCGCCAGCCCCCACCTCCTTCTGTTCGTTGTCTGTGATTCAATCTCTAATGTTGATTACAGCAACAAAGCGTGGACTAAAACACTGACTTCTGATTCTGCTGTAACTCTCAAAATTATGATACATTCTTGTGCCAAGTCAAATAATCTAGAGCTGAGTTGACAGTTTCCTATCTCTTTTTTTAAACCTTAACATTGGTTATCACAGGGTCAGTAGTTTAATTTGTGTGTCTGTCCCCACAGTTTGAGCTAATATTTGTGTGCTAGAAGGTGTCTTATGTAGTTGCCTGAGGGAAGGGAAGGCCTTGGTTGAGTGGAGGTCTATTGGTAAGACCTCCTTCATCCTGAGCCCCTAAGGAACCGAGCTAGAGACGCATGCTCACCTTTTTGTGGGCATGTGTATGTTCACAGAGTATGTTCACAGTGTGGCTGCAGCGAGAGCGATCCAGGCAGTCATGGGAATACGAGAATGGACATGGATGGCAAAGGGGGTTAGCGGTGTTCTTTGCCCACTGAAAAACTTTTGGCCTCCCAACCAGAAAAGCAGTAGTTGTTGGCTGCTTCCTCTTCTGCCACCACTAACCACAGGTGCCCACTGTGCTCGTCTTGTGGGCTCCGAATGGATCGGCAGTAACGGCTTTGACGAGCATAGCTCCCTGGAGAGGTGTGAGGTGGACCAGGCTCGGGGGACCCACAGCTGTGGAGACTAGTGAACAGGACCATTAGCCTGGGTGTACTGCTCCTGCCTAGCTGCTGTGAGGGGAAGGCCAGGGGGACCTAGGGCACCTATGATGTTGCCAGAGCCGAGACAGCAACTTGAGGGTTTGAAATAATGAAATAACGTGGGCTAGAACCAATGTCACTCACTGCGTGATATTTTTAATGATGTTTCTATGTGTGTGTTTGCGTGTTTATGTGTATGTGGAAGACAGAGAACAACCCTGTGTGCTATTCCTCGGGGGCTGTCTACTGTAGTACTTTAGTTTTTTTGATATAGGGACACTTATCTGGAATTGTCACTCGCTGGTTAGGCCAGGATAGCTATTAAGTAGGCCCAGCCATCCCAGTTCTGGGTGCACCACTAGGCCCAGCTTTCATTTCCTTTTATTTTTATTTAAGTCGAGTACTGGGGTTGAAATCAGGATGCCACCAGACCAGCTTTGATTTCATATGGATAATAAACTCATCAGAGCTAAGCTTCTGCATCTGTGAAGTGGACGTGACTGCACCGGCTTCATTCAGTCTGAAACAACGAAGGGAAAGACTTTTCACAAAGCCCCCAGTGAATGCACAGCACAAGACAGGCAGGTTTCTTATGTTACTACAGTTGTCTCAGGGACCCACACCAAGGCTGTGGATCGGGATGCTTTTCAGTGCCCATGGGCCTTGGGTGGGGTTCCAGAACCAGTCCTTGGTTGGGAGCGTGGAGCCATTAGTTGCTTGCTGACTCCTCTGCTTCCCCACAGCAAGCTGCAGCCATCTTTTTTCAACCCCCCCAGGCTGGCTGCTTCTCTGTGTTTAACTTTCTACTCCTTCCATAAGAACTTTGATGTGTGTTTTAATGGGATTTCACCCAGGGCAGGGGCTAGCTGTGAGCCTTGCATTTCATATTTGTCTGCCTGTCAATCCATCAGCCCCTACCGTGATGGGTACCCACTGTGCATCCCACTTAGCCCCGGGCTTGGCATAATCTATGCCTTGGTGCCCAAAGGGACACCGTATTTATAGCACCCCATGTGTTTGTCTCCTGCCTTAACCTTGAAATGGTGGCTTTAACTGATTTTGTTAACCTCGCCCAAGGGACAGACGGCTGGCTCTTTCCATTCCTTTCTCACCGTGCTTCATTTTTCTGCAAATGGAAGCTCTCTGTCTTCAGGGAAGAACTTTATCACCACAGTTTGCATATGTCCCAGTTGGAGCCAACACCTGTGTGTGTGTGTGTGTGTGTGTGTGTGTGTGTGTGTGTGTGTGTGTAGGGGGCTGGGGGCTGTCTGGAAATAGAATCTCCCAGATTCTTGACCTGCTTTTCTTGAGGCAAAGGCTTGATGTTTGAATTTAGGAAGCGAGGAGCCTGCATTACCCATCTTTTTCATTGGGGTAGAAGGGATCAGCTTGAGTGAGGCTAAACCACTGTGGTGTAAGTCCTTGGGTGGCATTTTTCTGGCATCCAGAAACTCTGATTCCAGCCTTTTGGGCTACCACATTAGGGTTCTTGTTGGGCACTGGGACTTGGATGCTAAGATGTGCAGGGATAATATTTGGAGGCCGGGAAATAGCTCTAAAGAGGAGGTTTGATGGGGTGATATGATTCTCTCACTCCTTCTTTATGGCTGTGTTTAAAATGCTTAGCTGTGTTGATATACCTAGCTGGTGGTCGGTAAGGTATGATGCAAAGACACTTAAGGAGCAGTTGAAGGTGACTGAGGAGTGGAGGCTGCTCATGGAGGATATAACTCTTTCCCTCCCATCTCTCTGTCTGTCTTTCTCTCTCTTTTCTTTTTCCTCCCTCCTTCTTCCCTGCTTTCTTTCTGTGTGTGCAGGTATGTGCATACTATGGCATGCCTGTGGAGGTCAGAAACCAACCCGGAGAGCTGGTTCTCACATTCTGCCTTGTTTGAGGCAGGGTCTGTATCTGCCTATACCAGGTCCATGAATTTCTGGGGCTTCTCCTGCTGTCATCCCACACCCTCGCCCCCCAGGATGACAGATGCACGTGCTATGTGTGTTTGGGAAAATCTAAACTTAGGCCCTCACGCATGTGCAGCAATACCTCCCTACCCTACTTTAGCTCTTAGAAGCAGAATGTTTTGCATATGATATTTGTTTTATTTTTTAAAGATAGCATCTCACTATGCAGCCCTGTCTCACCTCAGACATGTGCTGATCCTCCCGCCTTAACCTCCCAAATGATGCAATACAGGTGTGTGCAACAGCTCCAGCTGCTTAAACAATCAATGTGTTTAAGAAAATGTTTAGTTCTTAAGTGTCTCCCATAGTGCGTTCCCTTCTGTTCCTTTTAAGGCAGAGTACATGGAGATGCTCACATGCAGTTGCTGTCCTGGGCAGGTGTCCTAAATTTGAATCTAGTGAATTTGTAATTAGGAGGCTGTTTGTGGAAATTATTTTAAAATTAAAGAAATCTAAGTACAGTATAGGGGACTGTCCTTGATAAAATTCCTTATATAATGTTTTATCATACCCGAATATAGTGTATCTTTATTAAATAAGGATTTTCCCATTGTTTGCTTGTCTATCCACCATGAACCTACCCATCCACCAACCATTCCCTTACCCATCATCCATCCATCCATCATCCATCCATCCATCCATCCATCCATCCATCCATCCATCCATCCATACTAGATATGGATTCCTGTTTTATTAAAGAAGTCATAATCCATTTCTATCAAGATTGTGACACTCGAATTGTTTTAGATTGGGCCAGCAGAAACTCTTTCAAACTCATTTCTACAGTCTTTCGATATATCCATACCATTTGATGAACATTTCCACGCTTTCTGGTGTAATGTTTTAGACACATGTTGCCTTTTCTCTTACTTACCCTTAGAGCTCATTATTTCCAAAGGTTAGTCATTTGTCTCTTTTCCTCTTCTTCCCCTCCATTTCCCCTTTCCCTTCTTCCCTTCCCCCCTTCCCTCCTCTTGTTCCTCTCCTTCCACCCCACCCACATGCCTCTTCATCCCTCATCCTCTTGGGACCTGGGCTGGCACCTTCTACTTCTAGGGCTACACAGGAGCCCCTCACATCCTTGCTCACACCATTCATGCACTTTTGCTGTCCCGGTCCTGTCTAAGTGTCTGCTTCACCTCATGCTGGGACACTTTTCTACACAGATGGTATCCTTTACTGCTCAGCTGCAGACACCGTGGGCGGGGCTGCTCCGCTCCTTGCATGAAGAAACCCCTCATTCAGCTAATTCTTGCCTCTCTGCCCCAGCCTTCTTCCTGCAGCATCTCGGTTCCAGAAGCAAGCACTGTGCTCAGCCCCTGACCCCTCCTCCTCTGGAAATGCCTTCCTTTGTGCACCCCAATTCTAGCACACCGCCCAGGGACGCTCCTCTGCTTCCTCTCTGCCCTCACACACGTGGGGTGTCCTGCTTGTCTCCTCGTTTCCCTTATGCAGGTGGGAGTGTCCTATTTGCCTCCTCTCCTCCTTCACACACATTGGAGTGTCCTGTTTGCCCTGTAAATCTCTGATACTCACTTGGGCTTTGAAAGTTTCTCTTTTATCGGTGGCTTTTGGATTGAATTACTCAGGATAGAATGGAAAGAAAAAGGATGAGGTTAAGGGGAAAACTGAGGTTTTAATATAATTTAAGAACCAGTATCTTTATGTACAGTGCTAATTTACTTTTAAGGTTTGTTTAGTCAGGGTGCAGAAACGTTTTCAGTTTAGTATAAAGCTTATGAGCCATATACTCTCCTAAAATAAGGCTTTTTATCTCTATGTATAAAAATCAGGTTCTTAGATACCTTTCCTAGTATTTTCCTGTCCTGAGGAGATTAGCTGGAGATGGGGAGGTATAGAAATATTTTTACATTACTCCATTGGGATTCTTGATTTTTCAAATTATTATAGAGCGATAGCTTTAAAAAATTAAAATTACATTTCCTTATTTTTTTGTGTGTGCATATTAATGTGCGGAGTTCAGAGGACAATTGGAGGAGCTAACAGTCCCCTTCTGCCTGTGGGTCCTGGAGACTGAGCTCAGCTCATCAGCTGTGCTGGATGCGCCTTCACCCTTGGAGTCATCCTGCTGGCTATGCTTGTTTTTTTTTCTTTATTTTCTCATTTTTAAAATTAGTGTTTTTAGAATTTCATGTAATGCCTTTTGAGCACATTCACCCCCCCCCTTTTCAATCCTTCCCGAATCCACTTTCCTTTCCCTATCCACTCAACGTATTGTATCCTCTTTTCTTTTTAACCCAGCAAATGTAATTTGTGCTGCCTCTATTGTTGGAGGGGTGGCCTTCCACTATAGTGTAATTGACTTACCAGAAGCTACATTCTTAAAGAAAACCGATTTTCTCTCTCTCAGCAGCTATCAATTGCCAATAGATTTTCATCTGGAGGGGGAGAGTCTGTGCTCTTCTCCCCTTGCCAAGCTGAGATTTTGTCTGGCTTGAGTTTGTGCAGTTTTTTTTTTTTGCATAGTGCCACACTACTGTGTGTTTTCATGTACCATTGCCCGGCAGTGTGCATGCTCAATTAAGGACTGAATGTCCAATCTCTTATTCTTTGTGCCTTGACCAGCTGTGAGTCTCTGTATTAATTGCATTATGCTGATGAGGGTTGACAGATACACTAATTAATGGATATAGCAACAAGTCATTAGAAATTGTTTTAAAATTATGCCCATTTAGCAGGGTACTAACTGTAGGTTCTCCTCTGGGGTATATGACTTGTCTGGCCAAATGCTGCTGGCCCAATAATGGTACCAAGTATAAATCTGATCTTGTGGAATGGGATTAGATCCCATCAGAAATAGGATTATTTTCTCCCATGATGTTTGTACCACTACTGAAACCTACTATAGTAGAAGCTTTCTAAAATATATACATACCCCTAAAAGGAGTTAGCACACTCATTCATTGCAAAGTTATAAAGACACTATGAAAATTAGTGTGGTAGTTCTTCAAAAAGCTGGGACTAGATCTACCTCAAGATCCAGGTATTCCATTCTTGGGCATGTACCCAAGGACTTCACATCCTACTACAGAGACACTTGCTCAACCATGTTCAATGCTGCTGAATCCAAAAATAGTCATAAACTAGAAATAACCTAGATATCCATCAGTGGATGAACAGATAAAGAAAGGGTGGTGCAATTATACAATAAACTATTATTCAGTTGTTAAAACAAGCTGTAATCATAAAATTTGCAGGCAAATGGATGGAGCTAGAAAAGAATCATCCCGAGAGAGGTAGCCCAAGTGCCATATGACAAATCTTGTATGTATTTGCTTATATGTAAATGTTACTTGTTAAGTCTTTGATAAGCAGGCTACAATCCATATAATCATACAGACTAGTTATAGAGCAAGGAACTATTTGGGGAGGGAAGGATTTTCCTAGGGTGGAGAAATAGAATGAATAGTTATCAACAAATTGGGGCAGAGACAGTGTAGTAGGAAAATCAAACAGAAAAGGAAGAGGAGGGTAAAAGAGGGAATGAAGAGAGGGACAGCTAAAATAAAGGATCACCTGAGGAGTGTTTTGGAAACCTAATAGAACAGAAGCTTCTTAAAATACTTACATGTATGAAAGAAAACTGAATTGTAATCACCAAATAAAAGGGGAGACAAAGCCCCATGTTGTTGGTTGCTTTTATTCTTTACTCTTTGGGGGACCACTAAAACTCAGCTCCCAAATAAATACACACAGAGACTTACTCTTGTAAATGTTTGCTTAGTTTGGCTTGTTTCTTGCCACTTTTCCTAACTTACATTATCCCATCCACATTTTGCCTCTGAACTTTTACCTTTCTCTATTTCTGTATACCTTTTCTTTACCTCTCATTCTGTGTCTGGCTATGTGGCTCTATGGCTGGCTCTTCTTTTCCAGCTCCTTGTTCCCTCTTCCTAGATTTCTCCTATTTATTCTCTGCCTGCCATCCCTGCCTGTCCTTCTCCTACCTTGCTATTGGCAACTAGGTGTTTTAGGCAGGCAAAATAACACAGCTTTAAAGAATTAAACAAATGCAATATAAGAATGCAGAACATCTTCACATCATTAAAACAAATGTTCCACAGCATAAACAAATGTAACCCATCTTAAAATATTATTCCCAAACAGTCCCAACTAGACATCCCTTGCCACAAAATTAAACTTCTGGTGCTGGTAATGGGTTACATCTAATCAAGTTGTAGGCCAAAGGAGCTCCCTAGAAATCCCCAGAAAACCCAAGATGCTACCAAGGCTGTTGGTTGTTTTCCACAAACTGTTGTTAAGGTTCTATCATTGGAGACAACAACAGTATAAGTAATTGAACACAGAGAAGTTGAGCTGGTGCCTACCTTGAGCCTGCTGATTAGTGTCTATGGCACTGGGAAATACTCTGGACACTACCAGAGGAGTAACATAAACACCAATCCAGCTAAAAACCCTCTGATCTGCAATGCCCACCTACCTGTAAGATATACTGGTGCAATAGTTGTGAGGGTAACAACCACTCCATGGGAATTAAGGCTCACTCTGTGAGAATGGACCTCAAACCTGTCACTGCTATGGTGGCCAAGAACCCGAGACTAAATAGTCCACAGACCTAGGGGAAAACTAAATATGATTGTTCTGCTAAAGGAATCTAGGAGGTAAATGACTCCTAATGGCATTCTGCTACACTTAAAGATCAGTGTCTTGCTCAGCTACCATAAGAAAAACTTCTCCCTGTAGAAGATAATAAACATTATAGAGACCCCCAACTAGACACTGTACAGAGAGAAAGAGAGACTTTGGAATGCTCAACCCTAAATGGGATGTTGCCATCAAATCCCCTCCCCCCCTCAGGACTCAAGGAACTATGAAGATTTGTGACATTGTAAGAACCAGTGGGGATGAAAGACACCAGGGAAACAGGTCTAGACACATCAGGAGTGACACATAGGTGAATTCACAGAGACTCTGTCAGTATGCACAGGGCTCACATAGGTAGAAGCCAGATGGGGTCCCAGCACTGAGAGGGGAAGTAGAAAAAAGTCCCCATCCCTAACCCAGAAGCTAACTTCAATTAGTAACCACTTTCAAAGACAAAATTATTTTTATTAAATGGAGTTTCACTGGGTATACAAAGCACACTTAAGGACAGGCTCCATGCCCATGCAAAATGAATTGAATGGTGTGTTTTGGAGGTTTTGTTCCTCTTTGTCTCTGGGAATTTGTTTTTAACCTCACATGTCTTTTGCTTATACATTATGGTTTTCAGTTTTGTTTGTTTGTTTGTACAGAATTTCAGTGTATGCAAATATGTGTCTATATGTGTTCCCACCCACCCAAGTCCATACCTTTTCTTTCTCTTTCTATCTTTCTCATAGAAAAAAAGTCATCTTAAAAATAATAATAAAAACAAGGTACAACAAACAAAAATGAGCCAGAGAAAAAGCACAAGAAACACATTACCCTATAAGGGTGCAACTATGCCTTCACTAGACACCACAGGTTAACAACAGTGCTAGTGAGGACTGGGTTTTGAAGTTGTGGCAGCGGAGGATCCACAGACTCCCAAACATCACAAGCTATTCCCAATGCTCGTGGTCACTCTCCAAAACCTGGTGATAAGATCCTATTGCTGAAGACAAGACAAGAATCTTAGAACATGGACAAATCTGCCATATTCAGCTTTGAAAAATAACTACGTTTTAATTTCCCTAGAGTTTTTCAATGTTTTAACTTGGTTTTACTGTTTTTGCAATCTCTCTCTCTCCCTCCCCCCCCCTCTCTCACACACACACTTATTTTCACTTTATGTGTATGAGTCTTTGCCTGCCTATGTATGCTTGTATATCATGTGTCTGCCTGGTGCCTGCCTAGGTCAGGTCAGAAGAGGGTGTTGGATCCCCTGGAGCTAGAGTTACAGAAGTTTATAGCTGAGAACCAAACCTGGGTCCTCTATGGGAGTAGCAAGTATTCTTAATCATGGAGTCGTCATTTCTCCAGTCTTACATCTTGTTTAATTAATCTTCTTCTATCTTACATCTAGTTTAATTATTTTTCTCAACTTTGTTCTAGTGGAGTCTTCTCAACAGCTCTTTCAGAAAGTATTTGTGGAGGCAAACTTCATGAGTTAATGCATATCTGAAAGTATCTTTTAGTATGTCCTTGAACTTGGTTTGGTGTAACTTCTGTGTTCAAGGTCATTTTTACTTCTGAGTTTTGAAAGCATTGATTCATTGCATTTTCCTTCCTAAAATATCTATAAGACCTGTCAATTTTTAATTTTAATCTATCCATTGGAGGTAATCCATTACCCGTCATTCTGGGTCTTATTTTAATTTCTCAATTTTATTTATCTGTCTATCTGTCTATTTATCTGTCTGTCAGTCTCTCTCTCTCTCTCTCTCTCTCTCTCTCTCTCTCTCTCTCTCTCTCTCTCTTGTGTGTGTGTGTGGTCAGAGGCCAACTTGTAGGAGTAGTTCTCACTCTATGTTGGTTCTGAGTATTTCTACCAAGTATGTATATGCAAGCATATGCACACACACACACATGCATATGAACACACACACAGATTTTATACTTTGAGAATTCAAGTACTCATCTTAATTTTTCATAATATATATCTTTATGACTTCTGATGATAATTTTAAAATGTTTGAGTAGACAATCCACTGTGTTCACACTGGGTGAGGATTATGAACTTCTGAGACTGTCAGTCTAAAGGTTAGTTCTAATTGTTTCTTCTTCAGAACTCTCCCTATGCCTACACTTAATAGCCCACATTCAAATTGTAATTAATTATTATTGTTGTTTCTCTATATAGAGTAGAAGTTCTATATATTATATATAGAAATTTCAGACTGTCGTACACATTTTTGTGTCTATACTGTTCTGTGCATACTGATCATAATAAGTGCTGATCATGGAAAAGCATGTTAGGTTGAGTTGAACTTTGACCACTGCAACAAAATGACAATATTCTTCCATTTCTCTCAATGCCAAAAAGATTAGATTTCTATACAAATGAAGCTTGATATACAGACCATTATACTGAATATGACTCAAATACTCAACTAAACTTAGAGATATGAGGACTTTTTTCATTCATTAAAAATACTATTTAGACTATTTTTAGTTATTTGTTAGCTTGATAATATTTTGAAGAGTTGTTGAGTATACTGATTTACCATGTTTCCAGAAGTTTCTGGATTATGATATTTGCACAGTCTGCCTTATGGCATGATCTCGGGATGTAGTCCTTTAGGATATTCTATAATGATGTACCATGTGGTGAAGTATTCACAGCAGGTCCCATCCTTAATCCTGCCCTTTTGTTACCAGTCTGATGGAAGATTCTGTAATTCTGACCATAAGGAAGACTGTAGGATGTGACAATCCATTTCTTACTCACTCTAGATGAACAGAAAGGATACTGATGAGGATGAATATGAGGTAATGTTTGGTGATAGAACCTGGTCTCTGAGGGTCTGATCTTGGAAGGGCTGAGATTAGAATCTGTTTTATGGCAAGACACTAAGACTGTAAAAAGCTACCAACAAAAGGCAATTTTCCATTGCCGTCTTCCAAAAGGAAACCAATACTAAACTCACAAAGTTGGGCAGAAACTATCAAGCCAAAACTCGAACACAAATCTCCCAGCAATCCATGTTCCAAACAGAGAGAGGCTGAACAGGGTGTGGTGCTGGCTGAGTGATAGCTCTTTTTGTTAACACCTGCTATTGGAAGGACCAGAAAAACAGAATCCAGCTCTGTAATGTGTGTAGACGTATTAGAGGAATTTACTACGGAACTGTATGTGGGAGCTCCCATAAATCTCAATATCCCAGGCCTTTTGAACCTGTATCAACTAAATAGAGTCAACTGGGAGAAATGAGGCTGCTCCTCCAGAGAATGCAATTTAGGGAGAGTCAGTACGGTCTTAGAGACAAGAATTATTTACTGCAGGCTGTTGTTCAAAAAATGAGATCAAAATTGCTCAAGGGGGGAAATTTCTATCAACAATTCAAATAAAGATCCAGGAAATGGGAGAAGGGGTCATTCTTTGCTGAAAAAAAAATGGAATTTAATAAATGACAAATGACAGCTGAAGTTACAGTGTAGGCGGAGCATGGTCAATACTTGGATATCTCCAGAGTTCTCTGAGACAGTTTAGAAACTCAGACCTACTATGGTGAGATCAGGCATTTTCAGAGACAACCTTCAATACAGAAAAGCCTTGAAATATGTATTTACAGGGCCAAAGAAAAAATTGCCAAAGCTAAGCAGACTCAAGCATTTGGAATTGATTGGTTTATGGATGCTGTGCTAGAGGTAGCCAGAGAATTAAGGGAATATAGCCACCCTGTTGCCTTGGAAAATGTGTGTCTTTTGGGCAAGGCTTTATTGACCTGCTGGTATCTCATAGGGATGGGTGGTCCTGAAGTAGATGGCCTCCTGGGGTATCCATGTCTGCTAAGCATCTGTGGCAGCACTTAACAAGGATTTAATCATTTCTAAGCTATCATTGTCCATTATTTCAACGTCCTTTCCTTCCAACAGTGGTCCTGGGCCAGGCCCGCTCTCAATATAAGCTTCCAGACTGGTTCTGTAAACAAATTCAAAGATCTTTTTTTCTCATGTATTTTCTTCTAAATGTACTTAAAGATGCTCCTTCAAACAAACATGAAAGACGTCTATAAAAACAATAAAAACAGAGCTTGGGGTTTGACTTAGTTGGTAAATAAAGTGCTGGTTGTGCAAGTAAATAGAGGGCTTCAAGTTTGATCCCCACGATCATGTAAAACAGGGTGCACCTGCTATCTCAGCACCAGGGCTGTAAGATTACAGGGAGTGGGGAGAGGAAGCTCCCCGGGGCTTGCTGGCCACAGCCCTGTAAAATTGGTGAGCTCCAGTCTTAGTGAGAGACTGTGTGACAAAATCTAAGGTGTAGAGTGACTGAGGAAGACATCTGACACTGACCGCTGGCCTGCATGAACACCCTCACCTGCTCCCCGACCACAGGATGACCCCTCATGATAAACAGTTCGTCTGTTCATTGATTGAACAAACATGTACTGCTACTTGTTTATCAGGCTGTCTTGGAAAACAAGGATATGGTAATGAAAGGCAAGAGGAGGTTATGACCTGGCGTGGGAGATAGATAGTTACAAAAGGTATTGATGACTGTTCTAAGGGTATAGAGAGACACGGAGGATTTAGCTGAGATGGCTAACTTTGTGTTTAGGTTACAACTTTGGTCGTTCTCCAGCCCAGGTTTTGAAGGATACATAAGTGTTAGATGGAGATAAACTAAATCAGTAACCATCTAGTCCACATCATCTGCTCTCTCAAGTGTGGGAGACATTAGTGAAGTTGATGATCTGTCTGAAGGGTCAATTTTAGGAGATAATAACAATTATTTAAGGCACAAAATTGATATAATTTTAGATAAAAATGAGTTGTTTAATCTTACAGGCAATTGGACTAGGTGAAGAGAAGTCTAAATAACTAGCAAAATGTTATTTCTGGTGCTTCTCTAAGGAGTTTTGTGAGAGTTGAAATTTGAGTCAGTTGGTGGGAAAAGAACATACGGCCTTCCTTACTGGTGTGGGTGGGCGCCATTCTGTCCTCCAAGGTCTGCTGTGGGTCTGCCCGAGTTTGCTGAAGGCCCAGGTAGAACACAAAGGTAGAGAACCAATGATTCTCTCTTTCTTTCCTTGAGCTAGCCATCCCACCTCCTTTCCCAAGGATTCCCAGAATTCTTTGTTCTTGACCCCTTGAACGTAGAGAGCTTTATCAAAGGAGTTCTTTTTGGTGGTCAAGCCAGTGGTCTTGACTGAATTATAACATGGTTGCCTTCACTAGATGAAGTCAGAATGAATAAAATGGCCTTCTCAGAAAATAAAAAAACAAAAAAAACATGGTTCCTGTTCCTCCTGCCTGTAGATGACACATAGTGTAATTTCTGAGCCTTCATAATTATGTGAGCCAATTAACACAAGGAATCTCTGTCTCTATATCTTCCACTCTGTGTCTGTCTGTCTGTCTCTTCTCTCTCTCTCTCACACACACACACACACACTCAATTTTCTTTATCTAAAGAGCCCCAACTCATCCAGAAAATAAAATATAACAAAGGATTGAGGATGGTTAAGGGACATGAGTTATTTGTTATGAGGTGATTTCCCTTGGATGAAGAGATTTTTTTTTCCTGAATGGAAACATTCCAACCTGGAGGAAGGAAGAAGGTTCTCATAAGACTCAGGAGATAAACTAAACTTATAGATCTCAGAAGGCTGGAAGTTTCAAGATTCATAAAGTCCCTTCGCAAATTTATACAAATAGTAAACAATTGCAGGAGAGAGGTTTCTGGGACCAGTCAAGCTGTCTATGAGTTGTGTGTGGAGCAAAGGGATGCATATTTTTGTGAGTTTGAATCCATATAGGAGAGGGATTTTGGGTGGTTACTGTTGCCTTTGAGTCAACCATGTCCTGTAAGTAGCCACTGGGTTACTAAACTACTCACTGGGTTCTCTCATCTGTTGTTGTTGATGACTGCAGTGGTTGAAATGAGCAATGATCCCATAGGCTCAAGTATCTGAACCCTTGATCTGGCTTTTGGGGAGGTTCTAGAAACCTTGGGAGTTGTGGCCTTAATCACTGGGAGTAGCTTTGGGATTTCATGGTCTTGCTCAAATTTTAGTTCATTTTTTTTTTCTGCTTTCTGTGTATGGGTTGAAGATATACTCTCTCAACTTCCTGCCCTGGCTGCCTGCTGTCCTGCATTCTTCATCAGTATGGATTTAACTCTCTGGAACCACAAACTAAAATGAACTCTTTCTCCTACAAGTCACTTTTGTTCATGGTGTCTTATCACAGTGGCAAAGAGCACCTAATTTAGTGCTCTGTCTGAGATGAATAGATATTTATCCACATCTCTCCAGGAGCAGACACACACATGTGGTATGTGGCCCACTTGTTAGAAGATGGGAAAGGTCTCAGGGATGTTCTAGAAGGTGAAAAAAGGCCCATGAGAAAAATATGTCAGGAAAGTAAGCAGCAGATGCATGTCTAGAGGGCCAGGGAGGAAGCTACAGAGTGTTGTGTTGGGGGAGAGGAAGGATCACAGGATCTAAAGCTCAAGGAGGGGTCTGATTGTGATTGGTTTCACAGGCTTCAGTTTGACCAAGGCTTGTATTCTTAAGTCAACGGGAAGCTTTGTCAAGTTTGATCAGAGGAGTGGTGACACCTGATACTTGCTTGAAGGATTTTTTTTAAATAGAGAAATGGCATGTGGTGGGCAAGAATGGAGGCAGAGAGGTTCATGGACTGGTCACACTGTGGTCCAGGCCAGGCCAGCTGTCTTGGACAGAATTAGCTTAGTACATAGAGACACTGAGGTCCAGTTGACATTTTTTGGGCAAGGCAAAAGTACAAAGACAGACAAAATCTGGGAACATTAGGAACATGGAAGAGTTGGTTTAAGGGGCTGAATAAGATGTTAACTTGTGCATCATGTATATATGTACACATGTTCACGCATGTGGAGACCAGAAGTTAACATTGGGTGCCTTCCTCAATCGCTCTTTATTTTGTTGAGACAGTGTCTCACTGAACCTTGACTTTGGTAATTAGCTAGACTGGTTGACCAGTAAGTTCCAGGGAGCCTCCTGACGGCCTCCCCAGCACTGGGACTACAGATGTGAGCTACTAGGCCCTTTGTCCCCCAGCAGGTTCTGGAGAGCCAAGCATAGGTCTTTCTGCTTGTAGAGCAAGCACTTTATAGGTGAAGTCATTTGGTCAGCCCCAGGATACTAACTTTGGAATCATAAAATATCCTTTCTGGCCCTGTGACCTGTGGACAAGCCGTTTAACAACTCTGGGCTCTGCTGTTCTCATACAGAATTGACATATTCCCTCTATATCATCCTATGTGTTCATTAAGCTGGTATATCCCAACTTTAATCATTTTAGCATGTTATATTCCTAATAAATAGTAGCTATTAATATTAAGGTTTAAACTTTCTTCCAGTTTGTCCTTATAAAATGTTTGTGCACGAAAGTGCTATCATAGGACGTGATCTTTTATCATCTTCCGTAAGTCAGCTGTGCCTGCTCGCAAGAGTCCATCCAAGTGATTGTAACTTCCCCTTACAGAAAGGGAGGATGACCGGGCCCTCACCGGAGTCCAGCCATTTATATCTAATTCTGCCCTAATTGCAGGTTAGCTTCAGGGTCTTGGGAGCATATAGGCTCCAATGGAAGAGAGACTCTAACCATTCCACTATGCGGAAATCGTCATCCATGCCGAGAAGACTTTTGCCTGTGTCTGCTTTGTAGTCAGTTATGCCCCTTGCAATTGTCCTTTACCCATGCTTAGTAAGCAAACCCAATAAACCCATCGGCTTCCAAAGTGAACTTGGATGAAATTCTGCTTTGGTTTGTGGTTTGGGGACCCCATGAGGAGTGGTAGCTGTTCACATCTTGGGGTGGTTTAGATAAAAGTGCCCTCTCCACAAATGGCTCATAGGGAGTGGCATTATTAGAAAGGATTAGGACATGTGGCCTTGTTGGAAGAAGTGTTTCACTGGCTTTGAGGTTTTAGTCGCTCTCTTCCTGCTGTCTGGTGAGACGGAGAACTCTCAGCTACCTCTCCAGCACCATGTCTGCCTGCATGCCACTATGCTCCCCACCATGATGATAAACTGAACCTCTGAACGTAAGCCAGCCCCAATTAAATACTTTCTTTTATAAGAGTTGCCATGGTCATGGCGTCTCTTCACAAAACTAGAAATCCTAAGACACATCTCTTCCAGTAAGGAATTCTCAAAGCAAATACAAGCATGTCATTTTCAAGTCTTTATAAGTTTTCACCAATAGGAGTGTTTCAGTTAGAGCTAGTGAAAGGGAAAAGTTCTCTGGGATTGATAGTCATTTTTTTTTTTTAAACAAAGTTCTTTCAGATTGTGTAATTGGATCTTCTCTTTTCTGCCCTTCAAACCTCACCTCATTCATTTCTTTGATTGGCAATGACTGACCTTGCTGGAATTAATGTAATGGTGCCCTGAGCAGTGCTCGATGTGCTCTTTCCGTCAGCTGGGGGACCTGCGCTGAGCACATCTCGGTACCCCGGTGCACTCTCGACTCACGGAGGAGAAAGGGTTACTTTCCTTTCTATCCAGTGGTTCAGAAGCAGCTTGTGAAGGCACTGGAGTGAGGGCGAGTGAGCGGAGTAAGGGAAGAATAGCAGCTGTCAGGCCCTGCAGATGGCTGCTCTCCAAACAGTCGAACCCAGTAACACCGTGTACTCCTGGAGTGCAGAGGGATGTCTCTCATCAGGGCACGAGAGACAGGGAAAGACATGAACTTGGGCTTGGAAGAGTTTTTGAGGGTGAGGGTGGGGTTTGCACCACATGCGAAATGCAAATACAAAGGACATTGTGAGGAGGCTTTCCCAGAAGACAGGGTAGCAACCTGTGGCCCTATAGAAGAAAGCAATGCACCCTACCTGTGACCGGATAAAAGAAAGCAATCCACTCTACTTGTGGCTCAGAAGTTTTTTGAAGCAAGTGGTAGTGGAGCCGGACAGATAGGACAATAACAATTTGGTCTTTGAATCTGCTATGAATATAAATATAAAATGCTGTGTGTGTTCTTGTGTGTGCAGACTCATGCACATATGTATGTGAACACGTGTGTGGAGGCCGGAGATCAGTGTCAAGTATTCTTCCTCAGGCACTATATTTTTCTTAAGGACCGGTTCCTTTACTGGCTTGGAACTTGCCCACTAGGCAAGACTAGTTGGCCAGTGAGCTCCAGGGTTTAGCTGTTTCTGCTTTCTCAGTGCTTGGTTCCGAAGCACATGCCATCATCTCTGGCTTTTGGGAACTGGACTCAAATCCTCATGCTTGCACGACAAGCCTTGTACTGACTGAGCCATGTCTTCAATCCCTGAGACCGTTTGTGATCTTCTAGTGCAGTGCGTCTCAATCTTCCTAATGCAGTGACGCTTTAATACAGTTCCTCATGTTTTGGTGACTCCTGGTCATGAGGTTATTTTCATTGCTGCTTCATAACTGTAATTTTGCTACTGTCGTGAATCACAATGTAAATATGTGTTTTCTGATAGTCTTAGGCTACCCATTATGAAAGTATCATTTGACCCCCAAGGGGCTGCAATCTATAGGTTGAGAACTATGGTTCTAGTGTCTAGTGTGGTACTGGACACATGGTGAGCTTTCCATAAAGCATTTATGGTGCTAGGGTTGTAGCTCAGTAGAAGAGTACTCACTTAGCATACACGAGGTTCCGGGTTCAATCCCCAGTACCACAAACAGACATTTCTGGGCTAAGTTACCATAAAAGGCATATTTAAGGAACTCTGTATGAAGGTTAGCTTTTCTTTCTTCAATGTAAAGATTTTCTTTATTTTTAGTTATGTGGATTTGCATGTGTATAAATGGGCATATGCACGTGAGTGTGGGTACCAGCAGAGACCAGAGGGCATAGGATCCCTTGGCGCTGGAGTTAGAAATGATTGTAAGCTCTCCATCGTGGGCACTGGGAAGCAGACCTATAACTCCTACAAGAGTGGTATGCATTCTTCACCACTGAGAGCCAACACTCGACCCCTGTGATGATTGGCTTTAACTGTCAACTTGACAGAACTGAGTGTCCCAGGGGATGACTGTCTGCGTTGGTTTGTCCTGTGGCATGCCTGTGAGGACTGTCTTTATAAAACTCCTTGCTGTAGGAAGACACAGCTTGCTGGGAGTGGCACCACTCTCTGGGCATAGGGTCCTAAACTGCGCTCAAGCCGAGAAATCACGCTGAGCACCAGCAAGCAGGCAAGCGAGCTCACGTTCATTCATTTCTCTTGGCTCTTGATGTGACTTAACTGTTTGAAGTTCCTATCTTGAATTCCTTGAAATGATGACCTGGACCTGGGAGCTGGAATAATTCCTTCCTCCCAGAAGCTGCACGTTGTCAGGATGTCTTACCACAGGACAGAAACAAGGCTAGAAACTCCAACTGGTCCGAAGGGTCTGAGATGTGGTGGGAGAGGAACTTCTTGGCTCCCTGAAACTATGTGTTCTCACATATTACCTAACGATGTTTCATCATGGAGGTACCACAGACACATGGCCCTGTTATGGCTTAAACATGACTAATATCCTTCAAAGGTCCATCTGTATGTTACAGGACTGGTTCCCAAGCATCACTCCTAGAAGGTGGTAGAACCTTCAAGAGGTGGGAAATGTCTTCATGTTATTGGGGATGGGTTGATGAAGGAGATCATGAGACTGGCTTCTCCCTTTCCTTTCTGCTTTCTTTGGCTCATCAAATGGTGAAGTAGAATCTTAGAAATATCTACTCTGAGCCATAAACCCTCATACGAGGCTGTGCTAGCTCATTTTAATAGCCAACCTAACACAACCTGCTATCACCTGGGAAAAGAGACATAATATGCAATTACTGACACTAGCTTGGCCTGTGGGCAGATCTCTGGGGAATTGTCTTGATTGTTAAGTGATGTAGGCAGATCCAGCCCACTGTGGGCAGCACTATTCCCTAGGCTGGGTTCTGAGCTGCATACAATTGAGAAAACAAAACAAAGAACAGCTAGCAAGTAGGTGAGCAAGCAAGGGTCCAGGCATGCGTTTATTCCCTCTCTGTTTTGGACTCAGGTGTGAAATCATAAGTTTCCGAATAGACTTGCCTGCAACAATGGACTATAAGACCACACAAATCCTTTCTTCCCTAAATTGCTTTCTGTTATGGTATTTTGTCACAGCCCCAGGACTACAGCTGGCATAGAAGCTGCGTAGAGATTCAAAATAAGGCCTGCCTACCTCCAAAGACCAGGTTTTTCCCACTGTGAAAAAAATGTCCCCTTCACATTTAGAGGGAGGAGTCAGGGCAGAGATGTGGAGCTGAGATCAGAAAAGCATTGTGGACACATTTCTGCAGGGCCCAAAGTACCACAGAGGGTCCTGTGATACATCTCGCAGCTCAGAGAATGGGATTAGGAAACATAAAACAACATCAACAAAAGGAGGGAATTTTCATTCTTCCTACAGCAAAGCTGGCGGGATGGTGATGAGCACCAAGCCAGCACGAACACTGGCGTGGTGCTGGGTTGTCGTCGAACCTGCCCCTGCATGGTCCCTGTCACCACATAGCACAGACACAGCATGCATTATTAAAAATAGTTCTGAAGGCCGAGGGTACAGTGTGGTCATCCAGGCTAACACAATAGCCAAAGAAAATGTGTCGATTTGTTGGAAAATGCACAGCAGGCGTTTACCCTTGGATGTTTCCAAAACCAGAGGTATTTGTGCTTAGCGCCTATTAGTTACTGTGGAGGAATGCCGCGAGGGCTTGTTTTATTCCCAATCAGGGGACTCACATTTCTGGCTGTGTTATCAGTCTCCTTCCACATCATTTTTAAAGGCGAGCTGTAAAATGTTTTTGTCTACTGCGGCAGCGAGGAGGAAAACTTTATTAGTGGGAAAGTAATGCAGTTTGAAGGAGTCCTGTAAACACGGAAATCTGTTTAGGACACTTAATTCTGGGCTTTACAAGGCAACTGTGGCTTTCTTTGCAAATAAACAGGAGCCCTTCCAACGTGCATGAGAGCACTTTGCCTGTGCTGACTTCATGACATGTGTGGGGAAGGAAAAACGGAGGTAGCCTTTGCCTTTCCTCCTGTTGGGACCAATAAAGAGCTGAGAATTGGAACCCCAGTAGGATTGGCTAGTTGAGTACTTCAGATTGCGGCTCATTTGTGGCTGCAGTAGGTGTGGACCGGAAGTGTGCCTGATGGCAACAGCACCTTGATACCTCCCCTCTGGCCTGTCCTCCGAATCCATCTCAAAGAGTAACAGGCAGCCCCGTGGATTTCCAGTGTTAGTGAATTTGACTTGTTTCCCTTGTCCCACAAAGCCACTTATGTTCATGTTCACATGTATACATGCATGCAAAAGGCACACATATGTACACACAATATACATATCTATACATTCATATACATAAAAACACACACCCATGTATACATAGATACAAACATACATACACGCACATGTACACATGTTCTGTGGTCCATATGTATTAGTTATAGTGGTTAATATTATCAAGTTAAAAAGATTTACACTCATCCTGAAGACAACTGAGCATTCGTAAGAGGAATTATTCAGAATAGGTTAACCTAGGTGAGAGGACCCTAAGTGTGGATGGTGTCATCCTCCTTGTCTGGGATCCCAGACTGACAGGAAAGGAGAGAGTGAGCTGAGAACCAGCATTTACCTCTGTTTTCTTCTGGGCTGCAACGGGCGGGCACAGCAGTCTCCAGCTCCTGCTGCCGTGACTCCCTGGCTTCAATGAACTGTGCTGTGCACTGTGAGCCAAAAGCAGACTGCTTCTTCCTTAAGTGGCCTTGCCAGGGATTTTACAACAGGAATGAGACAAGCAACCAATGCAGTCACAAATGCAACCCAGAACAAAACCATACATTTGCTTAAAACATGACATTGCCTTTATAATTTCATTTCAAATTCTGCATTGTGTATGTAGGTATGTGCATGTGAGTGCAGTTGGCTACAGAAGCCAGAAGAGGGCAGTGCATCCCACTGGAACCCTAGTTATAGGCGGTTATGAGTGACCAGGGAGCTGGGAATCGAACTCTGGTTCTCTGCAAGAGCAGCAAATGCCAGGAACCACCGAGCCATCATCTCTCGAGGCCCACCATGGGATTTTTTTTATTGTTGTGGTTAATTTTTTAACACTCCTTTGTGATTGTCAAGTGTGAACTTGGTGGATGTAGAGAACAACAGTATGCCACAAGGTCGAAAGGTTAGACAGTTGGGCAGGTATGAGAGCAAGGCTCACGGATCACAGAAAATGGGAAATACAGAGAAACGGAGGGAGGAAACAGTGACTGTCTTCTGACTAAGGAAAAGGAACTTTATTTTGGTGACATTGTCTACTAAAGACACGTCAATGGCTATACTACACATACGGAAATATATAAGTTGATTTTTTTAAAAAAATGTGCTTTTGTGGTAATGTAAGTTGCCCATGCACTTTGCAGACAGCTTGAAAATATGTAAGTATAACGGAGAAAATAATTGGGCAATGCTTTTGCAGCCAGAGACAGATACTGTGATTGTTATTATTGTGCCCTCACATAGACTTTCTCCAGTGCATTTTAAAGCATGCTTTTTGCAAAGCCTAGAATATAGTAAATGCAGGATCCTTGCAACTTTTATGTGGAGAATGATAAGGAAAGGATTGAAGAAGATGGTATCTGATTTTAAGAATAGTTTTTTTATTTAGTTTTTACCAATAAAAAAATAAAATTCTGAGGCTTAGGTCATCCAATATGAGTTTTAAACTTGCAGAAATCATTACTTGGGTTCTTTGGCAATGAAAATGGCCATTATGTTGCTTGGTATGACTTTACTTTTATGGAAGAAGAAAGAAAAAATACTTCCGTGATTCTCTGAGCACAGCACCGTAACCATGTAAATACTTGAGCTATTATTTGAGTAAGTGCTGGCATTGAATAATATAGGTTATTTTAAGAGGTAATCAAACGTGGAGGGGACTTTTATCTGAACCCTGGCATAAACAACAGGATTCAAAGATGAGTATTTCTTCATTTAGGTGAGAGAAAAATTATCGGAGGTGGGGGTGTCACATTGTGTGGCCAAACAGTATTCTGGGCTGTGTGTTTATCAGAAAAGATAATGAAGTCCAGTATGTACTTTCAGTTGGTCCCACAGAATAAAAGAACTGGTAAATCATTCCGCACCACAGCCTTTCTTTCTTTTTTTTATAGGAACTTTTTTTTTGTCCTAGAATGCATTGTTCAGTAACTTCTGTTTCAACAGGGCAATGTGTTATTTATTTTTATTTTTTTCACCTTGACATACCTAGAGTCCCTTTGGGAAGGAGTTGGACCTAAGACAAACAATGGCTTTATTCAGACTTACCTATGGGCATGTCTGGGAGGAATGGTCTTGATTGATGATGATGTGGGAGGGAGGACCCAGGCCACTGCAGGCAGCACCATCCCTGAACATGTGGTCCTGAATGATAAGAAAACTATCTGGACATGAGCCAGAAAACAATCTAATAAGCAGCATCTTGCCATGATTTCTGCTCTAGCTTCCTGTCTTGAGTTCTTGCTCTGACTTCTTCAGTGGTGGATTATTAACCTGGAACTAGAAGATAAAACATACCTTCCCTTCCCAAGTTGCTCTTGGTCATGGTGTTTATTGTAGCAATAGATCAGTTTGCTAGAGCATAGGGGGCTGGCTTTGAACTTCTGACCCCCCTTTCCTTCATCTCTTGAGTTTGGGGATTATAGGCGTGCACCATCTTATGTGATGGTCAAGATGGAACTCAGGGCTATGTATGTACTGGACATGTACCAACTGAGGTACATTCCTAGTCGGTGGTAATCTACATTTTTATTTGAGAAAGAAGACAATTCTTGGTTTAAAGCTCCCTCTTCAAAAACAGTAATTATAGTTAAAAATGCCTGAAATTCTAATATGAATGTCAACAGAAAATGAACTGGGGGCATGGTGGTGCACACCTATAAACTCAGCACTTGGGAGCCAGGGGCAGGGGGATTTCTGAGTTCGAGGCCAGCCTGTTCTACAGAGTGACAGAATGAGTTCCAGAACAACCAGGGCCACGCAGAGAATCCCTCTCTCTGTGTAGAAACAGAAAAAATGAACCAACAGCAACTCCCCCAAACAAGTAAGCAAACAGCATGGCAACAGCAACAACAACAAAATCCAGCTGAATAACTTTAAAGCTTCTTGAGTCCCGCCTTGCCTTCTGATACCCCAGCAAACCCATAAATGCCTTAAACTTTGGTTTGTTTGTTTTGGGAAGAAAGGATCTCCTGTAGCACAGGTGAGCCTCAAACATGCTGTGTAGCCGAGGATGACCTTGAATTGCTCATCCTCCTGCCTCCACCTTCTCCTTGGTGCCACCATGCGTAGTTCATGGGGTTTACGGATAGTACCAATTTTGTATGCAATTAGATTAATTTCTTTCAGCTTGTGACTGGCTCCAAGACATATTCATTGACAAATTGTTTACTAATTTCTCATATGAAGTAAACAAAGTAAGCATTGCCTCCTCTTGATAGACAAGGAGAAAGAAATCCAATGACTAACCTCTTCATGAACAATAGCATTGGGGCTGTTGCTCAGGGCTTCTGTCACTGAGAAAGCAAGTATTCTGCTCTCCAGAATCAACATAAAGGAGGTGGTGGGAGGTTTTATTTATTTTTTAACTGCTTTGGTACCCAGTGTTTCTTCACCTAGGAAATAAGGTCACATACTTTCTATATAAAGTTAAGACTAATTTTCATTTAATTTAATTTTTAAATAGGTGAAATATCTACACGATTTAAAAGTCAGCTATGCACAGAAGTAGAGTTTAGGGAATTTTCTATGCACATTTTACTCTATTGTCTCTGTAGTTAAATATTTTAAATTATTTTAAATTATTATTATTGTATTACCCTCTGTAGTTAAATATTTTAAATCCCTACGAAATAAGCAGATTGTGTGACTACCCATTCCTCCATCATCCTTACACCAAGGAGTCACAGAATTTGTGACTGTGTGTGTGTGTGTGTGCACGTGCGCGCGTGTGCGTGCGTGTGCATCTGCAACAGAGGTCAACTTTGGTTGTCATTCCTCAGGTGCTATCCACCTTGTTTTTTTTTTTTTTTTGAGGGAGAATCACTTAATGTCTTGGAGTTCCCCAACAGGCTAAGCTGGCTGATGAACTCTTAGGGACTTTACCACCTCTGTCTCTCCAGTGCTGGGATTACAAGCATGGCTCACCATGTCTAGCTGTTTTATGTGAATTCTGAGGATTGATTGAACCCAAGTCCTCATGCTTACATATGGGGCACTTTGCAGCCTGAACCCCAGTCCCAGAGAATGCTTTGTGTGCTTACTTATCTTAGTGATACATTCTAGAGACCACTCGATGTGACTTCTGAGAGCTAGCGTTCTGCTGTGCTGCTTTAAGGGTCTCCTCTGGCTCTTCAGATAGTTTCCCACCGAGCTTCACTGACTCTAAAGCTTTGCTACCATGACACCCACAGTCACAATTAACTTTGTGTAGAGGTGATGGCTTCCTATCCCAGTTGTGTTACTTTTCCAGGTAGTCTCTGTCCTACTGAGAGGCTCACGGTTGGTTCTCTTCAATTGGGTTTTATTTTCATTAGGTAAATTTCTTTTCAATAAATATCAGTGTAGATCCAGTGTTTTTATCCTTCTTGATCGTAAGTACAGGTAGCTCTTACCTTCCACACATCATCTATTCTTGAAAATTTCTACAAGGGCAGAAAAGCCAGACAATAGACTGACTTATGGGCTATGAAGAAACTAGGGGAAGTTCTATCTGTGCTAAAATGTAATACAATTCCCACTTTCTCTTCAGGTCTTTAAGCACAGTCATTTATGATTCATGGCCAGCAGTTGGTACATGTTCTTTAATTGTGTTCTTTTTCTTCACAATTAATTGAATACACAATTGAGCTGTGTAAAGCCAATGAGAATCTGATTAAGGTGAAAGATTCTCTGTCTTCATTCTGCCTGGTGATTTGCAGCTTTGTCTCAATGGTGTCGAGTCTATATGACCTGTTCTTGTTATCCCTTGTATCAGCGTGTTCATTGTTCTGTTTCCTCCTCATTTTTATAAAACACTTGGGCAAAATGCAAGAAGCCTCCGAGTGATTGCGCAAACTTTGCTGATCTAAAACAGAGCAGTGGTCCCTGAGTTGATGCCTCCGAGTGAAAGCTTTCATTGATCATTCCTGGAGCTTAGGATGAAGTTAGCACATGCGGGGAGGTTATCCCAGGCAGCCAGGAGACAAACTGTGAGAGGCGAGGCAACTCCATGCGGTATAAGAAGCTGCGAGAGGCTGCCATGCTGACAGCTCTTACAACAGAACAACAAACTGCTGAGAAGACTGTGTGGTCAGACTTCAGATGATGACCTACCATGAACACAGTCCACATTACAACGTTGGTAATGCAGCTTCAATGGAGAGGTCTAATTCTCCCCACTACAACCCTTCTCGGCCTTTTCTTTATATTCCTCCCTACCACTCAGTATGTATGTATGTTTGTGTTTGTGTGTGTGTCTCTCTCTCTCTTTGTGTGTGTGTATGTATGTATGTATCCATGTGTCTTAGGGTTTCTATTGCTGTGAAGAGACACCATGACCCCAACAACTCTTATAAAGGAAGGAAAATATTTAATTGGGGCTGGATTTTAGAAGCTTAGTCCATTATCATTATGGTAGAAAGCATGGGGCATATAGGTAGACATGGTGCTGTAGGAGGAGCTGAGAATTCTACATCTTGATGTATGCCACACTGGACATATAGATTGAGCATATGAGACCTCAAAGCCTGCCTCTATAATGACACACTTCCTCCAGCAAGGCTACACCTACTCCAACAAAGCCACATCTCCTAATAGTGCCTTTCCCTATGGACTGAGCATTCAAACACATTAATCTAAGTGGGCCATTTGTATTTAAACCACCACAGCATACACACATCTATCTATCTATCTATCTATCTATCTATCTATCTATCTATCTATCTATCTATCTATCATCTATCTATCTATCTATCTATCTATCCATCTTTTATCTGTCATCTATGTATCTGTCTGTCTGTCTGTCTATCTATCATCTGTCTATCAAGCCATCTGTCATGAGTCTATCTGGTTCACTATTTATATATCTACCATATATTTGTTTATCATTCATCTATGAATCTATGTATCTATCATCTATATAAATGAACAAAAAAGCAAAACCCATCCTTCTCAGTGTACAGCCTATTCAGTCCTCTGCTGTGGGACAGTGGTTTTACCCTGTAAAGATTTGTTTTTTGTACTTGTTTAATAAATTGCTGATTAGTCAGTAGCTGGGCAGGAAGTATAGGCAGGGTAACCAGGCAGGAAGTCGAGGTGGGGCAGTGAGAACAGGAGAATTCTGGGAAGAGGAAGATTTAGTCTGCAGCTGTCACCCAGACACAGAGGAAGCAAGATGAGAATGCCTCACCGAAAAAGGTACCAAGCCATGTGGCAACACAGACAGAATTAATGGGCTAATATAAGTTATAAGAGTTAATAAGAAGCCTGAGCTAATAGGCCAACCAGTTTATGATTCATGTAGACCTCTGTGTGTTTCTTTGGGACTGAACAGCCATAGGACGGGGCAGGAAAGAAACCTCTGTCAAGAGGCCTCAGATGCTTAATTCTCGTTTCTTTAGCCTTCTAAGTTTCTGAATGCTAGGATTACGCTATGAGCCACCATGCTTGGCTCTATTATTTAAATATTTGTTATTGTGGTTGTTTGAGTGAGATGTCTTCCATATTCTCAGGAATCTGAATATTTGGTCCCCAGATGGCGACACCCTTTGGATAGGTTTAGGAGATGTGGCCTTGCTAGAGGAAGAACGTCATTGGAGGTGGTCTTCAAGGTTTTAAAACCGTGTTCTTCCCAGGACACTCTCTACTTCTTGTCTGTTTTTCAGATGTGAGCTCTCAGCTGCTGTTCCTGCTGACAAGTCTGCCTGCTGCAGTGTTTCCCCACCATGATGGTGATGGACTCATCCCTCTAGAGCCATAAGCCCCCACAAATCACTCCCTCTCTAAGTTGCTTAGTCATGGTGTGTTGTCACAGCATTAGAAAAATATCAAACACCATTACTAATAAGATGCTGCAATGGAGAGCCAGTGGTGGGTAGCAGGTGTTTGAGCGGTTCCTGCCTGGTCAGGCTGTGAAGGGGACGCACACACACTCCAGGGACCAGTCAAGGGGCTCATGTTTAGAAACAGCAATCTTTTCACGAGTGAAAGCCTGGAATCATTCCCAGATCATCTCCAGCTATCTTTGGGCGTCTGATCGCTCTGTTCTCCTTGAGCTTCCCCAACACCAGGACTGGCTGTGTCAGGAGAGGAAAGCGGCCGCCAGCCCCAGAGCTCCAGCCATTAGATACTGCCGACCTGGTCTTAGTACACCAGCTCCCTTCCAAATGATCCCTTTCATTAGGAGTCCTCTGCAGGTTTGTGGAGGGTGATTGCAGGAGGGAGGCCATTTGGCATTGAGCTGATTGTAAGTGCAGCTGCAGGAGCCCTCTCTCTGATTAGGCCCGAGATGCTGAAGCCAGATGAATTAATAATGAGTTGACGGGCAGCAGGAGAGACTCTGACACTGTGCTTGTTTATGGTAAGAGAAGTCTTATGTGCTTTCATTTTTACAAAACAATACCTTTTCTTAAACTCGAGACCATTGGCAAGTGCCTGGAATAATTAAGCTTATTTTCCCAGAGTGTGTCCCCTCAGGAAAGCCCTTTGGCTAAGCACTGTTTATTACAGCCCACACAGGCTGAGACTTCTGGGTCATGCCCATTATGAACTGGGGAAGAAAGAGAATGGGGTTCTCATTCCTGGATACTACCTTCAGAGCCATGGTGCTCTCAAGTTCAGGAGACATTTAAACCAAGTAGATTCTTTCTCCTCATCCAATTGCAAGAAAACACCCAAATGCAACACAGTCAGGTTAGGATTATTTAAGAGATATAATTCTATTTCAATTAAAAACATTAAAAAAGAAACTATTATCCTTGATTAAATCTAAGCACAATAACAATGCTACCCAGTTGGGTTCTTTTCCCTCCTGTAAATGAAATATAAACTTCAGTTCTAAGTTATAGTTGTAAGGCTAGCATTTTGCCAGATTTTGTTGTGGTAGCAAACCCTATATTTATTTGAAATTGCTTAAATTTGTACTCCTCCCAGCCTGATTGAGCTAATTAGAACCCATGGGGAATTATACGGTTAATGGAGGGAACTGTGGAAGTATAAATATGCAATGCAATTAGTTTCTATCTTTGTGTGTGTGTGTGTGTGTGTGTGTGTGTAACAATCTTGAAGCCCATGGGCAAAAGACTTAGAACAATAGGAACCATTGATTCTCAAGCTGCTATAGAAGTCCATAATTATGATATAATATCTTGCCAACCTCTTCATGCATAGAAGGGAATATGAGTAAATAAAACCCAGCAATTTCCTCCAACTAGCGTTCTCTATATCAATAACATACTTTCCCAGTTCTTTCTCCTTCTGGTTTTGTTTGTTATAGAGCATAGAAATTTACTCGCTTGAACATTTTAGATATGATTGAAGGACTTTGTTGCGTGGGATCAAATCTGGTTTGCAATCAGTTAAGTAAAAAGCTTCCTTGGTAGTATTCCCAGGGAAGAGAGGAGGTCGCAGTCCGTGCCCTCTGCCTACCACATGTACATGACCTTGATTTTGATGACTGCTGTTAATGCAAGTTCATGGCGCTTGGATTTTGTCATGTATTCTTTAATTTGTTAGGGCTCTACCTAGGCCAGGTGCTTTTCTGCGCACACAACCTTTGTAGTCTTCCTAGTACTCCAGGATGGGAAGATGCACAGTTCCCGCCTGCCTGATAATTCCAATCCACACTGTTTCTTTATTTAGAATGACTTTAAATAGCAAAATATACTGACAAGTAATGAGAGAGACCACAGAGCATGGGACCGCCATGGAGTCCTTTAGTGTTACTTCCCCTACTTTCTTGAGCAAGGGGCACCGATCTTTATTATGTTCTGGGCTGCCCAAGTTGTGTAGCTAACTGTATGTGAGTACAGATGGAAATAACACAGAGATCTTGCCAGTTGTCAGCAATCACTTGCTGAGTGTTGATCTGTGTCACATGCCACAGAGCTGGTAGGGGGATGCAGGAGCTGTGGTGGGGACTGGCCTCAGTCTTGCTGTGGGACACCTGCCTCTCCATCCCGAGTTGAAGTCCTGGAGATGTTTGGTCTTTAGAAACTGTGCCTCCGTCTGTCATGCACAAGGCTGTGAGGAAGGAGGAAAGAAAAATGCTTCCAAAAACATGAGTATTTGAATTTGTAAAACACCTTAGCATTAAAAAAATCCAGTCTTTCATATGTGTGCGTGAGTGTGTGCTTGCGTGTGTGTGTTTGTCTGTGCATTTATGTGTGCTAAGAATGCTTAGACATGTACTAAGTACTATTAGTTTTGTAGCCCTTTTGCTGGGAGTTGTACAATAGACACTTGGGAGAAACTCTGCCAGGGTGAAAACAAGTGATTCAGACAGTGCAACTTTTTGTCCCAGTCACACAGGCTGTGACGTATGTCTCGTGCGTCTCTGTTCAGATTTGAGATAACTGTTCTATTCAGTTACTAGCACCAATCGTTAGCTCTGAACCCACACTGCAGATTCGGATTCTGTCCTGCACCCCCAGACTTGGTTTCCATCATAGTCACCAGTATGACAATAGTCCTCTGTCCTGTTATGGTATGAAGAACTGAAATGTAATATAGTATTTTCAAAACATTTATTTTTATTATTTCATTGCAAGACTCATACAAGAGTTCTTTTCAACAGCACACATTTGTTGTGTGACTTTTCCTGGGGAGACAGAAACAATTTTTATTCAACTCACATAAGGCACAAACAGTGGACAAAAGAAATGATTCCATCCATCTAGCTTAGCGAATCAGTAAGTTTGGGAGTGCTTACAGGAGCAGGGATAAGGGATTACTTACAGGAGCCTGGGTGTCTTAGGTGGAATCTCTATTGCTATGAAGAGACACCATAGCCACAATAACTCTTATAGAGGAAAAACTTTTAGTTGGGGCAGTTTACATTTTCAGAGGTTTAGTCCATTGTCACCAGGAGGCAACATGGTGATGAGCAGGCAGACATGGTGCTGGGGATGTCCTACATCTTGCAGGCAACAGCCAGTGGTCTGTCTTGCTGGGCATAGCTTGAGTATATATAAGACCTCAGAGCCGCTTCCACAGTGACACACTTCCTCCAAGGCCACACCTCCTAATAGTGCCATTTCCTTTGGATTAATTATAGAAGCATTGGTGGGGGGCTACTACAGACGTGTGGGAGACTCAAACATAACTACCTCACTGAAAATCCCACCTCACCATGGGCTCTAACTCAGGAAAGCTCTCATATGTCATAGATTCCCTTCATTCCCATCATTCCTGCAGGACTTGCAGACAGTCCACAGAAGAACCTTCTCACTTTAGCAATTGTTACTCCATGTACAACCTTGGGGAGGGGCCTTGTGAGAGTTATGACGTTATACATTTTGTGACCTTGGTAAGTTATGTCTGCTTCTTTATCCCTTGAAAGATTTTCAAAAATCTTCTTCCTACCTCTTAATATTTTTACCACATGCAATTATAAATTATAAAATCATATTTATTTTACACCAAATGAACTATTTTTCTTGTTTATATTTGATACTTCAGAAATTTCTGTTGCTTTTAATGTCCTATTCCTCTATGATAGAGACCAAAATGATAATTAAATTTCAATGTTTTCTTTCTCTGTCCACTGTTTTTTTTCTTTTAATCTCGACAATGAATTCTAAGAGCACTAAAATGTCTGGGCGATGGGTTATGGGAGTCAGAGTTGGAGTGGTGTTCATTTTGGAGAACACTGTCATAGATTCTGTGAAGGGAGGGCCAGGCACAGCTCCAAACTTGCCATGAATGAATTTGGCAAAAATCTCACAAGGCATCTTTGAGAAGTGTGTGATTGCACTGGAGACAGGCACCGTACCCAAAGTCTCGCTGGCTGGCCAGCACTACCACCCTGTGCTATGCTAAGTGATGCTACTATTTTTATTATTACACAGGGTTATTATACTGGCCAGCTTTACGTCAACTTGACATAGCTAGAGTCATTTTAAGAAAGGGAATCTGGACAGAAAATGCTCCTACCAGTTTAGCTTGTGGGCAAGTCTGTGGTGCATTTTCTTGATTGATGATTAATATGAGAGGTTCAGTCAACTGTGGGCAGCACCATCCCTGGCTGGGGGCCTGTAGGAAAACAGACTGAACAAGCCACGAGAACAAGCCAATGAGCAGCACCCTCCATGGCTTCTGCGTCAGATCCTCCTCCAGGTTCCTGCCTTGCTAAAGTTCCTGCCTTGGCATCCCTTAGTGACTGATGGACTGTAACGTGGAAGTGTCAGATGAAAGAAACCCTTTCCTCCTCAAATTGCTTATGATCATGTTATTTTGTCAGTAGAAACCATAAATAAGATATAAGGTCATTTTCATGCAAGTATCTAATGTGCCCCTTCTCCTCTCCTCTCTTCTCCTCTCCTTTCCTCTCCTCTCCCTTTCCCTCCCCTTCCCTTTCCCTTCCCTTCTCTTCCCTCTCTCCTCTCCTCTCTCCTTCTCTCCCCTTCCCTCTACTCCCCTTCCCTCCCTCCTCTCTTTTCTATTCTTCTGCCTTCCTCTCCTCTCTCCTCCCCTCCCCTTCCCTCTTCTCCCTTCCTCTTCTCTCTCCTCCCCTCTCCTTCCCTCCTCTCTCTATCCCTTCTCTCCATTCCTCTTCTTCCCCTTTCATCTATTCCCTGGAGAATTTCACTTCTACTTTGATGTTATTGGTCCATGCATGATTTTGTGTATCTATAAAGTCTCAGACTCTCAAATGAGGGAAAATTTGACATTTGTCTATTTGATACCAACTTATTTTTTACCATACTGTTGTCTTAGGTTGCATCCATTTTTCTGCAAAGGACCCAATTTCATTTTTTCACAGATGCATAAAATTTACTTATGTATACAATCCACATTTTCCTTACCCATTCCTCTATAGTTGAACACCTAGGTTAGTTCCATAACTTAAGCTCTTGTGAAAAGTACTGCAAAAATCACTCATGTGCAAGTATCTCTGAGTTCCCTTGGCTTGGATTCCTTTAAGTAGATATATAAAAACTGCTTATAGTTTGGTTGTGTTATAGGCCTCCAATTTTATGCATGATAAGCTGAGATCCATACAGAAAAGTTTCCAGAGATTGTCTAGTTACTTAAATGAGGATGTTGTGGTTCGAATGGCAAATGTCCCCCATAGCTTCATGTGTTTGAACACTTGGTCCCCAGTTGGTGGCACTATTTGGGAAGGTTACAGAGTCTGTAGGAGGTGGAGACTTTCTGGGAGAAGTGTGCCACTAGGGGTGGGCTTTGAGTGTTTATAGCCTTGCTTTCGTTTCCTGTTCCCTCTCTTTGCTTCCCCTGTGAGGATAAAATATGATCTCTCTGCTTCCTTCTCTTGCTGCCATATCTTCCCTATCACAACAGACTTTGTCCCTCTGGAACTGTGAGTTAAACTAAGCTCCTTATCTTTAAGTGGCTTTGGTCACTACATTGTGTCACAGCAACAGAAAAATTAATATGGTACTAGGATTGGAAGCCATCGCCCCCAACTCCTGGTCCAAGCCGACCCCACTGTCTCCTAACACGGGATGAGGTTTGGAAGTTCTGGTCCCCCACTCCCGATCCAAGCTGACCCCACTGTCCCCTAACACGGGACGAGGATTGGAAGCCCTGGCCCCCTACTCCCTGTCCAAGCCTACCCCATTTTCCTCAGAGTTACTACCAGGACAGCCTCAGAACCTTCTGAGTCAGACAATATAGCTTCTATTCCTAAGTCTTTCATTAAAGATGCCTGACATGTGAAATTCTTTCCTTTAACAGTAATTTCTTTGTTTTGTCTTCAGGAGCCTGGGCATGAGGAGATAAGCCAATATATCTTCCTGTTGAGCCTATAGTTAAAAAATAATTTTAAAAGAAGAAAATAGAGATATTTCTGAAGCAATAAGGTAGTGGGATCCTTTTATCTTTTTCATTTTTGTTTTTTTGAAATAGGGTGTCACTATATAGCCTAAGTTGTCTTCAAATTCATAAATCCTGTGTGTCTGCTTTCTGAGTGTTGGGATTATAGGTGTAACCATCACGCCTAGTTAAATGTTTTAAAATCGTGCTCTTTCATATTCCTCAAGTCTAGTATTAAGGAAATACCCATGAGCAATGTGTTATTTATGCTTTTCTAGAAGAACAGAACACATAGAATGAATATGTATCATGTAAGGGGATTTACTAGATTAGCTTACACCATAGGGGCTGGGTAATTCAGCCGGGGCTTGCTGCAGCCTGGAGAGTGGAAGAACCTGGTAGCTGCTCAGCCCACTGGATGATAAACACTGAGCCAACTCTCCAGACCTCTAGTATAATATACACCACCAGGTACTGGTCAAAGACAAGCTGAGGTATGGGGAACTTTAGTAAGTAGCATCCCCCCATGGCCTCTGCATCCAATCCTGCCTCTAGGTTCCTGCCCTGCTCGAGTTGCTACCTTGACTTCCCTTAGTGACGATTGCTCCTGGGAGTGTAAGATGTAATTAACCCTTCCATCCCCGAGTTTCTTATGGTCATGTTATTGAGCCCTATACATTCCACTGACCTGTTGCCTTAGGCTTCCAGAAAATCTGGTGCTAGTATAGACATTGTCAGGTCTCAAGCTGCTACAGCCCACATGCATGTCAACCAAACTTCCCATCCCTTCAGATCTAGGTCCAGCTGTGGGAACTGCAGGATGGTGGTAACAATATGGAGACTCTACAGCTTGTGCTGAAATGCAGTTCTCTGACTCCGTGAGGTCAGAGGCAAACCTCTGGGTGAGAAACTGTGAAATGTGACTCTTTGTATAGTTGGCTTTGATAAAACCAAGTGTTTTTCTTATGGTTAGTTTTGAGTGTTAGCAGACTAGAAATGGCTAGGAGATCTGCAAAGCATTCTCTAGCTATGTCTAGCAGGTGTTTCTGAAGAGGACGAACTGAGTGGGGGGAACACCCAAGAATGTGGACAGAATGATCCCATGGCCTGGGGCCAGGGTGGAGGGAAAGGGGAAAAGGAGAAAGCCAACTAGAATAGCATCCTCTTTCTCTGCTTCCCATCGTCACAGTGTGAGCAACTTCCATGGCATGCTCTGTGGCCATGGTGTCCTGTCTCACCATGGATGGCAATGCAAAGGACCCAAGGACTGAAACCTCGGAAATTGGAATAAAAAATAAATCTTTGCTTGTTAAAAAAATGTCAACTCAGTGACTTTGTCACAGTGATGGAAAGTCTAATGCATTTTTTTTGTTAAAATCATTAAGAAGCTGAAAAGAGAACAGTCAGAAATATTAATCTCAAAGCTAAATTTCCAGGAACATTGGTTCACGGTCGACCCAGGAGAGTCAGGGAAATGCATTTCAGAACGAGCTGTAGAGTCTCCATATTGTTACCGCATCCTGCAGTTCCCAGAGCTGGACCTAGATCTGAAGGGATGGGAATGGCATGGCAATTTGATTGACATGCATGTGGGCTGTAGCAGCTTGAGATGTGCCAGGGTCTGCACTATCACCAGACTTCCTGGAATCCCAAGACAACAGGTCAATGGGGTACAAAGGGGCAAAATGAGAGGGTTGTTCCACTGTGTGTGTGTGTGTGTGTGTGTGTGTGCATGTGTGTGTGTGTGTGCATGTGTGTGTGTGTGCATGTGTGTGTGTGTGTGTGTGTGTGTGCTTGCATTCACACACGTGCCAGAAAATAGCCTCAGGTATTGTTCCTCAGAAGTCATCCACTTCGTTTTTGAAACAAGTCTGTCACTGGGATCTGGACTTCACTGATTAGGCTGGCCGAGCTGGCCAGTAAGCTCCAGGGATCCTCCAGTCTCTGCCTCCCCTGCTCAGGGCTTACAACCCAGAAAAGTCTCAGGGACTAGGGATTCAGAGAAAAGAGGGGGCAAATTCTTGAGTCCTTTGTCATATTCTAAACTAAGGACTGTATTTTCTCTGACCTTCAGAACAGCCCTGCGGGGTTGGCACTAATACCTTCCCTGTTTCCAGTGGAGAACATCCGAGCTCTAGAGGGCTCCAACTGGCCACTCAGACTTGGCAGGAGGGCAAACTCAGAATGTGTTGGGTCTGAGTCCAGGAGGGGTTGGCTGGCTGGAGGCTGGGTGTCTGTGGTAGTGAGACCTTCATGGCTGGAGTAGTGGCTGAGCCATGCCTGCCCTGGATTTTAAGTGTCATGAGTCAAATTTTCATACATTCTTTTACAGACCTCCTTGGACTAAGATTGCACTTATTGTTTTGCACTTCATGTGTGAGCATGAAAGGGGATACATGGCATCTACGGAGACCAGAGGATGATGTCAGGGGTCTTCCTCTGAGACTCACCATTATGTCTCCTTGGGATGACATTTCCTGGAGCTCACTGTGTCTCAACTAGACCATTGGCTAATGGACCCCAGCAATCCTTCTGTCTCCATCCCTACAACTCCAACGCTGCAGTTACTAGTGTGCCACCTTTTATGCGAACACTGGGGATTTGAACTCAGGTCCTCATGCTTGCACAGTAAGCCCTGTTATCCATTCAGCCACCCCCCAACTCTACAATCCGGAGAAGGCTTGCTATACCACTCATTTAGATTTTTCTCACTGCTGCAGCAATAACCTGCCATCAATATTTTACTGAGCGATTTGATTATGCCTCATTCCCGAGACTTCAGAAGAAGAGCGTATTTTTTAACATTAATAAATAAATGTTTTAGCTCGGCGCCGTTAACCACACTTGATGGTGATAGAGCGCCCCTCGAAAGGAAAAAGAATGATGCTCCACATTCAGGGATTTTTGAAATCGATTATGTTTTCCTTAATTGGTTTTGTTCTCCTTCTTTTGGCCCTAACACAGGAAATAAAATCTGGGGTTAGGCCTTTCCCTTTGACGGATATCACCCAGGGGCAATACAAGCATTTTTCAGTCGTCTACTTTGTTTTTCCAGAATGCTCTGAGTGGCCATTACACGAGTCAAAAGGACCCAGGGTCAGCTTCTATTTATGTGACAGAGTCCTCACGTTTGTTTACTTCTTCCCCTGAAAATCTAACACGGTGGAAATGTTTCAGGACGCTGCCCTTTAAACACTATGGATAAAATCACGCTTCTGTTCTGTGCTTGACCGCAAAAACAGCCACCGCAACAGTAAATGAGAGCCGTTGCTCCAAAATTATTGACAGATTTTGTGTACCTGATGATGGAATGTTCATGCACAGTGTCTCATTTAAATATCCTGAAATCTCTCTGTGCATGGTAATGTTTGAGTGTCTGTGTTATAGATGGGAAGGCTAAGTACTAAGGAAGTCAGTCCCCAGGCAGAAGGACACAGGACCCAATATTGACAAAGATGGGATTCCAGGTGAGTTCTGCCTTTTGGATGAGTATCAAATCTTCTTCAGTTGTGTGTGCTCTGTAAGTATGTGCTTACGTGGGTCTGAACATGTGTGCATGCAGGTGTGCTGTGCATGTGTGTGGAGGCCAGAGGTAAACCTCAAGTGTCTTCCCTGATCTCTTCTTGACATTACCTTTTATGGACAGGATGTCTTCATGAGCCTGAAGCTCACCGATTCAACCAGGGGGGCCGGAGCTCCACGTATCCATCTGCCTCTACCTCTCCCATTGGGAGTAGAAATGTTCCCTGGCATGCTCAGCTTTTATGTGGGTGCTCAGGTCAAATTCAAGTCTTCCTGCCTAGGCAGCAGGCAACTGACACCCTGAGTTACCTCTCCAGATCCTCAAGGATACTTTAAATGCAGTTCTAGCAGTGTGATTACTAATCTTGACTGTCACTTTGACTGGGCTGAGAGCTTGGCAATTAGCCAAGCACACTGTTTGTGTCTACACGATGCTTCCAAGGCTGATTTGTGGGTGGCTCAGCCCACTAAGTAGGGACGATGCACTATGAATGGACTTGGCACTGTCCAATTGGCTGGCATTCTTTGGGTGCACAGGATGGGTGCACACATGTTTGCTGCTGTGCTTTCCTGTAGACATCACACCCACACACTTAATCCTTCCAACCGTAACTCATACCAGAGACTCTCTAGGCAGCTTCTAGGACTTCAGCCTGGGATTGGGTTGGCATTATTAGTCCCCTTTGTTCTGTGAGCTTCCAGCCTCTTGAACTGAATAGCTACTCATTTCCCAAGCTCTCCAAGCTGTAGAGGGCCATTGTGGGACTTTCCAGTCTCCAGTCTTATAAGCCAATTTAGCTAAATCCACTCTCATAATTATATATATATATATATATATATATATATATATATATATATATATTCCATTGGCTCTATTGCTCTGGAGAACCATGACTAATATAAGCAGTGAATGAGTCTTTCTTGAACAACTCACAGTGTTGTCTGTGTTTGGGGTTTCCAAAGTAGAGGAAGCAGATTCAATTTACCTCAGAGAACTCGAACCACTGTCTACAACGCCAAGATCCATTGCCAGGCTCAGGAACACACCATAAAACCTGACCTAGCAAATAGCCAGCCAGGCTTGGAAGTTTTCATATTTTAACCTGAAGGAATCACCTATTATCCCTTACACATTGACTTTTGCTCAACAGTCTCCCCAAGTGTCTGTGCCCTCCTAATTAGTTGCTTCTTAGACAGCTCCTCTTTATTTAACATACCCTGTTCTAGTCTTGGATGCTCCCAGCCTGAGCAGACTTGGCCTGCTCTTCACCCCACCTCCAGGAGAGTTCCAGAACGCTACCAGCCTGATGCCCAAACCCTTTCATCATGCAAAGATTCTCTCATGTCAAGAGTCTTGCCAGTGCCAAACCCTCCAACAAAAGATTCTCCTCGACCAAACTCCAGCTTCCTCAAAGCCTCTTTCCAAGTGGACCTCAGCACTGACCTGAAGATTAGACAATGCTGCTTCATGTGGAGATGCATGGCTGTAATCTCAGCACTCAGGAGGACGAGGCAGGAGGATTATGAGTTCCAGGTCAGTCTGGGCCCCATAGAGTAATTGTCTCAAGTACAACACCTAATATAGTTTCTAACAACTCAAGACCACATCTCTATATCCCTAGGATGACCCCTTACATTGTATGAGAAAATTAAATTGACAGAAAGATGTACTGTCTGTTCCAGCCAATACTCAAGGACCGGGAATCTCTGTCTCTTAGCAACTGTGAGGGAGAGGTCAACTTTAGTAGTTTGTTGGAAAACCTCAGGTTTTCATGATTTACTCACTTCCCAATTACTCCTCATTTTCCCTTCAAAATACGTAGTCACCTGCGGTGGTTTCCAAGAAAATGACCCTCAAAGGGAGTGGTACTATCAGGAGGTATATCTTTGTTGGGTTAGGTGTGGCCTTGTTGGAGGAAGTGTGTCACTGTGGAGATCTCCTATGCTCAAGCTACACTCAATGTGGCACATAGATGCTTCCTGTTGCCTGGAGATCAATATGTACAACTCCTAGCTCTTTCTGCAGCCCCATGCCTGCCTTCATGCCATCATGTTCTGCCATGAGGAAAAGGGACTACACCTTTGAAACTGTAAGCCTCCCAAGTAAATGCTTTCCTTGATAAGTTGTCACGGCCATGGTGTCTCTTCATAGCAATAGAAATCCTAACTAAGACATCTCCTCTGTACAAAATTGAGTGACCCAAACTCTTCTCAACAGCAATAATGAATTTGGCCCCACTTGCCCATGCCACTCCAGTGTCTGACCCTTTCTCTATTCTGTCTGTGTTCACTCTGATGCCTGTCACCCTTCCCACTGCATCCCGTCTTTAAGGAACTGTTTACTCCTTACATGTTTTCAGTGCTAGCTCAGCTCTATACCTTCACACTTTTGGTGGTCTTCTTTGGGTCTCTGATGGCACTTGAACCGGGTAATTCTCCTTAGGATATGTTATATCATTTGATTTCTAGGTAGACATCATATTTCAATCTCTGTTTTGTAGCTTCTTTAGGGTAAGAGCAAGGTCTCCTGCCTATTTGACACCCGAGGCCTCTGGAAAGTTTACAGAATGTGGTGGGTTAATACTGATTGTCAACTTACAGCCCCTAGAATCATCTAAGGGAAAAGTCTCTGTCCAAGTATGTGAAGGACTATTTCTAGATTGGGTTAGTAGAGGAGGGAAGGCCCATTCTGACTATGGGAGGTGCCATGCCGTAAGCCCGAGTTCCAGCTGAATAAAAAGAAGACTGTGAGCTGAGCACCAGCAACCATTTCTCTGCATCTTGATAAAAGGTATAGAGTGACCAGGTGCTTCATGCTTCTGCTACCCCCAGACCTTCCCCACCATGAAGGACCGTGCCTTTGATCTGTGCACCAAAATAAACCCTTCTTTACCTAAGCTACTTTTGTCACAGCAAAGAGAAAGGTAATATAACTACATGAAAATCAAAAGTGTGTGGTGTATTATCAGGGGATGGGCGCTAGAGCACGAGAGAGAGAGAGAGAGAGAGAGAGAGAGAGAGAGAGAGAGAGAGAGAGAGAGAGGAGAGATACATCTGTACATGTTTAGCACCAAGAAGCAGTTAATAACTCAGCTTGTGGAGGCATAATGAACTGGATCTCCTAACATGTGTGTAGAGACTCAGGTCAACCTCAGTTTTCGTTCCTCATGCTCTTGAGGGCAATGCCCACTTGGGTACTTTGAGAGTCTTACTGTTGCTTGCAAGTCACCAATTCAACTGGACTGGTTGGCTGGCGAGGCCCAGCGATAGGCATGCCTCAACGAGCAAGTCACACAGCTTCTTAACGTTGGTTCTGGAGACCAAACTCAGGTGTTAGTGTGGTGTGTTTATTGATTCATGTTTATTGATCAAGATATCTCCCCAGCTCCTAGAGTTGACGTTTGAAAACTTGTGGACATATTTATTTCCCTTCACTAAACGTCATCTTGTCACCTGTAAGACAAGCATCCCCCACTGTCCCCCAGGGGACAGAGAGGAGATTAAGTGGCATAAGTGTACCTGCCACACAGGAAGTAGGTAGGATCAATGAACCCATCCATCCAACCATCAGACAAGACAGGAGTAGACAGTAAAATGAGCGCTGTGGTGTTGGGTGGGAAGCACAGGAGTGGAGCAGAAGTTGGAGCCATGGCAGGGTCAGAAATCTGGGGTCAGAAGAGCTTGGAGAGCCTTCTTGGAAGATGGATAGCAAAACTAGGGAATTAATTTGTGTTTATTGAGACTCCACTTCATGCACTAGCTATTTTTAGAATTGTGTAACACTGAATTCTCAGAATGATACTGCCAGCTACACATCAGTTTTGTAATTTATAGATGTTGGTGTTTTCTTGTAGACAGAGCTGAGAAGATCCTAGGCCTATCTCATTCCAGAGCTGTTGTGTTTTCTTCTTGGGGCTGTGTGTGTGTGTGTGTGTGTGTGTGTGTGTGTGTGTGTGTGTGTAAGTGACCTCCTTTGCTCAGATTGGGTGGGGTTGGCTAACCACTCTGACTTCACATGGAAATACTTTTAACCTGTAAGCGTTCCTGTTCCTCTTGGTTTTCTTTATTCAGTTATGGACTTTGCCTTAAAGGGGATTATCCTCAGGATGCTAGGAGGGTTGTCAGTAACAGGTGGGATAAGCGACTTTTCTACTGCATATATTAGGAAGAAAAATATCTTCTCGTCTAATAATAGATATTCCTTGTCTGTGGTCTGATTAGACTATTTGCACTGTAAATCTAACTGTGGACTGAAAACAGTCAGCAAGGAGGGTGGCCTGCACTGATTGGTTCAAGCCAGAATACCTAAGCCAATCACTGGGAAGTTTGATATAGAGTTACTGTGATTGCCAGCACTCAGAAACACAGAGAAGCAAAACTTTAAAGATGCCATCTCTAGTACAGTGCAGGCAAAACCAGTAAGAGTGGCTAACTGCTGTGGACAGCAAGTCTGTGCATTGTGAACTTGCTAATTATTAATCTTCAATTACTAGACACTACGTTGTTCTTCCTAAGAAAGAAGGGTGAATGAATCTTCAGTATATAACCGATTGTGATCCTGAAACTGTCAACCTAAGTCTTAGGCTTAAGGGTCAATCCAGGTAGTCCCCACTCTTGCTTCTATTCTGATATTGCAATGCCCGAATTCACAGTGATTAGGTAATATCTATCTATCTATCTATCTATCTATCTATCTATCTATCTATCTATCTATCTATCTATCATCTATTCATCTATCTATCTATCTATCTATCTATCTATCTATCATCTATTCATCTATCTATTATCTATCTATCTTTTGTTCTAATTGTATTTCTGTTGCTGTTATAAATTGCTTTGACCAAAAGCAGCTTATGGAAGGAGAGGGTTATACTTTCCCTGACTGAGAGAAGTCAAGGCAAAAACTCAGGCAAAAGTTTGAAACAAAATGCACAGAGGAGTACTGCTTGCTGGTTTACTCTTGGGCTCATGCTTAGTTGTCTTTCCACTTGCCTAATAAATGGTGTCATCCACAGTGGCCTGGGCCCTTCTGCATCAATTAACAACCCGCTGACATGCTTGAAGATCAATCTGATCTAAGCAATCACTCAGTTGGGACTGCCTTCTTAGATACCTTTACACTGTGTCGAGTTGACTATTAAAGCTATCTATGACTCTCCTTGTCTATATAGCATCTGTCTATCTATCTATCTGTCTGTCTGTCATCATCATCATTTATCTATCTACAGATTTATCTATCTACTTTCTATCTTTCTATCTACTTTTATCTATCTTATCTATCTACTTTTCTATCTTTCTATCTATCATCTATTTAGTTATTGAATCAGGTATAATGTAGCTTATAATGGCCTTGAACTCACCATGCAACTGAGAATGACCTTGACGGTTTGATCTTTCTGTCTCTACTCCTGAATGCTGAGGTTATAAATGTGTGCTACCATGCTGGTGTGTGCAGTGTTACAGATGGAGCCCAGAACTTTGCGTACATTAAGCTTGCACTCCACCAACCGAGCTACACATCCAGCCCAAGTATACTAGTAACTTCTATTGCTATGATAAAACCCCAGAATCAAGGGAAATTATAAAAGAAATGATTTAACTGGGCTTGTGGTTTCAGACGGTTAGGGTCTGTGATGGTGCAGCAAAGGTATGGAGGCAGAAACAGCTGGAGCAGCAACAGGAAGCAGGAGCACACTGGGAATGGCACAAATCTTTTGAAATCTGAAGTCTGCCCTTTGGGACACACCTTCTCCAACAATATAACACTTTCTAATCTTCCCCAAACAACCATCAACTGATGACCAAGTGTCAAATGCCCAAGACTTCTTATAGGGGGCATCTCCTTGAACCAACCACACTTGGGCAATCTTTATTTTTAAAAACTGCTCTTTAATCATTTTTATCTGAGAGATGACCCTATATCTACACCGGACCTTCTCTCCCACACCTAGAGCCCCACCATGTGGATATGCTAGCATATCAGTTTAAGTTGCACCCCAAATTAACATGTTGAGATATGTTGTTAACACCAAGCAAAATGTAGCTCTGCTTAACCCAGAGGCAAAACGAGTTAACCCAGGAGCTCATTTCAGGGTCCTGGGAAATCCTGTCTAATAGAGAGCAAGAGCAGCTTAAGCCAGAGCAGTTCTGATTGCAGAAGATTTTACAAAATTCAAGGTTATATCACTTTCCAATGCAGGCAGAAATGTAGGTGATAAAGAGATATCTTATAAAGCACACAAATGTGTGTGTGATGTGCATATGAATGATTTATAACAAGCTTATCAATTATTTGCACTTAATTCTTTGCTTTCCAAGTGCTTATGGTGGCTGAACAGCAATGTGGTCTTGCCAATTCCTTTAACCTTTACCTCTGAAATCTTGTTTGCACTATTGATTTAGACAACCAATACTAAGCCTGAAGTAATATGAGTATGGTCTATTTCTGATTGAAATCTTACGTGTTCATCAGTTTTTTTTCCCTTGGATATAACAGGACATTTGGTATTTGAGTGTTAGCTTCTCAGGAAGCCAGGTGGAAAGAAAAATTACTTTTTGCTCTTGTAGTTATCCGCAAAGGGAAATGTGGCGGTGGTCTATAGGGTCTCTCTATTTCTCGTGTTTTAATTGAGATGTGAATATCATGGCTGAGGCAATAGTTTAGGTGGTAAAGTACTTGCTGTGCAATCATGAGGACCTGAGTTGGAGCTCCAGCTAGTAAGTAAAAAGCTGGGTGTGGCATCAACACCTGCCATCCCTGGACTTCACAGGTGGAGTTGGAAGAATCGCTGGCATTTAAAGCCAGTCCAGATGAATCGGTGAGCTCTAGGTTCAGTGAGAGTCGCTGGTTCAAAACAGAAGGCAAAGAATGACTGAGGAGATATTCTATTGTCTAACTTCCATATTTGCACGCAGTCATGTGTACTTACACATATGTGCTTGCACACATTAATGCACACACATATACTGACCATATGCATTTATGTGGTCCTGGATGCTGCTTTGATATATGTGTACATTATGGGTAGGCTAACTCAGGTCATTTGGTTTCATACGAAAATCTTTTTGTGATAAGAGTACTTGATGTCTACCGTGACTGTCAAACATGCAGGATGTTACCCCTCCACACTCCTTAGTCTTCTGTACTTTTTAATATCATATGTCCTTTTGCCCTTTACCCACGTCCTCAGCACCTATAGCTTTACTCCCACCTTGGTTGCCACCTTTTAGGCTTTAGCCATATTTATACCCATCATATAAGTACACATATGTATTATGAGTTATGATCCACATGTGATGGCTATTCTTTGTTGTCAACTTGACTACATTTAGAATGAATTGAAACCTAAATGGCTGGGCACACCTGGGAGAGGTTTCTTTCTTAATTAAATCATTTGAAGTGGAAAAGCCATTTCTAATGTGAAACTTTGATGTGGGAAGACACACCTTGATTCTGGGCCATGCCTCCTGCTAGCAGCCTATATAAAGGACATGGAAGAAGGAAGCTTGCTCTCTCTCTGCCTACTTGCTCTTGATCTTACTAGCATGTCCATTCCTTCACTGGCATTAGAACCTATTTCTGGTGTGGGAACTCTTTTTGTATATGTGTTGCTTTTATCGGTTAATGAATAGAGAAGCTGCTTTCAGCCAATGTCTTAACAGAATATAGCTAGGCTGGAAGAACTATACATACATGCACACACACACACACACACACACACACACACACACACACACATATATATATATATATATATATTATAAGGGGCAGGTACAGAACTTTACCTGGTAAGTCACAGCCACGTGGCAATACACAGATTAATGAAGATGGGTTAGTTTAGCATATAAGAGTTAGCCAGAAATATGCTTAAGCTACTGGCCAAACAGTATTGTGAATAATATAGTTTTTGTGTGATTATTTCATGGTCCGAGCAGCCTGGAATGAAAGAGCAACCTCGGTCATCATACTTCTTTGGAATTCTGGCATATACTAAAGACCAGTCAAGTCATCCAGCCTTAAGAGCTGAGCATCTACTGGATTGTTGAATGTTCCATTCATAGGCAGCTCTTCTGCTTTAGCTGGACTAGAGCCTGTAAGTCATTCTAATAAATCTCATATATATTAATTACATTTATATATGAATTATAGAATGAATATATTGGATATATATACAACAAACATATATGTATATGTATACACTCTGTAAGTTCTGTTTCTCTAGAGAACCCTGACTAACACACCTTACACCTCATCTGAGAGAGAGCATGTGTTTTTGATTTTTAGAGTTTGGATTATCTTGTTTAATATTATACTTTCGAGATTCATTCATTTCTTGCAAACTTCCATATTTTTATAGCTGAATGCAGTCACTCGTGTATATATTACCACATTTTCAATTATCCATTCATTTGTTGATAGATGTCTCATTTCTTGCTGTCATGGATAGGGCAGGAATAAACACAGGTATTTATCTCTATGGTAAGATACTGAGTCTTTGGGGGATGTGCCCAGGGACATACAGAAGTTCAATTTTTGGTTTTTGAGAGCCCTCCATACTGATTTCCATAATCTTGTACTAGTTTGTGCTCCCACCAGGAGTGAACAAGAATTCTCTTTCCCTGAATTCTTAGCATGTTCCAGGTTTGGTGATGACAGCCACTCTGACTGGAGCAAGGTGGCATCTCAAAGTGGTTTTACTTTTCACTTCTCTGGTGGCTTAAGATGTTGAACACTTTTACAATACTCATCCATTGTCTTATTGTTTGCTTTAACACAATGTTCTCCAAGTTTACCCAGGAGCTCCTTTTTCCATAGTATTGTCTAGTGCATTATACCTGTTTCCTTTGTCTGTACTATGGACTAAACCTTCTCCTATGTGTTTGCTGTTATAAATAGAGCTGTAGTAGACATGGGGGTGTAGTTACCTTTTTGAGATACTGGCTTCCCGTGGGGCTGCTGGATCACAGGATAGGTTGTTTTTAATGCTTTGAGGAACCTCCTCCATTCTGCTGCCTGTACTAGCTGTGCTAACGGTAGCTAACTGTTCCCATGTGAGAACTGCCTTCCTCCACATATGTGTGGTAATACTTGCAGTTAGTCATTTTGATAATATCCATCCTCATAGGTATGAGGTGATAGCCCACTGTGGTGATAATTTTCATTTCTCTCGTGATTACTATTTGTTATGCCTTTCTCTGTATGCTACAAATGCGGCATGACCTTGCATTGCTAATGGCTGAGTCAAATTTCCCTCACTTTGGGAGGATAGGGAGGGCTGGATGAGAGAAAGTGGATGGGAAATTTGCAGCTACTCTGTGGGTAAACATGAAGGGACTGGGGCTTGAGTTACTTTCTTCCGGGGGGAGGGGGGTCCTGGGAAATCTTTGTTCTGCACAATGCATCAAGTTGGCAGTGTATGAGTTTTGTCCCACAAGGGAGGCCATGTGGCCTGTATTAACCTTACAGAGAACCTGGGACCACTCTCTCCTGCTCTACCCATCTCTGAGCTTTTAATATAGACAAGGAAGCTTGCCTTAGATGGGTGGGTGGAAGTGAGGAGCAGTGTCTGTTGCCTGTGGCTGGACATGGGCAGTGCATTGGGCCATGCACATCTGTATCTGATTAACAATAGGCAAATCTTTAAAGGCCAAGAGTTCGCTCCTCTGAGATGCTCTGTGGGAACCGAACCTTTTCTTTCTAAATGTGACTCTGCACTGGAGTAGAGTTTTCCAGACACAGCCGAAGGATAATCTTTTTCATGCTCTGTGAATCGACCCATAAGGCCAGAACAGAGAAATTAACTAGGTATAATAAATAATATACAATCTGGTGAATATTTAGGGTCTGGTAATGATGATAAATCAGGGTTGAAATGCTCCTTGAGGAGACTGTGAGATTCTGAGAAATGAAGCCAGGAAGATTGATTAGAACCTATTCCCGCTCAGAAAGCCGGCTGTGGAAAATACGGGGAGGTATTGCTAGGCTAATGGGAAAGGCGAATGTAATCTACCTTGGTCTCTGAAGATGGAATGGGTGTAATCAACAGATGCCAATGCTCTTGGGGGCAAGTGAGCAGAGCGCAAAGGACTCCCCAAAGCACATGGGGGCAATTTGGAAAGCTGTCTTACAGGCTTAGTGTGGCCATTGCCATCTTGAAGTCCCAGCAGCTGTACTTACAGGAATGAGGCCTGCATAAGTCTGGGCCCATTAATGATCCATCATGGAAAGGCTCACAAGGTTACACCAATCTCCAAGGACATATAAGCAGAGGGTAGTGACTTATGGAGCCCCCCTCTTTCCCTGAGAACATGTATTAGTTAATAGTTACTGGGAGAGAAACATTTTCTTCAATGGTGTAATGGCCTGTAGCTTGTCCACATTCCTATAGGTGGCCTCTCATCCCTGCTCCTGTAAATAACCCCTCCCCCATGTTCTCACCTGTTGTAGGAGACTGTTTGTTTGTTCCCAGCTGCTCAGCCCTGAAATAATCACACAGAAACTGTAACCCATCTCCATTAATCTGTGTATCACCATGAGGCTGTGGTTTACTGGGTAAAGTTTAGATATCTGTCTCCAGAGGGGCTGCATGGCTTCTCCCTAACTCTGCCTCCTTTCTCCCAGCATTCAGCCTAGCTTTCACAACCTATCTAAGTTCTACCTTGCTATAGGCCAACCCAGTTTCTTTATTCATTCACCAATAAAAGAAACACATAGACAGAAGGACCTCCTACACCATTTCCCCTTTTCTGTTTAAACAAAAAGGAAGGCTTTAACTTTAACATAGTAAAATTACATATAACAAAACAGGTATCAAGCAAGAATTATAGTTACAATATTTATATCTACTTTATCTTTTGTCATAACTAAGGAAAATGATAGCTATCAATTCTTCAACTCCATCAAAGACTCCAGAAGGATATAATATTACAAAAGTAAACAGGAAATACATTCCAAAACTCTAGAATTGCGTGGACAGTCACCCAAAGTTCTTCTTTGGATATTATTGGGACATCCATCTTCAGCCTACAGGCCCATAGTTTCCAGCAGACTTTTCCATGAAGTAGGAAATTTCAAAGATAGTCCACCTATATTGGCAGTTTGTCAGTCACGTTCTTCTGTGTTCTGCGGAATGTCTGACAGACTCTTTCATGAAGCAGGGAACCTGAAGGACTGCTTCATTTTTGGGCAAGTTCAGCAGTCAATTTTTTTCCCTGTGGGTCCTTCATGTCTAGTTTATACAGCATAACATCAAGCAGTTCAGTCAAGAGAAGTTTGTTGCCTAAATGACTATCAAACTCAATGAGTAGCCTTTTTGGTGCCCATTGTCCTCTTGAAGTAGATTGATGCTGCCAGGAGCAGATGTATCTCACTGTCATGAAAAGTCCTAACTTCTTAAAACATTTTAAATGCCATATTCTGATGGTCTCTGAAATATTTGAAAAATACCTATTTAACTGAATTATATCTCTATATATCTAGAAAACATAACTAACAAGACTAGAAGTTTGATTATTATAGAGGATTATCTAATAACCTATATTTCTTAATTATACATTACATTTAAAAATGAGCTTACCTTACACAATACCTTAATCAAGAGCACAAATATATATATAGTACAATAAAATTGACCTTAAATTTGTATCAATAAATCAAGATCCATACCAATGCAAATCTCTATAGCAAATCTCCTTTTAAATGTAAAGAAACATTTACAAACCATATTTGGGAATATGGGTGTAGTTCTCTCTAAACTGCTTCTTGCTGTTTATTGGGCAAAGTAATTTTTTGAGGGGTGTTCAGGTGACCTTTCAGAGGATCTTGGTCCATCAAACCACATTAGTCTGGAAGCATGTCACAGGTTCTCATTCTTGGTAGAAACAAAAGAAGAACCTCTTTTCCAAAGCAACATATCCTTAGACTCAAATTCTAAAATCAAGAAATCTTTAAACATATATGTTGGCTTAGCTTAGCAGTCTTTAGAATCAAATGTCTCTCTGTTGTCAAAAAATTCAAAGGAAACACAATAATATACATAATTCAGATTCTCGGTGCATATTTCATCTTTACATGTCTTATTTGTCTTTACTCTATTATTTTTTAATATTTATTTTATTTTCTTTGTTCCTTTAATCCACGACTGTCTATATTCTGAATCTGTAAAGACTTTGTCTTATTTTTTATAAAGATTTACTTCCTTTTATAACTCTCTATACTCTTTTTCTTCTCTCTCCCAAGCCTGCATACATTTTTTTAAAAACAAACTGTGTCTCACTTAGAGGTCTTTTATGTCTTAATCTGTACTTATTGTGTATCCATAATCCTTTTCTGACCCCGGCTAAGTGCTTCTTAAAAACCTAAGTGCCAGTCTTGCCAGGGCAAACAAGGCCCTGCTTGCTTAGTCTGCCCAGTCCAGCATGGTGGAGCTGTTTGTTGCCTCTGAGAGCCATGCTCATAGCCCATTCCACAAACCCCATTTAAATGCTCCATAGCCGGACCTCGGCCTAGTTTGTAATAGAAGCACAGTCCAGGAAGCCACCACTTCAAAATGGCACAACTCTTTTCCTGCTATTGTTGAATCAAGAAGACCCCTCTTAAAGGTGCTGCGGCATACCACCAGCAAAATGCTGGCTACCAAGAAGCCATGCTTAACTCTGTTTTTTGTGTCTAAAATTACTTTTTAAGCTTTTAGGTTTTACGTGGATGTAGCTAGCATATGTTGGAGCACCAGTTTTGGCTAAGGCCTAGAATAACTGACCACTCACCCACATTCCCATAGGCTACCTCTTACTCATGTCCCTGTGAGAACCCTTCACCTATGCTCCAATGAGAAACCTATTTAAATTTATTAGTCTTCCAAGGTAGGCTTGGGTGGGGTCATTCCTATGGTCTACCTTTGATTCTCAATCAGGAATGAATATGTGCTTGTTCTTCTTCCCAAGAAGAGCTTAAACAGCCTGGGGTCATTCAATTGATCCCTGTAGCAAGGATAGGACACATGGGTGAGGTCTCTGTGATTAGTCTATTTCCCCCCTGAAAATTATTACTTATTAATTCACTCATTTATTCATCCATTTATGCAACTAGTTTAAAAAGTATTTTATTATATGCATGGCTGTTTTGTCTGCATACATGCCTCTGTATCATACGTATGACTTTCTCTATGAGAACCAGAATAGGGTGTCAGAGCCCCTGGGACTGAAGTTACAGATGGTTGTAACCTTCCGTGTGGGTGCTGGGAACTAGCCCCTACTGAAGAAATAAAGGTTATCTTTCTTATAAGCCCGTGCCACAAGAATCATCTTCAGATCTTGCTGTGAAGATTCCTGCCTCACGTTTGGTACAGAAGCTGTGGTGGGTGGGTGGATTCCATTAAAAGCTTTAGTGAGAAATCATTCTCTTCCTGCACATCAGCCCAGCTGACTGGTGAACTTTGCAGAATTATAAAATACCAAACCTTTTGGAAGCTTTCTGCAATGAGAGTAGCTTTAATCCTTCAATATTAAAAAGAAAAATAAAAGAGAGAGAGAGAGAAAAACAACCTGCGGACAAGCCAGGAACGTGTGCGAACAGAAGACGCACAAAGGAGCTGTGTGCAGGGGCTGGTAGACCAGGACACATTTGTGATGGGCAGGAAGAAAGGCTATGGAGTCAGTGGGTACAGAACATTAACTGTGGGGCTGGGAGACAGTTGTTGCATGACTCCTCTGAGTCTACTTCTGCCTGGGTAGATTGAAAAGGATAAAATCTGCACGTCAAGGGAATTAAAGGAGCTGAGTGTCTCTTCAGAACCCTGAGCGTGGCATTGGTGACTCCATTCTCCCTGTCTTCTGTCTCCACGTACATGGCTGTGAGGGTTAATTTTATGACCTAAATTGGCTGGGCTATGAGATTCCTGAACACTTGTTCAAAAATGATTGTGGGTGCTGGTGAGGGTGCCTTTGGATGAGTTTAACATTTTAATTCATAGGCTCAGTTCAGCGGATAGCCCTCCCCAGCATGGTGGACTTCATCCAATCAGCTGACAACCTTAAAAAAAAAAACCAAACTAAAGAAGTTTTTCCCAGAGCAGGAAATTCTTTCCTGTCTGACGGCTTTCAAACTGGAGCCTCAGTCCTTTCCCAGCGTTTGCTTTGGAGCGACGAGCCCACCCTGGGTCTCCAGTGCCACCTTTAGGACTGGAACCATACTGTTGGCTTACCCACTTTTTGTGATGGTGGACTGTGGTTTGAAAAAATCCGTTAGTTGTTTGGTCTGAAGTTTGCTGAGTTATCCTGAAGAACCTGGGGAGTACCAGATTCCTTATAATAAACCTCATTATGTAGATAAAAGTGCAGCATATGCATCTTACTGGCTTTGTTTATTTAAAGGATCATGTTGTCTATTTGCATGCATGTATGTGGGGGTGGGTGAGTGTGGGGGGTATGGGTGAGTGTGTGTGTGTACCATGGCATGTATGTGGAGGTCAGAAGACAACTTGTGGGAGTTGGTTCTCTCCTTCCACTGTGTGGATTCCAGAGCTGAACTCACATCACCAGGCTTGGCAGCACGTGCCTTTGCCTGCGAGGGCCAGACATCTCGCCAACTTCTTTAGAGGACTTTTCTGATACAATAGGTACCCTGAGCATAATAAGCATTTAAGCAGTCCAGTGATGTAGCTCATTTGGTGGAGTGCACACCTAGCATGATGAAGCCATGTTTGATCTTTAGCACCACATAGGAGTGGCCATTGTGGCCCATGCCTGTCATCCCAGCACTGACTCAGAAGTTAGAGGCAGGAGGATCAGAAGTTCAAGGTCATCCATGACTATATCATGAGTTGAAACACAGATTGTAAAACCCCGATAGGTGGTCTACCTCAATGCTGTTCTCTTTTGGAACCCTGATTCTTTCCTGGGAGCCTAGCTGGGGAAAGTGTGTCTGGAGACAGACACCTCACTCTTGCAAATTTGCATAAGCACAGGTACAGCCTGCCAGGGAGAGAAAGGTTCACGCACAGTGCAGTGCCTTTTCTTCCTTCTGCCTCGGTTGTATTTAACCATGCTCCACATTTGAGACCCGAGGAATGAGAAGTTGTTCTCCACTTTTAACTGTGAAGGTTGAACGCAAATGCCGATTCTGTGTAAATAGTTTTACTAAACAGCACGTCCTTGCGCTCAGTGGTTAGGCTTGCTAAGCATTGTGAGGCAAGCTGGTAATTAATGGTTTCCTAATTTACTCAAGAATAAATAATGCAGGAAGCTCATCAGCTAGATCTGAATTGCATCCTCAAAGCCAGGGGATTGGTGGTAGAGCAGGAAAATACTACCTGGAAGCTGTTTTTATGCTGCAGAAATTTAAAGTTAGGAAAAACAATACGTTCAAGCCACATCAGAAGTCTGACTTCTGCCAGAACAGGAAACTGAAACTTACAGGAAACTTCACTCCCAGACTTGGTTCTATTAATCAGCTTACAAACTCAGCAGTCTGTTTAAAGATTGGCCTATTAAAGCTATTGCACGCTAATGAGGGCCTTCCCCAATGGGCCTCACTGCTGCGTGCCTGCGCCGTGTGACGGGAAGTGGCTTACCATAAGAAGGAGACTCCTAGGTGAACAGTGGTGGGTCACTGTTTGAGTTTCTAAAAATATGCATGCTGTCTTCAATCGGCTGCAAATTGTGGCGGATTGAAGGCACCCGGGGTGTCTGTGACAGATAAATACCCAGTTATGATCCCGCTGTCCCTGAGCAGGTGGACTGTGTAGCTAACACTGGTCCCTACCTAATTCACCACACCACGGTAGAGCATGCTTCCATATGAGCATCTCAGTGCAGCTACACAGATTAATTTAGCTCAGACATCGGGCCAGACCAGTCCCAGCAGCCATTCCCTTTCTATCCCCAGTCTCTTCCTCATCCCTAGTTTCTCTCTCTCTTCTCCCTGCTCCCTCGTCCCTGACTGGTTTCTACTTGAAAACACGTATTGGGTAAAATTCTAGGTTCTAAAGAGACACCAGTTAACACTACAAAGAAAGAACCTGTCCTTATGTTATGGTACTTGCATCTCTCTCTCTGAAAGAAGATACTAAAACACTCAAACATATATTATTTATGTACATGTATTTACATTTTTTGCCATTCATTAAAATATCAGATTCAATAATCGATAAGATACTAGAAAATTAACGAGAAGCACTCAAGACTACAAGGACTTTTTCCTCACTGTCTCATAGAACGTGAAATGAACTACAGAGTAACCGAGATGTGTCTCCAAATGCAAGACTCTGGGAGAGCTCTGTGGAACAGAGAAAATGACAGCCCAGGATGGCAGATGACAGTTATTTCTGAAATTCTACAATAATCCCGAAGGTTGAAGGAGTTCCTGAGGACAAGCAAGGGGTAGGTCGTTCAAGTCAAGAAGTCTCCCAGGCTGTGGTTCATGACTGATGGTCCCGGAGGCCACTGTAGTCTCAGCTTCATGGTGGTTTGGGTGGGTCTTCAGATGTAATTTGGGGAAGGACTCACCAGTCTACATGTCCCTGGTATGTTAGTTATCTATTTCCTGGAAGTATGAGTCACCAGGCATATTAGTTTCTGTTCCGGCATGACAAATTTCTTCCTTACTATTTTTAGATAGCATGTAGCTATTTGTTAAATCATTGTTTCTGTGGATTAGTAGTTTAGGCTACTAGTAAGATCATTTGAATTCTTAACTGGACTCTCCTAAAGCTATGAGCAACACATTGACTAACTTATATTCCCTGATGGACATTTGTTTGGGGAAGGATACCACTTTCAAGTTCTCTCAGGTGGTGACAGAGTTCATCTCATTGTGGCAGTTTGGATGAGGGCCATGCCGACTTTCTTGTTAGAGAGTAGATATCACCTACAGTTACTGGTGGCTGCCTTCAATTCTAGAAGGCTGCCGTGAGTTCCTGAAGAGGCCACCTTTGGTTCCTAGATGGTATTTTTGTTTTATGAATATTATCTTTGGTTCCTGGAGACCACCTATGGTTTCTGGAGATCACCTCAGTTCCTGGAGGCCATCTTTAGTTCTTGGACACAACCTATCACACAGTGATCAAGGATTCCTATAAAGCATCGGTTGTAACACCCTTGTTTCCAAGGAGACCACCTTCAGTTCCTGGAGGCCATAACTTACAGTTCTTATCACAGGAGATTTCCCAACATTGCCTCTTACTCTATCGGGTCACAGAAGAGAGTCTCTGGACTGAGTTGAATCTTCTGTGAGGCAACCTGTTCAGAGCAAGAAGAACTCATCTCCTTGGCTACATCGTATTGGTTACAAACAAATCAGAGGTCCCATTGACACCTGAGGAAAGGGAAAGTGTGAACACTGGGCAGGAGACTGAGGGAGGCACCTTTGAGTCTGTGCCGTCCATGGCTTGCTTGTCACTCTGGCCTTACTGGAATCTGCCAAGGAACTGAAGAATCCCCTGTGAACCCAGGGCACATCTCTACTGTTATGGTTGGAGAAGCTGTGGGGTAAGACAGACCTCAGCTATGTGGTGGTTTAAATAAAAATGGCCCCCATAGGCTCATAGATTCAAATTCCAGGTAAACAGGGAGCAGCACTATGTGAAAGGATTAGGAGGTGTGGCCTTGAGGGAGGAAGTGTGTCACTGGGTGTGGCTTTGAAGTTTCAGATGCCCAAGCCAAGCCAGAGTCTCCCTCTTCTTGCCGCCTGCAGATCTAGATGTAGAACTTTCAGTTACCATGTCTGCTTGCAGGCCACCATACTCTCCGCCATGATGATAATGGACTAAACCTCTGAAATTGTAAGCAAGTCCTAATTAAATGCTTTTCTTTTTGTAAGCGTTGCCGTGGTCATGGTGTCTCTTTGCAGCAATAGAACATGAAGACAACTTAGCTCGAAGATCCTCTGAGCATGGTAGATGTGCCCTCTCTTCCTTTCTGCCAGTTTTGCTGAGGGTCTCTCAAACCAGTCCTGGTGCTGACCATATGTCGACGAGCCTGTGAATCCCAGGGACTTGGCAGCTGGCCCTGTAGTGAAGGGCTGGAAGTGCTGTAACCATGACAGCTCATCTGTATGAAGTGAGCCTGATGCCCAGCGGACACCTAAAGCGGAAGCTGCTCCAGAATATGGCCTCTGATCTCCATATCCAAGAACATTTAAAAACATGAGAGCATATGCTTGTGGCAGGTTCCCCCATGATCACTTAAAACTTGGAACTAGTCAAACATCCTTTGTCACAAAGAGCGAGACTATGGTGCATCCATATAGACTACACTGTTCAACAAGAACAGGAAAAAGTATACATGTATGTAGCAGTTCACACAACTGGCTCACTAGTTAGATGGAGCAACACCAATCCCAGCTGCGGGGATGGCCAGAGGGTAAAGCGTTTGCTATGCAAACATGAGGACCCGAGTTCAATACCCAGAAACCATGTAAAGCCGGCGCATGCTTTTAATCCATATGCACGCATACCTAACTCCCTCGTCACACAAAGACTAAATGAATGAGCCTTGTCTGGTTACTGTCCAGCTCCTCGTGAGTCCAGACACACACCAGGATTTTTCAAGGAAAACAGCAGGGGATTCATTTCTCAAGTGTGGAACCAGTGTCAAGATGGTGTATTTTCTGGTTTGTGTTTTATGAGTAAGTTACAGTTGAATAACTCTAAGGAAAGTTAAGGGGAGTATACAGCTAGAAGCTTGCAGAAAAGACTCTCTTAGGCATTGCAGCTGGGCAAGTTGCCCTCTAAACTTATTATTTTTTTAAAAAATCATTTGAGAGAGTTCTATTAAGAACTTTGAAGTAAAGGATTGAGGCAAAGCTTTTATTTAATCTCAGGGGCACCCCATTTTCCTCAGGCCTACCAGGCCCTACTTCTCTTCTGAGCTGTCTTTCCAGGACCAAATCATATGAGATGTTTTGCAAATTTTCCCTGGTTGATAGCTTGAGGCTGGACTGTCTTCTCAGTGTCTCTATGAGACCAGCTCAGCATGCAAAAACTGCTCAGTTCCTTCAAAATTCTGGAAGCCTGTCTTCACAAATTTTTGAATAAAATGTATTCAAGCGAGTGACGTTTAACAGCAGAAATATCAAGTACCCTATTGTCCTCAGAAGAAGCAGGGACAGCTTTGTGCTTTCAAGGGTACATGCTCTGAATATCAGCTTAAGTGGCTGGCTCAATTATTCCAGTATCTTGTCAAAAGGTTGTGTGGTTTGGACCTGCATATAAGAGTGATTATCCAGCTCATAGTTTTATATGACTAGAATAAAGATCTAGGGGCTGGGGCAGTGATTTGCTAGGTAAAGGGCTTGCTATGTATGGTGGTTTGAAAGAGAATGATCCCATAGGATGGTTTGTTTGAATGCTTGGTCTCAGTTGGTGAAACTATTTGGGAAGGATTAGGAACTGTGGTCTTACTGGAAAGAGTGTGTCATGGGATTGGTCTTTGAGGTTTCAAAAATCCATACCATTTCCCCAGTTAGCTCTCACTCTGCCTCATGCTTGTGGATTAGACGTAAGCTCCAAACTACTTTTCTGGTATCATATCTGCTGGGCTATGATGGTCATGGACTTGTCCTCTGAAACTTTAGGCCTCTAACAAACTCTTTCTTCTATGAGATGCCTTGGCCATGGTGTCTTATCACAGTCATAACAAAGTAATTAAGACAGAAGTTGGTACCAGGGAGCAGGCTGTGATAGGCCTGACCAAACTAGTATTCTGAAGGAATGTGGAAGACTTTGGGCTTTTGGACTAGGAAATTGATTGAATGCTGTGAGTGGGGCTTAATGGGCCATCCTAGTCAGGGCTTAGTAGTGCTAAGAGTAATGTGGACTACGGAGGCTCAGCTCAAGAGATTGAGCTGTTCTTGTGATGCTTTGGAAAAGAATGTGACTAGTTTTCACCCTGTCCTAAGAAGCTGCCTGAAGCTAGTTTGAAAAGTTTTGGAATAATTTATTGGCAGAGGAAGTTTCAAAATAACCTAATATTGACTGACCATCATGTGGTTTTTCATGATCATTTTATGCAGATCTTTAATTAAAAAGAGCAAGCAGAGTAAAAAGAAACACAAAGCATACAATTTAAGGAGAAAAAAAAGCACCAGGAAATGTAATATTGGAGCCAAGGCTTGTGTTGATAGAGGTAAGGAGAACTTTAATGGGAAATGGGATAAAGTGAGGGGTGCCCCCAGGAAGGACCCCACCCAGATAATCTGCAGTACGTGAGAGGAAAAGGCCAGAGGAATTCTGTCTATCTAAAAGGCAGCAAAGGAAAGCTTATGCAAATGTAACTGAAGGAGGGAGCAGGTTCCATCTGAAGCCGGTGACCAAACTGGACAGCATGGGATGTGTGGCTATTGCATTGGAGTTCTGAAGGTTACAGGAGGAAAGAGGTCATGGAACCTTCCTCAGTGATGAAGGAAAGGCACTGAGGCCTGGAATGTGGCAGGGAAGTCCCTGCATGGAGGCCCTGAGAGGCCATTGTATGAAACTGTGGAAGCCAAGCCTGGACTGGATCCCAGGATACTTGAGGTGCCAGAGCTGTGGGATGTCTTCCAGGGAGAGCTGCAGACAGGGAGTGGAACCAGCCCAACAGAGAGAAGGGTTTTGCAGCCAGCACAGCTGGAAGGGTGGAACCATCTACGTTTTTAACTTTCGACATAGAGCTATAGGATTTGGAGTTTGCCCTGCCAGGTTTCGATCTTGATTTGGTCTAGTATTTTTTTCAACATGATCCCATTTCTCCCTTTTGAAATGGTAATGTATATTCTGGGCTATTGTATGTTGGAAGTATGCAATTTGCTTTTTGATTTTACAAGGGATTACAATGAAGAGATTGCTTTGGATCTCAAAAGAGACTTTGGTTTCAAACTGTTGAGACTGTAAAAACCTATGGGAACTTCTGAAATTGGACTGACTGTATTTTGCATTATGATATAGCTACAGGAATATGGGAGCCAGGGAGTGGAATGTGATGGTCTGAATGAGGATAGCGCTCATATGCTCATGTGTTTGAATTCCTTGCTTCATTTGATGGAACTGTTTGGGAAGGATTAGAAGTATGACCTTTTAGGAGGAGGTGTGTCACTGGGAGTGGGCTTTGAAATTTCAACACACCATACCATTCTCAGTTATCTCTGCCTCATGCTTGCAGATCAGATGTAAACCCCCACCTACTGCTCCAGGACCATGCCTACTTGCTAGCTTCCTTACTCCCAACATGATGGACATGAACTAACCTGAAACTTATGCCTCCAATAAACTTTTTTTTTTCTAAATTGCCTTGGTTATGATATCTTATTACAGCAATAAGGAAGTAACTAAGACACTGTGTAAGCGTGAAAACCCAAGTTTGGATTTCCTGGACAAATATTAATTCTGAGCATGACAATGTCTGCAGAGATAGGTATATCCTTGCATCTTATTGAGTAGTCTAGCCAATTAGATTCAGTAAGAAACCCTGTTTCAAAAAAATAGTGCAGAGAACAGGAGAGGAAAATACCTCTGGTTTTCTTATGCACTTACATGGATGAATGTACCCATTCACACACAATGTTTACACATTCTCACACAACAAAAACAAAACAAAATAATAAAAGTGGAACACTTACAGTTCCTTGTTCCATCTCTTGTATTTAATGAAGAGATATTCCTCTTCTGCACACCCTGTATAGCTCCTGAAATTGCTCTGAGACCACTGGGATTTCTTAAGTTCATGATCACTAAGCTGGTTTTGGGGAACAACCTTTATGTAAAGATGAGGTTTCATGGAAATTAGGCTTGTTCATCTCCTTTATTTATGTAGACAACGAATTTAATAGCGAGTACTCCTGTTATTATCTGGGTTCTGTACTAATTACTTTATAGTCACTGTGACAAAATGCCTGAGAAAGCACCTTAAGAAAGGAAGTGTTGGTTTTGGCTCTCAGTTTGAGGGTACAGTCCAACATGGGAAGTCAAGGCCACAGGACCCTGATGCAGGTGGTGACATGGCATCCACAGTTAGGTAGCAGAGAGATGAGCATTGGTGTTCTGGTGTGGGAAGTCCTTCTGTATGTGTCTTGCTTTTATTAGTTAATGAATAAATAATCTTTGGCTTGCGATAAGGTAGAGTAGAGTTAGTCAGAGAAGACTGAATTGAATGCTGGGAGGAAGAAGGTGGAGTCAGGGAGACACCATGTAGCCCCCTGGGAACAGATGAGCTAGAACCTTGCCAGTAAGCCACAGACACATGGCAATACACAGATTAATTGAAATGGGTTAAATTGAGATGTAAGAGCTAGCCAATAAGAAGCTAGGGCTATTAGGCCAAACAGTGATTTAATTATACAGTTTCTGTGTGGTTGTTTCAGGCTGAGCAGTCAGGAACAAACACACTTGCCCGTGTTTGTCTTCTAATTGATCCTAGACTCTGTTAGGTTGACGTTGTTAACTATCACACCTCTATTGTCTACTTCTGTAAAATTCTGCATCTCTCTATGTGAGAAAACAGCAGAACCAAGTACCACAAATGGAAGCCTAAAGCTGTGAGCTAAATCAATCTTCCATTCTTTAAGTTCAGGGATAATCGTGAGTCTAGTGGGGACATCCGGAGAGACCATAGCTGACCCACAGTCAGGTAGACATCACTGACCACTGTCAGGTAGACATTGCTGACCACTGTCAGGTAGATATTGCTGATGCACTGTCAAGTAAACATCACTGACCACTGTCAGGTAGACATCGTTGACCACTGTCAGGTAGACATGGCTGACCACTGTCAGGTAGACATGGCTGACCACTGTCAAGTAAACATCACTGACCACTGTCAGGTAGACATTGCTGATCCACTGTCAGGTAGACATCGCTGACCACTGTCAGGAAGACCATCACTGACCACTGTCAGGTAGACACGGCTGACCACTGTCAGGTAGACACTGCTGACCACTGGCAGGTAGACACGGCTGACCACTGTCAAGTAAACATCACTGACCACTGTCAGGTAGACATTGCTGATCCACCGTCAGGTAGACATCGCTGACCACTGTCAGGAACAGATAGCCCATGCCGTGGGTAAACTGATGGAAGAAGTTCTTCTTACTGAAGAAAGGAGGGAATGGCCACTATGCAGCATCAGATAAATACAAATCATCTTCATTACAGTTAGAGCATTTGGGAGACATCGGCTTTCAGCATCTCAGACCCCCATTATGAGCTTCCTGGTTATAACAAATATGTATAATGCCAAAAATGGCACTTTTGTGGGACAATATGACAGGCATGGAGACATGAGATTACCTGCAATCCAGGAGACAAAAGGAGCTTCATTGAAATGACCTATCAAGTGTAATAAACACACACAAGAAAACATCATCAAGGACTTTTTGAAGAAGAACATATAATGAGCTATGACGGCAACTAAATGAAAATTTTAAGAGCGAAAAGGGTGTGAAGCAAGGGGAGCAGGGAGAATGAATACAGGTGCATACAAAGAAAAGCAAAAACAGAAAATGGGACCAGCAAAGAGGAAGGCGGTGATGGGAAGAGCCTGCTACTCTGAGGAAAAGTGAAGGCAACTGTAATGAGCGTCGCTGCCTTCAGTCTTCAAAATAAGACTTGCTTCTTAGGAAAGCAGGCTCCTCATCTGTCAGCGGTGTTCTGAGTTGTCTTCTGACAGCAGATGCACACAATAAAGTCAAACCCACACTTCCTCCCCTCCTTAGGAGTGGCACAAGTCTCATCTGTTTAAAATTGCTTCTTGATGGCAGTTTTCTTTTTTCTTTCCTTTCTGAGACAAGGTCTTGCTCTATAGCTTTGGTTGGCCTGGAACTATGCAGACCAGACTGGCTTCAGGCTCACAGCATGCCCCTGCCTCCCAAATGCAGGGATTAAAGGCATGAGCCATCAGACCAGGCTAACAACAGCTTTTTTATCCCTGCTAGAGAGATTCATTGATGTGGAGGGGGGGTGTATTTCTGTGTGTTTGATGGGTCTTTATGTGAGAGTTATGTGTGTATATCTATGTATGTGGTGATATGCATGTGTGTGTACATGCTCAGTCGTGTGTACATGTATTGTGGATATGATATGTGAATATGTATATGGTAGTCTGTATGTGTATATTTGTGTATGTGTCTGGGTTATGTGTGTTTGTGTGTGTATTATGTTTTTGAGCCCACACTTGGCAGTGTATAGATTTTGTGATGATTGCTTTAAATCTCTCTGAAACCAGTGTGTGTGTGTGTGTGTGTGTGTGTGTGTGTGTGTGAGGATTTAATTGACAACTTTTCTTTGTTTTTGATAATTTTCAGAGTGATACCACATATTGTGCCAGTCACATCTTAGACTGTAAATCTGATTTCTAGGGTGGGGGACGTGGGGGCAAGAAGAGAGAAAAAATAGGATCAAATGTGATGACATCTCTATTAGTTTCATTTCTGTCACTGTGGCAAAATACTTGGCAAAAGCAACTTAAGGAAGGGTGAAAGGAATGGAAAGATGGAGGGAAGGAGACAGGGAGGGAGGAAGAGAGGGAGGGAGGAAGGGAGAGAGAGAAAGAGAAGGACTTGTTTTGTTTCACAGTTTGAGGGCACAGTCTCTCATGGACAGGAACTCCTGTTGGCAGCAGTGTGAAGAGACAGCTGATATCCATAGTCAGGGAGCAGAGAGAGATGGGCGCCAGTGTCAGATAGCTTTTTTCCTTTTGGTTTAGTCCAGGACCCCAGCCCATGGGATGGGGATGCCTCCCTTTAGGGTGAGTCTTCACACCTCCATGAATCTAGGCTAGAAGCTCTCTCAGAGCCACACCTAGACTTTTGTCTCCTAGGCGATTCTAGATCCCGTCAAACTGACAGAATTAGCCATTACATTATCAGCTAGAAATTTTTACAATGCAGGGTTACATAAAGCCATTTTCATGCAAGGATATAATAGGTTTCAGCATATCTCCCCCTCTCCATACTCTACCAAGCACCTTCTCCCCTCCCATTTTTGTTGGGTTTCTTTTGTGTGTTTTCATGACTGTTCTATGCTTGGATGTTCTTGGCTTCCAATAGTTTCCTTAGGAATGGGTTGCTATGAAAGAGTTAATATGATGCCTAAGTCTGTTTTCTGCATTTCCATGTGGTCACTTCCTGTCATGTGTTCTCCCACTATGATGGCATCTTTCATTTGTGTGACATAGCTGGGGAACTTTTATCAAAGACCAAACTAATAGGGATAACCAGTCTTGCATTTTTAGCCTCCAAATATATGAGCTAAATAAACCCCTTTTGAAAATTAATAATTTATTTTTTAAAATACTATCTTTTCTTATTTTGCATACCAATACCAGTTACCTCTCCCTTCCCTCCTCCCTCTTTCACTACCTTTCCTCCCCTACTCTCATCCACTCCTTAGAGAGGGTAAGGCTTCCCATGGGGAGTCAACAAAGTCTAGCACATTGCTCTGAGGCGGGACCAAGGCCTTCCCCACTATATCTAGGCTGAGCAAGGTATCCCCCCAAAGAGAATGGGTTCCAAAAAGCCAGTACAAGTAGTAGGAATAAATCCTTGTTTCACTCTTAGTGTCTCCACAGTCTTCCCCAGTCATACAACTGTCACCCAAATTCAGAGAGCCAGTATAGTTTGGTCCTATTCTGGTTCCTTCCTTGTCCTTCTGGAGTTAGTGAGCTCCCATTAGCTCAGGTAAGCTGTATCAGCGGGTATCTCCATCATGGTCTTGACCTCTTTCCTCATATTCTCACTCTTCCCACTCTTCAACTGGACTTTGGATCTCTGTATCTGCTTCTATCAGTTGCTGGATGAAGGTTCTATGATGACATTTAAGATAATCATCAATCTGACTACAGGACAAAGGCAGTTCAGGCACTCTTTCTGAAATTGCTTAGGGTCTTAGCTGGGGTCATCCTTGTGGATTCCTGGGAATTTCTCTAGTGCCAGGTTTCTTGCTAGCCCCATAATTGCTCCCTCAGTGAAGGTATCTCTTTCCTTGCTCTCCGTCTCTGACCTTCCAACATCTTGACCATTTAGTTCCCTCAAGCTGTCCCCCCCTTTCTCTTCTTGCCTCCTCCTCTTCTGTCCTCCTTTCACCCTCCACCCCCACATGCCTGATTTTCTCAGGAGTTCTTATCTATTCTCCCTTTCCAGGGGGATCTATGTCTGTTTCTCTAAAAGTTCTCCTGTTACTAGCTCTCTGGGGTCATGGACTATAAAGTTAGCCTTTGCTTTATATCTAATATCCACTTATGAGTGAGTACCTGCCATGTTCATCTTTCTGGGTCTGGGTTACCTCACTCAGGATTTTTTTTCTAGTTCCATCCATTTGCTTGCAAATTTCAAGATGTCATTTTTTTAAACTGCTGTGTAAATGCACCACATTTTCTTTATCCATTCTTCAGTTGAGAGGCCTCTAGGTTGTTTCCGGGTTCTAACTATTATGAATAATGCTGCTACGAACATAGTTGAGCAAATGTTCTTATAGTATGATTGAAGATCCTTTGGGTATATGCCCAAAGTGGTATTGCTGGGTCTTGATGTAGGTTGATTCCCAATTTTCTGAGAAGCTACCACATGAATTTCCAAAGTGGTTGTACAAGTTTGCACTTCCACCAACAGTGGAAGAGTGTTCCTCTTATTCTGTATTTTCGCCAGCATAACCTGTTATCAATGTTTTTGATCTTAGCATTATGACTGGTGTAAGATAGTCTCTCAGAGTCATTTTGATTTGCATCTTCCTGATGTCTAAGGATGCTGAACATTTCTGTAAGTATCTTTCATCCATTCAAGATTCTTCCGTTGAGAATTCCCTTTTTAGCCCTGTACCTCATTCTTAATTGGAGTATTTGTTATTTTTCTCACCAGTTTCTTGAGTTCTTTATATATTTTGGAGATCAGTCGTTTGTCTGATGTGGGGCTGGTGAAGATCTTTTCCCATTCAGTAGATTGCCTTTTTTTTTCTTATTGAGAAGCTTCTCAGTTTCAGAAGGCCCCATTTATTTATTGTTTTTCTCAGTGTCTCTGCTACTGGGGCTACATTTAGGAAGTGGCCTCCTGTGCCCATGCTTTGAAGGCTATTTCCCACTTTCTCTTCTATCAGGCTTAGTGTAGTCAGATTTATATTAAGGTCTTTTATCCATTTGGACTTGAATTTTGTGCATGGGGATAGATATGGATCTATTTTGCATTATTCTACATGTTGGCATCCAGTTATTCCAGCACCTTTTGTTTGAAGACGCTTTCTTTATTCCGTTGTATAATTAGTTTCTTTGTCAAAAATCAGCTGTTTATAGATGTGTGGATTAATATCTTCAATTCAATTCCATTGATCCACCTGTCTGTTTTTATGCCAATACCAATCAATTTTCATTATTGTAGCTCTATAATAAAGCTTGATGTCAGGTATGGTGATGCCTCCAGAAGTTCTTTTATTGTACAGGATTGTTTTGACTCTCCTGGTGTAATGGTGTAAACGAATGCAGACAGATTGTAAAATATATACAGCTTTAATGGAGAAATAGACTTACAGAACCACCGTTCCCGCGGAGACCAGGAAAGCAGAAGCAAGCGCTGTGAGCACGCTCGCCAAATTTATAGGCAAACATTAGCCCGAGGCAAACATGCCCCCTAAGGGGTGGGACTTATCCCTACATCCTGGGATTTTTTTGTTGTTGTTGTTGTTGTTTTTCCATATGAAGTTGGGTATTATTCTTTTGAGGTCTGTGAAGAATTTTATTGGGATTTTTGATGGAGATTGCATTGAATCTGTAGATTGCTTTGGGTAGGATGGTCAATTTTATTATGTTGATCCTACCTATGCAAGAGTGTAGGAGGTCTTTCCATTTTCTGATATCTTCTTCAATTTCTTTCAACAAAGACTTAAAGTTCTTGTTGTACAGGTCTTTCAATTCTTTGGTTAGTGCTATCCCAAGATATTTTATGTTATTTGTGGCTACTGTGAAGTGTGATATTTTTTCTGATTTCTTTCTCAGCCCCTTTATCATTTGTATAAAGGAGGGCTACTGATTTTTTTGAGTTGTTTACCAGCTGTAGGAGTTCCCTTGTTGAATATTTTGGGTCACTTATGTATACTACCATATCATCTGCAAATAACAAAAATTTTGAGTTTTTCCTTTCCAGTTCGTATCCCCTTGATCTTTTGCTGTCTTATTGCTCTAGCTCGAACTTTGAGTACTGTGTTGAATAGATATGGAGAGAGTGGACAACCTTGTCTTGGTCCTGATTTTAGTGGAATAGATTTGAATTTATCTCATTTAATTTGATGTTGGCTGTCTGTTTTCTGTATATTGCTTTTATTATGTTCAGATACTTTCCTTGTATTCCTGATATCTCCAAGACCTTTATCGTGAAGGAGTATTGGATATTTGTCTAATGTTTTTTTCAACAGCTAATGAGATGATCATTTTTTTCTTTAATTTATTTATATGTTGGACTATATTGATAGATTTTTGTTTGTTGAATCATCCCAGCATCTGTGGGATGAAGCCGACTTTATCATGGTGGATGATGGTTCTGATGTGTTTTTGGATTCGGTTTGCCGGTATTTTATTGAATATTTTTACACCAATGTTCATGAGGGAGATTGGTCTCTAATTCTCTTTCTTGGTTGAGTCTTTGTGTGGTTTTGATATCATGATATTTTTGCATCAATGTTCATGAGGGAGATTGGTCTCTAATTCTCTTTCTTGGTTGAGTCTTTGTGTGGTTTTGATAATATGATAGCTGAAGCCTCATAAAAAGAGTTTGACAATGTTCCTTCTGTTTCTGTTGCGTGGAACAATTTGGGGTGTATAGGTATTAGCTTTTCTTCGAGGTTCTGATAGAATTCTGTGCTGAAATCATCAGGCCCTGGGCTTTTTTTGTTTTTGTTTTTTGTTGGGAGGCTTTTGATGACTGCTTCTATTTTTACAGGTTGTAGGTCTTTTTAAATTGTTCATCTGGTCTTGATTTAATTTTGATATGTGGTACCTATCCAGAAAATCATCCATTTCTTTTACATTTTCCAATTTTGTGGAGTACAGGTTTTCAAACTATGACTTAATGGTTCTCTGGATTTTCTCAGTGTCTGTTGTTATGTTCCCCCTTTCATTTCTGATTTTCTTAATATGGTTGTTCTCTCTCTGCCTTTTGATTAGTATGGATAAGAGTTTGTCTATCTTGTTGATTTTCTTAAAGAACCTTTGTTTCATTGATTCTTTGTATTATTTTCTCTGTTTCTATTTACTGATTTCAGTCCTCAATTTGATTATTTCCTGTCGTCTACCCCTCCTGGGTGAGTCTGCTTCTTTTTGTTCTAGAACTTTCAGGTGTGCTATCAAATCGCTAGTGTGAGATTTCTCCACTTTGTTTATGAGGGCACTTAGAGCTATGGACTATCCTCTTAGCACTGCTTTCATAGTGTCCCATAGGTTTGGGTATCTTGTGCATTCATTTTCGTTGGATTCTAAGAAGTCTTTAATTTCTTTCTTTATTTCTTTCTTGACCCAGGGGTTATTTAATTGAGTACTGTTCAATTAAAATGTAGGCTTTCTTCAATTAGTGTTGCTGGAGAGATAGCTCAGCTGTTAAAAGCACTGACTGCTCTTCCAGGGGACCTGGGTTCAATTCCCAGCACCCAGATGGCAGCTCACATCTGTCTATAACTCCAGGATCCAACACCCTCACACAGATATACTTACAGGCAAAACACCAATAAAATAAAAATAGTTTTTAAAAAATAGAAAAAGAAAACATAATTATTCAAGAGCGAGGAAATAAGTGCCAGAGACTTACTGCACACTCTGGTGACTGTAAGGTTACTAATGAATGTGTTCCTGAAAATTGCTGAGAGGCACACTAGCTTTGTGATTTACATAGCCATGCTAGTCTGGGCAGCATAGTGAGACCCTGCTTTAAAAAAAGAAAAGAAAAAAATGAGAAAAAGTAATCTGGTTTAAACAAACCCTATTCTTTATAAAACTCACATTTGATTTTCATAGCAGCAGAAAAAAATCCACTATGATTATCTGGTAATAAAAATCACATTTCAGGCTTTGGAAAGATGGCTCAATAGTAGAGTGCTTGCCTAACAAACAGAAGAATCTGAGTTCAATCCCTGTGCCCATGTAAAATAATATGGGTGTGCTAGCTAATTTTTATTGTTAACACACCCTAAAGTCACCTGAGAAGCAGCAACCTCATTGAAGAACTGCTTCAGTTAGATTGTGGGCGTGTCACTAGATCATTGACTTGATTGATGTGGAAGGGCCCATCCCACTGTGGGTGGTGCCATCCCATGGGCAGGTGGGCCTGGGTGGTATAAAAAGCTAACTCAGTAAGCAGGCTTCCTCCACGGTTTCTGCCTCAGGTCCAGCTTGAGCTGCTGCTCCGGATTCTACCAATGGCAGGTTACTGAAAATGTAAGTTGAAAAAAACCCTCTCCTCCTCAGTTGATTTTGGGCAGAGTGTTTTGTCAGAGCAACAGGAAACAAAAGAGAACAATTGGCATCGTGGGTCATGCGTGTAGTCCCCGGGCAGATAAGGCAGAGGTAAGCAGATCTCTTGGGGTTGCTGGGCAGCCAGCCCAGCCTCCTTGGCAATCTCCAGACCAGTTGGAAATCCTGCCTCACAAAACAAGGTAAGGGGTGGGAGAAATGGCTTGGAGGCTGAGAGCACCGGCTGCTCTTCCTGATGACTGCAGTTGGACGCCAGCACCCAGATGACAGCTTCTAACGATCTGTAAGTCTAGTCTCAGGAGACTCAATTCCCTCTTCTGCCTTCTGTGGGCACTGCATGCATGTAGATTACAGGCATGTATCAAGCAAAACACTCATACACATAAATATTAAATTAAAAATAAAAGAAATAAAACAAGGTGGAGGTTGGAGAGGCAGCCAAATTGTAATCGTGTCATGATGCAACCTCCCTATCTTCCCCAGGAGTGAGCCAGTGGTGGTGGGGGTCACGTCCAAAATCATATACATATAAACAACACTAAGTGTGCTCAGAAGGTTGTATTTACATATATGATTGTGTGTTTATATATGTATGCATGTAACAACAATAACAAGCAAAAATAAGTCATAAATTTGAGGAGTTGTAGGGGATTGGGAGAGGACATAGGAGAAATTGGAGGGGGAAGGGAAGGAGGGAAATAATAATATTATATTTGAGTTAAAACAGCAATAACACAAAAATCCCAAAGTGAATAGCACCTGAAGAATGACAACTGAAGCTGTCCTTTGGTTTCAGCACACAGATGCACACATGAACACACACACACACACACACACACACACACACACCATATTTAGAGTTATTTGACTGGATTCATGAACATTGTTAAGCTTTTCCTCTCTCGGTGTTTCTTCAAACTTCTGGCCTTTCCTTGTTTCTCGTATAACTTGATGTGCAGTGCTTCATCTTCTCATTTCTCCCCAAAGATGTGCATGACTTAGAGCAGCTAGTTATGATGCTAGGCTAGCCTGCTTAGCCCAGCTAGCTATGATGCTAGGCTCGCCTGCTTAGCCCAGCTAGCTATGATGCTAGGCTAGCCTGCTTAGCCCAGCTAGCTATGATGCTAGGCTAGCCTGCTTAGCCCAGCTAGCTATGATGCTAGGCTAGCCTGCTTAGCCCAGCTAGCTATGATGCTAGGCTAGCCTGCTTAGCCCAGCTAGCTGTGATGCTAGGCTAGCTTACAGACTTAAATCATGAGGCAGGATGCAGATGTCCTTTAATACCCCTGAGACTCTTTGCACCCACATGTAGACTGTGTGCCCTCCACGCTGTGTGTCAGCTTCCATTTCTCACTACCGAACTCTGGTTTTCTGGGAACACACTCTTGGCTCTTGCAGATGCCAAGCAACTGTAAGCTTCAGCTCAACAGCTATGAAATAACGGGGCTTTGGATCTCTTCCATAGCAGGGAATTGCTTTTTACCCCTCAGAGTAATTCCTTTTGCTTCTTTCTGCGGCCGCAGGGCTTGTGGATTTTCACTTAGATGCCCGAGCGTTAACCGTCACGGGCTTAGTTGGCATGTCATTTATCAATCAGATGGAGAGGAAGTGAGGCTGGAAACCTGGAAGCTTGACTCCCTCAGGTCAGAGCCTCGAGTGTTGAGTGTTGATGCAGGACCAGAAATCTTTCAAAATAGTTTTGAGGCTTAGTTCTCAAAATTGATTTTATGTTATTATTTTTGGCTCGTGTTGTGTACATGTGTGTACATGTGCATATGTGTCCATGTGTATGGAGCTCAGAGGTCAACACTGGACATTTTCTCCAATCACTCTCTACCCAGGCTTTCTGAGATGGTGCTCTCTCACTGAATCTGGAACCTCCCAGTTTGGTGAGACTAACTAGCTAGAAAGTCCTGGGTCTCCTGTCTCCACATCAGGGCTGGGGTTTCAGTTGCTCATCTCCACGCCTGGGTGTTGAGAATCTATGCTCAGGCCTCATGCTTGCACGGCAAGCTCATCACTGGCTAGGCCATCTCCCCAAGCAACTTCCAATGAGCCAGTTTTAGCTTTGTTATACATGAGCAGGTGATAGCCTATTCTGGTAGCTGGCTCAGCAGGCTATGGATGAGTGTTCATTGTTGCCCATCTGGATAGTTCTAACTTCTAGTTGAGTGACAAGTTGGGACAATAAGTAGAACAGAGAGAAAAGTAGTAGCCTAGGGTGCAGGGTTGTATCTATCACCTAAACCAATCACACAAATTAAATGAAAATATCCATCAAGTCAATTGAACCAGATTAATCCAGACAAAGAGTTCTGGGCATCCACTCAGTAAAGATTGTAGCTAAAGCACAGCCAGAGCTCTGGTGAAGGCCACTCGTGGGCTATGCTAACGTCCTTCACACATCTGTAAAGTTGTCAATCTCACCTGAGCAAATCTTGCCTCTCTAGACACCAAACAAACAGTCACCTCCCAGTTTTGAGAGATTTACTCATTGAGGGAGGCATAATTTCCCGTCTCCAGCAAGAGAAATGTCAACACTGACAAGAAGATAGTACCTTTTACTTTCAAAATGGTTTTATAGGAAGCAATTTTTGCTAAAATGGCCTTTTCTTCCATTTTCCTCAGTTTTATCAGCAATGATTATTCACTTTGATACCCCACTGGGTCTCTGCTGTGTCAGTCCACATCCAAAGTGACTGAGACTGATCTAATTGTCTTCTGTCTCAGAGTGACGCTTCAACTACTCAAGGGACAGAGTTGTCTGAAGGAGTCATGAGCAAGGGTTCTCTGCCCTGTCAAAACTAGGGAGAACTGTAAGGGGTGGGGGCAAGAGTCAGGGCAAAGTCCTGGTAGTAAGAGCAGCCCCATGCTCTTGGTCACAGTGGTTACTCTCAATTGTCAACTTGATTAAACCCAACATCAACTAAGAGCCTTGGTTTTGGATGAGTCTGTGTGAATACTTGCAGGAAGGGTTAGCTGTGGAGGGGCTTTCCTGACTTAAGTGTGGTGGCACTGTCACATGGGCTGGGTCTTAGAGTTAATAAAAAGGAAGAAAGTGAGTCAAAGACTAACATTCATGCATCTCTGCTTTCTGCCTACAAATGTAATATGACCAGATCCCTCTTGCTCCTGCGGCCATGATTTTCCTACCTTGATGGACTATACTCTCTAACTGTTTGTCAAAACAAGTCCATTCATTCCTACAATCCTTTGGTTGGTTATGTTGTCACAGCAACAAGGAACATAACTAGAGCAGTAACCACACTGAGCAAAGGAGGAAGAGCTGACCCAGCTCTAGGTGTCTATGGAAGCTGGGATGGGAAAGGAATCAGGAAGGCAGAAAAGAACCAATACTGAGGTTGGTCACATATCTCTGTCTCTGACTGGAGGAGGATACCTGCTGTTGTTTAATTCTGGTGCTGTGACAAGCATCATGATCAAGGTCAATTCAAGGGGCAAAGGATTTATTTCATCTTATAAGGTACAGTTCATCATCCATAGAAGTCAAGGCAGAAACTCGACAGAGAAGCCATGGAGGGTTACTGCTATCTGGTGTGCTCAGACTCCTGCTTAGCCATCTTTCTTACATGCCAAAGAATGCCTACCTGAGGAATGATACTGCCCATGGTGGACTATGTCTCCCTATATCAGCTACCGATAAAGATGTCACCCACAGACTTTCCTATGGGCCACTCTGATCTGGGCAATCCTTCAGGTTAGAGCTAATGAGGGCAGTATCTCTGTGGTTACCAGGGGCTCCTTGGGAGCCTCGTTGACTGTCTTTAAATTCCAGTACTTCTAACTAACTCAGTGACCTTTAGTGAGTTTCTAACTCTTTCACAATATCATGTACAAAATGAGGATAATGATTCCCACTTCACTGGGGGCTTTAATGATGGCACACGTAAATCATTTCCCTTACTTTGTGTCATACAGTAAGTGCTCAATAAATGTTACACTAGCTTTTTATTTCTCCATCAATCACATCAGCCTTTCTCATCTAGGGTGAACTTTCCTGGAATGAGGATTCTAATGTAGTCATCGTTTTGCCTTTGCGCTTTCCCCTTACCTCTCTGAAACTTTAGAACCACTTTTCAACAGACGCTCTCATTCTGGATTTTCACAGACTCTTCCTTCCCTTGCTCTTTGCTGCAGTTTCCTCTTCTACTAGACATCGAAACATCAGCGTTTTCTCTGGGATTCTTCTCTTTTATTTTTTAATATGTATGTGTGTGCAGGTGTGTATATGTGTCTGTACTTGTTTATGTATGTGTGTGTACATGTGTGCATGTGTATTTATATATGTGTGTATGTGCACGTGTGTGTGTGTTCATATGTCCTGGCCCCCTTGGAGGTTGAAGGACATCACATCTTCTGGAATTGGAATTAGAGGTGGTTGTGAGTTAGCAAATGTGGATGCTGGAGAGAACTTACCTTGGGTCCTCAGTTGAGCCATCTTTCCAGCTGCTATGATCTCCTCTTTTACTCTCCCATCTTTAAAATTGGTCCTTCCTTCCTTCCTTCCTTCCTTCCTTCCTTCCTTCCTTCCTTCCTTCCTTCCTTCCTTCCTTCTTGCATCATTGCCATGTCAAAACTTCAGAAATTAAGAGTTTGAAAGTTGGGGAGCTAGGTCAGCCAGCGAAATACTTGGTACACAAGAAAGAGGACTTGTGCTTGACCCCCAGATCCCATATCAAAACCCACTGGCATGCTGACACATACTTGTAATCTCAGTTTTGGAGTGGCAGAGACACTGGTAGAAATCCAGTTAACTCCTTCATGTTCCATAGTTGATCAATTAACAAGTACTCCAGGCTCCATCTCCAAAGTATCTCAGAGCCAACCCCTCCCTTCTACTGCTGCTGCTACCATGGGTCTGTTGGTGATGCTGATCTTTCCTGTGATCTTCTAACCACTCTCCCCATGTCTACCTTGATCTCTCGATGTATTCTTTTCAGATACAGGTCATGGCTCTATCATGTTCCTTCCTTGATTGCACTCCATCTTGATTCTCTTTGCATACAGCATACAACCCAGAATCCCCAAAGAGCTCCCTGACCCCTGCAGGGTCTGCTTTCTATGTTCCTAAGCATACATACTTTCTGTCTCCACTTCTCTCCCTACTCTCTGGTCTAGTGAGCTTTCTTCAACCTCACTGCATGTTTCTGAGTCTTTGCTGCTGCTTGGGATCTCATTTTCCCAGCATCTGTTAATGTTCCTCCCCTTCTTCAGATCATATTTTAAATGTCACCTGATGTTACCCTTCCCCTGGTACATTCTGTACAGCCTCTTATTTATTCCACTCACGGCAAATTTCACAAGTGTGATTTACAGTTATTTTACTGGTGTGCCTTTCTCCCACTGAGGCACACCAGTCTTGATGCCTAGCACAATACTGGCACAAAGGTAGGGCTCCATAAATGCATGCTAAATGTGTGAGCCCAATAAGGTAGCTGGGGTTTGAATGAATGAGAAAAGTTGGAGAACTATAAAAGTGTGAGGTTATTTCTAGAGGTTATGACATTGGTACAGGTGCCTAGAAGAGTTTGGGATTTGTGGGGTAGAAAGCTACAGTGCCAGTTGCGGCTCTGTCTCTTATCACCTGTGTGGTGTTGGGCACGTTGGCTAACCAAAGTTAGCTTTTGTGACGGTTAATCTTGATGGGAATTAGAATTGCCCTGGAACAAATCTGTGAGCATATTTGTGAGGGAGCTGGATTAGATTAAATGGGAAGTTCCATTTTAAATGGGGGCAGGGTCATTCAGCAGGCGGGGCTCCTCAGCTGAATGAAAGAGAACTGAGCACCAACATCCATCTCTGTGCTCCCGACTGTGGCTGCCACGTGACCAGCTGTCTGGACAATGCCTCGCTCACCATGATGAAATGCCCCCCAAAACTGTGACCCCCAAATCATTTCTCCCTTCCTTAAGTTGTTCTCCTCCCCAAGAATTTTGTCACGTCAACAAGACAACTAGTGAATACAGCTCTAATGGCCTCCTCTGAAACGAGGAAGATATGTTTTTTACTTCAGAGAGTATGGTAGGGATTAAATGAAATATTTATGTAAATCTTCTCCCATGGATTTGGTGCATGATAGAAAGTTAATATTTGGGAATTCATTTTTTCCCTACCAAATACAATATCCTAGAATTTCAACCACCAATAAATTAGCAAGAAAGTTAGTTTGGGAAGAGCCAGGCTATTTAGGTACAGGCTTTACCTATATACCATATCTCTGAATTCCAGCCCCAGCCCTATCCTATTAGAAGCCTCCATCCAGAGCAGGGAGCACATTTGTCTTGCAATGAGCTCCAATGTCCATGGCACCCAGCTCACTGCCACTGCTCATCCTTTCTTGAAGTTGCACATTTCAAATTTAAATTTAGCTCAGGATGTCGTTGCATATTCGGGAGAAGCTACTGTCTTTTGTTTGATTTTCTTTTCCCCTGTTGAATAGCATTTCTATTAGATGGGGGCCTTAGATCCAGAGAGCCTCCTAGAACTCTAGTTACTTTTTCTGAATGGTCCTAAGCACCTTCTCTTGGCAATACTATCCTGATTTTGTGAGAAGCTGGTTTCTGTTCTCTTTTCCTCCTTTCAGCCAGTAGACTAAACTTTTCTGGATCCTGACTACTCCCTTGGCATCTTGTTTTTGCTTTCTCCATTTAATCTTCTTCTTCTTCTTCTTTTTTATCATCATCATCATCATCATCATCATCATCATCCTCCTCCTCCTCCTCCTCCTCCTCCTCATCATCATCATCATCAACATCTTAACAGTGTTTCAAGTATATCAAGGTGGCCTCGAACTCCCTAAGTAGCCAAGGATGACCTTAAACTTACTCTCCTTCTGTTCTTATCTCCTACTTGATGGGATTAAAGGTATGCCCAGCACACCCTGTTCACTTAGTACTGGGGATGAATCCTGGGGCTTTGTATAATCCAGGCCAGTATCCCATCTTCTTCTTTTGCCCCTACCCCTTTCTTCTCCAATCTTCCTACTTCTATAGTCTCTTTCTTTCCCTATCTGTTTAATTCTCATCTCATCATCATCTGCCTCATTGTCCCTCTATGACTGCTGCTATTGATGGAACATCAAGGCACCCTGTATCACATCCCTGGGATAACCACAGATAAGGAGGACAGTTTAGACTCTTCCTGCCACTCTGCTTGTTCTGTGCCAGTGTTTCCTGGACCATGGAGAGTTCCTTTGGCTGAATGAAGTCCGAACCAGTGGAGAAATTGACCAGAGGTATATCCCAGCCCTTAGACTGCAGGGCGCAGGATGGTACCCAGGTGACAGAGGTCAAGAAGACTTGGGTAGCTGTGGAGATGGTGGTATGGGTCAAGACAGAGGATCCTGGAGAATTACCTCAAGGGATGGGTGGCTCAGGGACCACATTCTCTATACTGTGTTTTCAGTTCTTGGCCTGGTATTAACATTTAAGTGTCAACGCCTCTGAGGACAGACTCTCTACATGGCTTCTTTGGGAAGTCAGGTACCACCACCCAGACATAGCAATATGATTCCAAAGTTATTGAAAGCTTTTCTTCTTTTAATATGTGTTTCATTGTCACAGAGAACATCAGTATTAGATTCATAAAACTGCTATTTCCCTGTCATTCGTCAAGCCACTCTGAAAGTCATTTGCTTTGGGGAGGGGATTAATCTTCTAGAAGATCAGCATCGCATGGTATCTCTGGATGCATTGTAAATGGTTTGGTAAACTAAATTGTTTAGCATTTATGTATCACTTAGATTTCTAGGAAGTCAACATTAGTTAATTCTCACAACGCTTAGAGATAAATGTCATTTCCAGACTTGATTTGTACATCTCAAGTTTGTAAGCATTTTCTTTCTCTCTTTTCATTTTTAGGAGCAATTTTGCTTTCCATCACTAACACATTTATTTTGTTAACTGTTATTTCTGTGGAGTGAGGACATCCAAAGATGTGTGTGTGTGCGTGTGTGTGCATGCATGTGTGTTGCATATGTTGTGTTGTGTATGTGCCTGTCTGTATGCACGCATCAGTGGTTTTCACCCAAAGGTTGCAAACCCTTTGACAAACCTCTATCTCCAAACATATTTACATGATGAATCATAACAGTAGTAAAATTATTGTTATTAAGTAGCAACAAAATAATTTTGTAGTTGCAGGTCACCACAACATGAGAAACTATGTTAGAGTGCAGCATTAGGAAGGTTGAGAACCGATGGTGTGTGTATACACACACACACACACACACACACACACACACATACACACACACACGTATATACTATATATATGTATGTAGAGACCAGAGGTCAACATCAGACATTTTTCTAGTTGTTTGAGACCTTACATTTTGAGGCAGGTCTTTCATCCGACCTAGAACTTTCTGCTTTGGCTAGACTGGAAGCCATTACATTCCAGAAATCCTCTTGCTCCTGTTCCCACCCTCGACCAGCACTGGGGTTACAGAGATGCTTCCAATTGTGCCTACTTTTTTAATTTTATTTTTGTTTGGATGGATATTTTGCCTACATGATGTCTATGTACCACATGTATGCCTGGTACCCATGGAGGCCAGAGGAGGGTGACATATTTTTTGGAACTGGGGTGCAGATAATTATGAGCTGCCATAGAGGTGTTGGGAGTCAAACCCAGATCCTCTGGAAGAGCAGTCAGTGCTCTTAACCACTAAGCCATCTCTCTAGTTCTCCTTCCTTCCTTCCTTCCTTCCTTCCTTCCTTCCTTCCTTCCTCCCTCCCTCCCTCCCTCCCTCCTTCCCTCCCTCCCTCCCTCCCTCCCTCCCTCCCTCCCTTCTTCCCTCCCTCTGTCTCTCCTTCTATCCCTCCATCCCTCCCTTCCTTCCTTCTCTTTCCTTTAGGTGGATGCTGGGGATCTGAAATGAGGTCCTCATACTTGCTCAGCCAGCATTTTGCCAAGAAACCCTTTCATCAGACTTGACACATATAGACTTTTGTCTGATCGACAGCAACTATTTGAACAGTTAAGAGCTTAATGTAGCCTCCAAGATGAAGATCTGACTTGACCATGTTACTTAAAATTCCAGGCTAACAGGAAGAGAGCACAAGCCAGGAAGTTGCTTCATAAAAGACAGCACTATCCTGGCTTCTAGCTGTCCTCTTAGAAGAATATCCAGTATACTTCACTCAGACATCAATTCCAAACCTCCCGCCATCTCAGCTCCTCAGAAAATGTGATCATTAGCTCAGGAGCGGATGCCAGCATGGTGCCCTAAAAATACCAGGCTATAATGGGAGGCACCCCAAAGAGGAGGACACCCTGGTGGGGAAGTGCTGCTGGCGACAGCCATGGGGAGCCTCATAGTCTGTGAGAAATCGGTACAGAAGGAGGAAAAAAGTGAGCTGAAAGCTGTTAGATGCAGCTGCATACCACCTCGGACGAGGCGTAATAGAGAAACCCATCAACCATCAATGTTAGATTAACCCAGAAGTGGAGCAAGGTGGCTCCAGGACAAGGCTGTGGCTGGCATGGGCTCCTAGAACACAGGGACCGGAGTGCACACAGTCTCTTGTAGTGGGAGCAGGCAGGTGCCACTCCATCCTAATACCCCAAGGTACAAGAATCCCCCAGATCCAGATGACTTCTGTGAACAGCAAGGTGGTGGACTAGTTACTTTCCCAACTGCTGAGACAAAAAAAAATCCCTAACAAAAGCAATGTAAGGAAGGAAGGTTTATTCTGGTTCACAGTTTGAGGGTATGGTCCACTACGGTGGGGAAGATGTGGTCGCAAGAGGCAACTGGTCACATTGTACCTGCAGTTAGGAGGCAAAGAGACAAATTCTGCTGCTCACTTTCCCTTCTGTTACTCAGCTGACGCATATGTATGCCCAGCCATAGCGGCTTTCTCTGAGAAGCGTGATGAATCGCTTCCAATGGAAACGCAGCAGCTAAACTCACTTTTGTGCTATCAAAAAAAACAAAAAACAAAACAAAAAAAAACCAAAACAACTCAGCCTTAACACAGAGACTCCCTAAGTCTGTCCACCATCCCCGTGCCAGCCAGCCATGCCCAGTCCTTGCTGCCTCAACTCCTCCTAGGCTAGCTTTGCTGCTCTCCCCTTGCTGACTGTCCCACCACTGCCCCCTTCCTCCAGCCCAGCCTAGGCTCTTCTCTGCCAGCGTTCGCTTCTTCAGAAACTCATGGATGCTCATCCCTGCTTTCTGGCTTGTCTTTGCCAAGCCTGGCACCTCTGTGGCTCACCTTCCACAACCCTCTCCTGGTCCTCCTGGCCACACATATGCCTGCACCGTCAGCTTGCTGCTGTGGTTCCTAAGCCCCCTGTGGAGAGGCCATGCCATCTGTTTGGCTTCCACACGTCCCTGACATGTTTCTTCCAGCTCCCGAGCCGTAGCCATCACCTCTGTGCCTTTGGCTACCCACATGGCGGCCCTGTCACTTTTCCTGGAGGAGGTCCAGGACTGCGGGGTTGAGTGGCAGTGAGTTCGCCTTCCATGTGGGAAGACTGGTGCAGAGCCAGGCAGCTCTGCCAGTGACCTTGCCCCGCCATTCTTTATTAAGCTGACTCCTGCTTGGATGGGTAGCATTGCTTTTCCACGGGGAGCTGGGCTTAATATGCATATGGAAATGGCATGGGTGGTGGGTAGAAGGAAAGGATTTGGGGGAAAAGAGAGCTCAGCCATCAGGAAAGATTTAATTGCCACATTGTAACTCATTACTGTAACGTTCTCTTTCTCCCTTTCGGTTAGGATTTTAACATTGTCCAGGGAGCCACCAGACAGTATCAGACAATGTGCCAGAACCACAGACCATCTCAGGCACACAGATACCAGCTTTAACAGTGATCCTGTCACTTAGGACCCGGCAAGCTTGGGCAAGTGGATCACTCTTTCTGTTCTTCAATTTTTACCACTTGTTAAAAGGAGTCAGAAACAAGGATAGTAATAACTGTTGTGTACAGATGTACAAATGTTGTTCAGTACCCATCAGCAGCCAGCTCCAGCCCACCCGCCTCCCTGGATCTCCAAATCCACAGATAGAACCTCCTCCCATGTACAACACTTGAAGTCATTTATATATCACATAGAATACCTACTGTGAGGGGAGTGCTATATAAGCATCTGTTACACTGTAGTGTCAGCAGAGACTGACAAACAAACAAACAAAAGAAACAAAAACCAAAATCCTTATACATGTTAAATACACATAGGAATTCTTTTCTGGGCCCTTCCTTCCTTCATTCCTTACTTCGTTCCTTCATTCCTTCGTTCCTTTGTCCCTCCTTCCCTCCCTCCCTCCCTCCCTCCCTCCCTCCCTCCCTCCCTTATTCTCTCTCTCTCTCTCTCTCTCTCTCTCTCTCTCCCCCCCCCCCCTTTTGATGCAGGATCTCATATAGCCCAGGCTGACCCTGAACTCACATGTTACCAAGGATCACATTAGGTTCTTGATCTCCCTCCCTCCGCCTCCCAAGTGCTGGGATGCCAGCATGTATCACCATGTCCCCTTGGTGTGCTGCTGAAGAAGGCACCTAGGCCTTTAGCACTTTAAGAAAACCCTCTACTAACTGAACTGCATCTGAGCTACATTCTAACCTCTTTCTGAATGCTTCTATCCTGTGCCTGGTGACTCGGAGTGAAAGACGCAGGGACGCAGAGAGCAGCTGTATTTACCATGAGCTGCTGTGCTCACACCTTCAGTTTAGTTCTTGTAGACACGGCAAGCACCAATGAATTCTTTTTACAGATGGGGCATAGGGAATTACAAAGGGCCTAGATATCCAGATTCACACAGTCTGAGAGGCATGGAGTCACTGTGTGAAAGTAACCATGCTACTGTGTGCTGACTGCTGCGGTCCATACCTTTACCTGTCCCAGTGAGCCCGCATCATTGAAACACCTTTCTCTTTTTTAAAAAAAACTATTTCTTTTATTTTTGAGATTAAATATAATCACATCATTTCCCTTTTTTCCCTCCCTCTAAACTTGTCCATATATGTCTCCTTGTTCTATTTCTAATTCATTGTTTATATATATGAATAAATATACATATATGTTATTTATTAATTCCTAAACACATAGATACAACCTTCTCAGTTTATATAATTGTCTTAGTTAGGGTTTCTATTGCTGCGTTGAAACACCATGACCAAAAACAATGTGGGAAGGGAAGGGTTTATTTGGTTTTCCCTTACACAATATAGCCCATCAGTGAAGAAAGTTAGGACAGGAACTCAAACAGGGCAGGAACCTGAAGGGAAGGACCTGATGCAGAAGTAATAGAGGCTGCTTACTGGCTTGCTCTTTATGGTTTATTCCTAATGGCTTGCCCATCCTGCTTTCTTATAGACCCCAGGACTTCCAGCGCAGGGATGACAACACCCACAACAGGCTGGGCCCTATCCTGTTAACCACTAGTTACAAAAATTTCCTACAGGCTTGCCTACAGTTCAATCATATGAAGGTATTTTCTTAGTTAAGAGTCGCTCCTCAGAGATGACTTTAGCTTGTATCAAGTTGACACAAAACGATCCAGTACAATAATGTTACCTGTATTTACGCTTTTAGCGTTAACCCTTTGGTATGGATAATCAAAAAGTGTGGTCTTTTTGGGGTAGACTATGTCTCCCACTCTCCGCATACCTTGGTTGCTTGTAGTTCTTTAAGCAGGGTTGAGGCCTCTGGGCTTTCTTCTGTCCATGTTATCATGTATGTTGTTGTCCTTGTTCCTCTCGTGCTCAGGCAATGATGTTGGTGAGACTTTATGGGCGTAGCTTCTGATATTACTGGTAGACATGATCTCAGGACAAACTTCCTGTTGATCTGGATTTCACTTTCCTTCTGTCCCCTCTTCTAACATGTTCCCTGAGCCTTAGGTGTGGGGGTTGTATTGCCAACATGTATCCACAACTCTGCCTTTCGATTGGTTGCAATTTTCTGTAATGGTCTCTATCTGTTGCAAAGAGGAGTTTCTCTTTTGAGGGATGAGGAACACATTTAGAGTGTAATTAGGGATTATTCTGGTTCAGTAGAGTAGTGGTTGTAGGTTCTTCTCCAAGATCTCTGGCTTCACTAGCCCTGGAGCATTGGCTGGGCTTCCAGTGCCTTAGATAATTTCCCTCTTGTTGAGTGGGTCCTAAGTTCAATTAGAGAGCTGTTGGTTACCACCAAAGTGTGTGTTATTTATTGCACATTTAAAGTTATTATGTCACACAGGTCATTGATATGGTTCATGTGTGGGATCGTTAGGTGCTTTCCTCCTTTTGGAGCTTGCATGGTGCCTTTTAGTACATGAAAGCGAGTCCCAGAGAAGAGAATTTTAGGAGAGTTCCAGTCCAGGGACCTCTAGGCCCTGCTTTTGAAGTTCATTGAATTTTCAATAATAAAAACTTATCTTCCCCTCTGGGGTGGATAACGTAGGGCAATAGAAATAACATGTACTGTTTTGGGAATCTCTTAGACAGCCCTGACCAACAACTCAGAAGGAAGTAAAACACTCCTTTTCAATGCTAATGTGTACTTGGTCCCACATAGGGCATCAGGCTTTAGGGGTCAAAGTTCTCTTTTTCAAGAATATCTCAGGACTTGGGGCTAGAGACATGTCTCAGTGGGTAAAGCTGTGGCCCCACGAGCACAAGAACCTGAGTCTAGATCCCCAGAAACTATGTGAACCTGGGCATAGTAGTGCACTTCTGTAATCCCAGTGATGAGATGGGAACTGGAAACAAAAGAATTCCTGGAAACTTGAGGGTCAGCTACCCTGGCAAATGCAACAGTGGACAGTAAGAGACTCTCAAACGAGGTAGAAGGTGAGGATCCATCCTGAGTTTGTCCCGCAATCTTCTGATGGATGTGGTGGCATAAGCATGCCTATGCTCACACGCAAACATAAATGCGCACACACACATGCACACACATACCACACCACATACACACACACAACCCACACACACACACACACCACACATACCACACATACCCCATACACACATACCACACACACACACACCACACATACCACACACACACAACACACATACCACACACACCCCATACACACACACACCACACACACATACCACACACACATATCTTACACCACACACACGGCAATATCTTACCATTTTTTTTTTGCAACTGAAACTCAGGAGGTGATCTAGCTCCTCGGTTCACATCTGAGGCTGTAGGCAGAGCCTTTCACACCCTGTGTGACAGTGAGCAATGAAAGGCCTGCGTATGATCCCCTTCTCTCTAAATGGAGCCTCTGCTTCTATATCCCGTCAATCACTGTAGCTGCAAAATTTTGCAGTGTCTTACAAAATGAATGGATGTCGATCTTTCTATTGCATTTCGGCTTCTGCAATGAAGATCTGTGCATATCTTGTCTCTCACAAGTGGGAATTATACCACACGGAATCGTTGGTGACAACAGACCCTCGACAACAGGGTTGGCAATTACACCATCTGCCAGGACTGTGATAGATGTTAAACCAGATCCCACCCCACTGGGCTCCCCAGTTTGGTGCAGTAAGTGCAGAGCTTAGGACCTCAAGCTGAGATTTCTGCTGTCCCATGCAGGAGCTTAAATGAGAAAGCAGGACAGCTGAATGGAGAGCCTGTGATCCCATCAAAGAGACTGCATCTCAGCTCCAGCCAACGGCTGCCACGCCGTGTCATAAGGGTCTTCACATTTCTCTAGAGAGATGCAAATGTAGATTTTTATGTGCAGTTTCCTTGTGTGAAAATATCAGCCTCTAGTTCACATTAAAAAGAGACTCTCGCTTGTGGAATTTATGCCCTTTGTTTTTATGGGCTGTGATGCAGTCCTTAAGGGCTGGCGAGTGGGTACCATACAATAATAAGCACACAGGGCTTGATCCGGGGGGGGGGGAGTGGACTCAGTCAAAGGCTCTCCACTACAGCAGCCTCTGAAAAGCCACTGCAAGGCCGCTACCACTCGAGCAATGGCCCGAGATGGCCACAGTGCTCTCCAGCGTGACCACCATAACTGCCGCGGCTTTCATTCTAAGTCCAGGCTCCCATTCAGGCTTCCCTATTGTATCAGTCACTTTTCTCACTGCTGTGACCAAATTCCTGATGAAATCAGCTTAAGGAAGGAAAGATTTGTACTTGTCACAGCTTCAGGGTCCATTCCTTCTTGGTGGGGAAGTCACGAGCTTGAGGCATCCACAACCAGGAAGCAGAGAGAGAGATGAACGCTGGTGCTCAGCTCACTTTCCCTGCTTTTATTCAGCTCAGGACTCACTCCTGTGGGTGATGCTTCCTACAATAGTCTATCCCTTCTGACTCAATGAACCTAATCTTGAAATTCCTTCATGTATGTGCCAGAAATTTGTCTGTCAAGTTGCCAATCAATATCAAGCATTCTTGTTTGCTTTTCTGGCCCGATTCCTCATCCACAGAATGCAGGTTCTCTCTGGTTCTTCTCTGTGGTTACTCTATAGGCTTTAACACCTTCCATCTGCTTCTTTGAAAGGAGCTGAGCTGCTCTATCATCTTACGCTAACATCTCATCAGAGGTCAGACTTTCCTCAGTGCCTCTACCAAGCCCCAGGGTTTCCTCTGTGGATATCTGTGCTTCTCCTCTTGTGTGGTGACATCTCTATGCATAGCACTGAGCATCTCTGAAGTTAAAAAGAGCACACAGATTCTAGCCATGGAATGCTGACCTTCTGAGACTCTAGCAGTCATACTGCACTGAAGGACCTGGTTGGGGCTCAATTGTTTCTGGCCAATTCACATGGTGGAGTGCCACTACCTCCACTGACAGTTATGTTTGGACATAGGCTCTTTAAAGGGGATCACGTTGGTTAGGGTTAGGATGCTGGGCACAGTTTCACTTCAATATGACCAGTGTCTTTAGGAGATGAGGAAGTGGGGACACAGACATAAAGACAGGCAAGACCTTATAACCACAGGGAGGAAAAAAATCATCTAGGGTCAGGGACATGGCTTGACCAGCCGAGGACTTGCTTTGCAAGCATGAGGGCCAGAGTTGGATCCTTCATAACTCACATCTTTCAAAACAGACTTGTAATTTTAGCTCTGAGGAGGTAGGGACTGGAAGATCTTTTGGGACTTGCTGGTCAACAAGTCTAGCCAATTGAGGTCCAGGTAAAAAGAGAAAGACCCTGACTCAAAAATAAGGGGATGGTGTGCTGAAGAAGTCTACCTGAGGATGACCCTTGGCTTTTGCGCACGCGCGTGCACACACATTCACACACACACACACACCAGAATATACACAGTCACTCAGACATACTCCCACCCAAGAAATCAGTCATTTACAGACAAGAGATAGACCTCTGTAAAAACCAACTCCACCGATGCTTAAGTCTCAAACTTCCAGCCTTCAGAATAGGAAGCTAATGTTCTACAGGGATTTCTTTATGCCAGCCTAGCAAAGTAAAACTCTCCAAGCAAAGATCTCAGTCTTGTACTACTGGCTCCCTAGTGAGGCCTTTGCCATCTTTATGAAATGCACTTGACATCATGGCTACTGTGGGCTGCATTATAGACCTTGCGAAGGAGTTCTAACTCAGTGTTTCAGAATGGAAGCATGGGCGTAGATAATCCCTCTGCTGTGCAGGCTCCTCATTTGTTCTAACGCGAACACAGTGGGACTTTCTGGCATTGAGTGCTGTGGATAATCGGTGAAAGTCTATGGCAAAGTTCAATGGAACCCCAAGCTGAGTCCCTGAAGAGAGGCAAGTTTTGCTCTGGGGACCGGGGAAGAATGCTTGTTTGAAGCCCGTGGCCAGGAGCCACTTGGGTTCTGTTTTGTGGTTGAGTTGGAGTAGTTGACTTAAGTCAAAGGCATCAGTCATGGGGAGATATCACAGGCCTATTTTGTGTGTATGTCTCTGTGTGTGTGTGTGCAACACACACATGTGTACAAATGAAATGCATGAACTGGGCCCAGAGGAATACAAGTGTCTTGCTTGACCACTCTCTACTGTGTTATTTCGAGACAGGGTCTCTTACTGAATCTGGAGCTGGACTGCCATCTTGCAAGCCCAGAAATCCTCCTACTACTCCCAGTAGTGCTGGGATGACAGGTGTATGTGTGGCCCCACCTAGCTTTCATAGCCAGGTTCCTCAAGCATGCAAAGCAGTGCTTTTACCCTCTAGGCCATCTCCCCAGCCTCTATAATGCTATTTTTAGTGTCAGCTTTAATGGTGTGGCCAAGGCCAGCTTTAATATTCTTTAGTTGATCAGTCTTGATGACACAGTTTTGTCATTTTCTGTCAGACAAATCCTGTTTACTTCATTTGTCTGATGAACATTCCTAACTTCTAAGCTGCATTTTGACACTTTATCCTGCTGTTTTTACATTGTACCTTACAGGTATTGACCGGGACTGAAATTAGTAAAGAAAGAAAAATCATAATTAGTTGATGCCCACGGAATGAACATTTCCCAGAAAAAGACAAAACAGTGGATCCTTACTGATTTTAAACTGGGAAAGTCCTTCTCTTCTTCCTGGCAATGATTTGGAAGTCACTTGAAGTTCCTGGCTGAGGCCACAGAGCACAATTATCAGACCATTGCTTCTTGGCTTTGCTGAGTTGGCAGAGCAGAGTATGCAAGTTGACAGAGGGCCTCTCTGTAGGGTGTCTTCCCCATTGATCTTGTGTTGGCATAAGAGCAGGGGAGTTGGAAAGAGCTTCATCACCATCTCAATGGGCCCTCAGACTCCAGGGCTATATTTTCCATAGTCTGTAGCTCTGGTTTTCGACAGGGTAAACAGCTGTCTTTGTGCATTAGTGAGTAACTGCAGTATTAGTTCTAACCTATGGGTTCAAAATTTCACAGCAATGATCTATTGAAATGAGGTGATGGAAATACTGGGTCCTCACGATCTCACTAAGCAGAAAAATGGCTGATTTTGAATTCAAGTAGGAAAGAGTTGTAAATTATGGTGGGTGGGACCTTGGGTTTTATGTATATGTCCCAAGGCAATTGGTGATGGCTTCACCTGGGCCCACAGGCTTTATATGGGTCCACAAGAGGATACTTACAGGGGAACTGGATATAGAATCATAGAGGCAGAGACGTGTGCACAGTGCACCACCCTCAGGAAAGTGGCTAGTGTAGACCATTCTAAGGACAAAGAATGGAGTTTCAGAAACTCTGATGTAGGAAGGCAGAGGACTGATGTCTCAGAGGTGGGGGTGGGGAGGAAGAGAGAAAAGAAGGAGGGAGGAAGAACAGAAAAGGAAAAAGGGAAAGGAGGGAGAGAGAGTGAAAATAGAATGAGGGAGGAAAGCCAAGATGACAGAATAGGAGAAGAGAAGACAGGGAGGTAGAGAGGAGAGAAAGGGAAGAAAAAAGAGAGGAGGGGAGTAGAAAAGAGAGAAGGAAGGAGAGAGAGGGAAGGAGAGATTAGCAAGAGAAGGGGGTGGCAGAACCATGACCTCACCCCTGTCTCCTGGCTCTATTCAGGCCCTCAGAGGCCCCATGACAGAGTCCTGTCTTCTTTACTCCACCCGTGCTGACTCCAATTCTTCCCCCTCTTGTGAGAGCCTCTGCAGACTTACCCAGGAAGAGTTTTATCATAGTCATCCTTTATCCCAGTCAATTTGACAGCCAGTATTAACCATCACAGAGGGGCTCATCAGTTTCAAAGTTCTACACGTAATGGTGTTAGCAGTTTTCAGTGGAGTAAGTTTATACCAAATGGGTTTCCTGTAAGCAAAAATTCTTAACTGATATCTGCAGGCCGCTAAGGGATCCGAGAGGGTCATAGTGGGGTCTATAAACTATTTTCCACATTTCAAATGTCTGCAATTGAATGGTACCACTTTGTCAGAATCTATACACTAAAGTCGAGCACATACCCCAGGGCCCAGCAATTTCTCTACTTCATGTGTGTAGTAGATACAGAAACACTTACATATATTCCCCCAAAGATACATATCAAGTAAATCAGAGTGGTGCTGTTGGAAATAGCCAACACTGAGAAATGACCTAAATGTCTGTCAACATTAGGGCTGAAAAATAAATTCTAGTTTATTTACACTATAGAATGTGCATTAAGCCCTGAGAATGACATTTATGCAAAATGTCGGTTTGGGTTGATGTTGAGTGAATGTAGCCAGACATATAATTTACTGTAAAATTCATTTACATGAAATCCAAAGACAGAGGAAACTACTTGGTGCAACTGCAAGTCAGGAGAGGGGGTAAACCTTAAAGGGTGTTGAGAGGGAAGTTTGGGGAATTGTAAACCAAGTGGTTCCTGGTTTGATGGGTATGTTTGATGTATAAAGAAAATTTATCAGTATGTTTTTGGTATGTGTGCTTGTCTTTTGTAGATCACACCTCAATGAAAGTTTCTAAAAGTGTATAATAAAAATTTACACTATAGCTATTTCTGGTTTTTATTTCATACCAGTTAAGTATGATAATTCATCATTAAGATGAGAAAAGAAATTAATTCTCTCTGGGAAAGTCATTTGTAGGGCAACCATTTTACAAAATGTGGGCTCTGCCCAGGGAGAAAACGATTGAACATTTTCCTTGTGGACAACTTGTGAAAAAAATTTCAGAATCAGGGGCTACAATACTTTTTTTTTAAAAAAAAAATCTCTTTCTTACTCTCTGTCTTTGTGTGAATGTGTGTGTCCATGTGAGTGTTGGATCTTGTTGCACTGTTGTGTATGAAGGTTAGAGAACAACCTTGGGCATCAGTTCTTGCCTTCCTTGTTTGAGATGGGGCTCTTGTTTGCTAAGTATGTCAGGCTAGGTAGCTCAAGAGCTCCTGGGAATGCCCATGTCTGTCTTCCATCTTGCTTTGGAGCATTGAGATTACAATTACAGATGCACCTGAGTTCTGAGGCTCTGAGTTCAGGGCCTCCACTCTCGTGGCAAGTGTTTTACCTAAGGAGCCACCTTCCTGGCCCCAACATTGATAACAAACTATCTCTTTAAGAGTGTGTCTGTTACCAAGATCTCTTGAGTAAATTGGGAGCATGGGGACTTTGGGAGAGGGTAGAAGGGCAGGGGAGAGGAAGGGAGGGGAGGGGAGAAAAATAAATAGCTCAATAAAGACAATAAAAAATAAAGAAGAGTTCGCCCATAACAAAGAGAGTCAACAGAGAGTTTTGTATTTTCATAAAATATATAAGAAAATGTTAGAATTCTAGGTGACCTTGTAAGTGGATTGTGATCATTATGGCAGCCCTTTTTAGATTCATTTATTGTGACTGTCCTCTTTGGAGAGAGTGAGTGAGAAGTCTGAGTTCAAGTGGGCTTTTCCCCTCTGACCTACCCAAGGACTGAGGGAGGTCAGCTGTCTTGGCTAATGCTTGGGTGCCCTCTCCCGGTGGGTCAGCCATTAAACCAGGAAGACTCCAGGAAAGAGGAGGAATCGAATATCTGACAAAAAGTGAGTTTGTCACATGCATCAGTGAGACAAAGGATCCGTGTTCTGCTAGTACCAGGGTTGACTGCTCCTCTTGGCAACGAGATGATCTTTAACCATCTGTTGGCTATCCTTGCTACCATCTGCCATCCATCTAGTCAATGTAGTCTCCTGCTTGCTGTGTGCCTCCGGAGGGGACAGCCAGGCAGTCTGCATAGCTGAACCAATCCTTCCAGGCTCTTCGGAGACAAAGCCAAGGCAGGAGTGGCTGCAGGTGGCATGTGTGGACGGTGAGGAGTGGCCTCCACTCATTTTGGTTTGGTTCATTTAATTAGTCTGTGGCCACGGCATTGCCCTGGATGGTTTGAGGAGCTGAGTGACAGTTGTCTTTCCTGGAAGGGCAGGGATACCCCTGTTCTGGAAAGAATGGTGGGAGGCAGCAGCCAGAAGGCAGCTGCCTTCAGCCGGAGTCATGTGACTGCAAAGAATGCTCATCCCAAGCATGGCACAGTGAAAGACACAGCCCACCACGTGAGTGGTGAGACCTAATGTCCAGAAGCCGTCCTGTCTGCTGTCTGCTCCCTCCCGATCCAGGGCAAATCTCAGTAAACCTGCATTTAGGTGGGCCAATGGGAGGGAATTCAATTCTTTTCGACAATGCCTGACTCAGGGAAGAGAATTTACTCCAAATCAACTGGAGAGGAGAGATGGATTAGGGAATATCTGGTAAGAAAAGCATGGCCTTGCTGTCTTGTCAGGAGCTGACTCAGGAGTGCCTGCAGCCCTGGAGATACCACCCCTGTAGAGAAAAGGACTTGTTTAGGCTGGTGGCGGGGAGGCAGGGAGAACGGGCCCTTCAGGACATTGTAAAGCGTTTAAGATAATTAACTCAGTGCTAAGTTTTCATTAGGGGAATACAATGCTTTCCTTACTTTTTAAGCCACTTGAGTTTAAAAATTTCCTTCCTTGCAGCACAAGCCCCTAGTTAATTTGAAACTTCAGCCCCAGGCCTTCCTACTTGCGTGCGTGTTTCATCCAGCTCATTTTACTCGGCTGTGCCTTAGAAGTCGCTGTTCTTCTGACTCAAGACGTCTCAAACTTTAACTACTCTCCCCACTTCTGCACCGTAAATTTTTATTGTAAGTAATTGGCAATCTTGGATTTCTCTTACCTCGAGTCTGCTGGTTAACTATACCCATACACAAAGCCTGACAGCCATGCTTTAAAAATTGTGTAAAAACCTTATCATGCATTGTGACTGCTTACTATATGACAGATTCTATGCTAGGAAGTTTTGTGTGATTTATAGGAAGTATTAAAAAGCCTCAAAATGGTTGTGCAGGGTAGACAGTTTTTATCTCCCCGGTGTGTCGTAGGAAGTAAAGCCGAGTGTTACTCTCCAGATCACACAGCAGAGATTTGGGGGAAGGAAATGAGACGGAGCCCACCACTGGCCTTCTCTGGAGATATGTCTGTTCTCCAGTCACCTTTTCTTCAGGCCACCCTGGCTTTGTGATGCCTCTCCTGGGAACCTGTGAACAGCGTCTGCTCACTCCAGGTACATCACCAATGACAGAGGAGTCAAACGAGGAGAACCAATGATTTTACTGGGGTCTCTTACAAAAGCATAGGTGAAGGGTTACTTACAGGAGAACAGACGCATCAGAGGTAGTTACTTCATGGTACCAACCTAAATGTTAACGCACGAAAGCTTCATTGCTGAAGCTCCCCTCAGGACCTCCAGGCAGAGCTGGGCAGGTCAGAGTGTCTCCACTCCGAACGCTCGTTCCTGCTCATAGAACCTTAGGTGGTGGTTGCCCAAGGTGGGGTGGAGGCCTGTGAATCTTGTAAGTTTCAGGAGCTTGTAAGTTTGTTCACATCTTGAGGCTTATAAGCCTTTTTTACTTTCTGAGTCTTAAGGAATCTTCATGCGGGGTGGGGCGTTTCTGTTCGGAACAAAGTGTGGTACAAGAGTTCTATCCGTGTCGTCTCATGTTTTCTCACTCTTCCTTTTCAGATGTGAAGTCTCCTGCCTAGATGATTGCAGTGCAAAAGGCCACGCACTTTGTCTGGGCTACTGAATTCCTACGTATCCCATCTTTCCACTTTAACCTCTGTAACGTTTTCTTGCCATCTCCAGCAGCAGTTTCAGGGGAAGGCAGGTGCTATGCATTTGTGGAATCTCTAGGCAGGATGGCACTAGGCTCTAAATGGCTTGTCCTGGGATCAGTGGTCCTTCAGGAAAGAAGGCATTGGTTGGTTACCAGTCTGTAAACAAGTACCATTTGGATAAAACCCATGTTTCCTTATGGCATTCAGTGTCACTTAAAATCAGTCCTGAAGTTGCTTCTCCCTCATGGCTCCCAGGTACTACCTCTCTGACACCTCAGTCAGTCAGGCCAAACCCCTTGTCTGTGCCCATATCACTCCCAAATGGACTTGGCCTTACCTAGGTTTTCTATAGTCAGTTGACTGGACCTCATGAAGTCTCACGCTCTCTGTATGCAGTTAGTAGTTGCTAAGGGAAGAAGAGAGAGTTTCTTGAATTGTGTAGCCACTGGTAAGTTTTCCATGTTCCTGTAAATAACACTTCATCCACACTCCTATATGTAGTCATAAGCAAATCTACTATGCTACTAAACAACAAAATATGAAAGTAGAAGGGGAAATACATATATGTAATGTTATATACAATATAATAAATATATATTTCACATATATAAGTGTCATAATAAAATCCATTATAGTGTATAATTAATTCATAGTAATTTTTTAAAAATTGAAAATAGATTTTCTTTCATACAATATATGCTCACTATGGCCCCCTCCCCAGTTCCCCTGAAATCCTCCCCACTCCCCACCTACCCAAATCAACACCATTCTTTCTCTCTCTCCTTAGAAAACAGGTATCTATAAAATAATAATAAAATGAAATAAAATAAAAACAAAGCATAATAAGGCAAAATAGAAAAAAAGCCACAGAAAAAGCACGAGGAACACACAAATATAATAAAATTTAAAGACCCAGGGTTTTGGAATCTTAATTTTTCTCTTACCTGTAGCAAACTCTTGCAATAATAAGGCATACAAATTGGGAGGGTTCTACAGTAATGAAAAATCAATTGTATGCAAGTAAGTTCAAGATGTAGTTGAGGTGGTTTAAGGAGGGGTATAGGAAAAAAGTAGTTAGGATTTTACATTTCGTTAAGGACATTAATTGCCATTATTATTTACGTTTCTTCTTTTTTATATCTTCTGGTATAAATTTTAATTGTGGATCTTCAAGTGAAACTCTAACAAGTCTTCGGAAGGCTCCCACCACAATGCAGGATTTTTGTCTAGCTAATGAGCTCCATACAGCCTCCTTACACAGAAAGGCTCGTCAGGCCCAGTTGTCCAGAGAGTGATCACTGTGCTTTCAAAGAGTTGGCTGTGAGCCAGAGCAAGAAAGGTGCGGACCAAAGATTGCATATAGGAAGTTAACCTGTTTTCCCCAGCATTAGCCATAACGAGAGAGAGTCTATCTTCACTGTGGTATCTTTTATTAAAAAACACATATCATACTTCAAATTCTATATGTATGGTGCATCTGTGTTTGTCTCAGTGTGGATTTGTGAATGTAAGCGGGTACCTGCAGAGGCTAGAAGCATCAGAAGCCCCAGAGGTGGAGCTACAGACAGCTTGATTCACCCTATATTAATTTTGGGAAGTGAGCTTGGTCTTCTGCAAGACAGCCACATGACTCTTAACCTCCGAGTCATCTCTATAGGCCCTGGATACACTTACTTGAGTCTTACGGTTTCTTAATGAACATATATCCATTCATTATTCATCAATTTAGCATCTGTTGATGTTGTAGTATGCTTGGTGCTCTGTTAAAGTAAAGAACAGGTAAGAAGTACTTGCACTTAAAAAGCTTGCAACCTGATGTACTAGTTCATTTTATTGAGCAGTTGCTGTGCACTGACACTATTGAGTCATGTGCCAAACATGACCAACATGATTTAATTTGATCTTCACAGTAAGTTTGTAACACAGAAACCCTCATCCCCACATGATAGATAAACACTGTGAAATTCAGAGATATAAACCATTTTGTTTTTGAGTAGAAGGGCCAGGTCTTACTGCTGGGGTTGGATATTTTTCTGGTCATTTCTGTTTGCAATATTTGTGCACTGATGTAAAGTTATTTTGTTACATTGCATGCATGCATGTTTCTAGCTCTGCTTAAGATATTTTACATATCGATGCATTTTTAGGATATATTTATCATATTGCACTACACATTTCTACCTCGGATCAAGATATTATACATTGTTTACATTCTGAGGTCATTTTCCTCATTTGCTGCAAAATTGCTTAAAGTTTGCTTAATATTTTAATATAAAGCCTTAGTCTTTTAAGCTTTGTAGGTATTAAGAATTATAGGTCAATAGTCATCCATGTTTGTCAAATTACTGTTAGACTAATCAGGTTCTTTAGATATATAGAGAATGTATTCCACATAGATACATAATTTTCAAATACTTCCAAGAACTGTAGAATATGGCATTTAAATAGCTTAAGATTCTGTTGACTTGAGACACGGTTGCTCTAGGCAGCACCGATCTATTCCCAGGAGAATGTTGGGCACTGAAGACACTCCAATTGGAGCTTGTTTTCTTTTTGGCAAAACTGGCCTTTGGGCAAAGAACTGCCCCTGCCTCAACTACTGACAAAATACATATTGTCCAAACTGGACAAAAGGATTCAAGAAAAAAATGACTGCCAAACCTTGCCAAGAGAGGGTAAGATGCTTTTGAAAATTTTCTTGCCTCAGAAAACTGCCTTAGCTCAAGTTGGTTGCTCCAGTGTTGCAAATAAGACTTGGGGTGATTGCTCAGAAAGCCAGTTGTCTCTGTCATTTATTGTACCTTTTGAAAGTTGCTTTATTCTGCTTTCTGTTTGCTGAGGTAATATTATTTTCCTTCTCAGGTCTTTGCTGGAGTTGAAGACTAGATAGTCGTAGTTACTTTCTTCTTATGACTTAGCCAAGCCATTTCTAATACAAGATGTATACTCCTTAGGATAGAATAACTATTGAAACATTTAGCACGTTTCTTGCTTGCTATTGTTTATGCTGGTTGTAATTCTAATTTTTTTACTTGGTATTTGTTCTTATTGTAAATAGTTTTGTATTAGGCTTATAACTCTTTTATCTAGACAAAAGGGGGAGGTGTTGTGGGAACTCCTTCAGTCAATAACTTTTAAGATACTGGGCCACTTTGGGCATGATCACTGCCTGGCCCAATCAGCATTTTATTAAACTAGTATGAGTGACAAATCATTACAGCATACAAGAGCATTATCTCACAGCAATACTTTATGTACTGCACCATCCTTCCACTCTGAAAGTGGCCTCTTATTTTCATAGATGTACTGAACAGCTGAATGCTGACAGTAGTAAGATCTGCTCCGCTCCAGGCTTTGGATGCTCACTTCTCTGTTCACTTTGGCTGACATCTACCCCTACACTCTCCTCCTTTCTTGCCCATTATCTACTGCCTATCAACTGCATCTCAAACAAACCTTTCAAAAGTATATCCTGCTTGATCTTCACTAGAAGTCCTCCAGTTGAACACAATCTGCCTCAATATGGCGCACCCAGGCTAGAACATACCACGCCACACAAGTTTTGCCAGAGCAGAGAAAGCAGGTCTATACTCACCCTGCTATGCATACCAAATATTTTCAGGGACTCTTCAAACAATCTTGCTGACACATTGGTACTCTCTACACTTACAGCAAAGAAAAGAACTACTATTTCCTCATGAACTACTATTAAATTAGGTCTCTTTTAACCTATGCTTTTGTGTGCAATTTGATGACTGTTAACTGTTTCTTGATTAATAGGTAGTGGCCTTAATTTTCATTGTTGGTGCTCTCTACTTTAAAATATGTTTTGTTGTGTAAAAACATTGCAGTATTACATTATTTTTTTGCTGAGAGTTTTTCTTGCATATTTTAAAGTTTACTTACCTTTGCTTTTATATGCTATTGTATTTTTAAGGGCATTTCTTGTGTATAGCAACATAGCTGGATCATTAAAAATTCAGTTTGATTAGCATCATCCCTGACTGTATTCTAAATATTTGTCCTTATATCCACAGTTATGTGTACTTTTCAACCCTCATCAAGGAAACTTTTCTTTGTAACAGTTGGAGATCATTATAGAAAATCATGACTGATCAAAATGTAGAACTGTGGACCCTAGTCCCACCTGATGCATCTTCAACACAACTCCAGCAATAAGACTCAGGCATCATTGCAAAAGAGGGTTCAGAAAGACCGTTAGAGCCAGATGACGGGGGTGGGGTTACTATTAGATGGTGTATTCTGGACATGTTGGAAGCTACACCCACAAATCTCATTAACATAACTGCCCAAACATGAGCTGAACAGGGACGGCAACAAGAAACATACTCAAGTGGTCAAGAGAAAGCTCACAGGGCTCAGCCCTATGCAAAGAACTATAGGAAACTAAGGAATACTGAGAGTGGGCCAGTCTTCCCTTGAAGGGGGAAGAACATACCAATACCAAATGGTCAGCCATATAGACAGAGCATTGCACTTAGGCATTTAGGAGTTATTCAAGCCTGTGTGTGTCATGTGTGTGTATGCACACACCCCCACACACTGTGTGAATGTATGTGTAACAACTATTAAAGAAAAAGAGGCCATGAATTTGAAAGAGCAATAGTTTGGAGTTTGGAGGTAGAGAAACAAAAGGAGAAAATGATATATTTATATTATAATGTAAATAAATAGAGATTATTTTAAAATTGCAGTTTGATATTTTTAATTTGTGGTATCTGTCTATATGTATGTATGTATGTAACTAAGGATGACCCTGAACCTTTGATTCTCTTTCCTCCACCTCCCCAGTGTGGTGATTACAGGTGTGAGCCTCCAAACCCAGTTTTTGCAGTGTTGGGGATGCGTTCCAGGGTTTCATGCCTGTTAGGTGATTCTCTGAATTTTATTCATTTGTATTTATTAAACTGCACACAGTCGGATGCCTTGAGCTATGTGTTTTATTATTTTCTTCTTTCCTGTTTCCTTGTTAGATTTTTAAAGTGCTTATTCTCATTTCTATCGCAAGGTACAGATTGCTTCAAGATTAAATAAATTAAATGAATTTATTTACTTATTTGTGTGCGTGTGACGTGTGCTGTGGTGAACACATTGAAGTCAGAGTACAATTTGCAGAAGTCAATTCCTTTCTACCATATGGTCCTTAGGATCGAACTCACGTCTTCAGTGCTGGAGGCAAGTGCCCTTATCCACTGAGCCATCCCCCTGATCCTGCTCCCATTTTTCAGTGTTTACTCTAAAAATGTGTAATATTCATTCTAACTTTTTTGTGGGTTTTAAAGGATATTCAGCAATTCTTTTTCTTTTTTTTTTCTATTTTTCTTTAACGCCTGTGTTGATTTAATATTGTTATCTTGTTTCTCTTCTGTATTTCTCCTCACCCTCAGGACAGGGCTTTATATTTTTCTAATTAAAATTAATCTCATTAGTTTCAATCATCCTCTGGCTGGTGAGGGATTCTGGGGTCCAGGGCTCCAAGTGGCTCTCTTCCTGGTTTGTGCCATCTTCAATTTTCATTTGCATAAATCTAGCCAACTCATTAATTAAAGAAATTAAATAATCAGAGCTAGGTTCAGGATTTTGTGTTTTTCTTCCAGGAACCCCATGTCTTGGAGTGGAGGGTGGGAGTCTAAGAAAGTCTACTTTCCTAAGTGCCATGACCTTGTCTGACTTTAATTTGTGGTCCCCACCCCTGACTAGTAGAAGGCCATTTCTTCACTCCCTTCTCCCTGTTCCCTCCCCACTTCTCCATCATGGAAGGCTGACTGTGGATTAAAACCAAATGAGGTAGAAGCTGCTCCCCTGGTTGCCTCCTCAGTCCTCTGAGTGATGAAACTGTCATCCACATGAGGAAGGACCTCATCAGGCTTCCACAGAATGTGGCTGCAAGGATAAGAGCCATGTCGCCACGGAGCTGCACTGGAGGTAAGGATGGCCATGTCGCCACGTAGCTGCACTGGAGGTAAGGATGGCCACATAGCTGCACTGGAGGTAAGGATGGCCACATAGCTGCACTGGAGGTAAGCATGGCCATGTCGCCACATAGTTGCACTGGAGGTAAGGATGGCCATGTAGCTGCACTGGAGGTAAGGATGGCCACGTAGCTGCACTGGAGGTAAGGATGGCCATGTAGCCACGCAGCTGCACTGGAGGTAAGGATGGCCACGTAGCTGCACTGGAGGTAAGGATGGCCATGTCGTCACGTAGCTGCACTGGAGGTAAGGATGGCCATGTAGCTGCACTGGAGGTAAGGATGGCCATGTAGCCACGTTGCTGCACTGGAGGTAAGGATGGCCACATAGTTGCACTGGAGGTAAGGATGGCCATGTAGCCACGTTGCTGCACTGGAGGTAAGGATGGCCACGTAGCTGCACTGGAGGTAAGGATGGCCATGTAGCCACGTTGCTGCACTGGAGGTAAGGATGGCCACGTAGCCATGTTGCTGCACTGGAGGTAAGGATGGCCACGTAGCCATGTTGCTGCACTGGAGGTAAGGATGGCCACGTAGCCACGCAGCTGCACTGGGAGAGAGACTGTGAACCTGTCTCTGGCCTCAGTTTTGCTGCTATTGTTACAAATCAGAGCCTGAAAGCATGGCACATATGAACACACGTGAGTGCCAGGCTGCTCCTTAGTTACCTTGGTGATATCCCCTCTGTTTCTTACCCGCTCACTTCTCATCCCTTTGCAATCTGGTTTGATATTGCTTTCAACAAAGCTACTTTCTACTTCCTTAACCAAAATCTAGGAACTTGTTTGTTATGTTTCAATTCTAGGAATTCCCTTTGTATTTGGCACCATGGATCCTTCCTAGAATCCCTCCCCTCCTTCCCTCTTTTCTACCATTGAAGGTAGTGCCCCCTTTGTTCTTTTCCTCTGTTATATGGACTTTCTTTTTCCTCAACTCCCAGGCACACCCCAATTGTTGCCTTTCTCTTGATCCTTACTAGTTAATGCTCCCTGCACCGAGTCTTTATGCTGTTTTATCTCCAGTGTCTCAATTCTTCTGGATGATACTGTTATCTTCCCATCCACAGACGCTGAAGAACTGCCCCTTAAATGTTGTGGCACATTACTTTAACTGGGCAAAGACACCTTACATTTGTTTATGCTTCAGAATATTGCTTTAACTATGTAGAGGCATGTTACATTTGTTTATGCTGCAGTATTTTAACGATGTAAAGGTGTGTTACATTTGTTTATGCTGCCTTTGTTAATGATGTACAGATGTGTTACATTTGTTTATTCCGCATCTGTTTAATTATGTAAAGATGTGTTGCATTTGTTTCACCTTGCCTGCCTAAGGCACCTACTGGTTTACTAAAAAGCTTAATGGACAATTGCTAGGCAGAAGAGGTATAGGCAGCACTGGGTGGCAGAGAAAATAAATAGGAGTAGAAATCTATGCTATTCCCCCACCAGCCTTCCAGGGCACTTAAAAAAAGATTTGTTTATTTTTATTTGTTATGTGTATTTTGTCTGCATGTGTGCGCCATGTGTGTGCTTGTGTTCAGAGAGACCAGAAGAGGGTGCTGGAGCCTCAGGAACTAGAATTACCCATTGTTGTGAGCTACCATGTGGGGCCGGGAACCTATCTGGGTTCTCTTCAGGAGCATCCAGTGTGCTGAGCATAACCATTCTTTTGTTTGTTTGTGTTTATTTATTGTTTTTTTTCAAGACAGGGTTTCTCTGTGTTTCAGCCCAGGTTCTTCTCTGCTTGCCAAGTGCTGGGATTAAAGGCTTGTGCCATAACCACTAAGCAACCTCCAAACTATTCTTACTTCTCCTTTACCTTGATCCAGTCTGTGGTTGTTTCTTGGGTACAGCCCTGTATGACTGGGAGCTCTATGAGGTACGAAGCCTCTTACTTCATCTTTGACAATAGCTTTGCACACTGTGGGTGTTCACTTAGTGCCCTGTGAACAGTAGACACCCCTGAAACATTTGCTAAATTGAATTGTGTGCAGACCAATGTAGCAGAAGGCAGTGGGGATTCCCATAATACTATCAAGCCTTGCTTTCTCCCAGAGGAGAGCGAGTATGTGCTGTATGAAAGAAATTCAGATAAGATTCTGACTAGATTTTCTTCCAGTAATTGAAGTCTGTGTTCCAAAGTCAGATAGCTCAGTGAATAAATCTTTCAGAACCTACAAGTATTTTGTCTACACAAAGTCACAGAATTGGCACAGGGTTCTGGATAACTTGACAATTTATTCAACTTGTTAAAGCTTTCTTTGGCTTGTTAAAAATTTCAAACTGACTTATCTTAGAAATCTGGCTTTTTTTAAGAAATATATTTTTAGGGTTCTGAATAGTTAATTTTTCTCGAGATCTTTGGGTATGAACCAGAGAGGAAGAATGTTAATTAAAGAGAGAGGATGCCTGATGTGGGATTCCCTCTGTATGCTGTGAATTTATTTTATTACCGTTGAGTAATAAAAAAGCTGGTTTGGCCTATGGCAGGGCAGAATATAGCCAGGCTGGAAGGAATATATAGAAAGAGTAGGTGAAGTTGAAGAGACACCATGTAGCTGTTGAAGGAGAAAGTCTCCAGAACATTACCTGGTAGGCCACAGCCTTGTGGTGATACATAGATTAATAGAAATGGGTTAATTTAAGATGTAAGACTTACTTAATAAGAAGCCTGAGCTAATAGGCCAAAAAGGGTTGGAATTACTAGAGTTTCTGTGTGATTATTTGGATCTGGATGGCTGGAAATCGAGCAGTCTCTGTTACAGATGTCACCAGACAGAGTTCAAGAAAGAAATCAGGCAAGGTACCTAGTTTCTGTTCCTGGCCCTACTTCTAATGATTATTACTTCATTCTACATCTCTGGAATTTGATCTCTACATAATATACAACCACCAGTTAAGAAAACTTTCTAAGATCTTCAGCTTTATGCACCTCGGGAGAAGGGTTTTATGGTCATAGTCCACAAGATACTTTTGCTTTCCTGCTCTTCGCTCTACAGCGTCCATCTGGCAGGTGTGCTGGTGTTGGCCCCTTGACAGAATCACGGCATGTTGGAGGGGGATTATTCTGATTACATTCTTTAAATGGGAAGACCTGTGTACTGTGGGTGGTGCCATTCCCTAGGCAGAAGCATAAGGAGAGAAGGGAAGGTGATTGTCTGCTGCAGTACTGAGATACAAGAGCTTACTCTAGCTCCCCTGTAGCCACGACTCCCCCTGCAGTAGCAGACTGTGACTTTGAATTCTGAGCAGGGATAACCCCTTTCACACTTTTTTCTTTTGGTCAGAGCATTGTATCACAGCAACAGAAAAAGAAGCTTAGATAACAGGGAACATGGACTTACCAAAGGAAGGAAGTATGAAGTTGGCTGTGCCCCACTTTTTTTCCTCCACCTTAATCTTGCCTTATTGTGTTTATAAAGAACCAGCATTGCCTGTTGAAATATAAACTCAGAAAAAGAGGCCTTGTTTAATTTCCCCAGAACCATGGCTCCAGACCTCAAGCATGCTGTTTGCTCAACTGACCATTTGAAAACTGGAGCGTGGCTGTGTCCAGTCTGTGTGGTGACCTGCTGAAGGTGAAGCGCTCAGCTTTGTAGGGGTGATTTATGATTCCTATTTGTTACTATCGATTTTAATTATGTACTTTATTTTTATCAATATTCTATATGGACCTAGAAACTTTCAAAAGCACACATGAGAGAGAGAAAGAGGGAGGGAGAAATGGGGGAGGGAGGGAGGAAGGGAGGGAGAGAGAGAGAGAAAGAGAGAGAGAGAGAGAGAGAGAGAGAGAGAGAAAACTAGCAAAACGGAAGTCTTAAAGCTCTGGTATTTTTGTTACATTTCATATCCCAAGTTATGAGATAACCCCTAATGCCGACATTTCTGACTCCTGAGCAGTTTCTCAGCTGAGTTCTGGAGGGGTAAGCAGTTGGTAGGAACCTTTGTCTATGATGTTTATATGGTGGGTGTGCATTTATTTCTGTATTGTATGTTCAGGCACATATGTGTTTGCAGCTACTCACACACAGGTCAACTTTGCTGCGTTCAGATGCTGTCCATCCTGTGTCTTCAGACAAGGTCTCTCCCTGGCCTGGGACTCATCAGTTAAGCTGTGATAGGCAGAGAGTGAGCCACAGAGACCTGCTTGTCCCCACCTCCACCAGCACTGGAGTTATGAGGACACACTACGCATGGCCTTTTCTTTTTGGTGTGGGTTCTTGACATGGAACCCAGGTCTTCATGCTTGGGAAGCAGGCATCCCACGGACTAAGCTGTCTCCAGCCCTGAACAGCTGTTTTAATGTAAAGATCACTTTACAGTGGGAATCTGGAGAAGGTGATGTGTCCATAGCTCTGCCTAGAATCTGTAAACACACAGCCCTTCCTGGTGTCTGGTCAAAGGTCAAGGCCAAGGCTTTTGGTGGAAGCATTTGAATACATGCTCTCTTCTTGCCCAGATATTGCACTCAGTGCCTCTTTTCTCTCTGGAGATGGAGAATCTTAAAACTGTGTAAAAGAGAACGTGCGCACAAACCCTTCTAGTCAGCTGTGTTCACTTCCTGGATCGTACCGCTCTTTTAGGCTCACCTAATTAAGTACTGCTTTGGAATCTTTCCAAAGTTTCAGCCTATCCTTATTTTTAATTTTTACCTTTCCACTCATGTTTCATCAGCTTCTGGATTATTTAGTGATGTTTCAACTGAATGGACAGCAGCTGACATTTCACGTGCTCTGGAAGGCAGCTTGCTGTGGCAAATGCGGAGGTCATCTCAAAGCAATCCTCTGCCTGGATTTTGTCCTGTTAGGGAAGCAGGCTGCTAATCCCCCTTTTATTTCCTGGAGAGGTTTGCCACTGCTTTGATGGTGCCCTTCAAGTGTCTCTTCCACCCAAATGTCAGAGACATTTCTCTCATTTTCTAGGTTTTGTTGATGTATAATTGATAGATTAAAAATTGCACACATATGCCATGTTGTTCTGTAAAGGTGTGTATTATGAAACATACCATAAAATAAGTGGATATCCATCATTTTGTATAGTTATCATTTGGGAGGGGCATACTCAGAATCATGAATACCTCCTCATCTAGAAAATGTTAAGTATCCATTTGTATCTTATTAATTGATGTCGTATATCTGTGATGATACATTCTTTGAACTGCTTTCCTCACTTTTCCAGTCCCTCCTCCCTGAGAACTGCCAGGGTATTCTCTAAGTTCTACATTCTTCACATGTGAGCTCAAGCAGCATTTGCCTTCCGGTGCCTGGTTTATTTCTCTTAGTATTACATCCTCAGGCCATTCATGTGATCACAACAGACACATTTCCTTTTTTTGTAAGACTGAATAGTATTTCACTGGGCTTCTGTCAAATACCGTCATTATCCACCCATCTGTTTGTGGATCCTGAGTTGTTGTCAATAGTGCTATATGAGAAAAGAAATGACCTACAATTGGGAAAATATTTGAAATAATGCGTCTGACAAAATGTCAATATCCAAAATATGTAAGACAGAAGCCACATATTCTCTCTCATATGCAGTCCATAGCTTCAAACATTCAGATTAAGTGCATAACACAGAGAAACCAGGAAAGTATAAAGCAGCGGTTCCCAACCCGCTGGTCATGACCCCTTTGATGGTTGCATATCAGATAGCCTGCTTATAAAATATTACATTACTATTCAGAGCAGTAGCAAAGTGGCAGTTATGAAGTAGCAATGAAAATGTCACCACAGTGTAAGGAACTGTCTTAAAGGTTTGCAGTGTAGGAATGTTGAGAGAACCACGGGTATAGAGGGACCAGAGGTGGGGCTGATGGGGGAACAGTAGGATACAAGTATAGGAAGCAACTGGGAAGGGGAAGAGGGTCAAAGAACAAGAAGCAGGCATGAGGGAAAGTAATACCAAGGTTGCTTGACAGAGCCACAAGGAATCATATTATCTTATATTTACTATATTATAATACTGTAACATATATGTATATATACATACACACACGTGCACACACACATATGTGTATATGTATATATATACATTACATTGAGCTTGCCATGCTTCCCATAAGAACCATAGACTCACAAAAACTCTAGTACCAGGCATGAGAAACGTTGTTGGTCAGGGTTGTTTAACTGGTACCCAAACAGCTTAGATTATTGATATCGCCCTTGGTTGCTCTCAGGGCTAGAAGATGGGCTTCTATTATAGAAGACACTGTGCTCTTAGGACACAGCACTTGAATTGTTCAGGCTGATCTAATGTGAAAGTCTCTTTACTTCTGTCCAGCTTCCATGGTACCAGAAGATGTCAGGCAAGTTGCCAAGGGAGGAAAATAATTAATAGTCCTACCGGATACAGCAGCTATGGGCCACAGAAATGGTCAGTGTGACAACAAATCCATAAAGATGCAGTGAGTGGCGCTTTCATGGCAGTGGTAGCCAACAGCTGTCTAGTTAAACTTTAAGGCCCCTGCGCAGAAGAGAAGCCATGGCTGGTATTAGAAACCTAGCCAACTTTCCCGGGCTAGTAAGGTCATGAACCTTAAAAACAAATCTACTATTGCCACTCTGATAGACTAGCATAATTCCCTATGACGTTCTAAACCTTATCCTTATGCACACGAATAAGCAGAGCTACCATCCTTCATCAAAGAGGTTTCTTTAACAGCACATGGAGAGCGTCCCAGAAAACCACATCTGGACACGGAACAGAGATTAATAGACTGCAGTGAGCCCAGCCCCAATAGATACATTTACACCATAGCTCCTGTGTCTATGGCACAGGGGACATCATAGAACAGGAGCAGAAAGCCTGTAAGGGCCAGAATGCCAGGAAGTCTGGGGTGAAGCAGTCTCTCCTAGAAAAGGCTGCATAGGCAAGACGGGAGCAGTGGCGACATCAATAGATAGGCTAGCATGTAAGGAGGGGCATCTTATGAGGTCCTACTCCTAGATAAAGAACTACAGGGACTGGAGAGAGAGGGAGAGATAGAGAGAGGGAGAGGGATAGAGAGAGATTAGCACTAGCACTTCCTAGAGATGAGCTCCGTAATTGGTTATTCAAGACAAAGTTGTCAGTTCCAAAATTTTATGCACACACACAACAAAAATTGACTCAGCAAGTTGTATTTATATATTTATGCATACACATACATGTGTGTAACATTAATTTCAGAATGGGAGGATGGGAGGAGATGAAAGGAGAATGTCTGGGGGGGGGGTTGAAGAGAGGAAAGGGAAGGGGGTTAGTGTTATTCCAAAAGTGTGTGTGTGTATGAAACAGCACAGAAATAATCAGATTTAAAGCAAGCAAAAGACCTCAATATGACATTTATGAGGAAAAAAAAACACTTGGAAGGCAGCTGAGGAGTATGAAAATGTGTTGAGGATTACTAGTAACTAGAGGAAATGAAAATTAAAACAACAATAAGATAGTTCTAGCACCTGTTGGGATAACTTGATTCAAAGCACAGGCAGTAAAAAGTGCTGATGAGGATGTAGCAGGAAGAGACTCCGTGCCCATAGCTGGGGTATGGATTGGGGCGGCTGTGATGGGAAGCGGTCAAAAGCTCTTCAGGGTATTTACAACAAGGCTATCAGGGTGAGGTGGCACTCATTTGGCAGAGCGCTTCCCCAGCAGCGCAGATACCCGGTGTGGTGGTGCAGACTTGCAATCTCAGCCCTTGGGATGTGGAAGCAGAAGGACCAGGCGTTTAACATCAGCCACAGCTTCATAGTGGCTTCAGATCTAGCCCGGGTTATGTAAGACCCTATCTCGAGGAAATACAGGACTTCCAGATGATTCCACCTATCTTCTCAACACATCTAAGATAAATAAAGAGAGCTGTATTCTTATTCTTACTGTGGGTCCTGTTCAAAGTGCCCAAGGCTGGTTTCTATTTGATCATCACTGTGGATTAAAGATACGGGTGGTTTGAATTTTCCTTCCTTGGTCTGTGCAGATCACTCAGACACACACACACAACTGTTTCAATGCTGTGCACCGGGACCGCTGAGATGGGTCTGGACAATTGTGCCTCACTGTTGCCACAGGGAGAAAATACTGCAGTGTTCTCACAAGGTGCTGCAAATGTAGAATTCAAATCTTGGACCCCACTTTAAGAAGAGTGGTGGGTACTCGTGTGTGTGTGTGCGCTCACACACACACACAGGCTTATGTGTGCATGCGTGTGTATGTGCATGCGTGCGTCCAGAAAGACAGGGGTATGGGAAACAGAAGCAAGAGTGCCACAGGTAGCAGGGGCCGAGAATGCAGGTAAATGGAGCGCTGCTGCTGCATCCATCAGGGCTGTATTTGGACACAAGCGAAGCAGCTCGACCTCAGCCAGGAGTCGCCTGCAGAGGCATCAGCACAGACCTGAGCAGGTGGATGTGTCAGACAAAGTACATCTCACATACCCAGAGCCAGAGTTCTTTATTATCTCACTGTATGAGTTATAGATGAGCTGCGAGAGACAAATATTGCTTAAATTTCCCTAGTAAGAACATTTTAAAAATTATCCCCATATCCCTTCTGCTTGCCTCCGAAAACCAAATGTTTGATAATATAGAGAACAAACATTTATTTCTCCCCGACAGATGAGAGCAGGCTGTGCCCAAAGAACTAATTTCAGGAGCAGAACTAGTCAGACTGGTCCATGACGGAGGGCGTCCCTGCATCTATTCTATGAAGCGGTTGTTCTGGGCCTCATTGTCTCATTGATCTTCACCTCCATCGGAAAGCATGCCAGCTTGGGCCTGGCCCTGCCTTCCCCACAGGCCAGCGCCTCAAAGCCAAGGCAATAGATCTGATCCTGAAAGCCCAGCCCCCATTCATTTGGCTTGGATTTATTAAACTCCATTGCTGGGAAATTATGTGTCACAGGGACACTAAGGCTGTGTGCCACGAGCCCTGGCCTATATTTTTAATCCCTTGTCTTTGTCAGCACCTTCTCTCTCTGCCCAGGATTTTTGTGTTTCTCCTGAGTTTCCAGAGCGTCTCTAAAGCACCCATTTCTCTCTCCCCACCTGCTCTCTTGTGTGATTTATAATAGGCCTGGAAGAAAATGTCCATTCAAATAGGAAAGAGGAGATTATGTCCCCGAAGAAGGAATTTGGCAATGTTATTTGGAGCTGAAGCCTGTGACATTAAAAATAAAATTGTACGCTGGGTGAGGCTGCTGTGGAAGGTGCATGTTGAGCATTGTGGCAGCCGAGAGAAAAGTGTTCCCACAGGCAATCACAGCCCAGGGCACCGCAGACAACGGGATCCGAGAGCGTCAGGATTCATGGTTTCTCTGTGTAAGAATCATTTAGGAACAAACAATATTTTTTTTATCATCGCCCACTGTTTCTTTTAAACAAGGGTTAAAGTGATTAAATGAATTATCTTTTAAGTATATAGTAAAGCAGTGGCCACTCAGGGTGGGGGTGGGAAGGAATAAAACGTTGTCTGTTTGATCTTGTCCAATCAATAGGAACCTCAGGGGTTCCTGTTCAATGAAGATTTTCAAAAGACTGCTGGCATCCTCACAAGCAGGCCTATGCTTTCTGACATCTCAATATAAACTCGGCAGCAACTGACATCTGTTTGCTCTACAATATGAGCATTCGTTGTGAATTCTATTTTATGCATACATGTTGTATGTGTGCATGTGTGTACACACATATACATGGGTATACATGTGTGTGCATGTGTGTCCACACATACACATGGGTATACGTGTATGCGCATGTGTGTGAGGACCTGAAGTTGACATGGAATGTTTTCCTCAATCTTTCTTCACTCTGCTTGCTGTGGCATGGTCTCCTGCTGAATGTGGAGCTGTTTCTGACTTCTCTAGCCAGCCAGCCTGCCTGGTCCTGGGCTCTGCTTCCCTAGTGCAGGGCCCAAAGGAAGCTGCCACACCTGTCGGCTTTTTATGTGGGTCCTGGAGAGCCAAACTCCAGTTCTTCTTCTTGTGAGTACCTTATTCGCTGAGCCAGCTCCCAAGAGCCATGAATTCTACATTCCGAGGACCTTTCCTCATGTGTCCGGATTATAAGTGCATAAATTCCCCATTTCCAGGAGTCTTCATGATGACAGCCACAGCTCAGAAGTTTTCAGAGCCGACGTTCTGCTTTCAAGTTCTGGCTGGTTGCTTCTCAGAGAGTTGCTATTTTAGCCTGAAGATTTGCATAATTTCTTACTGGTCTAAAACTATGCGGGGGAACGGCTGATGGGGAAACTTCTTGGTTTCTCTGTCAGCTCATTTCTAGGTCTGAATGAGAACTACGGTCTTGTCACATCTGCAGAATACGACACCGCGTTCGTACCTTTATCTGTCTATCACTCAGACCCCACATCCAGTTTTCTTTCAAGCGCCCACCTCTCAGATCCTGCCACCTGTCTTCTCCCATTTGGCTCATTTCTCTCCGCAGTAGTAGTTCTCCTGTCCCTGCACTGTTGCTGTGTTGCTGTGTGAGCCTTCTTAGGCATTCCTCCCATGGACGACTGCAAGACCCTCTACCGGCTACTGAGTTTTCCCCAACATGGCCCCATTCACCCCACATCCATCTTTGTCTTTGATGTTGGGTCCTTTGCCTTTTCTTGGCACCTGTTATGTGACACTTTGGGGTGGGGGAGACAGAAATAGTATCTGTTTACCTCAACAGGACACTGACAACAGACAGAAGAAATGATTCCACCCAAATCTAGTTTAACTTGGTGAATGTACTAGGGTTGTTTTAAGAAAAGCAGAGTGTGGGGGACTCAAAGGCAGTTGTTTCACAGGAACCCCACCTCAGCATGCGTGATAACTCACTAGAGCTGCATGCTCAATCCTCAATCAGTCAGGAGGGGTGGGAGGGAGAGGCCGAGAGGGCAGGAGAGACCTGCAGGCAGCTTTATGGAGGTTTCCTTTCCCCACTAACTGTTAATCTTGGGGAAGTGTCTTGTGAATAGCTGAAGTTTCAGTTTGGGGGAACTTGCATTGTTTCCTTCCTGAGTCTTGTCAGCCATCTGCCTGGAGTGTTTAAAGTCTCACCTCTCTTGCCCCTCTTTTCTTGTGGCCTCCCCAGTGCTGCTCAACTTAAGAGTGAACTTCCTCAGTCGCCACGGTCGCGGCTTCCATCTGAGAGCGCCTTGCTGTACACCTTTGTAAAATTACTCTGGTTCAGAGCAATGCAAATCTCATTTCTCATCGATAGTTAGGTCATAGGCTCCGTGAGGGCAGGGTGAACCTGTCTTCTTCATAGAACCTGAAATGTATCTGATGTTCAGGAAATGCTCATTGTATCGGATATCAATCATGGCAACAGCTGATTCCTTTTATAGAAGTGTATTTCTTATGTAGAAAAAAGTCCAACTCAGCATGGAAAAGTGAAAAGTAGAGGCATTAGCTATTAGGATACAAATGTAGTTTGACCAACGCTAACTGGACTTTTAAAGTGAGTGTGTGTGTGTGTGTGTGTGACATAAATGTTGAGTGAATAAGTTGTTTGGTTTTAATTAGTAATCTTAAACCACTCATTTGGTTGTTCATGCCGCATGGATTCTGAGTCCCTCCGTACTCATGCACACATGGGTAGCACTAACTGGACTTGGTTATTAAAAAAGAAAAGAAAAGAAGTTGAGAGGGGGCATGTTGGGGGGAACTGGATAGAGGTGAAGGGGAAGATAAGGTCACATTTCATTTTATACATGTATGAGATTGTCAAAGAACAAATTTCAAAAATGGGTTAACAGTATAACAAAAGTAATGACAGAAAAAATTTCACTAAAAATTGATTGAAAACACCAACTATGGAAAAATAGTTTACTTGTTTTCATACTGTTCTTTTTGTATTTTTAAAAATTTATGCCATTTTTCTCTGTGCTGTTTAATAAACAAATACACATAAGCACACAGGACGGCTTCAGGGGTGAGATGAGATGATACCTCGGTACTGTATCTCCTAGAAGCATTCTTTGCGAACACATTGGCAATCACAAACTTTCAAGTCATAGTTGTTTTCAGAAATGTTGATGAGTTAAAAAAATAAAACCAAACACAAAAAACCAAAATCTGAATAAAAGATAAAAAAAATATTCTAGTTGCTACCACACATTCCAGTATCAGAATCACTTGGTGACCAGCCCTGGGACAAATCCCCACCCCTGTGCTATGAAAACTGCAGTCATAAAAGCTAGGGGATGAGAAATAACCCTGTGTCCAAGGGCTCCTTCAGTGAGATGGAGATAGGAGATAACATGCGCTTCGCATCTCCAGACGACACCAGTTCAGGCCTTGACTGTCTTGGTTTGGCAGAAATTATGGCATTCACCTTTGCCACAGACAGCATCTCCCTGGGACTTTCCTGAAGAGCACAGTGCGGTTTCAGCCCTTTGAAGATAGATGGAGACATCAAATGCTTGTATGGAAACAACAATCAGTGTGGTCTTGGAAGGCCTTGGAGTTTCTGCCTTTGGGGCCACCCATAGCGATCAGCGCCCCTGGTGTGTCTGAATATCTCAGGAGTGGATTTAATTTACTTTTAAGCTAAGAATGACATGGAGGAGAAATCCTTACCATTACGATTTTACAGTTCAAATTCAAGAAATAGCCCTGTTCATAAATGTGCTTTTCCTGGGTGTTCCTGTGAGTCTCACTGAGGCTACTTTGATCAAGTCATCATACTCCTCAAGACATTCAGTGTTGATTCCTCAGCCATGGGTAGATGTCCCCCCTTTTCTTCCCGCCTAAATTTTTCAGTTATAGATTTTGATTGTCGGGTTTCTGGAGTAGATAGGTTAGATGTTTCTTCTATTTATTTCATTTTTAAGTGTTTGTGCTTGTATGTGTGTGGTATGTGCATGTGTAACATATATGCATGTGTTGTGTGTGCCCATATGTCCTTTCCTATAACTTAGGACATAGGACATCCTGCCTTATCACTTCTGTCTTATTCCACTGAGGCCGAGTCTCTCATTGAACTTGAAGTGAGACTGTCAACCATCAAGTCCCAGAGGTCTTCCTGTCCCTAAACCTCATGGGTGCAGGGATGCATGTAACCATGGCTGGATTTTCATGTGAGTGTTAGAGATTTGAACTCAGGTACCCATCCACTGAGCTATCTCCTTACCCTCTCCTCTTTATTTCTACTACCTTAGTCTCCTTGTCTCTTGGACTGTGCAGACCCCCCTTGGATGAGGAAAGAAGTCCTGAAATCTTCCAGTCAATCAGCGAATGTTCATTGTGTGGTTTTCACTCAGTACAGCATTGATGCTACGAGGCCCTTATTGTTCTCCCAGGGGGTGGTATCCATGAGAACGTACTGCATTGCAAGATGGCTTGCTACCACATACTGAGCTGATGGCTCAGAATACACAAGAGGCATTGGGAGCTCAGTGAGAAATAGAAACAAAAGCTGCCTGAAGAGGCAGTGTTTAGTTATGAAAGCTTCAGAGGAAGGGGAGGCGCTGTGTGGGTTTTAGAGGAAGTCAACAGCATCATAAACTTCCAATGGACCTGTTTGCAGCTTAGGATGCATGATGGAGAATCAGGAAAAACGGGTTTGGGGGACAGAGAGGGCTGGATTACTAATAGCTTTGACTGATATAGGGACTTTAATGGAATAGCCAGCCTTGTGAGGTGGGCAATGAGACACTGATGATTTTGACCCAATCCCTGAAACTCGGAGGACTTAGCCTCATTTCTTGTAAGAATTTTCAGTGAACCATGACAGAAAGGAGACTAGAAAGAGGAGTTAAAGTTAAGTTTGGGGAGTTGGGGAGATGGCTCTACAGTTAAGGTACTTTCTGCTCAACTATGAGGACCAGAGTTCAGAGTTCGGTTCCCTAGAAACTCATAAATGCCAGTTGGGTGTGGCAGGCCACTCGTAATTCTAGTCTTGCAGGGTGGAAACCTGTGATCCCCAGTGCAAGCTGGTTAGGGAGACTAGCCATGTCTGTAAGCTCTGGGTTTGACTGAGAGACCTGCCTCCCTGAATAAGGTGGAAAAACCCACCAGGAATGGTTCCTAACATCAACCCACATGCATTCATGTGCAAACATCCCCTCCCATGTGCCCGCTTACATGCAGAATCATTCATACGCACACACATTCCCACACCATCACCACCACTACTACCATATTACATACACCCGTGAAAGGTGGAAAAGTAAAATCAATTTAAATTTTTCAATAATGATCTCTTAACGTAGAGGATTTCCATCTTCCTAGTTCTCAGAGATGATGGAGAATTAGCTTCTTGTCATTTTCCCTTCTCTTTGTCTTGCCCTTTGTGTGCTCATTGAGAGGAGATTTACATATGAAAAGTTTATTACAGATTCCACTAAGAAAATTGTACATTGTTGATAAATGTATCTTTTTTATAATCCCCGCTGTTATTAGGACACTGCTAATTTTATTAGGACTTCCTCAAAGGAAAAATAAAATGAAATAAATGCCTGTGTAACCTGCCATTATCTTGTCTGCCCCTGCCTTACTCTGCTTGCCAAAATGCTAATGGAGAGAGCAAGGGTTGCCCAGGGATTTTATTTTCTGGTGACATTTCAGCACCCCTCCAATACAGGGCTGCACTGGAAACTGGCAGTTCCTGAGACAAACAGTAACCATTCAGAGGCAAGCACCTGCCACATGGACCAGGAACAGCAGAGCTGCCTCTGCAACCCAAGTATGATACCGTAATTCTTCCAATGAGCCAGCCCTCTTAGATGCCCCGAGGTCAGCTGGTTTCAGGATGGTAGGCTTGCAGATGTTCTGTCCTCAGTGCTTTGTCATTGGTCAGCATTCCCCGAACAGTCAGAAGTTTGAAGTATGATGGCAGTAGTACCCCAAGGTCATCACCATCTTTCTTTCAACTTCTCAGCCACGAGTCAGGTCACAAGATGTTCAAAATACGTTGACTTCAAAGATTATTAGGCTCTTACCTAGTTCTTAAAATTCTTTTTATGGACTATTCGATTCAGCAGTAGTTAAAACAACATTTGATTGATTTTTCTCTGAAGGATGAAGCACGTGATTTTACTGCCACAAGTCTGGTGTTTTTAATATACCAGTTTAATGTTGATGTTCCAAGGAGTTATCATAGGTCCCTGCATTTATGGCCAGTATGGAACCTATGATCAGAATCTTCCAGCAGCCCACCTTCAGGAATTTCTCTGAAATACTTGATAAGACAGGCTGAATAACCACACTGATCTCTCTCTAGCCTGAGCTGAGATCACCGGTAGTGTTACTCACAATATTGACTGGCTTTACTTTGAGTCGCTTCTGACTCCCGTAAGCCAGCTCCAGTCTGAAAGAATGAAGTTGTGCCATCATTGAAGATTACCAAGAGTGTGTTTAAAGGAACAACATTTCAGAAATGGTTGCTCAGTGAGTTCCATCAACATCATCTGAAGGGTGTCATTTAGGAGATAAATGTGAACAAGAAAAGGTGCAACTGTAACACTTCCTACACGCCAGTACTGTAATTAACTTTTGTTGTTGGGAGGCCGCTTGTTCATTTCCCAACTGCTCAACCCTAAAATAATCATACAGAAACCATATAATTTGTAATACTGTTTAGCCCATTAGCTCTAGCTTTTTATTTGCTAACTCTTACATCTTAATTTAACCCATCTTCATTAACCTGTGTATCACCATGTGGCTGTGGCTTACTGGTTAAAGTTCTGGAGTTTGTCTTCAGTGGGGCTACATGACTTCTCCTCAACTCTGCCTCCTTTCTCCCAGAATTCTGTTTAAGTTTCTCTGCCTACATAAATCCTGCCCTATCAACAGGCCAAGGCAATTTCTTTATTAACCAATGGTATTCACAGCATACAAAGGGGAATCCCACATTACTTCCCCCTTTCTGTTTAAATGAAAATTTAGCATAGTAAAATTACCCATAACAAAACAGGTATCAAGCAATATTACAGTTACAATATTTATATCTACTTTACATTTTATCATAACTAAGGAAAACTATAACAATTTATTCTTCAACTCCATCAAAGACTCCAGAAGGATATAATATTACCTAAGTAAACAGGAAGTGCATTGTAAGCAATGTCCAAAACTCTAGAAAGCCATCCAAAGTAGTTCTTCTGTATTGTTGTGGCATCCATCTTCAGCCTACTGGCCCATAGTATCAGGCTAACTTTTTAGTCACTTTCTCCTGTGTCCTGCAGAATATCTAACAGACTCTTTTATGAAGCAGGAACCCTGAAGGACCATCTCACCTTTAGGCAAGTTCAGCAGTCATTTCTCTGTGGGTCCTGCATGTCCAGTTCACATAGCATACCATCAAGCAGTCCAGACAAGAGCACTTTCTTGCCCAAATGGCTAGCAAACTCTATAAGGATCCTCTTCGATTCCCATCTTCCTCTTGAAGTAATTGGTGCTGTTAGGAGCAGATGTGTCTCACTGTCATGAAAAGTCCTAAGTTCCTAAAACATTTTAAATGCCATATTCTGTAGTCTTTGAAAGGTTTGAAAAACGCCTATTCATCTGAAATACATCTCTGTACATCTAGAAAATCTAACTAATATGACTACAAGCTTGACTATTATAGATGACTCTCTATTTACCTATAGTTCTTAATTATACATTATATTTTTAAATGAGCTGCATAATCACAATACCTTAATCAAGAGTCAAGAGCAGAAATATATATACACACACATATACATATATATATATAAACAAAATTGACCCAAATTTGTATTAATAAACCAAGATCCATAACAATGCAAATCTCTATGGCATATCCTCTTTGAAATGTAAAGAAACATTTATAAACAATATTTGGGAATATGGGCATAGTTCTCTCCAAACTTCTTCCTGCTTTTTGTTGGGTGAAATATTTTCTTTTGGAGGATTTTCACAGAGACCTTTTGGGTGGTCTTGGTCCATCAAACCATATTAGTTTGGAATTAATCCACAGGTTCTCATCCTTGGTGGAAACAAAAGAAGAACCTTTATTTCCAAGGCAACATATCCTTAGACTCAAATTCTGAAGTCAAGATATATTTAAAATATATATGTTGGTTACTTAGATCCTTCACAGTCAAAAAATTCAAAGAAAACACTATAATATACATAACCCAGACTCTCTGTTTATATTCTATCTTTATGTGGCTTATTATTTTTTTTACTCCTTTAATCTATGGCTGTCTGTACTGTCCCTTTAAAGACTTTACCTTTTTTAAAATACCATTTACTTCTTTTTATAACTGTCTATACTCCTTTTCCTTTCTCTCCCAAGCCTATGTACATTCATCCAACACTGTGACCCATTTAGAAGTCTTTTCCATCTGAATTTGTCTTTACTGAGTATCTGTAATTATTTTCTGACCTGAAGTTGTTAAAATGCTAAGCCCTTCTTATCCTTCTTATGAATTTAAGCAGCACCATTGCTAGGGGAAATATGGCACTCCCTGCTTGCTCCACCCAGTCCAACATGGCAGAGCTGTCCATTGCCTCTGAGAACCATACTCACAGCCCCATTTTTAGGCACATAACCAGTCTATGTTGCTATTAAGCAAGCTGTAGCACTATGTTCACAAACCCCATTTAAATGCTTGGCATCCTTCAGGCTCTTTCAAGAGCCAGAGGTTGTGCTGGCAGCACAACCCAGAAAGCTGACATTTCAAAACTGTGGCTTTTTCCTGTAACCGCTGAACCAGGAAAACCTCTCTAAAAGGGGCCTCAACATGTTGCCAGCAAGCAAAGCCCATTTGGGAAAATAAATGCATCTAAACTTTGTTTTTTAGTGTCTAGAATTCCTTTCCAAGCCCTCTCGGGTTTTAAATGGATTTTAGTTGGCCACAGGGGTGCCAATTTGTTGCAGGGAACAACTTGTTTGTTCCTGGCTATTGATTCCCGCCTGCTCAGCCCCAAAATGATCACACAGAATCTATATTATTTAAAACACTGCTTGGTCCATTAGCTCTAACTTCATATTGGCTAACACTTATACCTTAATTTAACCCATATCTAGTAATCTGTGTATCACCAAATGGCTTTGGCTTACTGGCTAATGTTCTGACATCTGTCTCCAGATTCTTCAGGGTAACAATGGTCTGGGATATTTATTTTATAGTTTTCTGTTGTGTTTAAATCTTTAAATTTAAATTAAGTAGGCACATGCAAGTGTAAGTATATACTTGTTTACCTATTTACCCATCTAATCACCTGTCCATCCATCTATCCATCCATCCACCCATCCATTCATCTCTCTACTTACAAACCCACCCACCAATCCATCCTCCCCCATCTCTCCATTCACCAATCCATCCATTTATCCCTCCACGCACTTATCCATTTGCTTATTCACCCCCACTCACGATCATCCATGGGTCTATTCATTGTTACATCTCTATACCACATGAGGAGAGACCATGAAATAGGGGTTATTGCTACCCACTTGAGCATGATTGTTGCAGTTATCTCTCCCATTTACCATGATCTGAATTTCCTAGATGCTATCCTTGGTTGCTTTTCTTTTCTTCTCTATTAACCCTCTACAGCAATGTTTCTCAAACTCTTAAGTTGTAACCCTTTTGGGAAGGGGGGGTCACATGTCACCTATTCTGCAGATGAGATATCTACATTATGACTCACAACAGTAGCAAAATTACAGTTATGAAGTGTCAACAAAATGTTTTTCTGGCTGGGGGTCACTACAACACGAGGAACTATATTAAAGGGCCGCAGCCTTAGGAAGGGTGAGAACCATTGCTTTACAGGGTCTGCTCTCTGGCTCTTTTCCCCTCCCTTGTCTTCTTCTCTTTATCTGTCTCTCTTAGAAACCCTTTCACTCTCACAGATGAGGACATGGCTTGCTTCCTCAGCAGGGAGAGGGAGCATGGCTGAGCAAAGTCTGTGAATAGCTTCTGCTCCTATTTTTGGAGTTAATTAAACTTCAGGACTGATTCTCAACAAAGTGCCTGGACATCCTAGAGGGAAAACTCAGGATAGCTTTGCAGAGGAGGTGGGGGGGGGGGGCGTGTGCAGTTGAAAAAGCATATTCACTAATACAGTGCATTGCTAAGACAAAACCGTACAAAATTGAACAATAACTTATTGTTTTAAAAAATAAAACTGCAGAAGAAAGTGAGAAAAAAATCATCTTTCCTTCATTTGAATATTTTTGCTCCATGGAAATCTTTTGAAGATGGGCTCTGTCTTTAAAGTGACATAAATTATCAACAAGAAGGGCCTGTTTTTCGATGGGTAGCTCAATGAGAATGTTATATTCACCAAATGAAGAATACAATCTTTAATAGCTGTAAGAACTGCCAAGAATCACCAGTTATGAAGTTGGCAAAACTGTCCCCATGATCCGAGGAGACAGATCCCTAGAGACCCATTCCTACATCAGAAGAGAAACTGGTTCAAGGGAAACAGGCTGAGACCCTCAAGCCTGTGATATTTTAGTTGATGCTCACCTGCCCATCACAGAAAATTCACATGCAGCCTCAACCATAACGACCCTTGCTTTATAGTTCAATAACTAGAATTAATAGCCCCCGGGTGAACTGCAGTATGAAACTGAAGATAATCTCCCCCTGAGCTCTGTTATTTGTCCCAGCATCACTGGTTAGTTTTATTTTGCTTTCCACAAATTGAAACACTAATGGGTATGTTTATAACCATAAAAGTCTCAGTTTCCCTCAAGTGAATCCAGCTGATAGTCTGCTAGTGAGCCTGACTTCCCTAATAGTACATTGCCATTTGGCTAGTGTCCATTATAAGGCACTAAATATTTGATATGAGTACACAACATATAAAACACTATTATCCTGCTCAGATTTTCTCAGCTTGATGCAAGCTAAAGTCACCTGAGAAGAACGACCTCAGTTGGATAAAAAAACCAAAACCAAAACCAAACAAACAACCTCTGTCAGATTGCCTGCAGGCAAGCCCCTGAGGCCTTTTCTTGGTTAATGATTGACGTGTGGAGGTCTCAGCCAATTGAGGGCAGTGTCATTCCTGGGCAGGTGGTCTTGAGTCTCACAAGAAAGCAGACCAAAAACCAGTCAGTAGGGCTTTCTGTGGTCTCTGCTTTAGTTTCTGCCTCCAGGTCCTGCCCGGATTTCCCTCCTGGACAGATTGTAACCTTTCAGGAGAAAGCAACTCTGTTTTCCTCAAGTTGCTTTTGATCAGAGTCTTTATCATAACAACTGAAAGCAAACCAATACTAGTAGCTTTTGATTGGAGAGTTTGTTTATTTTGTTTTTAATATATGGGCTTGTGTGTGGGCCTGTGTGTGAGCTTTTGTGTGGTCATGTGTGTGGGTTTGTGTGTGGGTTTGTGTGTGGTCTTGTGTGTGGGCTTGTGTGTGGGCCTGTGTGTGAGCTTTTGTGTGGTCATGTGTGTGGGTTTGTGTGTGGGTTTGTGTGTGGGTTTGTGTGTGGTCTTGTGTGTGGGCTTGTGTGTGGGCCTGTGTGTGAGCTTTTGTGTGGTCATGTGTGTGGGTTTGTGTGTGGGTTTGTGTGTGGGCTTGTGTGTGGACATGTGTGTGGGCATGTGTGTGGGCATGTGTGTGGGCATGTGTGTGAGCTTGTGTGTGGGTTTATGTGTGGGCATGTGTGTGGGCTTGTGTGTGGACATGTGTGTGGGCTTGTGTGTGGGCTTGTGTGTGGGCATGTGTGTGGGCATGTGTGTGGGCTTGTGTGTGGGTTTATGTGTGGGCATGTGTGTGGGCTTGTGTGTGGACATGTGTGTGGGCTTGTGTGTGGGCTTGTGTGTGGGCATGTGTGTGGGTTTGTGCATATGAGTATAGTTGCTCTTGCGAGTCAAGTCTTCGGGGGCTGGAGTTCCAAGTGGTTGTGAGGCACTTTATTTGGAACCTGAACTTGGATCCTCTGAAAGAGCAGCACGTACTTTTAGCTGCTTAACCATCTCTTCAGTTCTCTGATTCACTTTGTATATTGCCTTTTCCTTGGGCTACAGGGAGCAAATGTGGAGAAACCTTCGAGTAATGGACACAGCCTTGGGCTTGTGGAGGCGGTAAAAAAAATAGCGTTTTATTTTTAATCCTATGTGTATGGGTGCTTGGTTTGAGTGTCTGTCTGTGCTCCACACACATGCCTGGTGCTTAAAGAGGTCAGACAGAGGAGGGAGTCAGACCCACTGGAGCAGGACTTAGAGATAATTGTGAACCCATGTGTGGGTGCTGGGAACCAAACTTGGGTCCCTTGGAAGAGTAACCTCTGAACGATTTCTCTGGTTCTGAATGGATCTTTGACAGGTGGATGAACCCGGGTGAGAGATGAAAGTCTAGTAAACCTCAGTTTGCCATCTGCTTAGTGGCAATAATGAGACCTCTCAGTCAGAAAGAATCAGAAAGAATCTAGCATAAGATCTGGTCTGGGGAGCAGTTTGGAAGCGCATTTCTACTTCCATGTTCAAAGGCTAGCCTTTGTAGCCTGAATTTAATCTTTAAATAAATTGCATAATAGACTCATTGCGAAGTGCATGATTTTTAGGAAGCAGAGCTGGGATTTAATCAACGTATTTGGGGCCAAGAGAAAGAGATGCTCAGAAGACAGTCTAACACGCCCGAGAGAGCGGCTGTGGCCTTTGTTAAGAGAGCTGCAGGGAGTAAAACACACCTGTGTGTGCCTGATCCCTTTAGAGAGCAAGGCCTAAGTATCCATTTCTACACTGGACCCTAGGCACACTTTCACGTTTTCGGAAACTCAGCTATTGTCGTACTCCGATGCATAGTTTATTTCTTACCCATGCTCACAAAAAGTCAGTTCCACACATTCAGACAACCAACGAAGATACATATAGACCCAAGGGTTTCAGAGATAGGCTGCTTTGCTCGCCAGTAAGCCGTGGGCACATGAGCATGGGAGGTGAGACCATCTTCTCATTCGACCCTCACTGATAGCTAGGTGACTCCCTGGGGCATTCTTTACCCTGTGCTGGTGTCTGCCTCAGCAGATCTGGGTCTTTGGAGCCTGGGACATTGTAGAAAAAGCCCTGCTTTTTTTATGGGGGTGGGAAAGGAGCATTGGCTTTTATAGTACCAAACTCAGGGTCTTGTGTGTATGTTAGATCGCGTATTTATTTACCCTGAGATTAGGTCTTGCTGGTGGCTCAGGATAGCCTTGAACAAGCAAGTCTCATACCTTAGCATCCTGAACTGTTGGTTTGACAGGCGCGCATCACCAGTCTAAAGTTCTGGCCCTCACTCCACAAATGACAGGCGTGCTGGGACAGGTTGGCCTGAAGCCAGGCAGAGCTGTGCTGCAGCACCTCTGCAATGTGATTTGCACACCTACCCTGCCACTACGTTATAGTGTGCTTTTCCCATCTGTTAACGAACGCCCAAGACTGTGACAGATAGGGCGATGCCCCTTTGTTCTGTTGCTTTCTGGGAGGGCTTTGCCCTCAGCAGCGGCTTCTTCTTCCCCAGAGACAGACAAGAGTGATGGCCATGTAAGCTCCTGTCTGATTACCCACCCCTCATTCTAAATGCCAAGAGCTGACTTGGTATCTGGGCTTCCCTTGCTGAGAAATATGTGTAGTCTCTGCCTTGGCAGGGAAGACACTTTTGTGTGTGGCCAGGGGAAGAAAGAAAAGCGAGGTTCCAGTCAGTTACAAGCATTCTTGTACACAGCCCAAAGTTAAGGTTGAAAGTGATGTGTGTCAATCAACTGTTGAAGTGTGTGCATGTGTGTGTGTGTGTTCTCACGTGAATATTTGCCCACACATGTGGCAGGCAATTCACCCACTGAGCTATCTCTCTAACTCCATCAATTGATTTTTTTTAAAATAAAAAACATCGTTACTGTGGTTTTCTGATTATGTAAATAATCATAATCATTTAAAAATATTTGCACAATGCCAAGCTGTATAAAGCGGAAAGTGGAAATTATCTGGAACAATAACACCCCGAGATTACTCCCACTCACATTTGGTGACCTATTTTTTCACAAAATTTTCTATGCATATTGATCTAGCAATACCCAATTTCACGCAAATCTTACCACCCTGCTTTCCCCTCACATTCCCAGGCTCATTTTTGTTTGTTGCTATAAATGATACACACGTCTCTGCACTATGTTTCTCTCTGTTAGCGTTCTGGAAACCTGTCTGTGAACCAGTCTGAATTTAACTCCTGGTATCTCAACCTCAGCACCATTGAACCTTTGGGCTGAAAAATTCTTTGTTGTGAAGCAATGGTCCTAGGCACTGTAGGATGGTAGAGTTGCACTTCCTAGGCTAGGAGGATGGCTCAGTAGGTTCAGTGCTTGCCATGAAAGCATGAGAATCTGAATTTGGAGGCTCGGAGCCTGTGCAAGCCTGGACAGGGAAGGAAATGTCTATTATCTCAGTGATCCTGCAGCAAGATAAGGAGACAGAGGCAGGAGGATCTCTAGGAGCTGATGGGCCAGTTAGTCTGGTGTCCACAGCTGTGAATGATAAGAAAGCCTGTCTCAAACAAGATAGGAGGTAAGGACCAATATATGCACAGTGGCACGAGTGTACCTGTACGCCCAGATGTGAAGATGCACACACAGTTACGCATGTGCGTGTGCGCGTGCATGCACACATACACACATACACACACGTTAAAGTTTTTATAAAAGGATTTGCTATCTCCTATTTATTAGGCAGAAGCACCCATCCTCTAATTCTCTCACCCAAAGTGTGGCCAAAAAGTTGTCTCCAGACATTTCTAAATGTCCAAAATGGTGGAAATTGGCCTTGATTGAGAACCACTGGTCTGATTATTTTTGATAGATAAATAATATTTCACAGCGCAAGTCTTCCACTTTGTATCTACTCATTCCATTCAGCTTGTTTCCAATTTCTTCCCTGGAGGGTTTTGATAGTTACTGCCCCTGGCCCATGATTATTATTCAGGAAACAAAGGCCTGGCAGAGTCAAATTCATACGCATCTCTCCAAATACAAGATTATTGTGATTGGCCTTCATCCTCTTTATTTCTGAAGAAAAATGCAGCAATGAGTTAGGAAGCTGTAAACTGACCTTATGACATACTCTGGGCTGAGTGGCTATAAAGTGAGGCTGTGTGGAGCAGGTGGGTAAGCAGTGAGGCTGTGGGGACAGGTGGATGAGAGTGAGGCTGTGGGGACAGGTGGATGAGCAGTGAGGCTGTGGGGACAGGTGGATGAGAGTGAGGCTGTGGGGACAGGTGGATGAGCAGTGAGGCTGTGGGGACAGGTGGATGAGAGTGAGGCTGTGGGGACAGGTGGATGAGCAGTGAGACTGTGAGAACAGGTGGATGAGAGTGAGGCTGTGGGGACAGGTGGATGAGAGTGAGGCTGTGGGGACAGGTGGATGAGCAGTGAGGCTGTGAGGACAGGTGGATGAGAGTCAGGCTGTGGGGACAGGTGGATGAGAGTGAGGCTGTGGGGACAGGTGGATGAGAGTGAGGCTGTGGGGACAGGTGGATGAGCAGTGAGGCTGTGGGGACAGGTGGATGAGAGTGAGGCTGTGGGGACAGGTGGATGAGAGTGAGGCTGTGGGGACAGGTGGATGAGAATGAGGCTGTGGGGACAGGTGGATGAGAGTGAGACTGTGAGAACAGGTGGATGAGAGTGAGGCTGTGAGGACAGGTGGATAAGAGTGAGACTGGACAGGTGGATGAGAGTGAGGCTGTGAGGACAGGTGGATGAGAGTGAGGCTGTGGGGAGAGGTGGATGAGAGTCAGGCTGTGGGGACAGGTGGATGAGAGTGAGGCTGTGGGGACAGGTGGATGAGAGTGAGGCTGGACAGGTGGATGAGAGTGAGGCTGTGGGGACAGGTGGGTAAGAGTGAGGCTGTGAGGACAGGTGGATGAGAGTGAGGCTGTGAGGACAGGTGGATGAGAGTCAGGCTGTGGGGACAGGTGGATGAGAGTGAGGCTGTGGGGACAGGTGGATGAGAGTGAGGCTGTGGGGACAGGTGGATGAGCAGTGAGGCTGTGGGGACAGGTGGATGAGAGTGAGGCTGGACAGGTGGATGAGAGTGAGGCTGTGGGGACAGGTGGGTAAGAGTGAGGCTGTGAGGACAGGTGGATGAGAGTGAGGCTGTGAGGACAGGTGGATGAGAGTCAGGCTGTGGGGACAGGTGGATGAGAGTGAGGCTGTGGGGACAGGTGGATGAGAGTGAGGCTGTGGGGACAGGTGGATGAGCAGTGAGGCTGTGGGGACAGGTGGATGAGAGTGAGGCTGTGGGGACAGGTGGATGAGCAGTGAGGCTGTGGGGACAGGTGGATGAGAGTGAGGCTGTGGGGACAGGTGGATGAGCAGTGAGGCTGTGGGGACAGGTGGATGAGAGTGAGGCTGTGGGGACAGGTGGATGAGAGTGAGGCTGTGGGGACAGGTGGATGAGCAGTGAGGCTGTGGGGACAGGTGGATGAGCAGTGAGGCTGTGGGGACAGGTGGATGAGCAGTGAGGCTGTGGGGACAGGTGGATGAGAGTGAGGCTGTGGGGACAGGTGGATGAGCAGTGAGGCTGTGGGGACAGGTGGATGAGAGTGAGGCTGTGGGGACAGGTGGATGAGCAGTGAGGCTGTGGGGACAGGTGGATGAGAGTGAGGCTGTGGGGACAGGTGGATAAGAGTGAGGCTGTGGGGACAGGTGGATGAGCAGTGAGGCTGTGGGGACAGGTGGATGAGAGTGAGGCTGTGGGGACAGGTGGATGAGAGTGAGGCTGTGGGGACAGGTGGATGAGAGTGAGGCTGTGGGGACAGGTGGATGAGAGTGAGGCTGTGAGGACAGGTGGATGAACAGTGAGGCTGTGGGGACAGGTGGATGAGCAGTGAGGCTGTGAGGACAGGTGGATAAGAGTGAGACTGGACAGGTGAATGAGAGTGAGGCTGTAGGGACAGGTGGATGAGCAGTGAGGCTGTGAGGATAGGTGGATGAGCAGTGAGGCTGTGGGGACAGGTGGATGAACAGTGAGACTGGACAGGTGGATGAGAGTGAGGCTGTGGGGACAGGTGGATGAGAGTGAGGCTGTGGGGACAGGTGGATGAGCAGTGAGGCTGTGGGGACAGGTGGATGAGCAGTGAGGCTGGTCAGGTGGATGAGCAATGAGGCTGTGGGGACAGGTGGATGAACAGTGAGGCTGTGAGGACAGGTGGATGAGAGTGAGGCTGTGGGGACAGGTGGATGAGAGTGAGGCTGTGGGGACAGGTGGATGAACAGTGAGGCTGTGGGGACAGGTGGATGAGAGTGAGGCTGTGGGGACAGGTGGATGAGAGTGAGGCTGTGGGGACAGGTGGATGAACAGTGAGGCTGTGGGGACAGGTGGATGAGCAGTGAGGCTGTGGGGACAGGTGGATGAGAGTGAGGCTGTGGGGACAGGTGGATGAGCAGTGAGGCTGTGGGGACAGGTGGATGAGAGTGAGGCTGTGAGGACAGGTGGATGAGAGTGAGGCTGTGAGGACAGGTGGATGAGAGTGAGGCTGTGGGGAGAGGTGGATGAGAGTGAGGCTGTGGGGACAGGTGGATGAGCAGTGAGGCTGTGGGGACAGGTGGATGAGAGTGAGGCTGTGGGGACAGGTGGATGAGCAGTGAGGCTGTGGGGACAGGTGGATGAGAGTGAGGCTGTGGGGACAGGTGGATGAGCAGTGAGGCTGTGGGGACAGGTGGATGAGCAGTGAGGCTGTGAGGACAGGTGGATGAGAGTGAGGCTGTGGGGACAGGTGGATGAGAGTGAGGCTGTGGGGACAGGTGGATGAGCAGTGAGGCTGTGGGGACAGGTGGATGAGAGTGAGGCTGTGGGGACAGGTGGATGAGCAGTGAGGCTGGTCAGGTGGATGAGCAATGAGGCTGTGGGGACAGGTGGATGAGCAGTGAGGCTGTGGGGACAGGTGGATGAGAGTGAGGCTGTGGGGACAGGTGGATGAGCAGTGAGGCTGGACAGGTGGATGAGAGTGAGGCTGTGAGGACAGGTGGATGAACAGTGAGACTGGACAGGTGGATGAGAGTGAGGCTGTGGGGACAGGTGGATGAACAGTGAGACTGGACAGGTGGATGAGAGTGAGGCTGTGGGGACAGGTGGATGAGCAGTGAGGCTGGACAGGTGGATGAGAGTGAGGCTGTGAGGACAGGTGGATGAACAGTGAGACTGGACAGGTGGATGAGAGTGAGGCTGTGGGGACAGGTGGATGAACAGTGAGACTGGACAGGTGGATGAGAGTGAGGCTGTGAGGACAGGTGGATGAACAGTGAGACTGGACAGGTGGATGAGAGTGAGGCTGTGAGGACAGGTGGATGAACAGTGAGACTGGACAGGTGGATGAGCAGTGAGGCTGTGGGGACAGGTGGATAAGAGTGAGACTGGACAGGTGAATGAGAGTGAGGCTGTAGGGACAGGTGGATGAGCAGTGAGGCTGTGAGGACAGGTGGATGAACAGTGAGACTGGACAGGTGGATGAGCAGTGAGGCTGTGGGGACAGGTGGATGAGCAGTGAGGCTGGTCAGGTGGATGAGCAATGAGGCTGTGGGGACAGGTGGATGAGCAGTGAGGCTGTGGGGACAGGTGGATGAGCAGTGAGACTGGACAGGTGGATGAGAGTGAGGCTGTGAGGACAGATGGATGAGAGTGAGGCTGTGGGGACAGGTGGATGAGAGTGAGGCTGTGGGGACAGGTGGATGAGAGTGAGGCTGTGGGGACAGATGGATGAGAGTGAGGCTGTGGGGACAGGTGGATGAGAGTGAGGCTGTGGGGACAGGTGGATGAGCAGTGAGGCTGTGAGGACAGGTGGATGAGAGTGAGCCTGTGGGGACAGGTGGATGAGAGTGAGGCTGTGGGGACAGATGGATGAGAGTGAGGCTGTGAGGACAGGTGGATGAGCAGTGAGGCTGTGGGGACAGGTGGATGAGAGTGAGGCTGTGAGGACAGGTGGATGAGAGTGAGCCTGTGGGGACAGGTGGATGAGAGTGAGGCTGTGGGGACAGATGGATGAGAGTGAGGCTGTGAGGACAGGTGGATGAGCAGTGAGGCTGTGAGGACAGGTGGATGAGCAGTGAGGCTGTGGGGACAGGTGGATGAGAGTGAGGCTGTGGGGACAGGTGGATGAGAGTGAGGCTGTGAGGACAGGTGGATGAGAGTGAGGCTGTGGGGACAGGTGGATGAGAGTGAGGCTGTGAGGACAGGTGGATGAGCAGTGAGGCTGTGGGGACAGGTGGATGAGAGTGAGGCTGTGAGGACAGGTGGATGAGCAGTGAGGCTGTGGGGACAGGTGGATGAGAGTGAGGCTGTGAGGACAGGTGGATGAGAGTGAGCCTGTGGGGACAGGTGGATGAGAGTGAGGCTGTGGGGACAGGTGGATGAGAGTCAGGCTGTGGGGACAGGTGGATGAGAGTGAGGCTGTGGGGACAGGTGGATGAGCAGTGAGGCTGTGAGGACAGATGGATGAGAGTGAGGCTGTGGGGACAGGTGGATGAGAGTGAGGCTGTGAGGACAGGTGGATGAGAGTGGGGCTGTGGGGACAGGTGGATGAGCAGTGAGGCTGTGGGGCCAGGTGGATGAGAGTGAGGCTGTGGGGACAGGTGGATGAGAGTGAGGCTGTGGGGACAGGTGGATGAGCAGTGAGGCTGTGGGGACAGGTGGATGAGAGTGAGGCTGTGGGGACAGGTGGATGAGAGTGAGGCTGTGAGGACAGGTGGATGAGAGTGAGGCTGTGAGGACAGGTGGATGAGAGTGAGGCTGTGAGGACAGGTGGATGAGAGTGAGGCTGTGGGGACAGGTGGATGAGCAGTGAGGCTGTGGGGACAGGTGGATGAGAGTGAGGCTGTGGGGACAGGTGGATGAGAGTGAGGCTGTGGGGACATGTGGAAGAGCAGTGAGGCTGTGAGGACAGATGGATGAGAGTGAGGCTGTGGGGACAGGTGGATGAGAGTGAGGCTGTGAGGACAGGTGGATGAGAGTGAGGCTGTGAGGACAGGTGGATGAGAGTGAGGCTGTGAGGACAGGTGGATAAGAGTGAGGCTGTGAGGACAGGTGGATGAGCAGTGAGGCTGTGAGGACAGGTGGATGAGAGTGAGGCTGTGGGGACAGGTGGATGAGCAGTGAGGCTGTGGGGACAGGTGGATGAGAGTGAGGCTGTGGGGACAGGTGGATGAGCAGTGAGGCTGTGGGGACAGGTGGATGAGAGTGAGGCTGTGAGGACAGGTGGATGAGCAGTGAGGTAGACAGGTGGATGAGCAGTGAGGTAGACAGGTGCTCTTTTGTTTGGGATGCTTATGACCTGCTTAGAAATGTCGTTCACTTTTAATGAGCAAACTTTCTAGAAGAGCTTGCTATTTAAATTTTATTTAGATTTACTCAGTTTTCAAATATTGGTAATGCATATATTTTTATTTATTTGTTTGTTTATTTTCAGGCAGAATTTCTCTGGGTAATTCTCAGTGTCCTGAAACTCACTCTGTAGCTCAGACTAATCTAGAACCCAGAGATCCACCTGCCTCTGTCTCCCTAGTGTTGTTTTTGAAGTTGTGTGCCACTACCATTTTTTGTCATAGCCAGAACCTGGAAACAACCTAAATGCCCCACGATCAGGAAAATGTGGTACATTTACACAATGGAAAAAATAACGACATCTTGAAATTTGCAGGCAAATGAATGGATCTAGAAAACATTATATTGAATGAGGTAATCCAGACACAGAAAGGCATATATCATATGTACTCACTCATAAGTGGCTTTTAGACACAAAGCAAAGAAAACCAGCCTACAATTCACAATTGCAAAGAACCTAGACAACAATGAAGACCCTAAGAGAGACATACATGGATCTAATCTACATGGGAAGTAGAAAAAGACAAGATCTCCTGAGTAAATTGGGGACTGTGTGAGAGGGCTTAAGGGGAAGGGAGAGGGAGAGAGGGGAGTGGAAAAAATATATAGCTTAATAAAAGCAATTTGAAATTAAAAAAAACCTGTGTGTCACTATCAGCTAATGAATACTTTTTTAAACAAACAGTATAAAAGTAATAAAGCACATTTCCTGGCTACATTCTCTTTAGCATAGACATTTGTGTGTGTGTGTGTGGAACCGGTGGGTGGGCATAATGTGGAGGTCAGAGGACATCTTTGCCTGTCATTCCTCGTGTGCTATCTGCCTTGTTTTTAAGACAGGGTCTTTTGTTGGCTTAGAACTTGAGAAGTGGGCTAGCCTACCTGGTTAGTGAGCTAGAGGGTTCTGGAGGCCTCTACCTCACTGGTGTCAGGATTCCAAGTGTTCACCATCACACCCAACTTTTTTTCGTAAACATAGGTTCTAGATATTTTGTTTTGAACATGCAGACTTGGGTTCTCACACATGCAATGTAGGCATGCTGATGACATTGTTCCCAGTCTCTTGTTTTGACATTACTTACTGACTTATTACTGATTTCTGCTTTTCTGGGGTTTAGTCCCTTGAATTAGTAATCTTGAGACTTCCCCACAGAGTCTTGCTTTCTTTCACGTTGTCTATGGCCGTGCTTACTTTCCTCGGAATCTCCATTCTCTCTGAAGTAGATCCCGGGCTCCAGCAGTCTGTACCATTTTCGGAGATGACTGTCTGAGCTACTCTGGGGCTTGGAGGCTGCAGACGCACGCATTTTTAGGAGCATCAAGGTACATACCACGTGATAACCCATAATATTTTTGTTTTCACCTACCTGTCTCTGAGGTGCCAGAAAGGGCTTCATCAGAGGGAGTTTCCTGGGAGTTGGCGTCTTTCGGCAACATGGGGGCTGCTGCCTCTTTGGTAGCTGCAGATCTTGCAGCCTCTGGCTCCCTTCAGCACGTCTGCACCATAGCTCGTGGGCAGCTAGCTTCAATCAAAACCGCGCTTTCCATTTCTAGGTTTCAACTGAGCTGACTTGATATCCATCTTTCGCTGACCTGTCTCTGGGAACAACACTCGAACTGTCATGCATTTTTATGCATTTGTTATAGAGTCGCTTTCCTGTGTTCTTCAAGACAACGTTCTTGCTGTCCTGGGCAGGCACGTCTTTAAATAAACAGTTTTGTTCCGACAATAGATTAAGGGAAAACTTTTGATCCTCTAGCTAAAGACTAGATTATCTACAATCTGTGATACCGCCTCGGTCAATTAAATTTGGACCCTGTTAGAGATTCTTGAAGACACAGAAATATGTTATATATCGCAGTCTTTCAGTGGGACTGGGTTGACAAGCAGCTTGTCCTTCTATTTGGCAATGTGTTGGGCTTCAGTTCCTACAGCCTCAACTGGCTCGGTCTCTGTTTCCACAGCTGCCAACAGCTCTCGGGTGCTGAAGGAGGCAGAATGGATAGTCTGCACACAGTGCCAAATGCTAGACCAGGCTCTGATCCTGGTGCCAGCTCCTCTGGCAGCTTTCTGTCAGAAGAGCTGAGAAACGCCTTAGGGACTGCTGTGAACCTGACTCCTGGGCGAGGGGAGGTCAGAACCTTTAGGAATTTGACAGCGCAGTGGTGGTTGAAGTAGCAGAAGGGATGGAGAAGAGAGACATATTGCTCCAAGAGAAACAGATAATAGATAGATAGTGCAATGCAGGGCCTTGACACTGGAGTCCCTTGGTCCCATAACTCCTCTGATCTCCAGTAATCTCATCCTGAGCAGAGGGACAAAATGAAATTGCCCTTTCTATCTTCTGCAGTTGCCATTAAAGTAAATTTTATGCAAACCGTCTGTGTGTGTGTATCCTCTGGGCTGAATTGTATCCACTCAAAATTCATACTTTTAAGTCCTAGCTCCCCAAACTTCAGAATGTGTCCATATTTGGAGACAGGTTGTTGCAGATTTAGCTATGTGGATTTCCTTTATTGAAGGGAGACATTATTGTAAGCCCACCTAGTGGATGACTAAAGCCAAGGACAATGCCAAACCCGGGTCCAAGAATTGTGTTGCCATTGCAACTGAGCTGGTACCCGAGATAGCTACTAAATAACCAATGGGAATGTGGCTTACTCACCACAGATGCTCTGGACGAAGATGTTCATGGCTCAGGCAGTACAGAAGAGGTTTAGATCCTCTTATTTCTAGGACATCAAGGATTGGAGCTATACTATAGACAGAATGGGATGGTGCAAGATTTTGTAATGGTATTCAGAATGGCATATAATTCAAATTTCTGTGAGTTATCTAGAATTTAATATTTTCAGGCTGCCATTGAAAATATGTAGCTGAAATCACAGAAGGAAAGACCATGATTAAGGAGCAATTACTCGAGCTAGGAATGTCTCATAGGGAGTAATGTAGATCTTCTGCCGTATGAATGGCGTACTTATCAACAGTGGACATGTGTTCACAGACTCACTGATGAACAGTTTGAAGACTGAAGCTGTTCTGTCCAATAGCAGATCTATGATATCATGAGCTAGTATAAGCTTGGCTATAGCAAGTGTGGAATCAGCTGACACACTGCAGCAGACTGGACTGAGGCAGGCTCAATAGATAGCTGCACAGACTCACATGTAAAAACCCCTGAGGATAGGGCTATATTAGCTGCACTTGACATTTTGCCCTCAGCATCAAGCACAATATTCATCTCTCAGTTGTGGGGTGTGTGTGTGTGTGTGTGTGTGTGTGTGTGTGTGTGTACGCACGTGCGCGCATGTGGCCGCCAGAGGTCAACAGGGGCCATCTATCTTGATTTTCTATAGAGGGTCATTCACTAGTCATTTATCTAGGCCACTGGCCAGAGGACCCAGGTATTTATTTTTACTTTTTAAATTGATTTTATTGAACTATACATTTTTTCTCTACTATCCTACTACCATCCCTTCCTCTCCTCTCCCCTTCTACCCTCTCCTATGGTCCCCATGCTCCCAATTTACTCAAAAGATTTTGTCTTTTTCTTCTTTCCATGTAGATTAGATCCACGTATGTCTGACTTAGGGTCCTTTTTGTTGTTTAGATTCTCTGGGATTGTGAATTGTAGGCTAGTTTTTCTTTGCTTTATGTCTAAAAGCCACATAAAAGTGATTACATATGATGTTTGTATTTCTGGACCTGAGTTATCTCATTCAATATGATATTTTCTTTTTGGATTATTTTATTCTTTATTTTTTGCTTAGTAGATATCTTCTTCCCTGCTCCTGTATCTGCCCTTCCTCCATCTCCACCCTCCCACTCCCCCAAGCTCTCCCCAGTCTTTCCCTTCTCCCTTCTCTCTCCCCCTCTCCCTTCCCTCAACCCCACTCCCACCCCTAACCCCACCCCCATGCTCCCAACTTTTGCCCAGCAATCTTGTTTGCTTCCAATTTCCAGGAGGATCTATATATGTTTTTCTATGGGTTCCACCTTGTAATATGATGTTTTCTAGATCCATCCATTTGCCTGCAAATCTCAAGGTGTCATTATTTTTTTTTCTGCTGTGTAGTACTCCATTGTGTAAATGTACCACATTTTCCTTATCCATTCTTCGGTCGATGGGCATTTAGACTGTTTCCAGGTTCTGGCTATGACAAACATTGCTGCTATGAACATAGTTGAGCACATGTCCTTGTGGTAAGATTGAACATCCTTTGGATACATATCCAAAAATGTTGAGGAAGGTTGTTTCCTAATTTTCTGAGAAATTGCTACACTGACATCCAAAGGGGTTGTACCAGCTTGCATTTCCACCAGCAATGCAGAAGTGTTCCCTTTACCCCACAACCTCTCCAGCATAAGTTGTCATCAGTGTTTTTTACCTTGGCCATTCTTACAGATGTAAGATAAATTCTCAGAGTTGTTTTAATTTGCATATCTCTGATGACTAAGGATGTTGAACATGTTCTTAAGTGTCTTTCAGTCATTTAAATTCCCCTGTTGAGAGTTTTCTGTTTAGGTCTGTAGTTCCCCCCCTTTTTTAACTGGACTTTTTGTTCTTTTATGACCAATTTTTTGAGTTCTTTGTATATTTTTGAAGATCAGACCTCTGTCTGATGTGGAGTTGGTGAAGAACTTTCCCCACTTTATGGGTTGCTGTTTTGTCTTGTTGACCATGTCCTTTGCTTTACAGAAGCTTCTCAGTTTCAGGAGGTCCCATTTATTAATTGTTTCTCTCTGTGTCTGCGCTGCTGGAGTTATATTTAGGAAGTGATCTCTTGTGCCAATGCGTTCAAGTGTACTTCCCAGGGATCTTTGTAAAAGTGCTCCCCCAGTTCTGGGATTACACACTAGCACTAATTTTTTATTGATTTTTTTTATTGAGCTCTATATTTTTCTCTCCTCTCCTCCCTGCCTCTCCCCTCCTCTTCAATCCTGCTCCCAATTTACTCAGGAGATCTTGTCTTTTTCTACTATCCATGTAGATTAGATTTTCATACATGCACTATTATGCCTAGCTTTTGTAAATGAGTTCTGAGTATGGACCTCAGGAACTCAAACATATACCTTTTTTTTTTTTTTGAGATGGTCTCTGGTGCTTCAGACTTGCCAAGTAGGCTAGCCTGGGTGACCAGTGAGCTCCAGGACTTTGTCTGTCTCTACCTCTTCATTGTATGGATTCCAAGCATGCACCATGTATTTGACTTACACATGTGGGTTCTGGGAGTTGAACACAGGTCTTCAGGTTTGCATTTCAAGGCAAGTACTTTACCGATGAGGCTCTCTCCCCAGTCCAGAGATGCCATATTTCCAGCAAATTCACTTATTGAAGGGCAAAATAGAATACAAACTATTTTGATATTGTCTTCTGCTTATATGGCAATATTGTCAAACTGCCTTGTTAAAATTGTTTCTTTTTACTTTTAAAAATGTGACTACGAGAAAAATTAAAATTGGTGTGTGGCACATGATGTGTTCCTGCTAGATAGCACTGATCTAAAGCAAAGATCCCCAGGATTTTGGTGGCTCTGTGTCTCCTGGCACCTCATATGCTAGGTCTCAGCTTAATTGACCTGAGTATTGCTAATAACATAATTAGTTGCTCATGACCTGGTGATAAGGGACAAAGCCCTTCTTTCTTTTTGTTACTTCTCTTTTGCAGCACTGTACTTAGATGTTAATAAACTCAAGTGAATAATGACCCCTTGGTCAGTGAAATCTTTGACACTTTTGCCACTTTAGAAATGGAGAAAGGTTCCAGAAATGAGGAATGACCTTGACCCACAGTATTAGCTGCTGTGACCAGATGTCTGGTAAGAAGAATTTAAGGAAGGAAAGATTTATTCTGGCTTATGGCTCGAGGGGGATCATTCCATTACGGCAGGGAAGGCAGGATGCCAAGAGTCGACAAATGGTCCATCAAACTGCATCCATACTCATGAAGCAGAGAGTGAACAGGAAATGGGCCTGGCTATCAGATTTCAAACCTCACCTCACCTCTTGCAACCCATGCTCTTGGGAGAGTCTCCACCTCTCTCAAGGTTCTATGACTGACCTTCCCAGACAGCATTCCCCTTTGGAGACTATGTGTTCAAACTCACGAGTCTACAGGGACATTTCATACTCAAACCACAGCATATGTTTTTTTGCCACTGGTGTGGTTATCCAGGATGAGACCCATGCCATCGAGCCTGGGCTGACTATTGCTTCCACGGCCCTTAGTGATCTTTCAGAGACTCTAGCCTGTGACAAAGTAAGAGTCACTAAATAACTCCCATTCCTCATAAACAGCCTGCCACCCAGTGCATTAACCATATTCACTATCTAAAAAGCAGAAAGCAACCTGTCTTGTTTGATGAGGAAGCTGTAAGGTTGTAGTGAAGAGGGAGTAAATCACATCCAGTAGGAATGCATCACCTCCTGCGAAGTCCCCCCACCCCCCACTTGCAGGGCTGTATTTCTAGTTCTCCCATAAGTAAAGCTTGTTTTGTAGCTACCCTCTTGACTGCTCCTGGTGCCGAGTTCCACCAAAAATTAAAATTGGCCTTGTGTTTCTGATGAGGCTCGAGCACATGTATGAAATATCTAAAATACTCACAAGATGAAAATGGCTTCCAAAGGAGAAACTGCAAGATGTTAGGAATCCTCCCTCCTCACCCACACAGTCCCTGTGAGAGACTGCACAATGCCTGGTGCGGGCCTAGCCGTACAAGTCTGCCATGAACTGAGCTACTTTCCCTTCACATATGTTAGAGCCAGGAGCACTTTGAGTATAAACATTGATAGATAACAAGTCACGTTCATTACGAGGCAACCAGCTTTAAAACAGAGACTTGGGAGTCGTAGCAATTGGACTGGGGAGATGGCTCAGTGGCTCAGGTGCCTCTTCTGCAGACATGAGGATCCAAGTTCAGTCCCTAGAGCCCATGGCAAAAAATCAGGCAAGGTGGCATGTGTTTGTCATCCTCACACTGGGGAGGTAGAAACAGGCATATGTCTGAGTCTTGCTGCCCGGCCAGCCTATCGACTTTGTGAGTTCTAGGCCCTGTTAAAACAAAAGAGAGTGGAAAAACCACAGCCAAACAAATAAACAAACAAATAGCTAAAGTGAATAATACTCAAATAATGATACCTAAGGATGATTTCTGGCTTCCATACATACTTAACCAAACAAGCCACATATTTTCATACATGTGTACCTGTACACACGTGAGCATACATATAAAATGTTTCATAGTGGTACCGTCATATATAAACAATGGATGTGTAGATTCATGTAGTTTGATTGGCTAATTTTAGTCACTGATTGCCTTCCTTTTGACCCAGAGTATTTCAGGAGCAAAGCTATTTTGTTGCCTATTAGTAAGACTGGTGTCTTTTCATTGCTTTCCCTGATGTTTAACTTTAGAGCTGACTTTGAGATGCTGTTGAGAATCAAATATCTTGTAAAGGTTTATATATATATGGTGAGAAGATAGGAAGGATGGGTGCCTGGGATGGTCATCTGTATAGGATTGTTAATAGTCTTGGGAACTGAGGGTAACTAATACAATGATGGAAAGTTGCCAGCACAGAGCTGTAGAATGCCCTGCAAAAGGGTTATCCAGCCATAGTCCTTGAATCAAACACGTGTGGGTGACCCTTGGTGCCTATTGATGTCTGGCTAATGGGGAAGGAAACACAAAGAAAGCAAGAATCTAGAGACATGGTTTAGTGGCTAAGAGTGCTTGTTACAGCTACAGTCTGTAGACCCAGAGAGATCAGGTATAGAAGAAGGAACTGTGTGTGTGGGGGGGGAACACATGGGACTTTCTAGAAGGTGGAAAGAACAGATTTTATGGGTAGACTGGGGGCAAGTGGTGAGGGGAAGGGGGGGTCAAGTGGGAAGGAGAGGGGAGAAAGGGTTGAGGGAGGAAATGTCAGGAGAGACAGGTAGAATTGAGGGGCATTTGAGGGATGGTATAAAAACCTAATAGAGCGGAAACATTAAAAAACTATATGAAGTCAATCCTAATTAAGTCTCCAAATACTGAGGGAGACAGAGTGCCAAATGGCTATCTCTTGTCACCAAAGGAAGGTTCCAGTACTGGAATTGGATTACATCCAGTTGAGCTCTTGGCGAAAGTGGTCCCATGAAAGTCTCCAAACAACTTAGGGTTTTGCCTAAACATTAGGTTGTTCTCCACAAACTGACAGCAAGGCCTCATTGCTGAAGACAACACCCATTCAACCAATCAAACACAGAGAGGTCTAGCTGGTGCCCACATAGACCCTTCATTCTTACATTCTGGTGTCTTAGCTACAGGAAGGTACTGCACAGTCAACCAAAAGAGAAGCATAGATGCCGACCCAGCGACAAAACTTTTGATCTACAATCTGCCCTGCCTTTAAAATGTGCTGGAGCAATCAATGGTGGTACAAAGTTGTGGGAGTAACCAACTAATGTCTGATTTGACTTAAGGTAAGGTCCTGTCCATGAGTTGGAACCCATACCTGATACTGCTTGGGTGACCAAGAAACGGAAAATAGATTCCCAGCAACCTACAGCAAAGCCAAACACCACTGGTCATAAAAAATCTGTAACAATAAATTGACTCCAGTGATACTCTGCTCTCCTCATAGATCAGTGCTTTATTCGATCATCATCAGAGAATCTTTCTTCTGAATCAGGTGGGAGCAAATACAGAGACCCACATGTCAGACATTACACACATGGAAAGAAACCTTGGAACACACAACTCTAAATGAAACACTTCCATCAAATCCCTCCCATCAGAACTCAGGGAACCCCAAGGAAGAGAAGGCAGAAAGAGTGTACGAGCCAGAGGGGGTGCAGAACACGAGGAGAACAGAGCTTTTAAATCAACTAAACAAGGCTCACAGAGACTGAAGAGCAAGGACAGGACCTACACAGGTCTGCACCAGGTCCTCTGAGTATATATTGTAGCTTCTAGCTCAATGTTTTTATGGGACTCTTGAATGTGTGAATGAGTGGGTCTGATTCTTGTGCCTTCTCTTGGGCTGTTTTCCTCTCTTGGTTTGCCTTGTCCAACTTTTACATGAGCTTTTGTTTCATCTTATATTTTATTTTGTCATGTTTTGTTGTTATTTATTAGAAATCTATTCTTTTCTGATGAAAGATAGTAAGTGAGTGGATCTGGAGAGGAAGGAGATGGGGAGGAAGTGTAAGGAGTAGAGAGAGGGAAAACTGTAATTAGGGTATCTTGTGGGAGGAAAAGAAATCTATTTTCAATTAAAGGTAAAAAAGAAAATAATGAACGCTTGTTACTTTTGCAGAGGACCTGAGTTTGGTTACCAGCATCCATATCAGGAGAGTCACAATTTCCTGTAACTCCAGATCCAGGGCTCTCAGCCTAATCTGGGCTCTAGGGTCACTGTTCTCATGTATTTGTGTGCATGCACATGTGCGCATGTGGTTACACACACATGTACACACACACACACACACACACACACACATTTAGAAATAAAACAAATCCTTTCTTTCCCAAAGGCAAACTATTTTGGTGAATTTTGACCAAAATTAGGTATCTCTTCTCGTAGGTTTTACGTGCCTCAAATGTGTATTTTCCTGGACTGCTCAGGTTTATGGAAAGCTTGGATACATTTGACAGAATGTAATCTGATTTTTAAGTTAAATTATTTTTTCAGCTTTTATCCAAAGAGTAACATTTCATTTAGGACATGTTACATTTTGTGTATATGTGAATATAAATTTTCTGCTAACAGGTTTTAAAGAAAGCATTATCTTCATGTCAGAATTTTATATAAAGCTTCAACATTGAGAATAACAGGTAATAAATAACATCATGTTTCACAGAGAGCAGAGACACGGTTGTCTGAACTTTAGGAGACAACATAGAAAACAACAGAAGTTTCAGCATGGCCTTACTTTATATAAAAAGACATCTTCAAAGTGGGAAGGATGTGAATTGCGGGTTCTAGACCCAGGAAGGGGGATATTTGGCCTCCACTCCTCCAAGGCCTTTTCCTTCCTGACCAAGTAGGACCCCTGTTTGTAGAGAAAGGGAAATTTCATGAATTAGATGAGCCCTCCTTGCCCAGACACCTGAGAACATTTGAAGTTGCAGAATTCAGGAGCCTGCTCTGAGACTCTTAGGGAGACCAGGGAGGAGGGAAAAGGACTTCTACAACTGTGTCTTAGGTACCTGGGGGAGTAAGAGGAAAGAAGCATGTTTCAGGGCTACCTGGAGACCCTTGACGTCTAGATGTTGCCCGATTCTGCCCCATGGCAGATGAGAGAGATCAGTGATCGGGAAGCCTGCATGCTATCTTTGCCTTGGCCAGGACAAGAGAGCTTTCTCGTGGATCTGGTAGTAACTGTAGAAAATCTGGAAAATTATTCTCTCTGTCTCTCTCTTTCTGTGTGTGTGTGTGCGTGCCACATACCTAAGCTGCTGTGGAAGCCAGAAGAAGGTGTTAGAACCCCTGGAGCTGGAGTTAGAAGTGGTTGTGAGCAAACTGGTGCTGGCTTTGGAAAGCACACTTGGTCCTCTGGAGGAACAGTGAAGTTTTTAACCACTGAGCTATCTCTCCAGAATCTTTAGTCCCTGGGCTAGGATTGCCAGACCTGGACAGAATTCTCTGGACATACGTTTGTGAACAGAGATGAAGGAGAAGTGCTTGAAGTCTGTCAGTATGTGAGGGAAAAAGGAGTTGGTGAGATTCAAGTTTGTTTTACAGTGAACTAAGTTTTTCAAAGTCAAGGAGGAAGGCTAGAGATGGGCTTGAACTTTGGATCTGAAAGTCCTTAGAAAACTACTGGAGACACTTAATCAGAACTATTATCATAGGTGGGGTTGGTAGAGCAGGGAGGAGTTTGCTGGGAAGGAAAACTAAACCTGTTAGCAGCTGAACTCCAGTGGGGCTTTAGGAAGATTAATAAATCAAGTACACTCACTGTGAAAGCTACGGCTTCACCTCATGATAAAATAGAAATGATGATTCTACTTACAACATATTCTGGGGCAAACAGTCAAGCCCAGCTTGTCTCTAAGAGTTGCTAGGGGTGACTAGTCTGGGGTCTTTAGTTACCCAAGCCTCCTTCAGGCTCTACTGCAAGGATCACGGCCATGGTCTATGAATGAGACATTATTATAATTCAGAGTGACCAAGAAGAACTCCTAATTTATCTGGAGAGAAGATTGCTTTTAGTATCCATGCAGAGCTGTCTTAAGGCAGCATGAGGCTGGGAAATTGCCACCTTGTCTTCTCATTAAAAATAGAAGTGCCAAAGGTTGAAGGGAAGGGGAGAGGCAGAGAGGAGAGCAGAGAGAAATGTAGAGGTCAATAAAAATTAATAAAAAAAGTGAAAAAAAAATAGAAGTGCCCCCCCCCAAGTAATGGATTCTGGCTTGGGAATCCAGATTCCAGCATTGTCAACACCTGGGTATTTACATTGGGAAGAAGGCTTCATTTAAGCTGACGTCCTGTGCTGTGTTGCTCCATTAGAGTTCTCTAGAGGAGATAGGTTAAATATGTATTATAGAAGGGGCTTTATTACAATGGCTTACATGATGCAGCTGGGTATTACAAAAATGGCTCTCTGCATGCTGGGGGATCTGAGCCCTCAATAGCGGCTCATCCCACAGGCCTGATGTCTCCATCGTCTCAGTCTGGTACTGAGGGGAAGGCCTGGGGGACTGCTGGAGAGACACTCCTCTTAAGTCCGTGTTGGAATGCCAAAGACTGGGCTCTGAAATCAGTACAGGATGGCTCTAGCATTGGCAGGCAAAGAGTAGAAGCACTCTCAAGAAGGAGCAGAGAGTGACCAACAAACAGGACACATCAGCGCCAGCACAGCACCAACGCAGCTGCAGTTGTGCGAGCTTGTAGTAATAAGGGCGGCGGGGCTGCGTCCCCAGCACCCCGGCTGCCTGGCTAGCTTATGCTTGAAATAACAACACACAAACTATATTCATTTAATCACTGCTTGGCCCATTTCTATCTAGCCTCTTCTAGGCTAATTCTCACATATTAATTTAGCCCATTTCTAATCATCTGTGTAGCGCCCCTAGGTGCGCTTACTGGGAAGATTCTAGCCTATGTCCATCCTGGGTCAGAGCTTCATCGCGTGTGTCTGCCCAGGATCAGGTCTGCTCCCGAGAAGAGAGCTGTGGAGTCTGAGCTCACTTCCTCTTCCTCCCAGCGTTCTGTTCTGTTTACTCCTCCCACCTATCTTCTAACCAATGAGGGCCAAGCAGTTTCTTTTTATTTAACCAATGACCTTCCTCCATCACAAGCTGAGCTGTGTAGAAAGAGTGTCGTACATCTTTCTCAATTCCTTAGCTCTTTGATGGATGCTTGCTACATGAGGCAAAGAAGCTCCACCAAAGAGTGGGAAGTAGAGCATGCTGGGAGGCTAGAGAACCTCACAAAGCTTTAAGACTCATTCTGGGATAACCTTACCTATGACTGAATGTCGCTGTGGCCTCTGAACCTTTCCTCCAATCCACCCCGTGCATCCTCACTACACTGGTGGCTCGAGATGGAAGCAGTGCCTTGCTACCTTACCACTCCCACCCTACTCTTTGGGACTCCACTCCCCGGCTCACCACAGGCATCAAAGGAGGTATTGCCTGTAAAGGGCTCACCTTCATCTGATGCCAGAAATATTAAAAGTGGATTTGGGATATCCATGGCGTCTCAGTACTGTGTTTGGTCAAATATCAAATTTTAGCTGCTATTTGCCCAAAGGTCTAGAAATTATTATCTGAGGGGAGAGCAGTGTGTGATAGACATGGGTATCAGAAAACAGGGACTCAGCAATATGGGCAGGAAGAATTCTCTCTTGTGAGCTGACTTCCATCACTCAATAATAGCAAGTAACTCCTTCCTTCTTTCTTTCCTTCCTTCCTTCCTTCCTTTCTTCCTTCCTTCCTTCCTTCCTTCCTTCCTTCCTTCCTTCCTTCCTTCCTTCCTTCCTTCCTTCCTTCCTGTAGTCTTCCTTTCTTCTTTCATTTCTCCTTCTCTCCCTTCACCCCACTCCCTCTCTCCCCTTCTTTTTCTCCCTCTGCCTCCCTCTCTTTTCTCTTTCCACTCCAGTTTTACTTTCTTTGGAGGCAGATCTATGCAATAGGTTTGGTCATGCAGGGATGATTCTAGAAAGAGGAGTAAGAAAGGAGAGAGTGAGATAGAGATGGACAAAATTTAATAGGAAGGTACATTATTGGGATCATTCTAAGAAATGTGAGTTCCGGTCCTTCAGTGGCAGCAGAGGAGCTGCAAACCCAGGGTTTGTGCATCTTCCAGCTCTTATCAGAGAGGCTTCTATTTTGCAGTAGATGGCAATGAAAAGAGAGAGCAACATGCAGAGAACAGGAGACTGTGGCATGCTCATCTCTAAATGGGACGTCTATATCACACCCCTCCCCAAAGGCTCAGGGATCAATGTAGAAGAGGACACAGGGAAATTCTCAGAGCCACAGGGAGTGAATGTCCTTGAAAAAATGCTGTTTGCTCGACACAACAGAACAGTTGCATACATGAACTCACAGTTGGGATTGTGTGTACCAGGCTTGCACAAGATCAGGCCAACCAAACCCCAGCGTGGATGGAGAAGGAGTTCCATGTCTCACTGAGGAGCTATTGTACTGAGAGAGGGAGGATTGCTTTTCTTTAGGTATGTTTCCTCTGAAAGGCTATCTGGGCTCCAGAAGATGGTCCTATACCCATGCACAAACAGGTTACACTAAGTTGATTCAATGGATATTAGACCAAAAGAGAGTACATGAAGTCGTTAAGAAAAAGTGGGGGGATAAGGAAGAGATTAAGGGGGAAGGAACGGGGTGGAGTAGATACAAGAACATTATATATATATGAATAAATATAAAATAGAATATTCAAAGAAAAATAAATGTGAGTTTTTAATTTTTTATTTACTTTCACAATATATATGTGCACACATGAATGTGTGTGTGTGTGTGTGTGTGTGTGTGTGTGTGTGTGTGTGTGTGTGTGTGTGTATCAGGGGGTGCCTACCACAGCACACATGCTGAGGTCAGTTTTCACCTTGCAGATCATTTGTGATGGGGCCTCATTGTAACTGTTGCTGTCTATAGATGCTAGCTAGTCTGTGAGATTCTGGAAATTCTCCCGCCTCTACCTTCTGTGTCCTCACAGGAAGGCTGGGATTATAAACACATGCTATCACATCTGGCTGTATGGGCTCTGGAAATTCAGAACTTCACACGCTTGTAAAAACCGCTGAGTCATGTCCCGAACTCCAGAAATGGGAGCTCTATTCCATCAGATTTTTTCAATCTTAAAAAACAATCTACATCAACACCTTTAACAGCCCTTCCTTCCTTGAAGCTCTCTGCCCCCTTTCTCCTCATTGCCCTGTGCAGAGTTCTCCCTCGGGCACCAGCACCACTGACCTCAGGTCCCACCTTCACTCCACACACCCCATTTTCCTGCATCATCTTCCGCATTCTCGGTCTTAAGTACCCTTAAGAAATGCATTGTGACTCACGAATCTGCATCCGGAACCTCACAAGACCGGCACCTGGACATTTCCAGACAATTTATCTCCCTCATTGCTAGATTGATGTTCTTTCTAATTTTTTGATGTGTATAGGAGCACTGCAGTCGGCACCATGGATCCAAGCCATCCTTCACCTTACATCTCTTGCTCCTTTACTGTAGAAAAGTGAATGGCATTGCTGAAAACCACACAGCCAATGAGTAGCACAGCAAAGCAAACACATTAAAAAACTGCAGTGTCGTTAAAGAGCAGCCTCTGAGTTTTTGTAGTTCAGCTGTAGATAAGAACCTATGCCCTTTCTGCTGTCGAGGGTCAAAGAGAAAATAAGCATAGGAGGACAGTTGAGAGAGGAGAAAAAAAGACAGAAAAACTCTCAGTGCAGAAGTCCATTCCACTGGATTCTAAAGCCATCTTTTTTTTTTTTTTTTTTTTAATGAGAAGAACCAATCTCAACTGTATCTGATCGAATCCTCTTCCCTGTTTTCTGCCTTGGCTGGCCTTTATTAATAACAGTGGAAGAATCCATTTACTCATATTCAAACACAAGGAGAAGCATAATGAAAGTAGCATCCAATTTTACATTAAAGGCTTTGACAAGGACATAATTCATTGCCTTCCTGTTGCCCTCTCCGCAGACAAGAGACATTTCTGCTATCAGCGCCAGGAGGAGGTGCGCGTCTGCAGAATAACTGGCTCACTTTTCCAATCAATTCCTAGAGTTTGCACCTGTCTATTCTCTGCTCTTCATCCAGGCTGTTCAAAGTTCTGAGGCTTTATTTGGGTTCCACAAGTTAGAAGCACAAAGGATTAAACAACCTTTGTTTTCAAAATACTTTGCTAATTACCCCTCTTCTGAAACTCATTATACATTACATATATAATTGCAAGCTGACAGTTGCATCTTTGGAGGCTACTATAAATCATTTTTAGAACGAGCAAACATTGCTTATATCTCTGTCATGCCTCTGGCCTCTGGCCTGCATTTGATTTCAGCCCTGACTGACAGGCAGCTCCACCAGCCTTCTGTCCCAAAGGTGACGTGTTTTTCTGGGACTTGAAAGCTTACAAAGCTGATACAATCTGAGAGACTCGGACAGGTTTTGCCCCTGGGGATAACCATCAAACACTGGGGTGGGGGGACGTGGTAAAAAAGCCTTGATTTCTTCTTTTCTGCTGTAGTTTTCTCAGCAGGTGGCCCCACGTTCTCACTGAATTTCAGTCACTTATCTCTATTGCTTTGGGATAGTCTCTTGAGCAGTGTGCAGGTTGACAGAGAGGGAGCAGGGTCGCGGAAGAATTCATTCAAACAAGCCACTATTGCAGAGGCCAAGGAAAGACATGGTTTTCTCCAAAACAGGCTGGTGCCAGTTGCCAGGAGTGGATTAAAAAGTGGAAGGAAGAAAGACCTGCAAAAACTATTGATAGTGAATATTCTCTACCTAAGCTGATTACTGGCACGTGGAAGCTCATGTCAGTACTGACTTTGTTTTCTAGAAAAATTGGAAATTCCTATGAAAATTTCCAACAATTCAGGAAATTCTGGTGTGTGTGTGGTGTATATGCGAATGCATGTGGTAGCGTGAGGACAACCTTGAGTGTCAAGTCCTCGGGTACCATCCACAGATTTTGGGCCAGGGTCTCTCAACGATCTGGACCTCACCAAGTAGGCTTAGCTGACTGGCCAGCAAGCCCGAGGCATTCAATTGTCCCTGCTGTCCCAGTGCTGGGATTGCAAATGTCTGCCACCATGCCCTACATTTCTGGTGATGGAGCCATGTCCTAATGCTTATAAGGCGTTCTACTTTTCTTTCTATTGCTGTGATAAAACACTCCAGCCTACAGCAATTAGGGGAGAAAAGGATTTATAGGTCTCAGTATATCATTGAGGAAAGCCAGGGCAAGAACTCAAGGCAATAACCCGGAAGCAGGAATTGTTGGAGATGCTACTTACTGGCTTGCTAGCAAGCTCGGGCTTATGCTTAACCAGATTTCTTATACAACTCAGGACCACCTTCTTGAGGAAGGGGGCTGCCCAACATGGTTTAGGTATTCCTACATCAATTAGCAATCAACTCAGTCTCTCGCAGACATGCCTACAGACCAACTTGATATGATACAAAATACAAGGACACAGTTGAGCCTGCACTTCAGGAGATTTTCATGCTATGTCAAGTAGACAGTTAATACCGAATAGGATACAAGGTAAGGATTTGAATGAGTGAGCTATCTCCACATCATGGGAAATTAATTCTTAATAATTTAAAGAATGCACGGGCTATAAAGTTGGGGTCTGTGGACAGAATCTCGCCAAGTGTTGCCGCTGTCGGCGCATGAAATGCTTCTTTGAAGAGCACGGTGGCTCACAGCACAGCCCTTAAATTTCAGTCCTGCCAATGCTGTCGCAGGCAGAATAAAAATAACACACACCAAAAAGAGTGATCCCAGAAAGGCTGAGGGTACCCCTGCAGGAAGGTCTTTTACGAAGACATTTTTCTTTATTTGATATTAACGTGAAATATTGATTCCACCTTAAATAAATAATTGAACTTCAAGCTATCCGGGGAAACCTATTTATTCTGTTGTTCATGGGGTCTATGACATGGGGCTGGCTTAAAGGTAAGGCCACTTCTAATAATGAAGTCTTTCAGTACTTCACTAAAGAAATCCCCCTGAGGAAAGGATTTGTACCACACCGATTTCCACTTTGGAGTGCTACAGTGAAATGCCTGTGTAAATAGGGAAATAAGATTTTTAAAAGACTTCTTTTTCTCCAGGCAGGTTGACTAATGAGAGGAACGGTCTCTTATGAAACATCTATGTGCTCAGCAGTCCAAACATTTTAGAAATCCCCAAATACAGACTTGGGCAGTCAGTGGTTAAGTCAACCCTTAAAAGACCACAAACTGTCTGGCAATCCACAGGGTACCAGGGCACAGGTGTAGCTTGGCCCTGGGACAGAGTCCAGATGCAGGGTTTGATGGCTGTCACGTTATCCCTGAGGCCACTGGTTCTGGGCTGTGACCCTGGGAGGCGCCTCCCATCCATATGGCCCATGCAGCTTCCCTCCAGTGAGCTACAGCGTCTTGGAAAAGGTCAGCATTAACGTGCCTAACAGGCTGCTGGTAGGGAGAGACACACCGAATGTCACATAACTGAGGGAGTCTGTGACAAACCAAATGCAAAGACACCAAGAGACATTCGAGGAGAAGTGGTTGGACCGGCAGGTGAGCAGAAGGATGTGGCAGCCATTTGGAATTGGCAGTGTGTGGAGGGGAGACCCGGGTGTATGGAGAGGAAGGGGAATGAAGGGCAAACCCTTGCTTTGAGGCTTCCAGGTAGATTTTTAAGGCAGGAATTCCGGCATAAGGAAACAGAAGGTGAATTCAGTAGGTGGGAGAAGAGAGCTTGGTTGCGGGGCAGAGAACCAAATCATTGCTCTAATTTTTCTTTATCAATAAAAATCCAAGAGTCAGATATTGGGATAAAAGCCTTAAAGATCAGAGAAACAGAGAAACCACCAGTCCTCCCTACCTGCTTCGTTCCTTCCTCCAAACAGAGAGCCAGCTCCCTTTCTTCTCCATCTTTCTACTTCCTCTCCTCTCTGTCCACAGTCTGCCAAAACCTTGGTGGTTAATTTTGGTCGGCCAGTAGCTAACTCTGCCCTCTGACTCCAGGCAAGCTTTATGTTTTAGAACAAAATCAAACTATCATACAACAGAGAATAAATCCTCTGTTGCCAGACACTCAAGTTCAAATCTTCGCTAGTTGTGTGGTTGGGCAGTGGATTCCACTGCTCTGGGCTTCAGTGTCTAGTTCTCTGAAATAGGGTGTAATTATCGTGAAGACAGAGTGAAGCATTGTTGTGTATCACTTAGCACACTGGTCAACAGAGCAGAATGGATCAAAACCCATTAGAGCAGGATGAAAGCAGAGTGCCAGGTTTGGGCCTTTGGAGCAGGAACCAGGAGCTGGGGAGTGACGCAAGCTGTCTTTCAGACCTTACCTGTCCTCAACTGCAACCCAGTGGGTTGTCAGGGAAGGAGATGGGTCCTGTACTTCAACAACTTTCTAGAATGCTCCGTTTCCTTTATCGTGCCTTCTTTCTGAGTGTACTGCCCTTCTCTTTGATTAAATCAGCTACATAAAACCCCTGTAGTTCTCAGCATCGTTTTAGGAAATTTGCCCAGACTGTAAAGCAGTGTGATCCTAGGTCATCTGAGTGAACGGACATCAGATAAGTTAGTACTTTCATGCCTTGGAGCTCACTTTCTTTAATGGAACCATGACAACGTTTTAATTTATCTCCAAATAAGAATAAAGAACGTTTAGAGAAGGCATTCATGATGTATTTATTACCAAATACCTTTCTCTATAGAGACGGGAGCCCACTGAGGCTGGTGTGTTAGTTGCCTTTCTCATGGCTGTGATCTAACAATTGACAAAAACAGCTTAAGGAGTGAAGGGCTTACTCTGGCTCCCATCCTGCCGGCACAACGCATCCCATTGAGGAGGGCTGGGGACAGGAGTGAGAGGCGGCTGCTAACATCGTATCCTTTGTCAAGAAGCAGAGAGAGACGAAGCTGGTGCTCAGCTCACATTCTCCTTTTTGCTAAACCCAGCACCCAAGACCAGAGACAACAGGGTGGATCTTTCCACACCCATCAACACAAACTCTTAGTTGATTCCTGACCCAGTCAAGCCGACAACACAAGGCAGTCAAAATTAACCGTCATAGACAGATTGCAGGGCGCACAAAGTTCACTCGCTAAAGTCAAAATGGAGCATGTAGGACAGAGGCCCTTGCCAGCCTATCCTCTGCCATATATTTCCTTAAGTTTAAGGGGCTGGTGAATCTCTACTATGCTCATTGAGACAAAAATCCTCCAGCCCTACTCTAGAGGGTCAGATAGACCCTGTCTGTAGTTGGCTGAGAAATCAGCATGGAAGAGAGGCCCAGCTCTTTCTGAAGCAATCCAGGCACCATCCCATCATTTGGATGACGTCATGGAAGGCTGGTAGAAAGGGGCCTACACTTCAAACCAGCAAACCCACGCACATATGGGGCAGCTCAGCCAAAAGTGCGAGTAGTTCCGCAAACAAGTCAATCTGATTCTTCACCCAAAGAATTTCAGAGTGGATCAAAGTCCTCTCTCACCATCTGCTTGTTAGAATTTCGCTGAAATATGTATGCTAGGCCTGGAAAGAGAAGTACCCGAAGCTTTTCCTGAAATCAATATGTTGGTGCCCTACCCAGAGGCTGGCTTTCATTTAATTTCCAGTTTCAAATGGTTGTTCTCCAAAATCATTACCTGGCACTTCCGGGTTAAGCACAGGCTTCACAATCCTGCTTCATTCCCCATGAATAAGCAGATTTCTTTAATTAAGTATGTGGTTTCCTCTAATTACAGTGGTTACTTTAGAAAGCTATAACTATATAAATTTTATCCCAAGGAAGAGTTATACTAAAATCAAATCAATGTTATGAAAAAGGCTCAATGAAAAACCAAGCAGGAAAGGAGTGGAGAATCACATTCTCTAACCACCCTCGGCCACACCCTGCTGGGGGAGGGGATGATCTTATCTGCGTTTTGTGCCTGAGACTCTAATAACAGCCACAATCACCTTGTGATTGATTCCCCCTTAGTTTCACGTCTTCTTTTAGACCTTTGCACTGAGAGTTTGGAATTGAAGACCCCCTCCACAGTTCACTTTGGAAGTCAAAATCCACATCAGCATTTTCTTACTCTAGAGATTTTACCTCTCACTTTTCATTGAAAATACCTTGAATATCATTCCCACCAGACTCAAATAAAACTATGTAGATAATATAATCTACCTATCTATATTCATACGAATCAATATAATTCCTTATCTGGAAGGCAACAGTATAACATGCAAGCAATTTGTAATAAATTGATATCTATCTCAAAATTCAAATGCATAATCAAATACAATAAAGTCGTTAAGTTTTTACACCCTTAGGGAGAATCACATTGAATAAAGAATCTGAGTTCTGTTGTTCACTCAAATGCTCAATGACATTGCATCCATCCATCCATCCATCCTTTCTTGTGGCTTTTTGAAGCAGTGAAGTTCTGAGAAAATGAAACACATCCTTCTCCTGATTTCCCTGTTTTTTATGCTCCTGGAAATTTACTTTGTATAAGCCACAAAGAAGAGCTGCTGCTTTTTGTAAATGGACAGAGAATCTAGGGATGGAGATGTCTTAGTTGGTAGAGTGATCGCTAACTTGCACGCGACTCTGGGTTCCATCCCCAGCATCACAAAAACCAAATGTGATATTGTGTGCCCAGAACTCCAGTACTTGGAGATGAAAGCAAAAAGATCTGAGTTCTAACTTTTAAGTTTTGACAAAAGAAAACAAAAACAACAACAAAAAAGGAAAACAACCCTCACTTCAAATGAGTTGAGTTCTTTTATTCTGAAACCAAACATGAGTGAGCATGGCTCAGGAACGCAGATTTAGATAATGCCAAATTTCATGCTCAACGTGGCAACAGATCGAGAAAGTTTTAATAGAATAGAAAGGCCACAAATAAAGACATGTTTCACATGCATTAGTGGAAATATCAAAGAGATTGGCTACAGCAAAACAGGAATCCCCTGTTATCGGCCTCAGACACTAGTTGATGACACTCTCAGCTTTTGGGTTGGTCGAAGTTGGTAGCTTGTTTGTACATTTCAAATTATTTACCTAATGGTCACAAAACTATTGAATTGGGCACAGAGAAAGATGAGCAAGAATTATTAAGAAGTCTATAGATGACCCAAGATAATTTGGATCCAAACCCTTCCCAGTTGTTGATGCTCTGAGGAGTTAGTCAGCCTTGCAGAGGTTCAGTCTTCTTCTTCTTCTTCTTCTTCTTCTTCTTCTTCTTCTTCTTCTTCTTCTTCTTCTTCTTCTTCTTCTTCTTCTTCTTCTTCTTCTTCTTCTTCTTCTTCTTCTTCTTCTTCTTCTTCTTCTCCACCCCCTCCTCCTCTTCCTCCTCCTCTTCCTCCTCCTCCTTCTTCTAAAAAGTAGGTTCTATGCTCAGGAGATTGTAAAGTTTCATCCTCATAAAAGAGAAGAGATACTCATTATCTTGGCCACTACTTTCCATCTCCCCACCTACATCATCCAAATGCCCCTGAAGGTTTCAAAGCTCCTTCCATATAGAATCTCTGTGACAGAAAGGGGGAGAAACAGCACGTGTTATCAGCACAGAAGAAGGGAGGGGAGGAAGCAGAAACTATGCTCATCTGATGCATTGGTATGTGAACACAAAACCTAAATGAGGCTTGCTTCTCAGAAACATGTTTTCAAAATGTGTTTGAGGGCTTGGAGTGAGACTCTCCAGTTAAGAGCACTTGCTGCTCTTGCTGAAGACTGAAGTTAGGTTCGCAGCACTTACATCAGGTGGCTCATAGCCTTCTGTAGCCCAAGCTCCAGGATATCTGACACCCTCTTTTTGCTTCCACAGGCACTGTACACATAAGGCACATATACAGATAACATATGCACACATACAGACAACACACACACACACACACACAATTTGAACTCATGATCCTTGTGCCTCTATCTTGCATATGCTGTTTCAGGCACATATAATATGTATATAAAGAATAAAACTTTAAAGGGTACAATTTAATTTCTGGGCCAAGAAAAATTTCATCTCCCTTTATTATCTTCTGTCTACCGTACTTTAGTTATTCATGGAGGCTGCTAGTTTCCTACTGTATTGGTTTTTCTTGTCTATAATGTCTCAGCTCCTATTTAGTCAATCCTCATAAACACCCATCCATGGAGGAGTCCTCTGTTCTCCTTCAATAAAAGCACAAAGAGAATAATAACTCACCTAACATCATACAACTTGCAAGTGGTATTGTCAAGATTCAAAATTAAATCTGATGAAATCCGCAAAGCCGTAGTGCATTCACAGTTCACCCAAATCATGCCTGGCTGTGAATATGCATCTTGGGTAAATGGCTTCCATGCTGGCCTTGAAAAGCCTTTGTTTCTGACAATGATATTTGAGATGAGTGTGTGGTTGTCCTTGTGCAGGTGATGCTAGGGCCGAATGTTCTATATACTCCAAGGGAGAACAATCAACATTAAACTCCTGTCACATGTCATTCCTGCTGAGTTTATCTGGTCTTGTTTAAGCAAGCCCACAGCATCTATAAAGATTTTTCTCCACAGTGTGCTCCTGTAAATAAGAAGTTTATCAAATAAAACCTTCCACAAAGAGCAGGAAGACATGCCCTATTGACAGGCCCTCGCTGAGTGCTGGTTCCTTCCAGGGATCCCCGTGAGAAAAATTCACCTCTTGTTCAATAACTACATTTATTGAAAGTCTTCAAGTTTAAGTGTTTGAGGATGGATCTGGATATCCAATTTATCTGAACAGCCCCAGTCTTCCAATTTCAGCCCGAAGAATAAATTCCTTGGAATTCAGTAGTGGATTGGAGAAGATGATACACAACCTATTTCCCTAGGTTTTTCTGTAATTATCTTTGGGAGATAAATCTCACATGTATTATAAGGCAAGGCTGCTGTAGCATAATCCTTCTGTACAATGTGTAAATATTTGTTGCTGTGATTGGTTTAATAAACAAGTTGACTGACCAATAGTCTAACAGGATAAAGTTAGGCTGGAGAGTCAAACTGAGAATCATGGGATGAGGAAGGAGAAAGACAAAAGGGTCCCTAGTCAGATGGAGAACAAATCAGTGATACAAAACAGGATAGAGGTAAAAGCCATGAGCCTCAGGGCAACACATAGATGAATAGAAATGGGTTAAGTTGTAAGAGCTAGTTAGTAATAAGCCCAGGCTATTGACCAAGCACTTGTAACTAGAATAAGCCTCAGTGTGTTTATTTGAGAGCAACTGAAGTACAGAAAAACTCTGCCTACACAAGGTTATTGGATAAGTGCTACGGTATTTATTTGTCCTGGCATTTGGGGAGGCAATGACTATAAAATTCACTTATTGAGCACCTGAATGATATTACAGGCCACAAGAATAATAAACTGGCTGTGTTTCTTCTTTGCATCTTTGCATCCCTGGTCATAATTACTGAACCAAAGATAGGCAATTGACTCCACTCCAGTGCACTTTCGGAATCTGGGGTGGCAAGTGTACTTAATACTCTGCGACTATCATAAACGTGAAAGACATTCCTCAGGGTGTGGAAGAGCAGTCATCCTCTGAAACCACAAAAGAAGGGCGTGTGGGAGAGGGGTTTGGGGTTAGCAGGCAGAAGTGGGAACATTTGTGATCCCATTGAAGGAAGAATGTGCCGTCTTAGCTGCCGAAAGGACTTCACTCGCTGACATTTACTCCATGGGAGCTCTAGACACACACATGGCTCTTGAGTTAAGTGAAATCCACGATCATAAAACCACTTTGTTTAGGCAAGTCTGAGTAATTACTTTCTATGCCCAGTAAACAATTTCTGACAAGAGCAACTAGATTCTTTACATATTCCATATTCTTTAACCACTACACCAACTTTCAGAGGTAGGTATTGTTATTTTTATAGATGAAGCCATGGAGATTTGGAGTTATTTAAAATTTCCCCCAGGGCACAGAGCTAGAAAATGACAGAGCCAAGAAGTTAAACATACAAAATTATTGTCTTTAGTGTTTAATAGTCTCCTGTTGTTGCGTTACATGTTGCAGTTTAGGAAGCACCTATTTCACGTGGTTTCGTTCTCCCATCATCCTTACAAAAGTGTAGGAGGAATGTGGAGTCAAGGCTGGGTTATGCCTGTGTCTGACTATGCTTTTCTATATTCCTTATAGTATATTTTATGTTCCTAAGTTTTTGTATCACTGTCTTCTCATGTGTTCAGTTCATCTTTAGTAAGGAATTTGAATTCTCAAACCATTTAAAATATTGTAATATTACTAGTAGCGTAGTGTGTGTGTGTGCGCACGCGTGTGTTTGTGTGCATGTGTGTGTGTGTGTGTGTGTGTGTGAGAGAGAGAGAGAGAGAGAGAGAGAGAGAGAGAGAGAATGTGTCAATGCAGGCATGCATGTGACACAGTACGTGTGTGGAATTCAGAGAACAACTTTTAAGAGTCAGGTTTCTCCATCTGCCTTTACGTGGGTTCTGAGGATTGATCTCAGGTGCCCAGTCTCGCAGAATACGTGATTTACTAATGGAGTCACTCACGTCGTATGTTATTTCTGTGTGTGTGTTCTGTAATGTTTTCGTGCTTACAATGGAGATTAAACTTAATAGCCTAATGTCATATTTCTATTATATTTACAGCATCTTAATTTGAGTAGCACACATGAACTCCGTGTTTTCACATCTTCATCTCCAGTCTTTCCGCTGTTGATGCCTCATGTGCTACCTTTATAAAGTGTGTGCCCTGGGCCAGTGAGATGGGTCAGTGGTAAAGGTGCTTGCTATCGTGATTGACAGACTGAGTTTGATCCTCAGGACCCAGAATTGAATCCTGCCAGTTGTCCCCTGACCTCCACGCATGCACTGTTGCAAGTGCATACCTATACACATATACACAGACACACAAATAAGTAGATAACTGATATTAAAACTTAAAAAAAAACCCAATAAGGTAATAAGGTATCCAAAAATGGGAATTAACCATTTTTAAGGATTACAGTGTTCTCTTAAGTAGAAAAACAACACATGTAGTTATAATGCTAGATTTTTAATTTAAAATTTAGACAAAAAAATTTAACATTGCTTTCTGGAAAATATATCAACATCTTAAATTATGTAAAAAGTGGAAAAGAGTTTTATCATGTTGTGTGTGTTCTCTTTTTTGCCCCCAAATGTTTTTTTTCTGCCCCCTGTTTTGTCCTCTCAGAGCTCCCCCAGTGCATGCCAGCCTCTTAATGCTGTTCCTCAGGTCCTCTTTCTAGGGTTGCTTTTCTCCTTGTTCTCAGGCTCACTGGCTTTTATCTTCTATCTTCAAGCTCTGCCTTTTTCTTCTCTTTAGATCTGCCCTTGACTCCCTCTAGTGAACCATTTCAGCAATTACAGTTTTTTGCTTCCTTTGTGATTTCTGGCATTTTTACTGATATTTATGTTTTATATATGTCTCATCTTCTTGACTTTCTCCATGCATTGTTTTGCTTTTTGAGAGCACATGCCAGTCTGTTGCTCTAGAGTCATTTTCTAGACTGGAGAGATGGCTCAGCATTTAAGGACCCTTGCAGAGGGCCTGTGGCTTTCTAGCACTCACAGTAGATGGCTCATAATCCGATGCCTTCGTCTGGCCTCCACGAGCACCCCCACAAATGTGTCATACACCTTCCACAAACACATGAAAACAAATCTTTAAAATAATCTAGTGTTCTGTTAGTGAGTTGTGTTGTTCAAGAACTGTTTCTGTTTTTCCCATTGGATGGACCACACTCCCTCCTTCATGTGGCTTGCTACTATGTTAGCAACTGAACATGATCCTTTATGTGGCAAGTCTACAAATCATATTCTTCCATATATCTTGAATTCTTGGGGTGTCTCTGTACTTAGACCCAGCCTGAATTGTAAAGTTAAGGAGTCTATCAAATCTTTTTCTGAGCCTATAAAGTCACAAGCCTTTTTCTGTGAGCATGGCTAGTGGACTTTTAAATTCTCCCCATATACGTGGTTGATTTTAAATGCCTTAGCCTTTTATTATCCCGCCCCCCCAAATGAAAGAGAAATGTGGAGTAGATAAAATGTATACTAGCCTTTCTAATCTCTTGTAATTAATTTTGACTAGATGGGTAGGAACCCATAGAGGGAGCAATGGTCAGGCAATGTCTGCTCCTCTGTGAAGTGGCCACTGACCACACAAGCATCCAGTTTAGAATATCAAGTCTAAATTACGATCTCATGCCGCAGGGCTGGGCTGAGTGATAAGCATATGCTACTGTGCTATGAGCTGAAACTGGCAAATGTTTGTAAAATACCGTTCAAACCATCCTGTTTGAGTTGCAAGACTTTAATAGACTCCAAGATCCCAAATCACACACTAGACCAGATGCTGGTGTGTATTTGCTATGTGGCTCTGCTATTGTCCCAGAACCCTGCAATGACTCCATCTTCATGCTTAGAAGAGGAGTTTCAGAAACAGTAGTTCCCCTCGCCCACTTAAACCCATGCCCTAGTTAGTAGGAGATTTTCTTCCTGTGTCAAAAGACCACACTTGTGAAGTTAGAGAGAGAAGAGCCAAAGGTCCAGATGTCTGAGGCCCAAGAACCTGACCAGACTGCAGGCTGCACACAGCATGCATCACAAAGGCTGGTATTCAAAGACTGTCTGGACATAAGTGCAGGACTTTTATTTGGGAGGGCTTTGTATAGATCCCTCTCAGATTGGTCTAGCCACTTGTTGGTTGCTCAGTTTTCTGTTCAGATCAGAGAATCTGCTCACCTAAACCTTGTTGCTGTAAGAAGCAACATGCATTTGAGAGAGGTGCTGGGTGAGCACAGTGCTTAACACATGGGCGTGAAGACCCGAGTTCGGTTCCCCAGAATTCATATAGAGCTAGATGCTGCAGTATGCATCTGTGATCTTAGCGCTTGGACAGTGAAATCAGAGGCAGAGGAGGGAGAGTTACTGGAAGCTCACAGGATGGCAAGACTGGAGCACACAGTGGAAAACCAGCAGGAACTGTCACAGGTGGAAGGGAAATGTTGGCATGGTCGGTCTGTGGCATCCCAGGATGATCTGTAGCACTTGCACGCCCTCTCTCAGTGCCCTCCCCCACCCCCATACAAAGAAGCAAGAAACATTAATAATGATCTATGCACAGGTTTGCGAGTATAGTATGAAACTCTCAAAATATTCATACTGACCCTAATAAAACCAACATAAATTTAAGCTTTTTCCCAATTATTTTTGGTGTTGATATTTCATTTTAAAAATAGAAATGAACATTTTTGATAATCAGAAATAAATAGCCACGTTTATTCAGTCTTTGATGAGGGCCAAAGTTTTAAAAAAAAGACAAGTGTCGTAGAGAAGCAGGAGGCACTGCGGGCTTATCACGACACTTGCAGTCAAGTAAGTTTCTAGAATCAATTAGCATAATATTTAGAAAGCTTTTTTGACCAAGTTTTTTTTTGTCTTCTGAAATATAGCTTGTTACTAGTGAGATCTTTTTCCATTTTCTACTTCATGAAAAATGAACCAATTGCACCTCTTGTCTGCACAACTCTCTTGAAAATGCAGTTCTGGGATTCAATAACAACCGCCAACTCTGGGTAAAACGCACGAGGCAGAAATTGAGGTCTGTGGTAATGAGAATGAGAAGCAATCGGTTAGAAACACAGTGTGCCGTTTGTAAGTTTCCTAAGGAGAGATCCTCTGCTTGGGAGACTGGCTGAATTACAGGTTGTAAAAGAACTAAGAACAAATCAAACAATTTAGGTTATGTAATATTAAATTTTGGGCTGGTAGATGTATTTTTCACTACCTTTTATTTATTAAACTCACGTCTATTTGAAAAAGAGGAGACAGTGATGGATACAGCCTTGCTTTTGCTGGCAATTTCAGGCATAAAATCTTTTTAGTACCCAGTAAAGGTGACAATAAAAAATAATTCCGTCTAGTGGAAAGCCCTAGTATATTTGCAGGTTCCTTGCGTGGTTCACCTGTGGAGGTATGTGCTTGAATACACACAGACTTTCATTTTGATGTAGCGCCTGTCACGGGGCCATCCTGCAGTATCTGCTATTGCATTAGTGTCGCGAGTTTACTTGCCACAGAGAAGACAATGTCGACTTGTTAATTCCTTGCCTACACTGCGGTATTCTGTGAGTCTGTGTGCAGAGCGTTGTGCAATGCACATATCCCATACCAACAACACAACCACTGAAGAAAATGGTCTAAATAAGCCCGCAGTAGAGTGTCCACAGCCCCCTATACAAAGAACTCATCTAACTAAGGAAAACTCAGGACTATTCTTGCTTGTAATAATGACTCAGACATTCTTTCACATTTATGGCGTGTTCTCTGCAGTCACATGACCCACCATCGCTCGTGAATTCCAAGTTCTCACTCATTCTCCATTTCAGGCCTGGCTTGGCACTCCCTCTCAGGAATAGCCACTACTCTAAGGAACAGGAATAGCAAGAATATGTTCTCAAAATACCAATTAGATAGCACTTGAGAATTGTAGCTGCTTGAATGAGCCATGTCCTAGACCCCACGTGACCCTAAAGTGATCTAGAAAAGCATCTATACACTGTTCAAATGCACATCATAGGTAAGAGTGTCTGAATTTGTTACTTAGCCTTGTTCCGAACCATCCACCTTCTTGTAGTTTGCAGGATACACTACATTTCAGCCATATTGCCTTAGAACGTGATGTTGTGCTGCCAAGAATGTTCTTCACTTGGGTTTTCATTAGCAGACTCTTCTATACACACACTTCAGAGTTCATTCTCAATCATTCGAAGGTTTCCCTGCTGGTCTGACTGGTAATTGCTTCCTTCTCCCAATAAATTCCATGCCTTGTCTTTTACTGGGACCATCACCTGGAATTTAAAATGCTATTGAATTTTGTTAGGAATTACTTTTCAAGGGTTTGTATTGCCTACTAGAGCATGAGTTCCCCAGCAGCCCAGACTGCCTTTGATTCACATTTGGACACTCATTTTTATGAGACAAGGGTTTCACAATTTTTACAGGTTCTTGAAGAGAGCTGAATTCCATTAAAACAGTGGAGTTTTTCTAGGCATCTTTGGAAAAATCTGATATATTCTACCCATTATGGGAATAGTTTCTCAAAAGGCTGTATCTTCTCTTTATCTATCTAGTCTTTTTTCCGTGGCACAAATTGAAAGAAGCCCACGACGGACGATGTATTCTTGCTTTCAGCTGTCTCTGGTTCCCTGGGGAAAGCAACTCAGTGGTGTAATACTGTGAAGTGGGTGGAGGAGCATCACTCACCGTTGCAATCAGAAGCCAGCCCCATTCATCAGGTTACCTAAAACCCTAGTCCATTGCTGCCCGGGACACCTTTGCTCCAGATTGTTCATGGCTCATAGCCTCTGCAGAGACTCCAAGGTCTACATTATCTTCAAATGAATAAGACCTCTCTTTATTGAGGTATGACAATTAACCAGATTGTCATTCTTCCTTTTTATATCTGACACCACTGCCTCAAATCTACTGCAGCCAGGCTGCAGGCTGCTGGGTTGTTAGGGTTGAAGAGCAGAATTGCTTGCCACTGATACTTATACTTAACTGGAATTCATCACAGGTGGCATCCTCCATGAATTCACGCGCCATCAGATCCCTGGCCCTAGAAACTCAGTGTTTCGTTCTGCTGTGAAAGACAGCTGTAAGCAGCAATATTCTAGAGTTTGAGAAGTTCCAGTGAAATGGCCTTTGGTTAGGGGCAAGCTGTCTTAGTTATCTGTCTCATTACTGCACCTATGTATTGATAAAGGTATCTGGAAGGGAGAAGGTTCATCTTGGCTTACAGCATGAGAAATGGTTCGTTACAGAGGGGGAGTCATGGCTGAGCAGTGAGGTGGCTGGTCCCATCGCAGCTGCAATCAGGAAGCAGGGAGAGATGAATGCTGACGCTCAACTTGCCTTTTCTCCCTTTCAGCCAGCCTGGGACCCCAACCCATGGGATGATGCTGCCCACAGTTAGGATGGGACTTCCCACCATGACTAACTTAATATAGAAACTCACCCCAAACCATGTCCAGAGATTTGACTCCAAGGTGATTTTAAATGCTGTCAGGTTGACAGTCAATACAAACCATCTAAGAGGCAATGGATGGTAATTAAGCTTTTGCCAATTATCCATTTTCTTAAAGTGGATTATATTTCTACCTACCTAGTTTTCAGGTGAATTTTTAAACTGTTTTGTCAAATGTTACAACCAATCAGCTAATAGGATGAGATGGTAGGTTAAGAAGGCAGAAACTTTCTTTCCTTAAATGCAATAGAATTGCATTCCTTTGTTTAACAAAAGACCCCAAGGAATAAATATAGATAATAAATATAGATAATAATTTCTCTGACTGGCAGAGAAAAAAGTCACTAAAAGAAAGCTAAACATAGGATTAAAGGGAGGCTTGAGGAATAGAGTGCATGCAGAGACAAGCGGTAGCACAGTCTACAGGGAAGCAGAGAGGAGTCAGGAACATTTCCTAGAGTTCTCTGCTAATCTCAACAACATATAGTAGAGAACCAGTGGAGGACTCAGGCATAGTCCAGGGAGAAGGATTGGAGTACAACAAGTTCCGGGAGGCCTACAAGGAAAGATAAACAATAAACACCTCTGCCCCAGGAAGCTAATGACATCAGGATGAAGCTGGTTCATGTTACAAAAATTAGTGGGTTCCAGAGAAAGTCCAGAAAGGTAACCAAGAAAAGAGAGATATAGACCTTAAACCCAAGTGTCTTTAGAGCAGACTTCTTTCTGGCTTTCCCCATTACCTGACTATGCTACTTGCTCAACTCCTGGGGCTTTTAAGTTGCATCACAGGAGAAAAGGGGGACACTGAAACGAGAGCTCAAAGCGCACTATTAAGACAAATATGTGGAATTTTGGATAAGAAGGGCAGATAAAATTTGTGTAGATAGAGAGCATTGTAGTAGACTGAACCGTAAATCATTCTCCGGCCACTGAGTTTCAGAAAAATTGAGATCCAGGCCCAGGAGCTAGTAGGAACCCAGTGTGAACACCAGCATTTTAATGTATGTGTTACTCACCCTTCTCTGTTGGACACACAGGCTCCTCCAGAGTCTCAGTGGTTTCAAATAACCGATGTATTACTCCACCATTCTACTGTCTGCCCTGAACATCCATTAAGGTGCTCTGTTCACTGTAGTTCAGGAACTCAGAGTGATGAGAAGTTTTATCTTAATGAGGAGTGCCATGATTGCTACAGCTTTCTGAGGGAGACAAAGTAGAAGCCTATGGTGCAAGCTTTTAATCTCAGCACTCAGGAGGCAGAGACAGGGTGACCTCTGAGTTCTGAGTTCGAGGCCAGCCTGGTCTACAGTTCCAGGACAGTCAGGGCTACACAGAGAAACCCTCCTCCTCTCTTTAAAAAAAAAGACTAAAGGGTCTTTTGAAACTTCTTTTTAGAGGTAGAGGAGTGGGTAGAACTCACTTGGTAACGTGCCTGCTTACACAGCCTTGTGTCTGATTCTCAGAGCTTAATAACCGGAAGTGGTGACAAATGTCTTAAACAGTAGCACTCAGAAGATGGAGGCAGGAAAATGACAAATTCAAGGTCGTGCTTGACAGCACAAAGAGTTTGAAGACAGTTTGGGCCACACAAGATCCTGTCCTCCGAAAAGACTCCTTGTTATTTTAGTGGTGAAAGCAAATATAGCATCTAAAGATGCAGAGGCACAGTCTTATTTACCCTCTTCATAGGATGTGGTGAAGCCTGGTCTTGCCTGTCCCCTTTAAAAGATGTATGAGAACATAGTCTTATCTGTTTCCAAAAGGAAGAGGAAGGTGAATTTTGGGAAAATTCCTCAGAATTTCCCCATCAGGTAAACAAGATGGGATTGAAACTCAGGGCTAAATAGTCCTCTCCATTTCTTCTTAAGTTTAGACCTAAAGAAAAACAAATAGCAAATAAGACATATTCCCAGATGTCCATGAAGAAGAACGTGCCCTTCTTTTCTCTATAGATTGGAGGGAGGGCTAGGAAAGAGTGAAGGATAAGACAGAGAGAGGTGGGGGGTGGATAAAAAGTATTAGACATGGGAGTCTGCGTGTGGCAGGCTGGCCCAGCTTTACCTTTCAGGCTAGGAGAGCAGCCAAAGGAAGGAGAGGGGACGCCAGTAAGATCACAGAGAAACAAACAAGTCTGCTAAGAACATAAACACTGGGAAGGGTTTTAATTTCATTTAAAGCAGTGGTTCTCAACCTTCCTAGCACTGCGACCCTCTAATACAGTTCCTCATGTTGCGGTGACCCCCAATCAAAATGATTTTCACTACAATTTCATACCTGTGATTCTGCTACTGTTATGAATTGTAATGTAAATATCTGTTATGCAGGATATCTGACATGTGACCCCAAAAGGGGTCATGACCCACAAATTGAGAACTGCCAGTTTAAAAGAAAATCAAGGTCCATGAAACAAGCATGGTACAGGCTGCACTGTTTGAGACAGTTAGAGCCAAGGTCGTAGAAGTGTTCCAGCTGGCAGCCTGGAAGGAGAGGTGTTTGCCCTTGGGCACATGGGCAGCTGGAGGCCCCACTTACAGATCAGGGCCTTCCTGTTACTTCTCCTTGCAGTTGGTCTGCCTAAGAGCTCAGCTTTTCATTTCACAATGTCTTGTGAAAGAATGTGTCCTGGAGTCACACCGAATTCTACTGTGGGTTCTCACTCCAGAGCACAGAAATAAAGGATAACATGAGGATGTACAGATTTTGCTTTGTGTTTGTTTTATTTTTAGAGTTTTGTTTTTAGGGAGAGTGAGGGAAATAGAAGGGGAGGGAGAGAGAGAACACGCGCATAAAGGTGGGTGGGTAGGAATGTGGGGAGAATCTGGGAGAACTTGGAAGAGAAGAAAGAACATGATCAAAATGATTGTATTAAAACCATTTTAAAGAAAAAAATACATATAAAGGGAAAAGTAAATCTTATATTTATTGTACTTTGCTCATGTTCAGCTTCCTATATATTCTCCATTGTTCTCCTCATTCTCCTGGTTTCCTTCTTCCTTCTAAATAACCCCCTGTGCTTTCATGTCCTGTGTATGTATACACACAGTTACATCTAGATCATACATATGAGAAAACATATGTAATATTCTATCTTTCTTATGCTCCATTACCTTACCTTGGTCATCCCTTCCCTTTTATCTATTGATTAACTAGAATCTATCTATCTATCTATCTATCTATTTATCTATCTATCTATCTATCTATCATCTATCTACCTACTATCTACCATCTATCTATCTAATATCTATCTATCTATCTATCTATCTATCTATCTATCTATCTATCATCTATCTACCTATTATCTACCATCTATCTATCTAATCTATCTATCTATCTATATCTATCTATCTATCATCTATCTACCTACTATCTACCATCTATCTATCTAATCTATCTATCTATCTATCTATCTATCTATCTATCTATCTATCTATCTAATCTATCTATCTACTATCTACTATCTATCTATCTATCTAATCTATCTACTATCTATCTATCTATCTATCTATCTATCTATCTATCTATCTACATCTATCTATCTATCTATCTATCTATCTATCTATCTATCTATCTATCTATCTATCTATCTATCATTCATCTGTCATCTATCATATCTAATTATCACCTATCCATACATCTATCTACTATATATCATCTATCAACTATCATATTTATCTGTGATTTAGATAATATATATATACACACATAAAACCTGTCATTCAGATGTTTCACATGAGAGTAGTTAACATTCATCTTTGTTTTCTTTTTCTTTTAGAGATTGTAATTTTATTCTTTTCTCCCTTCCTCTTCCTCCTTCCAAGCCCTCCCATACACTCCTTTTTCTCTCCTTCAGATTCATGGGCTCTGATGTGTATTCAGTAACAATTTTGAGTTGTTTATAGAGTCTAGATATTACCCCCCCCCCCATCGTATGTACTGTTTACATACAATTTCTTCATGCTGTCTCTTCATGCTGCAGGTTGCTCTGTTTGCTGTAAAGATGATTTCTAATTTCATGCAGCCCCATTTTGTCAATTCTTAAAATGATTCCAGAGCTCTTGGAGCCCTTTTCAGAAAGTCCCTGCCGCCCCTGAGACTTGAAGTGTTTTTCTGCTGGCAGTTTCAGAGTTTGAGGTCTTACATGAAGGTCTTTGATCCATTTTGAATTGATTTTTGTACAGGATGAGAAATAAAGATCGAGTTTTATTCTTCTACATGAACTTTCCCCAGCGCTATTTGTTGAAGTGGTTGGCTTTTTTTCAAGGTACATTTTTTGATGCCTTTATAAAAAAAAATCTGGTGGCTGTAGTGGTACAGGTTTGTTTCTTAGCCTTCTGCTCTGTTTCACTGGGCCATGTCTGTCTGTCTGTCTGCAAAAGGTTCAGAGTTTCTAATCCCATCAACCCTAAAACTCGGGAGAGACAGGTGCCTGTGACAATTCAGCTACCCACTAACCTTAGGTTTGGGGCTGTCAGATTCTACAGTTATTCTTGGGCAATGCTATTGGCATGGACCAGAGGCTCACAAGCACATACTGATTTTTCAAAGCTCTTGTGTCTCAGGGCAAAGAGTTCAACCAGGAAGACATGCTTAGAATAGAAATAGAAGCATTTTATTACAAAGAGGAAAGCATCCCCTAGAAAGACAGTGGGCTAATGAGTGCAGAGAAACATATGTGCCCAGAAGTGCTGGGTCATGAGCTGGTTGATGCTTTACAAGACACCTACCTCTGCCATGATTGTATAGTATGGGCTTTCCTTGAGTGAGCATGCTCAGTTTTGTATGTGGCTCAAATGGGGAAAGATTTCCAGTCTTGCTCTGTTAAATAGCCTTTTGCACATGTTAATCTCCATGTCTCTCTGTCTCCAGTATCCACATTTTCATCAGAGTTAGCCTCCTTCCAATGTACAATTCAGTGCTGAGCTTGCTGCATGAATACACGAATGCCTTGCCAGTACTGGGCACTCCACTTCAGAATTGCCTCCCACATTGGGGCTGTGGCAGTTTGACTCCCAGATTCCTGATGTGTCATTCTTCCTCGTTCTCAGAACCCCTACATCCAGCACAGCTTAGTATATTTTTAAAATTTATTTTTTGCTTATGTATATGCATGTACCTATAGGAGTTTATATGCATTATGTGCATGTAGAAGCCTGCAGAGGCCAGAGAAGGGTGTCCAATCCCCTGGAGCTGGAGCTACAGGTGGTTGTAAGCTGCCTGAGGTGGATGCTGGGAACTGAACCCCTGTTTTCCGCAAGAGCAGTGAGCACTCTTAGACACCAAGTTATATCTCCTGGCTTCAGTTTATTGATTATTATTATCATTATTACTTTTCAAATAGAGGCGGATTTACTTGAACTTTTGTGCAGCTTTTCCTTCTGAACTTAAGCAATACATTCTGGAATAAGGCTCAAAGAGATCCAGGAAGTAAAGAAAACTTAAAAGGATGAGGTAGTAAATAAAGCACACAAGTCTCACAATCTCCTGAATCTTACAAGATCCACAAGCTGTTCCAACCCACCTCATGTTATGCAAACTTTAATAGTTACTTTAAAATGCTCTACAATCATGTGAACTGTCTGTACAATCTGCCCATTTTAAATAATAGGTTTGCTATCAGGGTGCCAGGTCACTTCCCTAAGATATGAGAGCTGACAGAATGGATTTCCTCTCCACTATGATAAAGCTCTCTTCATCCCAGAGATGCAGAGATGGTTTCACATATGTAAATCAGTAAATAAAATCTACCACATAAACAGACTAAAAGACAAAAAACACATGATCATCTCATTAAGATGCAGAAAAGCTCTCTGTTAAAATCGAATAATGCCTCATGATAAACGCTCTGGAGAGACTAGGGATATAAGGGCCATAACCCAACATAATAAAGGCAGTTTATAGTGAGCCCACAAAGAACATCATCCTAAACAGAGAGAAACTCAAAGCATTTCCAATAAAATCAGGAATAAGACAAGTATGCCCACTTTCTGCATATCTAGTAAATATAGACCTTGAAGTCTTAGATAAAGCAATAAGATAATGGAGGGAAAACAAGGTAATTCAAACAAAAAGGAAGAAGTCAAACTATCCTTATTTACAGATTATATGATTTGATATAGAAATGACTTTAAAGACTCCACAAAATACTTCTATAGATGATAAATCACTTAAGCAATGTAGCAAGAAACAAAATTAACACCCCAAAATGAGTAGCATTTCTACATACAAATAATAAGCATATTGAGAAAGAAATCAAAGAAGCAATACCTTTAATAATAGCCTCAAAAAGATATATATTGGGAAAACTCTAACACAATAAGTGAAAGATTTGTATAATAAAACCTTTAAAACATAAAGAAAGAACTTGAAGGAGAACCAAGAAGATGGGAAGATCTCCCATGCTTGTGGACTGGTAGGGTTAATGTTAGCAAAATGGCCATCCTTCTAAAAGCAATCTACAGATTTAATTAAAGCCCCATCAAAATTCTTGGCATAAATTGAAAAAGTAATCTTTAACTTCAAGTGGAAACACAAAATCCAGCACAGCTAAAGTAATCATGAATACTCAAGAACTGCAGAAGGTATTGCCATCATTTCAAGTTGTACTACAGAGCTATAGTAAAAACAAATAGAAAACCACAAACCCCAGCATGGTATTGGCATAGTAACAAATATGTTGATCAGTGGAATTGACTTGAAGACTCAAACATAAGTCCACACACCTATGAATATATATATATATACATACATATATATATATGTATATATATATATATATATATATATATATATACATTTTGAAAAAAAGAAGCTAAAAGTACACACTGGAGAAAAGACAGCATCTTTAACAACTGATACTGGTCAAACTGGATAGCAGCATTAGAAGAATAAAAATAGATTTATAGCTAACACCTTGCACAAAACCCAACTCTAAATGAGGTAAGGATCTATACATAAGACTGGACACCCTGAATCTGTTATAAGAGAAAGTGGAGAATCTGCTAGCATTCATTAGTATAGGAAAGGACTTATAGAGCAGAACACTCATAGCAAGGCGTTCAGACAAACAATGAATGGTACTTCGTGAAGCTAAAGAGCTTCTTTTTTTTTTTTTGTGGTTTTTTGAGACAGGGTTTTTCTGTAGTGTTGGAACCTGTCCTGGAACTAGCTCTTGTAGACCAGGCTGGTCTTGAACTCACAGAGATCCGCCTGCCTCTGCCTCCCGAGTGCTGGGATTAAAGGCGTGTGCCACCACCGCCCGGCTGCTAAAGAGCTTCTGTATGGCAATGGACACAATTTGAGCAAAGTGGCAGCCTACAGAATGGGAAAAGATCTTTACCAATTATACATTTTATAGACAGTTAGTATCTAGGATAAACAAAGAGCTAATAAAACAACACCAAGGAAACAGCCCAATTAAAAATGGGGCATAGAACTAAACATGGATTTCCCAAAAAAATGAAACACAAATGGCTCAGAAACACTTAAAAGAATGTTCAATATCCTTAGTAATGAGGGAAATGCTAATTAAAACTGCTTTGATATTTCATTTTACTGTAGACATAATGGCAAAGATCAATAAAACAAATGGCAGCACATGCCAGGAAATTGAAACACTTATTTCTTGCTGATGGGAGTACAAACTAGTATAGCCCCTATAGAAAGGAATGTGGAGGTCCCATAAAAAGTCAAAAATCAATTTATCACTAGATCCATCCATACTATCTCTTTGGGAATATACCCAGAGCACTCCACATCTTACAACAGAGACATTTGCTCATTCATGCTGATTATGACTCCATTTATAATAGCCAGAAACTGAGAAGAGCTAAAATTGCAGTACAGTTACACAACGAAATATTATTCACCTAATAAGAAAAATGAAATTTCCAGTTAAATGAATGGATCTAGAAACCATCATCCTGAGTGAGGTAACAAATTTCAAAGGACAATGGTTATATGTTTCCTTTTATATGTAGATGCTAGCTTTTTTGATATGTGTGCTATTATTTTAATAACCACAGAAATTAGATGTCTAGTACATGACCAGGAGTGAGAAGGTATTTTTCAAGAAAGGGAACATAGAATACAGTGTTATAAAAAGACAAAGGAAGAATAAGAATAGGAGGATTAAATTGAGGAGGAGTATGGGAAAAAAGAGGACACGGGGAGGGACAACTAGCACAAAGGACTTTTGAAAAGCCAAAATGGAAACCTACTACTGTAGTACCTTCCTAAAATATCTAAATAGATGAATGAAATTTGAATAGGGTCACAATATACTCGGGGAGACAATGCCCCAACTTGATATCTTAAACCACCAAGTAAAACCTTCAGTGTCAAGAATAGGTCACGTTGTGTTGCATCATTGGCAAATGGTGTCCCATAGACCCTTCCCCCAAACATCATAGGCTATTGGCATGGCTATTGGTTACTCTTCATATGCCACTGAACACAAGGAATTTGATGGAGGTAGGTCATTGGATAATAAAGAAACTTCCTTGGCCCATTTTATTGGTTAGAACATAGGTGGGTGGAGTAAACAGAACAGAATGCTGGGAGGAAGAGGAAGTGAGCTCAGAGACGCCATGCTCCCCTCTCCCGGGCAGACTCCATAGCTCTGCTCTCTGAGGCAGTCGCGATCAAGCTCTGGCCCAGGATGGACGTAGGCCAGAATCTTCCCGGTAAGCACACCTCGGTGCTACACACTTTATTAGAAGTGGGCTAGTCCAGGTGTGAGAGTTAGCCGAGAAGAGGCTAGATATAATGGGCCAAGCAGTGTTTAAAAGAATAAAATTTGTGTGTTGTTATTTCGGGGCATAAGCTAGCAGGCGGTCGGGGTGCTGGGGACGAAGCCCCGCCGCTCCTATTACAACAGGAATTCAACCTTATGCCCAACTATACACTTCACCCCTACTCATTAGCACTCATGGGATGAAAGGTGCTCTAATGTAATTGGAGGCTGCTCATTCGTTTCCTGGCCACCCAGACCCAAATAATGACACAGAAACCATATTTTGGCCACTGTTTGGCTCAAGCAAATTCCTAGTTAACCCTTATATTTTGAATTAACCCATTTGTATTAATCTGTGTATCTCTACGAGGCTGTGGCTTACCAGTGGTAAGGTTCTAGTGGTGTCTGTCTCCTTTGACAGCTACACGGCATCTCTCTGACTCCACCTACTCTCTCCCTCTTTGCTCAGATTACTCTGCTAAGCCATTGGGCAAAACAGCTTTATTTGTCAATCAATGAAAACAGCACACGTACAGAAGGACACCCCACATCAGTACTTAGCACTCTATCAGAAAAGCAATTACCAATATCATCCAGCTATAAACTGTGACCTACAGTAGCAACTTAATTGGCAAGATATACTGGTGCAATAGTGGCACAGACATTATAGGAGAAACCGTACACTTTAAAAACTGAATTTAAGGCCTACTCCATGAGATATAATCTATAAGAGCCAGTTCCAGGACAGGATCCAAAGCTACAGGAAACCCCGTCTCAAAACAAAAAAAAATCCTGAGTGGACATTAGAACATTTAAAAAGTTTCTTTTTCTGTTTTTTTTTCTAGTAAGTATTATTAGCAAAGTAAATTCTTTTGTGCTTACATGCTTGTCCACACATGTGATTGTGTGTGTGTGTGTATGTGTGTGTGTGTATGTGTGTGTAGGTTGGAAGATAACATCAGATATTGTTCCTCAAACATTCTGGTACCATCCATCTAGTGTTTTGAGATGGGTCTCATGTTGACCTGGACCCCATCAGGTAGGCTGGGCTGGCTGACCACTGAGCCGGTCTGTCTCCTAGCACGGTGAGTCATAGTGCACACCACTGCAATAGTTTTTATGGTTTCTGAGGTTCAAATTTGGGTCCATGTGATTGCAAGGCAAACTTTGCCAACTAATTCTTCCACCAAATTCTTAAAGACCGATGGTCAGGCCTATAACTCTAGACACGGGGCTGGCATGGCCTGAAGGTTGGGGAGGCAGCCTATTCAGGGAAGTTTTAAAAAATGGAATGGGGAACAGTAAAAGAATACAGGAACCAAATGTATTAGGAGAAAGAGCTAAGGGTGAGTGCTGCAAGACTGTGCTGCAGCCCCTGACTGTGCGAGGGGAGCCTGGCTAATGAGGCCAAGTCCATTCCCTGCAGCTGAGAACCACCCTCCACAGCTCACCACAGTCTGTGCTGTCAAAGAGAGGCCCGGTAAAGGCGATAGGCTTGTGCCTTAGCCGGAAACCATCATCACAAGCATAAAAATAGCTCCGAGCTGGTGTTTGGAAGCTGTGAGGTCAGGGACATAGCCGGGGAAGGAGAAGCCCTTAAAATAGACTTGCAAAAAGCACTTTGAAAGCCCTTGTGGAGGGTATGTGTGGGAGCCAGGTGTTCCTATGGTTCTCATGCCAACCTAGCTTAGCCCCTTGCCTGGAAGCTTATAGAGCAAGCATCCATCACTTGCTCCTTTAGGGAGCTACTGGAGAGCCTCACCAAGTCGGCATTGCCATTTCCAGAAAGGAACCAGCATCGGAGTCTGCCTGTGCCCAGAAGTGGCTGCTAAAGGAATGCCTTTATTTTTCTTTTTCCAGAGCATGGAGAAAATATTTAGGTGCACCACCGTGAACAAACAATGAGGAATGTCTTTGACAGGGTGTGTTTAATTTGTCTTTTTATTTTCACAAAAGGAAAAGTAATTGGAACATGTTAAGAAACATTGATACTGACTTTTTCTGTGAATCAAAACTGTGAAAATGAAAAAGGACCAAGGAAGGAAGGTGTTGGATCTTAATTAGTCAGCTCTGCGAAGGGAAGGAACAAGGGAAGGATGCCTGCGACATGCTCATTTTGCCATCAATTTCTGATCTGCTCTTTCCTGACCCTGCTGCTGCAGCTCCTGCTGCTGCAGCTCCTGCCGCTGCAGCTCCTGCCACTCTTGGTGTGGTTCCCACCCAGTTCTCAGCCTCTGCTTCTGGCGTTGGCAGAGCTACCCCAAGGCGGGAGAAGAGAGCTGGCCTGGAAATGTGGGCTTGAGCTGGCCTGGAAATGTGGGCTTGAGCTGGCCTGGAAATGTGGGCTTGAGCTGGCCTGGAAATGTGGGCTGGAGCTGGCCTGGGGATTTTCACTCTTCATACTTACTGAGAAGAAACACCTGAGCTGGGGCGCCGTCCTGGCTGTGAAGCTTCTGTATTGCTCTTCCAGAGGACCAGACGACGGTTCCCAGCGCTGTCAGGCATCTCGGAAGTGCCTGTATCTCCAGCTCCAGGGAATCAGGTGTGCTCTTTAGCCTCTGGGTGGCTCTGCATCCATGTACCCATGTACACAGAAACAGCACACGCATGAGTGCAGCATGCTTACACATGCACACACACACAGTCAAAATATAAACACAGTAATAGAAATACAAATATATTCCAAGAAGTAACATAAGCTCCTTTTGTATTGAATTTAATCCAATCCTCACAGACCCATTTCACAGATAACTAAAGCAGGCAAGTCACCCAAGTGTCTAGGGCAAATAAGAAGTGTGGCTGGGATTTGTATTCATGCTGACAACCAGAGGACCACAGACTGAATAAACAACATTATCTATCACTATCCCCGCAAACAAAAGATGAAATAGCCTCAGCCAACCACATTTTCAGGCTTGTAGCCTTACTTCTCGTTAAGAAACATTTGTGTGAAATAGGAAAAAAGCTCAGCTGGTGTAGGGATTGCCTGGAACGCAGGAGGACCTGAGTTAGATTCCCCAAAGGCCATTAAAAAGAAACAGGTGTGGTGGTCTGTACTTGTAATCCCAGCACTGGGGATGAGGTCCAGTATCCCTAGGGCTTATTGGCCAATCAGCTTAGTTTACGATTGAGCTTCAGGCCAATGAAACGTCCTGCCTCAGGAGACTAAGTACACACACACACACACATACACACACACACAATACATGAGTACACACAACAAAAAACCCTAAAACTAAAAGTAATGAAATTGACTATACTTTTGAACCTCTTGATATGTAGCTTCTCTTCATTATATAATCATCAGTGGCTTGTTGTTTGTCCCACAGTTCTCTCAGCTTCTGCTCCTGTAAGACAAGAACTGAGTCGTTCCCACTTTTGAGTCTCAACAGTGCACCAGGTGTCTGTAGGACAAAAAGGCATCTGTTTATATGCCTTATATGATATGATAAATACTTAGGGCAAGAGAATTTAATTTCATACTACTATAAAAATGAGATATAAAAACACGACTTAAATTCAGAGGATCATTCCATGTGTAGTAGCAGAGTAAGCTATGAGCTTTAAAACCTAGGCCGGATCACCCATCTCCAATGAGAAATTCAACAAGTAAGTAATAGCAAAAAGAAGAAAAGGGATTATTCATTATTTGTTTGATTATTTAATTGATTAAAGAGGCTCAGTGTTGACAAAGGTCTGATCTCCAAAATATATAAAGAAATCAAGAAACTAGACCGTAAAAGGCTAATCAACCCAATTATAAAATGGGGCACTGAGCTGAACAGAGAATTCTCAACAGAAGAACTTCAAATGGCCAAAAGACAATTAAGGTCATGCTCAACTTCCTTAGCAATCAGGGAAATGCAAATCAAGACAACTTTAAGATACCATCTTACACCTGTCAGAATGGCTAAAGTCAAAAACACCAAGGATAGCCTTGCTGGAGAGGTTGTGGAGAAAGGGGTACACTCACCCATTGCTGGTGGGAATGCAAACTTGTGCAACCACTCTGGAAAGCAGTGTTTCGGTTTCTCAGGAAATTCGGGATCAACCTACCCCTGGATCCAGCAATACCACTCTTGGGAATATACCCAAGAGAGGACCTATCATACAACAAAAGTATATGCTCAACTATGTTCATAGCAGCATTGTGTGTAATAGCCAGAACCTGGAAACAACCTAGATGCCCTTCAACGGAAGAATGGATGAAGAAAGTATGGAATATATACATATTAGAGTATTACTCAGCAATAAAAAACAAGGACTTCTTGAATTTTGCATACAAATGGATGGAAATAGAAAACACTATCCTGAGGTAAGCCAGACCCAAAAAGAGGAACATGGGATGTATTCACTCATATTTGGTTTCTAGCCATAAATCAAGGACATTGAGCTTATAATTCATGTTCCTAGAGAAGCTAAATAAGAAGGTGAATCCAAAGACAAACACATAGGCATCCTCCTGAATATTAACCTTCATCAGGCGATGAAAGGAGACAGAGACAGAGACCCACATTGGAGCACCGGACAGAAATCTCAAGGTCCAAATCAGGAGCAGAAGGAGACGAAGCACGAGCAAGGAACTCAGGACCGCGAGGGGTGCACCCACACACTGAGACAATGGGGATGTTCTATCGGGAACTCACCAAGGCCAGCTGGCCTGGGTCTGAAAAAGCATGGGATAAATTTGGACTAGCTGAACATAGCGGACAGTGAGGAAGAATGGGAACTCAAGAACAATCGCAGTGGGTTTTTGATCCTACTGCACGTACTGGCTTTGGGGGAGCCTAGGCAGTTTGGATGCTCACCTTATGAGACCTGGATAGAGGTGGGCGGTCCTTGGGCTTCCCACAGGTCAGGGAACCCTGATTGCTTTTTGAGCAGATGAGGGAGGGTGACTTGATCGGGGGAGGGGGAGGGAAATGGGAGGCGGTGGCAGGGAGGAGGCAGAAATCCTTAATAAATAAATAAATTTTAAAAAAAAGAGGCTCAGTGTCCATTCTCCTCTCCCCAAGTCTGTCCTCATGGTGCTCCTGATATGAGGTTCAGTTTTAAACGGAGAGCAAAAGTTATGTGTAGCTGTTCTGTCACGGTCAAGGTACGGTCCTGCCCATCACTGACCTCTAGACACTCTTGTAAGGTGGCCTGACAAATGTTGATACTTATTAAATCTCCTCCCTGGGAGACAAGTTCCCCCACCTTTGGCTGGCAACAGGCCCCAAACTTCTACTTCTTTCAGCAGGAGATTCCTGGTGGAGTTGTAGTATCTTGGGGTCCATTCTTTCAATGATCTAATAGCCAAAGGGGAGGGGATGAAATGTCTCTTTCTATTGCCTTTGTTCCTGCCGGGATGGTTAAAATACAAACATGCCCTTTATCTCCCACAGTTTGAGAGGGAATCAGGGAGTGGTTGAGTGCTGACATACAGAAGGATAGCCAGAAAAGGCTATCAGTCTGGACAACAGATTGGAAAGGTTTTTTTTCCTGTTCCTTTCCTTCCTCTCTCCCACTCTCTGTTCTTCCTTCCCCGGTTTCTCCCTCCGTTCCTCCCTCTCTCCTTTCCTCCCCCTCCCTCTCTATTTCCCCTCTGCTTTATTCCTCCCTCTCTCTCCCTTCCTCCTTCCTTTCCTCTCTTCTTCCCTCCCTCTTTCCTTCTCTTCCTCCCTCCATTTTCCCCCACTCCTTCCTTCCTTCCTTCTTTCCTCTCTTTCTTTCTTTCTTTTTTTCTTTCTTTCTTTCTTTCTTTCTTTCTTTCTTTCTCTCTTCCTTTCCTTCCTTCCTTTTCTGATGGAGGTGGGCCTTCTGTCTATGTGTTACTTCCATTGGTTAATAAAGAGATTGCCTTGGCCCTTTGATAGGACAGAAAATTAGGTAGGCAGAGTAAACAGAACAGAATGCTGGGAAGAAAGAAGGCAGTGAAGCAGATGCGATGGAGCCAGCCACAAGGTCAGACATGCTGAATCCTTCCCAGTAAGCCACCACCTCGTGGTGCTACACAAATTACTAGATATGGGTTAAACGAATATGTAAGAGTTAGCCAAGAAGAGGCTAGATATAATGGGCCATGCAGTGTTTAAAAGAATACAATTTGTGTGTTGTTATTTTGGGTGTAAAGCTAGCCTTGCGAGAGCCGGACAGGACAAAAAGCAGGCTTGCTCACCTCATCATCACTATGCTTTTCTTTTTTTGTATGCAAGACATGAGGTTAACCCAGGATGAAAAGATATGAGAGATGAGAGTCAATAGAGTGAGGGACCTTGTGCTAATGAGTCAGTACTTAATAATACCTTAACAGTGTTCTTCTGTAAGACAGTAGCTGGAGGGAGACATTACTTGATTTGCAGTTTAGAATGCTGTTGTGCTAAGATGTGTATGATAAGAGAGGGCAAAAATGAGTACTGCAGTCTGTGCTGGACTCCACACAGTAGCAGTGACAGAAGGAGTCCAGCCTGGTGTCCTGGTGCTTGTGTCTAAAGTGGCCCTTGTGAGCTGCTTCCTGAGGCATGAGGAACACCATCATCTGGCTCTCTATATCCTTGTCCTGGTTGTCTTTAATTGCCAGCTTAACACAGCAGAGAATCATCTGAGAAGCAAGTCAGATGCTCAATGGAAAGATTGCCCAGATCACATTGATCGGTAGGTATACCTGTGAGGATTTGTCTTGATTGTTGATTGATTGGTGTGGGTAACACCATTCCCTGCACAGGCTGTCCTGGGCAATATAAGAAGGCTAGCTAAGCATGAGCCTGTGAATGGGCCATCAAGCAGCATTCCTCCATGATTTTTACTTTAAGATACTGCTTAAGTTCCTGCCCTGACTTCCCCCAGTGATAGACTGTGACCTGTAAGCTGATATAAACCCTTTTCTCCCCTAAGCTGCTTTTGGTCAGAGTGTTTCATCACAACAGGAAAAAACTAGGATGTTCAACCCCTGTTAGCTTCTACAGTGCTGCTTCCTTTTAAGAAGAAGAAGTAACTCACTGTTAGCAACCGCTCACTGCCTGGTTCAGCTCCTCCAGCAGGCATTTGATAAAGAAACAAAGTAAAGGGGAGGCTGACAGGGGCAAAGACTGAACAAATAGCTTGGTGAACTACCAGGTGCCGCCCCGTCTCCTGGAGATAAGTTTAATGAAGGCCCTGCTATCTGTTAGACCAGGAGAAGGATTCGGGGTGACATTACAATTGTAAGGACTCTGCTTTCAGGGCTGTTATCTCAGTCAATTCCTGCCTGAAGGATACAAGTAAATGGTTGCTAAAAAAAAAAAAAAAAAAGGAAAGGAACCGAAAGGAAGAGGATATAATTCTAGGTGAAATGAGGCATTGTTCTGCTCACGTTATTTTTATGGCTGTTGAGCAGGAATAAACTGGTAAAGTAGAAGAGAAGCAGGCAAAGTTGTCCAGAATTTGTAGTCTAAACAATATATGTCTTAAAATGAGTTGTTCCAGACCATTGGTACATTCTTTTTATAGTGCTGAACTGTTAGAGTCCTTTTTGTTTTGTGGACATTGCAGAAGTTACTCTGGATAGTAAGAAAGCTGTGTTTTTGTAGTCTTTGGACCTAAAAATATTCCCTTTTCCCCTCTTCTTTCCATCTCTCAATAAAGAAGAGGGTTGCCCCTAGAGTCCCATGTAAGGGGCAATATTAGAAGGTTTTGTTCTCTTTTGTTTTCATGGAAGAATACTATTGCAAAGTTCTTTCCCAGTCATGAATGACCAGGCTGTGAGTGATTATCTGGAAGTTCAGACTGGAATAAAAGGGAACAGAGGGTAATCCTTATTCTCCTGCATTTAACTGTGAATGGAACTTCCATCCATCTGGGTGCTCAGATTGGACACACTAAATAATGCTGTCCAATCAGAGGGCTGTTGGTGACCACCGAAGTATGTGTGCCACTACTGCACTACAAGGATTATTGAGCTGCCCTGGTCTTTGTGACCCATAGGAAAATGGCACACTGTTTGATTGTTTCCTCCCTCCATTTGAGAGTTAGGGAGGCTGGTCTGTTCCCAGACAAAACATCTTTGGGGAAAATATTTTCAATTTATTTTACAAACTATTATAAAAACTAGTGATTAAAAAAAACACAAACCATCACACACTGAAATTAACCAGACCATAAGTCTATTTGTGAGCATCTATGCAGTTGGGGTAACCATTTGGAATAGAAGATGTGGAGTTTCATAATGGATTTTATAGTTGAATTATCAAATATGTTTTCATGCAAACCAAAAATCATGACAGAGCTAGAATAAGAAAAATGATTACCTGGACATTTTGAGACTAAACTTCTTGGATCTGAAATGGGGATGAAGGAACACAACTTTGCTTCCTGAGGCAGCTTGTCAACGAGTTCAAACAAAGTATGATAATTTAGCAGTAAAATATACATTATTCCCACCCCCAAACTTGTTCTCACCAGAATCTGTGAAGTTGGGGATTAGACTTGCTTTTCTTACTACTTTTTTCTTCAGTGCCATGCACAATGCTAGAGAATTGCCAGTGTTTAACACACAGTTATCAGAAATAGTGGATGTGCCAAAGAATGAGCAGAGATCAGGACACACTCACTGACTTATGGGCAAGGGTTCAGGCTTTCAAAAGCCCAAAGTTAAAACATGGGAACTAGGCCAGGCAGTGGTGGCTCATTCCTTTAATCCCAGTACTTGGAAGGAAGAAGCAGGTGGATCTCTGTGAATTCGAGGCCAAGCTGGTCTACAGAGCTAGTTCCAGGACAGCTAGGACTATTGCACAGAGAAACCCTTTCTTGGAATCCTGCCCCCCCCAAAAAAAATATGGGGACTAAATAGCTGACTCAGTGGGTAAATGTGATACAGTCTCAGGGTCTTAGAATATTATCTAGGGGGCTCTGAACAGGTTTTTTTTTTGTTTTCTGCCAGTGGCCAGGAACCAGAGGCTGGATAGCCCAGAGACCCAGGATAGTACAAAATACAATGGAATGTTTACTAATGATATTTTCCTGTACTCATAGGTCAGTGATTAGCCAAATTGCCATTACAGGGGCATCATCCAGCAACTGATGGGAGCCAGATGCAGAGAGCCATTGCTGAACATTAGGCAGAGCCAGGGGGACCTAGTAGAAGCCGGGGTGGGGGAGGACCTAGAAGAAGCAGGGAGTGAGGGGGAACGATTGTAGAAGCCAGAGGGGTCACGGATACTACAAGGACATGTCACACAGAATCCGATAATCAGTCCTCATTGGAGATCACAGAGACTGAAGTGACACCCAGACTCTGTATGGGTTTGAGCTTGGTCCTTTGCATATGTTATCGTAGTGTAGTTGGGTGTTCTGTGGGACTCCTAATAGTGGGAGGGGCTGTCTCTGATTCTTTTGCCTGCTTTTGGGACTGTTTCCCTCCTACTGAGTTGCCTCGGTTAGACATAGATGTTTGTGACTAGTCTTAATTACAACTTGATATACCATGTGCAATTGATATCACTGGGAGGACTGCTCATTTATCTTTAAAGGAAAACAGAGGAGGAGTGGATCTGGGAGAGAGAAGAGGTGTGTGTAGGGGGACTGGGAGGAGTGGAGAGAGGGGAAAATGGTCAGGATTCAACGTATAAGAGAATAATAATAATAATAAAGAATTAAAGGGCAGGGAAAACATGAAGTGTACCAGGTAGCATCAGAAAAATCGCAAGCACCACCACAAACAGAATCAGCAGCTGAAAAAAAAATCATGATTCTTTTCATTTTGGAAGGGGGCATATGTACCAAACATACAAAGAAAAAGACCCTCTGTAGAGCGGGGGAGGGAGGGGACTCAGAAAGTAAAAAAAAAAAAAATCCGCCACTTCTTGAAGGGTGGGATTTTTAAAGCCTCTGCAGGGTTTTCCTCCCCTAAGTTAGGGTTAGTCTGTTTGAAGAAAACTAGGATGGTTCATTGGCCCAGAACTATCATATGGCATGTTCTGAGCAGGCCTTGAACTTTCTGAGCCAGTCCAGCAGCAAGGGCTCTCTAGTGGGAGACAGGGACCCATATATTCAGTTCAATTCTGTGAAGATGACTGGCCTCTTGGTGTCATTACAACACACAGGGAACCTGATGGTGGCAGTGGCAGGAAAATTTAAAGGACATTCCTAGAAACCATAATGGTCCAACTTAATCACCTGCATAGCAGCCTCTGGTCACCATGGCACAGGACAATCAAGTGACTGTCAAGATTGACTGATGCGGGGGCTCAGCAGATAGCTCAGTCAGCACATTGCATGCCTTGCAAGCATGAAGACGTGACTTTGATCCCCAGAACCCACACGAAGAAGTTGGGTGGTGGTGTGTGAATGTAATCCGGCACCAAAAAGGCAGAGCCAGGAAGATCCTTGGGGATTTCTGGTCAGCTAAGCTCTCCTTTTTGGTGTATTCCAAACTAGCAAGAGACCCTGTCATAAAAAATGATAGATGCCTGAAAAAAACAGCTCGGTGTCCTGTGATCTCCATGCACACACGTATACATGTTCAAGCATACTAAAGAACAAAGAATGTAGCCTCTAAATGCACACAGGAAGAATGGCTGATTTAAAAATAATCTTTTGTGTAAGTTTCCATGTATGGACCCTGCTCATCAGCTGTATATGGTCACATTTATGCTCTTAAGTGAGAAAAACAGAAGACAAATCCCTTTTTAAGAAGCTTTTGTTGTTTTTATTTCCTGTGTATAAACATTTGCCTGCATGAATATATACACCACATGTGTGCAGTGCCCATAGAGGTGAGAAGAGAAGATTGGTTTTCCTGAAAATGGAATTACAGACAGTGTTAGCTGCCATGCAGGTGCTGGCACAAAAGTCTGGGTTCTCTGAATGACCAGTCAGTGCTCTCTCTCAACCTTTGAGCCATCTTTCTTGTACCCCACAAATTCCTATTCTGGGAAAGGTCTCATATATGGGTTCAAGAGGGACCCTGAGATGTGTCACTGGGGAGTAAGGAATTCATTCTAGGAGTTACTGATGCCATGAACAGACTGGTAGGGTTCGAGGAAAGAAAACAGGGTTCATATGACAGAGTTCTGGTTCCTTCTTTTGTGCTTGTGCAAATGGGGAGGTTTTATGGCATACTCCTGTAGGCAGGTTCTCTGATTCCCAGGAGGAGGCAGAGAGGGTTGGGGAGCAGTATGTGGACACTAGTATCTCTTTTTGATGTAGAATCACTTCCCTGGCATTGGGAAGCCTGTTAGCTAGAGACTCACAGACAGTGCCCAATAGCGGCCCTGTCAGTATCTGTGGGAAGGGAAGAGCTGCAGAGGCACTGTGGCCTGAGCAGCAGCCTGGGCTGGATTCTAACTTTACATTCTTTCATTTTGGAAGAGCTAAGCCCCAAAGACAGCTGAAGACACTGATCTTGAGGGCTACCATGCACATGGACATACTCAAGATGCTGAGTTCCCAGCAGGAAGTCAGAGTGCCTATGCATCGAGGAGGAAATCAAACTAACTAGCATAAAACCCAAAACCCACATTCGATCTCTTTCAAAATTAAAGAAAATAATAAAATTGAAGGCATTTCCAACCTTTGTACATTGTGACATAACATTGTCACCTACAATGTTGATATTTCAGAACTGCACAATCAAGTCTTGCGCATGCGCGCCAACACACACACACACACACACACACACACACACACACACTCTATAGAAAACGAACTCGGGATGCTTTAAGTTAGCTTATGGTTTTGTGTTTGGGCACATTTAAAACTGTCCTTTGCTGCATATGGCACTGGACACCCTGGTCTAAATTTAGATCGTAATGTTTGAAGATGTGGAAAAGCGATGCCAGGAAAGCCACATTTAGCAGACACTTTTATAGAGTGCCTGTGTATGGGGGCACAGTGAATTGCTTACATTTTGTTAAATGACCACGAGTATTGGCAATCTATGACAATAGAAAAGACACTTAACACTTATCCATTTAAAAACTCACCAAGAATATACTATCAATATCTAGTATCAGGGGCTAATTAAAACACTCAAGATAGCCATACCATATTTACAAAGAACTTTAGCAAGTAATGTGCCCCCAACAATATTTAGTAGTGAGAGAATAGTGTGAGGCTCTATGAATTAGAGGTTATGAGAATATAATATTGGGTCCTGCCATTGTTCAGGACACAAAAATGCTGCAGCCATTCTTCTCTCACAGATACATACTTTGTACAGAGACACTGCCAATGAATCTCAACATAGACTCCAAGATGCCAGGATCTCTTCCATAGGGAGTGAGTTTACACCAAAGGGGATACTGGTGGCCACATGTCCTCCTTCCTTACACCCTTTCTTGCCTCCCACGGTGCAATCAGAGAGCCTGTCTATAGCTTGTACTGTGAAACCCCTATCCTCAGAAAGCTATAAAAAAGAGACACCCCATCTCTTCCACATGAGTCCTGGTTGCTCTCCTTAGATTCCTGCCATGATGTTTGTTCCACAGCTGGGGCCTGAACAATGAACTCTGCTCACAACCTGTTTTTTTTTCTGTCCTTTCTTCTGTCCATGGTGTTAATAACTCTTCTATTAAACTTCTTAACCCCACAATCTGCCTCAACATCATTTTTGTGAACTCCCTCATCCAAGACCTTTCATACATCAGCCATGAAACACATTTTCATACAACACAAAAGGAATCTTTAAATGCTTGCTATATTTAGACAAAAAAGTAGCACCAGCATCATCTTATGCCCCTTTTGTGGCATGTGTCTTTTAGTGTGCAAATGTGTGTAAAGTCACATGTGTATCACAGTGCACATGTGGAGGTCTTAGGACAACTTTTAGGGATTGGTTCTTGCTTTCCTTGTCAAGTTGGGTTTCTTTTGTTAAATTTCTGACATGGCGCTGCATATTCCAGGCTAGTTCACCCATGAACTTCCAGCGAATTCTCATGTCTCCATCTCGCATCTTACCATGGGAGCAAGGATTAAAGCTTCCTACATGGCTTCCAGAAATTGAACTATGCTTGAACTCTAAACCATTGAGCCATCTCCTCCATTCTAATCTTATATTTCTAGGTGCAGACATAAGATGACATCGATTGTATGATTTTTATATTATTGATTCTAAAATTCCTTTTAAAAAAACTTTTATTCTTCTTATATGCATCCAGACTGCAGTTTCCCTCTCTCCAATCCTCCCAGTCCCTTCCCTATCACCTCCCCTCTCCTGCAGATCCACTCTTCCTCCATTTCCCTTCTAACAGGATCAGGCCTCCCAGGGATATCCACTAAACATAGTCTAACAAGAAACAATAAGACGGGGCACAAACCTTCATATCAAGGCAGGGGGAATCAACCCAGAATGAGGAAAAGGGTGCCAAGCACAGGCAAAAGAATCAGAGACATCTCCACTCCCATTGCTGGGAATCCCACAAGAACACCATGCTATTCAACCATAACATATATGCAGAGGACCTAGCTTAGACGCATACAGGGTCTATGTTTGTTGCCCCAATCTCTGTGAGACCCTATAACCAGCTTACTTGATTCTGTAGGTTATGTTCTCATGGTGTCCTTGACCCATTTGGCTCTTACAATCTTCCCTCCCTCTCTTCTGCTGGGTTACTCTGGCCCTGCCTAGTGTTTGGCTGTGGTTCTTGGCCTCTGCTCCCATCAGTTGCTGGATAACACCATCCTGATGACAATAGGCACTAACTTGTGAGTATAGCAGGATATCATTAGGAATCATTTCATTGACTGTTTTTCCCAGTTGTGTTTGGTTCTGTTCCGGGGCTCTGTAATGTCCTGTCTCTTACTTCTGGCCATCTGGGCAGTGTCATGTGTAGGATCCATCTTGTGGCAAGGGCTTCAAATTGGACTAGTCATTGGCTGACCAATCCTAAAGGTCTGTGCCACCGTTACCCCAGTACATCTGGCATGCAGGTAGGTCAAAGGTTTTGTGCCTGGGTTGATATCCCAGACCCACTGTTAGGAGCCTTACCTAGTTAAAGAAGGAAGCTAGTTCAGGCTCCATATCTCTTCCTATTTTTAGGAGGCTTTGCTAGGATCACTCCCACAGATTCCAGGAAATTTCCACTACATTAGATTTCTTCATCACCTTGAAATGCCCCCCAAATCCTGTCATCTTTCCCAGTACTCCCTCCATCCTTCCCCACTTATCTGGTCCCACGTGTTCCCATCCCTCCCCTCCCCCAAGCCACCTGCAAAATCTATTTCTCCTCCCAAGGAAGATCCATGTTCCTCCTTGAACCTTCCTTGATACTTAGCCTTTCTGTGTCTGTGAATTGTAACATGATTATCCTTTAATTAATAGCCAATGTCCACTTATAAGCTAGTACATAACACCCTTGTCTTTATGAGTCTGGATTACCTCACTCAGGGTGATTTTTTCTAGTTCTATCCATTTGCCTGAAAAATCCATGATGCCATTTATTTTTTTAACAACTGAGTTAAAAACATTGTGTAAATGAGCCACATTTTCTTTATTCATTCTTTGGTCGAGGGATACCTAGGCTGTTTCCAGTTTCTGGCTATGTTCTTGTGTTTGGATGGAGAACCCTTTGGGTATATGCCCAGGTATTTCTGGGCCTTGAGGTATGTCATTTCCCAATTTTCTGAGAAATGCCATATTGATTTTCAAAGTGGCTGTATTACTTTGCACTCCTACCAACAATGGAGGAGTGTTTCCCTTGCACCACATCCTCACCAGCATGAGCTGTCTCTTGTGCTTTTGATCTTAGCCATTCTGATGGGTATAAGATGGAACCTCAAAGTAGTTTGATTTGCATTTCCAAGATGGTTAAGGATGTTGAATATTTCTTTAAATATTTCTTGGTCACTTGAGATTCCTGTTGAGAATTCTCTGTTTAGATCTGTACCTTTTTTTTTGTTTTTGTTTTTTTGTTTTTTTCGAGACAGGGTTTCTCTGTAGCTTTGGAGCCTGTCCTGGCACTAGCTCTTGTAGACCAGGCTGACCTCGAACTCACAGAGATCCACCTGCCTCTGCCTCCTGAGTGCTGGGATTAAAGGCGTGCGGGATTATTTGGTGTGTTGATGTTAAGTTTCTTGAGTTCTTTATATATTTTTGATATTAGCCCTTTGTCAAATGTAAATGTTTTTCCATTCTATAGGCTGGCATTTTATCCTATTGAGATGGTCTTTTGCCTTACAGAAGCTTCTCAGTTTCATGAGGTCCCATTTACAAACTGTCCTTTTGTGCCTGTGCTGTAGGTGTTCTGTTTAGGAAGTTATCTTCTGTGGCAATTCAATCAAGGCTATTCCCCACATTCTCTACTACTAAGTTCAGTGTATCTGATTTTACATTGATCCACTTGGACTTGAGTTTTGTGCAGTGTGACTGGTATGAACCAGTTTGTACTTTTCTACATGTTAATGCCCAGTTATATGAGTACCATTTGTTGCAGGTCCTTTCTTTCTTTTTCATTGTGTATTTCTGGATTCTTTATCCAAAATCAGGTGGCCATAGGTATGTGAATTTACACTAGGTTTTTAATTGCATTCCATTGATCAACTTGCATGTTTTTATGCCAAAACCACACAGTTTTTATTACTATAGCTCTGTAGTACAGTTTAAAATCAGAGATGGTGATACCTCTGGATGTTCTTTAATTACACAGGATTGTTTTGGCTCTCCTGGTGTAGCACAATGCCTGCTCTATGTGCTATGGTATGATTTGTGAATCAGGCAAGGGACTGGAGATTAAAACACACACACAGACACACACACACAGACACACACACACACACACACACACACACACACACACACACACAGAGAGAGAGAGAGAGAGAGAGAGAGAGAGAGAGAGAGAGAGAGAGAGAGAGATGGGTAATGCCAAAAATGCCCAGAATGCCCTTTTATTGTGTTCCAGGGCAGCTTATATAGGGTCTCCTTGACTAATGGCCATGCCCTAACTCTCAGCTGCAAGCCCACCAGAAACCACTCCCCTGCCATCAAGAACTTCTGAGGGTCTCCTTTTTAGAGCAGCTGCAAAACAAGTTGTTTGTTCAGAGCAGCTGCAAGCATAGAAAAACAAGTTGTTTACTCTGACAGGCAGGGAGTCAGAGGAAATTCAGGGTCTAGGGGTCCACAGTTCCCAACACCTGGGGGTTTTGTTTTTCCATACGAAGCTGAGTATTATCCTCTATAAAGGTCTGTAAAGAATTGTGGTGTAATTTTGATAGGGATTCCACTCTATCTGTAGTACTATGTTAATCCTGCCAATCCATGAGTATGGGAAATCTTTTCATCTTCTGATATCTACTTCATTTTCTTTCTCCAAAGACTTGGAGTTTTTTTCATATGGGTCTTTCACTTGCTTGGTTAGAATTACCCCAGGTATTTCATATTATTTATGGTTATTGTGAAGGGTGATGTCTCCCTGATTTATTTTTCAGCCCAATTGTCATTTGTGTATAGGAGGGCTACTGATATTTTTTTAGTTTATTTTGTATCCTGTTACTTCCCTAAAAATGTTTATCAATTGTAGAAGTTCTTTGGTAGAATTTTTGGGGGCGTTCATGTAAACTAACATATCATCTGCAAATAGTGATACTTTGACTTCTTGTCCAGTTTGTATCCTCTTGATCTCCTTCAATTGTCTTATTTCTCTAGCTAGAAATTCAAGTACTCTGTTAAATATATATGAGAAGAGTGTACAGCCTTGTCTTGATCCTGATTTTAGTGGGATTGCTTTGAGTTTCTCTGCATTTGATTTGATGCTGCCTGTATAGTTGCTGTAAATTTCACTCACTATGTTTAGCTATGTCCTTTACATCCCTAATCTTCCCAAGACTTTCATCATGAAGGAGTGTTGGATTTTGTCAAAGACTTTTTCAGCATCTAATGATATGATCATGAGCTACTTTTCCTTCAGTTTGTGTTTATATGGTAGATTACATTGATTGATTTTCATATGTTGAACCATCCCTGTATCTCTGGGATGAAGTCTATTTGGTTATGGTAGATGATCTTCCTGATGTATTCTTAGATTTGGTATGAGAGTGTTTTATTGAGTATTTTTGCATCAATGTTCATGAGGGAAAATCATCTGTAATTATCTTTCTTCATTGAATCTTTGTGTGGTTTGAGTGTCAGAAACTGTGGACTCATCAAATGAATTTGGCGATATTCCTTCTGTTTCAATTTTGTGAAATAATTTTAAGAGTATTAAAGTTAGCTCTTCTTTGAAAGTCTGATAGAAATCTGTGCTAAAACTGTCTGATCCTGAGTTTCTTCTGGTTGAGAGATTTTAATGACTGTTTCTATTTTCTTAGGGATTATGAGTGTATTTAAATTGTTTTTCTAATCTTGATTTAAGTTTGCTGAGTGTTATATATTGCGAAAATTATCAATTTCAGACTTTCCAATTTTGTGCAATACTGGTATTTAAAGTATGACTTAATGATTATTTGGAGTTCTTCAGTGTATGTGGTTATATTTTTTTTTATTTTGTTACTTTGGGTATTCTTTCCATGTTTTAGATAAATTGGATAAGGGTTTGTCTATTTTGTTGATTTTCTCAAAGAATTAACTCTTTGTTTCATTGGTTCTTTGTATTATTCTCTTTGTTTCTACTTTACTGGGGTTTCATCCCTCAGTTTGATTGTTTCTTGCTGTCTACTCCTCTTGGATATGTTTGTTTCTTTGTGTTCTAGAATTTTCAGGTGTGCTGTTGTCACAAGTTTGAGACCCTTTCAAACTCTTTATACAATCACTTAGTGCTATGAACTTTCCTCTTAGCACAGCTTTCATTTTGTCCCTTAACTTTGGGTATGTTGTGCATTTATTTTCATTGAATTCTGGGAAGTCTTTAATTTCTTCCTTTATTTCTGCTTGACTCAGCAGTCATTCAATTGAGAATTGTTCAGTTTCTACAAGTGAGTTTGAAGGATTCTGTTGTCATTGAAATAGAGTTTTAATCTGTAGAGGTCTGATAGGATTCAGGGGGTTATTTTAATTTATTTTATCTGTTGAGACTTGCTTTGTGACCAAGTATGTGATCAGTTTTGGAGAATGTTTCATGAGATTCTAAAAAGATTTATTCTTTTGTGTTTGAGTGAAATGTTCTATTTGTTAGGTTTATTTAATTCATAATTCATTATGAATTTCTTTGTTTAGTTTTGTCTGAATGACCTGCTCAGTGGTGAGAGTGGGATATTGAAGTACTATCAATGTGTGAGGGTCAGTGTGTTATTAAGTTTTAGTAGTGTTTCCTTTACAAATATAGGTGCCCTTGTTTTTGGAGCAAAGATGTTAAGAATGGAAAGATCATCTTGGCAAATCTTTCCTTTGATGAGTATGAAATGCCTTTCCCCTTCTCTTTTGATTAATTTTAGTTGAAAGTATTTTGGTAGATATTAGAATGGATACACCAGTTTGTTTCTTTGGTCCATTTGCTTGGAAAATCTTTTTCCAATCCTTTACTCTGAGGCAATGTCTGTCTTAATGTTGAAGTATGTCTCTTGTATGTAGCAGAAGGATGAATTCTATTTTTCATCCATTTTGCTAGTCTATGTTTTTTTAATTGGGAATTGAGTCCATTGGTATTGAGAGATATAAATGACTAATGATTGTTAATTTTTGTTACTTTGCTGTTGTTGGTGGTAGGTGTGTGTGTGTGTGTGTATGCTTTTCTTCTTAGGTTTTTACTGCTGCGAGATTATTTATTTCCTGTGTTGTCATAGATGTAGCTAACCTCCTTGAGTTGAAACATTCTTTCTGGTTTGTCTGGATTTGTTGATAGATACTGTTTAAATTTGAATTTAACAGGGAATACTTGTTTTTTCCATCAACTGTGATTGAAAGCTTGGCTGGGTATAGTTGTCTGAGTTCATGCATGTGGTCTTAAAGTTTGCAGTATATTTATCAGGTATTTCTGGCACTTAGAGTCTCAGTTAAGAAGCTGGGTGGAATTCTAGTAGGTCTGCCTTTGTTATATGTTACTTGTTCTCTTTCCCTTTCAGATTTTTAATGTTTCTTCTTTGTTCTGTATGTTTAGTACTTTGGTTATTATGTGGCAAGAGGACTTTCTTTTCTGGTCCAATCTATTTGGTATTCTATAAGCTTCTTGTACCTTATAGGAATGTCCTTCCTTAGGTTAGAATTTTTTTCTATGATTTTGTCATTTTTTTTGTCTGTGTTTTTGAGCTGGGAGTCTTCTCTTTCTAATCTTTTTATTCTTAGGTTTTTCTTTCATAGTTCCCAGATTTTTTTAGATGCTTTGTTTCAGGAATTTTTTAGATTTCACATTTTCTTTGACCAATGCATCTATTTCTTCTGTTGTATTGTCTATGCCTGAGATTCTCTCTTCCATCTCTTGTATTCTATGGTAATGCTCACACCTCTAGTTCATGTTCACTTTTGTAGATTTTCCGTACCCAGGATTCCCTCAGTTTGTGTTTTCTTTATTGCTTCTATTTACATTTTCAAGTACTGAACAGATTTATTATTTCTTTAGCCTGTTTGTTCCTCCTTGGCTTTATTTAAGGAATTTATTCATTTTCTTCAATTTTTTGGTTTGTCTTTTCCTCCATTTCTTTAAGGGGTTTGTTCACTTCCTTTTTTAAGGAGTTCTATCATCTTCATAAGGTTGGCTTTAAAGTAGTTTTTTTTTGTGTGTGTGTGTGCTTCATCTCTGTTGGAATATTCAGGACTTGCTATAGTAGGATAGCTGGGCTCTGGGGGTGACATATTGCCCTGGCTGTTGTTGATTGTGTTCTTATATTGGCATGCAATCATCTGGGTTTGAGGAAATTACAGGTTTAGGTGCCAGTTTCTTAGTCTGTATTTGTTGAGTGGGTGTTTTTTTCTTTGGTTTCTGTTTCCTCTCTAGTCTTCTGGCTTGAGTGCCCTGCAGTTCTGGAGGCTGCTGTGTCCTCTGGTCCAGCAGGGGGCCTCTGCTGGGGTTCTGGTGGTCTGCACGATTTTGGGGTTCTTGGTACTGGTGTGCCTTCTATTAAAGCGGGGGGCTTCTGCAGACATTGTAGGCCAGGATGTGATGACAGGGAGGCACTATTGAATAAAGTCTGGGGGGGCTATGAGGAAGTATTGGTGGACTGTGGAGTTTATCTGGGGTCCTTGGTACTGGCATGGCCTCTGGAAGAGCAGGGACAACTCTAAAATTTGTACATTAACTCTTTATTTAAACACTTATCGACTATGGCAAGGCATCATTATATAGCCCTGACTGGCCCGTAGCATAACTTGATAAGCAGACAAGGCTAGCCTTGAATGCATAGGCTTCTGCCTGCTTCTGCCTCCTAAGTGTTGGGATTAAAGGTATGTACCACTATGTACAACAAGATTTACTTTTGAAAATTATGTGTCTCTGATTGGCTATGAGCACCCGTGAGTGCAGGTGCCCGAGGATATCAGATCTCCTGTAGCTAGAGTGAGAGGCACTTGTGAGCCACCCAGCGTGATTCCTAGAAAGTGAAACTGTCTTCAGTATTAAACCATCTTTCTAGGCAATAACGTCACACTCAGGATGCTGTCAGAAGATATTCTAAACACAGACTGTGGTTTTAAAAGTTTGACTTCTGATCATAATTCTGCAAATCAAACTGCTTTGGTGAATCTCCATGTTCAGGATTCCTGGATGGACATTTTCTCATCAGAACAAGGGGTCTACAGTGTTAAGCACCACAGAAGGATTGAGGAGAACTGAAGAGTAGCGTGTTTAGTATCGTGTGTGGCGTGAAACAGGCTATAAGCATAGTAGGTGTCTCATCTTCGAGCCACAGCCTCAAGTGCTTGGGGACATTTCTCTCAACTTTCAATTTTTCAACCCCCAAGGTGGGGAAACTGAAAATGATAAGGAGTTTCAGATGAACAGTTCTAGGCTGGCGAGCTCATGTGCAGCAATCTGAGCTTGAGCCCAGACTCCTGCATTCTGCATCCCTGTATCCCTTTTATGTTCTGCTAAGCCTTTTGGTTCCCCTTAAAGAAACAGAGTTCAGCTTTGAGAAACTCCTGGCTTTTGTTTGTTTTGCCATGTTCTGTTTTCATGCTTCTCATCCCTGTTAAGTGGAGCAGTAGATTTCCCAGAGTGATTATTGATGCTAAATCCAAGAAAATTACATCCAGAGAGGATTTTAGATAACAAACACTGCTTAATATCGTCTGAAGATCAAGAGTACAAAACAGGTGATGGCAAACATCACAGAAAATCGTATGATCCAGGCCTGGAGAGATGGCTTGGTGGCTTAGGTACATCCACCCGCTCTTTCAGAAGGCCCAAGTTCAGTTCCCAGCACCCGCTTCAGGGGGCTCACAGCTGCCTGTAATTCTAGCTCCTGGGGTTGCAACATCCTCTTCTAGGCTCTGTGGGCACCCTCACGCTTGCACACGCCCACACGTGCATACGTGGATACACATAAGTAATAATAAAACAATTCTTTACAATAAAAAGACAGTTGGATGCACTTATCTAGAAAGTCAGGCTGCAAAGTAGAAAGGGTGGCCCATGGGAAAGGAGTCTTGACAAATTAGCCATGGACTAGCTTTGCATGACCTCTGTTTGTGATCTTCCTTCCTGATGGTCCTGACTTCATGAGGCAGGCAGAGTGGGATCTATGACACTAAGTTCTGCTTGTAAATTCTCTCCCATCGCCAGGCATTGTATCTGCTTGAACAGAATCTCTAAACTACCAACCCCTTTGTGCAATTATTCTTTGAACCCTGTCTAGTGTTTTGACCCTCCGTGGATAAATTGGCTTCTGTATCATAACCACTCATCTATCTGTCTGTCTCCAACACAGGGTTACAAACTTCTTTAGGACAGAAAGCATCGTTGACATGAGCAGACACGTCCAGCATTCAGTGTGCATTAGATTCTTAATAAATGCTTCTTGATTTAGTCTCTGCATAGCTGTTGCTAAATCTAATCTTTTTCTATTTTCCTTTCTTTGTGTGTACACGTGTATATATATGTCCATATGTGTGAACATGTATAACCCATGTGTTGGAAGGGCAGTGGTTGATGTTGAATCTTTTTCTTGATCACCTTCCAGACTATTATTTTGAGCTCTCAGTGAACTTTGGGCTCACTGATTTGGCTAGACTGGCTGAACAGTGGACTTCAGGAACCCTCCTATCTCCATTTTTTTCTAGCACTATGATGACATGCATGTACCAGCATTTGTCTGGCTTTTTATTGCAGATGCTGGGACTCCAAACCAAGGCACTAAGGCACTCATGAGTGCACTGCAAGCTTGTTGCTGACAGAGCCGTCTCCGGAAGCCCTTTCGTCTCTCCTCTCCTCTCCTCTCTTCTCCTCTCCTCTCTTCTCCTCTCCTCATATCTGTCTTTAATTTTTCTGATGTTCTATTTTCACTAAAATCAGATCGTTTGTGCAACTGATGTTGAATTTAACATTTTCCTTTCTCTTCCTTTTTGTTTTTCTATCTCTCTAATCTCTCTGAGGAGCCATCCTCATTAAGGTCATTCCTGATGCTAGCTGTGCTTGGATTTCCATGTTTGATGCATGCTTATCTTCTTTTGGCCACACTTTATGCAGTTCTTGTGGCTGGAATAAAGTAGAGAGCTGGCTGAAAAGGATAATTGTTATGTAAATTGATTTTGATTGACATTTGATTAATTGTAATTTGGGAGATTAAAGCATAAATTTGGTCCTTATCAAAGATAATATAATTTGAAAAGTTTAAATCTTTTGCATGAAGATTAGACTTATACGATCAAACCTCAAAGAACACAAGAAGAAGAGGAAACCAATTTTCTTGAAAATGACCATTTCAGTCAGATCGATTCATGTGGCCTTTGTGTCTCTCCCTTGGCCTCACTTTCACCAATTCATTCATATTTATGCTGGGAGAGACTGTCCACAGTGGAATGAGAGCAGAGCCTGTTGGTCTCTAAGTGAAAGTCATTCTGAGATGACATTTGTGCAGTGAACATGTGTGTGCGTGAGAGACAGAGATGGTTACAGCAATAAGGTATGTAATATTTCCCACCATCCTCTGCTTCTAGAAAGTTTTTCTTGCCCTTCCCATCAGAGTTCTGGCAACTCTCTTACTCTGTTATTTCCCGTGTTTGTCATAATGAATATATGAATATATTAAAAACATCGATGAACAGATGAAATTATGAAGCAGAGATTATATATGTGTATGTTTGTGTTTTATATGCATACACTTATTTATCAGACATTCAAACAGTTTCTAGATTTATATTGTAAAAATATTTATTTATTTATTTATTTGTGTGTACATGTGTGTGCACACCCACCCTATGTGTCTGGTGCCCACAGAATCCAGGAGATATAGATCCAGAAGATGCAGATTCCCCTAAAGCTAGAGTTACTGGCAGTTGTAAGCTTCCCAGTGTGGGAACTGGGAACTGAACATAGGTCATCTAGGAGAACAGTGAGCATGCTAAACTCTTGAGCTCTCTCTCTAGCCAATAGCATATTTCTAAATGACCATACATACATTTACTCATACATTTAAAATTTACCAAAGCACTAGACATACCGGCTCATTGGCTCATCATTTTAACTCACTGAGCAGACTGGCCCAGTTGTCACCAGAGAGACTTCATCCAGCAGCAGATGTAAACAGATTCGGACCCACAGCCAAACATGATGCAGAGCTTGGAAAATCCTGCAGAAGCGGGAGATAAAGGATCCTAGGAGCTAGAGGAAGCAAGGACACAACCAGAGAGTAGGATGTGGATCTGGGTTTAGCCAGGGGAGTAGCTAAAGGGTGAATATGATCTAGAGACATCGTATGGGGCCAGAGCGATGACTCAGTGGCTCAAGTCCTTAATGTGCTTTCAGAGGACAGGAGGAGCTCACTTCCCCGAGCTTGGGTGGCTAACACTCATGTAACTCCAGATTCAGGGGATTCAGGACCTCTCTTGGTCTCTGTGCCCCTGTTCAACTTGGCATACACACAGACACATATAAAATTAAATCTTTAAAAAGCTTATCTTTGGATGTATAAAATTCTCAGAGAATTGCTAGAATATATTATATTTTAAAAACTGTTAGTGAATTGGGTAGTAGAACATGCTGGGCCTTTTCAAAATTTTGAGCAATTCCAGGCAAAATGTCTGACCAGAATGCTCCTGGACCCTCTCCCCACATCAGGATTCCAGGAGTGGTTATTGTGCAACCGGAGTAAGCAGAAGTATTTGTCTTTATCCTGGCTTTCATCTCCCGCACATTGCCTGAAGTTAGAAAAATATGGCATCCACAGTACCAGGTTGAATAGGATGAACACGCATGCGCTGGTCACAGAAAGCAGCTCTGTCCTTGTTTGTGGCCACCGATGTTGAACCGGTATCCAGCTTTTCATCTGGTTTCCCTTCTGTACCTCACCTTCGATAATTATTTATGACCCACATACCTGTGGCCTGGCTATTAAAGGGAAGAGCAGAGCATGCCCCTCTCAGACGGCTCAGCCAGATGTTTCAAAGGGTTTTGTCGGGGCAAATAGCTCTGCTGCTTGATTGCCGAGGAGCAGCGTTTCTGAGCTAGCACAAAGGGTCTCAGGACAAAAGGTCTAGAATTGTTGGGCACGTGTCTGCTTTTCTTTTCTAAAGGCTGAGCCCGGTGTCTGTGTGAGAAGTTTGGGATTGTCCTCTTCAGTCCTTGCATTGCATCAGGAAATATTTATATTCAAATGCAAGGCTTGATTTTTGTAGGTGAATGGCTCCTTCGACACGGGATGTTAATTCTCTTTTCTGTGGGGAGTGGAAGTGATTCACGGCACGCAGGAGTTGGACACACCAAAGCTTTTTCTATTAACACTTGGAGCTGACTATGGAGGTGAAAGTCGGGTCTCACAAAAAGCACCGTGTTCTCTAGGAAGAAAAATGTCACTTTTGTGAGTTTTGTTCTTCCTTTTGTTTGTGTGTGTGAAGATGAGATATTCTTTTTTTTTTTACCCCGAGAAGTAATTTCTATCTTGCTGTAAAATGTCACTGTAAAAATCTGCTTGAGAAAATAGGAATGCATCTTTCTTTTATTTTTTGTTTTTGCCCTGTTCATGAAAATATCACCTGAAGCATGTGGTGAAAATTAAGGGAAAACGAGCCATTTCTTCTGATTTTGTAAATGATCACACTCTTTACCCTCTTCAGTTCTGCGAGAATAACAAAAGAAATTTCCCTCAACTATTTGTTTAAATAAACAGCAATTTCTATCCTTCTCTCTGCCTTCCTTTCTTCTTCCTTTTCTTCTTTCTTTCTTTCTTTCTTTCTTTCTTTCTTTCTTTCTTCTCTCTCTCTCTCTCTCTCTCTCTCTCTCTCTCTCTCTCTCTTCTTTCTCCTCCTCCTCTGCTTTCTTCTTCTTCTTCCTTCTCCTCCTCTTCTTTCTTTCTTGGAGAAGTCCAGAGAATAGGAAAAAAAGTGGCAAAAAAAACTGCTTTTGTGCCCTGGTGCCTGAGAGGTGTGTGTGTGTATGTGTTATAGATGTTAATGTGTTAAGGTGTGTGTGCATGTACATACAAGTTCATATGCACACGTTCACATGTGTGGAGGGCAGCTATCACTCTAACCTCATTTTTTAAACATGGAGCCTGCCATTTTCTATTTCTGCTCCCTAGCTCTGGGATAACAAGCATGTGGACTTTGCCCATCACTGTTTTAATTTTTGCGTTGATTCTGGACCTCACATACAGGTCTTAAGGCTTGAGTGGAAAATGCTTTACCGACTGAGCTATCTCCCCAGCTCCACAGAGACATTCTTCTTCTAAGAAAAGATTTGTCCTATGTGTGTGTGTGTGTCTATACATGTGTGCTTGTGAGTGCAAATGCCCCTGGAGGCCAGAGGCACCAGATCTCACAAGAGCAGGAGGTACAGGCACTGTGAGCTACCCGGCACAGGTACTAGGGACTGAACTCGAGTCATCTGCAAGAGCGGTACATATTCTTTAATCACTGAACCATCTCTCCAGCCCTGCAAGGATTTCAGCTTTCTTGTTACCATCCTTTTGAATGCTGACTCTAGTTGACCATTAAGGAAGCCTGAGAATTATTAACTGGATAATAATGATAATGATGAATGTATTGATAAAGTAACAATACTATTAGTCATCACAGCCATTAGTCACTGACTATCGTGAAGACACTATGCTAAATGCTTTTTATTCTCTATCCCACTTTTAAACCTTTAAAACTCCCTTTCATGAAGATGATAGAATGGTCATTATTCACAGCTGAAGAACTCAACTGGGTTCTGAAGGTATGATGTAATATAGTGATATTTTGAACTAAGGCACCTGACTCTGAATCCACAAACATCTAGCTTATCATAGGCTTATATACTGGTGTAATAGACACTGTGATATCTAACCCTTCATCCTCTATTTCAGATATAAAACTTTATATAGATGGTATTTCAAGCCTTGCTTTCTAGGTTTGGTAAGTTAGTTGGGATGAATAGTTAGGCACATGCCAGGTGTTTCTTCCAGGATCATGGATTTGAGCAGCCAAGTGGTCAGGTAGTGATAAAAAAGGCAGGTGGCAAAGAAAAATATGTCCCATCCTAGTGGGTGTTACAGTCAAAAGTGTGACTGTGTGAGCCGCAAGGAGGCAAAGATCAAGATGATCCGGAGTTTTACCAGCCTTCCATCCAGTGTGGGTGGCAGAAACAGTGAGAGCTTGCGCTAAGCTTGTTGGAGTATGGATTAAGGCAAAGATTCTCACAAAGAGCTATTTATTAAAGTTAAAGGTTTATTTTATTTCTGTGTGTCTGCTTGTTTCTGTGTCAGTATGTGCACACGACTGCAGGTGCCCCTGGAGGCCAGAAAAGGACACTGGATCTACTAAAACTGGATTTGCCAGCAGTTGTGAGCTACCTAATATGAACACTAGGAACTGAACTCAAACCCTCTTCAGGAGCAGTGGGAACTCCTACCTCCTTAGCCATCTCTCCATACTGAGAGAGCTATTGTTTTTCATTTCTCCACACACTGTGATCATTACTCTTCGTGCATGAGTGGCTGTGATGGAAGCTGGAGGTGGCCACTGAAACAGAGGGCATCGTTGATGGGGATGAGTCACTCCCAGACCAACAAATAGATTTCCTCTTGGGGAAATATTGACTAAAGACTTCTGCATCTTAAGAACTATTTTGCTAACTTTGGGCTCCTTGAAGATAAAGTCTTTTTTTTTTTCATTTTTGCATTAGCATGGATTATTTAGACATGATAGATTTTGACTGCAAGGAAGGTCAAGGGAGAGAATCAACTACGACACTGTTATGGTTTCTGTTGCTGTGAAAAAAAGACTCCATGACCATGGCTACTCTACAAAGGGAAAGATTTAATTGGGGATGGCTTACTGGTTCAGAGCTTTACTTATTGTCATGGTGAGAAGTATGGTAATATGAAGGCCAATACATTGCTGGAGAGGCAACTAAGAGTTCTTTTTCTAAATTGGCAGGTAGTAGGCAGAGAGAGAGAGAGAGAGAGAGAGAGAGAGAGAGAGAGAGAGAGAGAGAGAGAAAGAGAGAGAGAGAGAGAGAAAGTTGACTTAAGCATTTGAAACCACAAAGCCCACCCCTAGTAACACACTTCCTCCCACACAGCCACACCAACGTTAACAAAGCTATACCTCCTCATAGTGCCACTCCCTGGTGACTAAGCCTTGAAATCTGTGAGTCTATAGAGGCCATTCTTATTCAAACCATCACAAGCACTAACCATTTGAGTTTGTGCAGGTAGACATAGGCAGGCTTTGTATAGGTGGGGCCTAGGCCTATACCAGAGTAGTGGGAACCTGGTGGGAAGACTAAAGTAGGCTGGAGGAGAAACTGTCCACAGTTTCCATGCCTCTTCTCTACTACAACTCTTCTCTGTCTCTAAGCAGGTTTAAACTAAGGGATAGCAACAGAAGTATAGGAGCAAATACAACACAAGGGGGGGAATTTCCCCAGCCTCCCAAAACTTAGGAAGCAAATGGCATCGAGGCACACAGGGATTCTACCCTTAAACCTCTCTACACATTATGGAGAGTTTGATCTGTTGTATCTTGTTAGGCAGGCATCATGTACATGGAGACATCCTCCACTTTCAGGAATCCTACTTGGTATGAGAATGGTATGGCCAATAGCTGTCCACATGCCAGTCAGGGCACACTTGGTGATTGTGACTCTGGAGCGAGGTTGAGCTTGATTTCTTTTACGGTTTCTACTGTTCTCGCCAGCAGGCTAAGGTAGGGTGGCATTGTGTCAATCAGAGGATGGTTGTCTGACCTACAGAAGCTGTGGACTCTGAGGCATGGATTGGCAGAAGTCCAGAAAGTCTAGGTGTTGACTCCTAGATGAACAGAAAGCTTTAGGGGGAAATGTTCCTGGATAGCTGACTGACTGACAGAGCCTTGGAGAATTTACAAGTTGGATTCCCTCACTTCTGTTGATGTTTCTTAGCTGTAAGAGTGTTGTGTAGCAAATCTGTCCCATTGAACTTTTTATGGTATGAGAAGGAGTCACCATCTCTACTGTCTAATGACTGCGCTCAGCTACTGGACACGAGCTGAGGTTGGTGTGATGGCGGAGCTGAAGTTTTATTTTGAGGCAGGGTCTTCCTGGCTGGCCTCGAACACATGATTCATCCGCTGCAGCCTTCCAGTTGCTGAGATTGCAAGTGTACATACACACCCATGCATTTATTGACCAACGTTTACGAATCTGCTAGGGGCAAGGTCATAACAGAGATGGTCTGACGAAATTATGAAGAAGATAGGCCAGGAGTTGACAAACCTTTAGTTCTATTTCATGTCAATTTAAATATAGGAAGAGAAAGTTTTATTAAAAAAAGAATACACCAGAACCACCATCACCACACACAAGCGCATGCTCATGCTAGCATTTAAAGACTCTATTGACCAACCCTACACATGTCCGCTATTTTATCTTCATACCCATCTTCTCCCAACACTCTGGGAAGTGTTAATCTTGTTCTTTCCATTAGCTAGATGAGAAAACGAGTCATAGAGAAACTATGTGTTCTCCTTAAGTAGAGTGAGCAATAGAAGCAGGGTCCAGTTTAGGTGTTGTCCCGAATCGCCTGACTGGAATCTCTGAGGTAGGCCTCTATCTCATGCGCATCATTTCATCCACATGTGAAATGCGATGACTTTAATTTGGCTCTCTCAAAAATCTGACCTTAAGCTGAGAACTTGCAGTTTATGTTGGGAAGTGACGTCATGGAGCAGAAGTAAGGGTTTGGGAGTTAAAACAGAGGGGAAATAGAGTCCTGCTGAGTGACTTGCTGAGCAGCTGAGGGCTACACGGAGCCTCCTAAAAGCCCCTAGTGTACTCTTGGTAGGCGTCTGTCATAGGCAGCAAAGAAGTGTGTGTCTGTCCACTAGCTGCTGTCCCCCATTGGTCAAAGACCTGCAGTGGTGCCAATTCCCTTGCGCTTCTGGCATCCAAGCATACCAGTTCAGCTGACTGAGTTTCTCCGGGTGTCTCCGTGGTGGGCCCAAGCAACTCTGCACAGTGAGCAAGAGACACGCTGCGACTGACGCAAGGCACTGTCGGTTACGTGGCTGTGTACCTCACCGTCACAGAGAGAGCAGGAAAGTGAGCTGGAGTTGCAGGTGGTTGTAAGCCACTCAACGTGGGGGCTGGGACCTGAACTTGGATCCTCTAACTATTGACCCATCTCTCTAGTTCCTTATTAACTAACCTTCTGCAGTCTCGGGAGGTGGAGCCACCGGACAGCCATCTCTGGGTACCACCCCTGCAGCAGTGTTAGGTTGCAATTAGGATAGAAGGGAAAGTCCTTACCCTTACCTAAATCGGCACCAGCCTCCCCTCTCTGCACATCACTCCATTTTATGTCTTCCTGGGCCTTTTTCAGGCCTTTGTCTTATTTCAAATCACCTTCCTGATCTTTGCAGGAGGCCTGCTTCTGAGCCTCCACACCCACCTTAAGGGCCTCCTGCCAAGCACCTGGTCTGCACCAGCTCCAGATGGGACACACAGCTACTATCTATCCCATAGTCGGATTTTGCAGTTTCTAACACCACTGTCTAAGGTTACTTATCTTTTTATGTACTTGATTATTCCTGTCTCTACCCAACAGGGAGGGACAAGGCCATGTTCTCTTTGTTTCCACATTCCCAGGGCCTAGAGCAGTGCTTAGGGTGGTTCTCAGAAGCCAGCCAGCAGCTGATGAACTTTTGTCAAAGGATTCAGTGAATCTGCCTGAATTTTTCACACAAGCTCATAGCAGATTGTATATGCGAATTTCTTCCCCAGATGAAGAAAGGGTGAGATGAGAGTAACCTCTTTGGAAATGACTTCTTTTTATGACAAATGTTGCATCTCCATGTTTGTGTCCAGTTGTTATCTAGTAAATTTACCTCGACAAACTCCCCCTCCATCTCCTTCCACTTGTGTTCCTGTGGCCTTGGCATGCACTTGCGTGGACGCTAAAATCTTCATCTTTGGGTGTGGGTGAGGACTAGGGATTTGATTGTCTGATTGAAGTTGACCACTTCAACTTTGCACTCTATCTATTGTAACTGACTAGCTAAAGAATGCCTGAGATTAAGTTCAGCTGCATTAACTGCTTTGGGATTCTGACTAAAAAGCTATGTTTATCCAGTAGGAGCATCCTGCAAACAAAGACTCAACGTTTTATTGTCATAATTAAAATCCCAACTCAATGTGTTGTGCTACAATGTTGGCAGAGTCTGTCTGCAGAGTCCTGCCTGCCCCTTGGGTGCCTGAATTTATAGCCATTCTTTATTTTGAGTTTACTTCTGGACTTGGCTGCCTCTGGAGCAGTGATTCATGTCATTGCAATATAAGAATCACCTTGAGACAGATCACAGCTGAATACCTAAGTCTCCAAATCCTTACTCAAACTGACAGTCTTTGACACCTCCAAGAAAAGGAAGATGTCTGTGCAGAAGAAGTTGTCTCTCAGGACAAGATCGGCTCCCTGTAGTAAAGGAAGAATCACAGTCATGAAAGACAGGCTGGAAATAGGGCTCGGTCTGTAAGCAACTGCCTTGAAAGCCTGAGGAATTGAGTTCAATTCAAGACATTCCTAGAGGCATCCCAATCATTCCATTACGAGGGATTTGGAGATTGGCAGAGTCATGGAGAGTTCCAGGCCCAGCAAGAGCCCTCGTCTCACAAAGCAAGGTGGGCTGCTCTCGAGAAATGGTGGCTGAGGTTGTTACCTGGATTCCACACACATGCGCACACTGTCTTAGTGCTATTACATTAAGACTCAAGTCCTTCAGTTTCTGACTTGAAGATTTCTGTGAGATGCCAGATTCAATCTGTTCTCAGTGTCCATGGTCAAGGACTAACTCTGGGCTGCTCTGTAAGAAACAGTGAGTAGTGTTAGAAGACAAGCTGGGAATTCTTAGCTGCTGGTTATCCATGGATCAGCAAGAAGAGCCCCCACCCCATGCTGGACTGGGGAAAGACCAACTCTGCTTGAGAACGTAATTGCAACAGTTGGCAAAAAGTGGAGCACAACGGAGATGCAATTCAAGATTTCAAGTGCACCAGCAGAGAGAAAGGGAGAAATGTCAGTCTAGTCTGTCTAGACATCCGGGGGAGGGGTGTGCTGGGGTCTGACACGCACATTACAGTTGTGCTATAAATGGTGGCTGCCTCGGGCAGAAATTTTTATTACAGGGCTGAAAAAGACATCCAATGTTAGATTTGTGTAGGTGAATGAGTCAGGACACATTTTCTTTCAGTTTCCTGGGTCATAGGCTCTGGAGAGACTTTGAAGATAGAAAGTCCAAAATTGGAAAATAGGTTCTAAGTTTCAGGAGGAGGTGGGCTGAGAGCGAGCATCCTTGAGTTGTTTCCGTCTTGGTCTCTAGTTAGCTTACTGCTAAATAGTGATGCTGAAAGTTCATTATCTGTAGAGACCTTCTGGTTTTTGCTACGAGAAAATATCAGGGCTCAAAACTCCTGTGTCTATTTTTAGGAGTGTGAGGACATTTGTGTACATGCACATGGAAGACAGAGGTTGCTACCAGATGTCTTCATCAGTCATTCTCAGACGTATGTTTTTAGGCAGGTCACTAACTGAATCTAAGCTTATCAATTCAGATAGACAGACTGGTCAGTAAGTGCTGCGGGAGGTCCTTCCGCTCCTTCAGCCAATAGCTGTTGAAATATCAGCCCACTAGGGCATGATCTATTTATCTTTAAAAAAGAGTGGCAAGCCTCGGCCCATTCTCGTGGTTCCAGCGCTTGGTTCCTGCTCCTGCTCCGGCGACTAGGCGCCTTTCCTGATGGTTGGTGTTTCATGAGTTTTACCCCCCTAAATAAATATCCCTTTAAATCATAACTGGTGTGGGATTGATTTGCTGATAAAATAAGCCTTGGGGCCCTCCTGCCTCTGCCTTCCCACCGCTGAGACTGACTGAGGAACAAGCCAGGGTTTTTCTTTTTTTTTTTTTTTTTTTTTTTGGTTTTTCGAGACAGGGTTTCTCTGCGGCTTTGGAGCCTGTCCTAGAACTAGCTCTGTAGACCAGGCTGGTCTCGAACTCACAGAGATCCGCCTGCCTCTGCCTCACCAGGGTTTTTCTTTACATAGGCGCTGGGGAATAAAACTCTCAGGCCATCATGCTTCCTGGCAAACAGTTTGCTGATAGTCGTCTTCTCTCCAGCTCCCCATAGCCTGGGATGGCAGGACCTCTCCTGGAGAAGCTGAGTGCACATTCTTTGGCTTGTCATCTTGTGGGTTTCGTGCTTAGAAGGGGACAACAAAAGCATGTGTGGTGTGATGTCCCTGTGAACACAGAGCACCCCACAGTAAGAAACCACCATGGTCAGTGGTGTGAGGCAAGCTGGTAGGTTTCAGTTTCCTTCCTTGCGAATTGAGAAGATGGAACTAGATCAATTTTATGACCCTTGCAGATCTAATTCATGAGAGTATCTCAAGTTAACTGAATGATAAAGCCAATGAACTGGGGTATTTGCCTCTTTCATTTACTAAAGTATGATGTTTATTAAGTTTCAGTAATTAATGAACAGGAGCAGTATGAAGACCTAGAAATTTAAACAGACATGGTCTCTGCCTTCAGATAACTCACTCTTACTTAGACCAAGCAGCGGGCAGCTTTGTGGAAGCTGTTGACTGCACAACATGGAAAATCACAGTTCGAGGGCCTGTTGCATTTTGTTTGGTTGATGAGAGGTTTTATTTATGTTACCGGATGAAACAATATAGCACAGAGAAGGGAAGGTTTGATTTTAAGTAGATAGTTTCACGGCAGGGAGGCTTGCTGAGGAAGGGCAGGCCTTTCATGCCACCCTGAACTGGGGCCCCATTTCTATCTTCAGCATATAGTGAAGGCACTGGCAGGTGGACAGGGAACAAGCAGCCACCATCCCAGGTTCTTGTTAGGCTCTATGGTGATCTGAGAATCCCAGGAGTTCTGTGTACAAATATACAGAACCCATCTCTACAGCTGAGCAGCCCTCAGCTTGCCACGGTCTCCGAGCTTACACATCCACCTCGTTCTTCATCTGGGTTCATAAACAGAAGAGGGACATCCTGAAGTTTCTACCTGTGATATTAGGGAAAGCACAGATGGAGCTTCTGAATGGAGCCTCCTCCATTCATCTAGGTATCCATTCTGCTGTGATCCATTCATCAAAACTCCACCAAGGGTGGGGAGATGGCTCAGTGGGTAAAGGGCTTGCTCGTTGTATTGTCTGACTTTGTGTTAATTTGGCACAAATTAAAATCATCAAAGCGGAAGGAGCCCCAGCTGAGGAAATGCCTCCATGAGATCCAGCTGTAAGACCTTTCCTCAATTAGTGACCAGTGGGGAGGGTCCAGTTCATTGTAAGTGGTGCCATCCCTGGGCTGCTGGTGCTGGGTTCACAGCCAAGGGAAGCAAATCAGTAAGCAGCCCCCATCCATAGTTTCTGCATTAGCTCCTGCCTCCAGGATCCTGTCCTGTTGGAGTTTCTGCCCTGACTTCCTTTGATAATGAACAGCAATATGGAAACATAAGACAAAGATATTCTTTTCTCCCCATCTTGCTTTCTGGTCTGATGGAGGAAGGTCATTGGCTAATAAAGGAACTGCGTTGGCCCATTTCATTGGTTAGAAGATAGGTGGGAGGAGTAAACAGAACAAAACGCTGAGAGGAAGAGGAAGTGAGGGCAGACTCCACAGCTCTGCTCTCTGGAGCAGACGCCTCAGGAGAGACGCCATGCGCCATGCTCCAGGCTCCTGGGCAGACACATGCGATGAAGTTCTGAACTAGAATCTTCCCGGTAAGACCGGTGCTCACAGATTGTTAGAGATGGGTTGATTGGGATATCAGAATTAGCCAGTAAGGGCTAGAGCTAAGGGCCAAGCAGTGTTTAAATGAATACAGTGTCTGTGTAATTATTTCGGGTAAAGCTAGCCGGGCAGGCGGCTGGGGTGTTGGACGCAGCCTCGCCGCCCATATTACTACACTGGTCATTGTATTTTGTCACAGCAATAGAAACCCATGAGGACCATAGTTCGGATACCCAGATAAAAGCCAGCCAAGGTGGCATGCATGTATAGCAACATGTATAAAAAACACTGGGTGGTTAAGAGGACACAAGCAGATCCTGGGGCTTCCTGCCCTGCCAGTCTAACAGAAACAGTGAGCTCCAGGCTCAGTGAGAAAATGTGTTTCGAAAGCTAATATAGAGAGCAATAGAAGACACCTAGAAGAAAATACTTGGACAAGTATTATATATAAACCCCATATAAGTATATACACATATTCCATACACATACACAGACATTCCATGACTTTTGGTTATTCACAATGTTCTGTAAAGAATGTAGTTTTAATAATGTGTCTCATGTGTAAGAACGTGCATGTGAATGCGGTGCCTACAGAAGTCAGAAGAGGGCATCAGAGCCCCTGGAGCTGGAGGTAGAGGAGGTTGTGAGCTTCATGGGTGCTGGGATTAGAACTTGGGTCCTTTGCAAGAGCAGTGTATGCTCTAAATGTGAGACCTCTCTCCATTCCCACAACACACATTGTTTTTCTCCCTTTATCTGAGTTCAGTGAGACCAGCGTCCTTGCTCTGTTGCTGCAGCTGCAGCGAGCTATAGTAGTTCTGTGCATCTTTTGCTCAGAGTAGCTCCTGTCCGTCCAGAGACACTTGTGTGTTTACTTCCATCTTTGACTAAAATGACAGAAGCCAGTGACATAGGCCTGAGCCCAGGGGTGGAAGCTGATAAATACCACTGACACACGCTGCAGGCTAATTCTGATTAAAAATGCCATTAACAATATTTCTGGCAAAGAAAAATTTTAATAAGTGAACTCAGCTAGCTTTCTATTCATGCTAATGGCAGGGGCAGCAGTGCAGATAATCCAAATGTCAGTTGTATTTAATTTTGTTCTGTCTATGCTGAGCTCTGGGTGACCATGGGGGCTCAGAGGGCAGGTACAGGCTTCTGCTGGAGGCTCTAGGTCTGAAGACGGACCCTGTAGAGATCATTGTGGGAATTATGGTGAGCAAGAATTAGGTGTGTGCTTGCTTGCATGAGTGCTTCTGCGTGTGTTTTATGTGTTCATGTGTGTGTGTGTGTGTGTGTGTGTGTGTGTGTGTGTATGTATGTGTGTGAACTTTTATATGTGGGTGCACATGTGTGAAGGTGCAAGTGGAGCTCAGAGGTGTTGACGCCAGATGTCGTTCAGAGTTGCTTTTCCATTTTATTCTTTGAGGAAGGTTCTCTCACTGAACCTGGAGCTCACTGATCTGCCTAGACTGATCAGCCAAAGAGCTATAGGGAGCTTCCTGTCTCCATCATCCTGCTTCTCAGGGCTGGGGTTACACATATGTGCTTTTTATGTGAGTAATAAATAAGGATCTGCATTCAGGTCCTCATGCTTGCGTACCAAGTTAGTTTACCAACCGAGCCAACTCCCCAACCCCAAATCCCACTTGTTTGTTTATAGGATTTATTTTTCTTATTGTTATTTGTGTGTATGCATGTTTCTCTACATATGGGCATGTGGACATGGAAATGCAGGTGCCCAAAAAGTGCAGAAAAGGATGTCAGACCCCCACAGTTGAAGTGAGAGACATTTTTTTAAAAATATTTATTTATTCATTATGTATACAATATTCTATCTGTGTATATGCCTGCAGGCCAGAAGAGGGCACCAGACCTCATTATTGATGGTTGTGAGCCACCATGTGGTTGCTGGGAATTGAACTCAGGACCTTTGGAAGAGCAGGCAATGCTCTTAACCTCTGAGCCATCTCTCCAGCCCCCGACAGACATTTTGAGTCATCCAAGTGTGGCTGCTGAGAATAGAACTTGTGTCCTCTGGAAGAGCAGCAAGTGCCCTTAGCTGTTGAGCTGTTTCTCCAGCTCCGTGAATTCCACTCTTTTGAAGGTGAATTTTTCTCTCAGATAAATGATCGACTTTATTGATTTTCAGTATGGAGGCATCAAGATCCCTGGACGTTCAGAGGTGGTTTATAGTAAAAAGGCCACTTGTTCATTTCCCAGGCATCTAGACTCCTGAAATGATCACACAGAAGCTATATTATTTAAATCACTGCTTGGCCCATTAGCTCTAGCTTCTTATTGGCTAACTCTTACATCTTAATTTAACCCATCTCCATTAATCTGTGCATCACCACGAGGTCGTGGCCTACCAGCAAAGTTTCAGTGTGTCTGTCTCCAGTGGCTCCATGGCTTCTCCTCTGACTCCACCTCCTTTCTCCTAGCATTCAGTTTAATTTTCCCCGCCTAGCTAAGTTCTGCCTTGCTATAGGTGCAAAGCAGTTTCTTTATTAATCAATGATAATCATAGCATACAGAGGAAAAATCCCACATTGACCACAATTGCTACACATGTGAGATAGTGTGTAGCAAGATTTTTGTCAGCAAACAGCTCACAAATAGCAACATGGAAACTTTTTATTAATTATGAAAGCTTAGCCTTAGCTTAGAGGCTTTTATAACTTAAATTAACTTGTCTTTATTAATCTTCCTTCTGCTGCATGGCTCAGTTACTTCTGCTGTGTACCATATGTCTGACTTCTTCAGAGTCTTATTGGTGTTTCCATACCGCCCATCCTGCTTCTTATGTGTCTGGCTGGTGACCCAGAGTCCTCTCTGTCTCTGGAAGTCTTGCCTAACCTCTTTCTGCCTAGCTATTGGCCATTCAGCTCTTTAGTAAACCAATCAGAAGGTGCCTTGACAAAGACACATCTTCATAGCGTAAACAAATATTCCACAACAATAGTGTAGAATGGGATTGGGAATATCCATTCCAGGTATTGGAATACTTCTTTCCTGGGGTTGAGCAATAGGGTCACTGAGGGCCTTCTGTATACCCCAAGAATGTGAGTCAATTTTCTCCATAAAAAGAGAACTGATAGGGTAGATATATATTACAAAGGTGATTTATTAGATTGGTTCCATGTTATGGTCTGGATAACCTAGTCACAGCTGTCTGCATATCAGAGAGGCCAGAAATCTGGGTCTGGTTCAGTCTACAAGATTAGATGACTTGGTACAAATAATCTGCTAATGAATTCCTGGATTCCTGGATGTCCAGTGAGCTTCAGTCCTTTAGGAAGATTGAAGGAGCTGGGTTCTGACGGCAGTGACGCAGGGCGGCAGTCAGCAAAAGCAACAGGAGAGATACACTTACTAGCAAGAAGCAAAGGCAGGGGAGCAAGCAACATTGCCTTCTACGGGTCTCTCTAGAGTCTGGCTGTCAATTAAGGCAGCTACAGGGCAGGGCCTTATTTACTGGGAATGACCCCACAGACACATCCAGAAGAATGTCTCTTAGTTAGGGCTAGTTTAATCAAGTGAGAAATTAAGATTAGTCACCACCCATGAGAAGGCTTATGGTGTTTTCTTTTTAACCAAAGTTTTCAACTTCTTGAATTTTCTCCTATCTCTGAGATGAATTCTCTTTAATTTTCTTCTCAGAAATATTTTCCTGTACTTAGTCGGTAAATGTAGATTTCCTTAGTCTTGGCATTTTTCCTTCTCTTCATTCAAACATCTTTCCTTTTTCAGTTCAGCTTTGCTCTCTGGTTGGTGTTTTTTTGTCAGCTTGAACATGCTAGAGTTATCTGAGAAGAAGGAATAACATTTGGGGAAAATGCCTCCGTAAGACTGACTTGTAGGCAAGCCTGTGGGGCATTTTCTAAATTAGTGATTAATACAGGCATTCCCAGCCTATTGTGAGCACCGCCACATTTGAGCAGCTGGTGTTAGATGGTCCAAGAAAGCAGGCTGAGCAAACCACGGGCAACAAGTCAGTAAGCAACATTCCTCCATAGCTTCTGCAGATGTTCCTGCCACTAGCTTCCGGCCTTGAGTTCCTGTCCTGACTTTCCTTAGCGATGGGGTATGATCTGAGAACTGTAAGATAAAGGAAATCCTTTCCTTCTCAAGTTGATGTTGGTCATGGTGTTTAATCACAGCAATAAAAACCCTAAGACACATGCCCATGGCCATCATAGTGTTTCTTTGATGGATACTCTCACATGCACACATGCAGGCAAGACTTATCTAGTTGAAGAAGACTTTGTTCATCCAATTACCAGACAGCATGTCTTCAAGGTTGCTAAGCTAACATATTCAGCAAGGGTCTAGATATACTTCACACCTGCCTTCCAGGTTTGGTCTATCATTCACCTATTCACGAGTCTGAGGTCTTCTATTCCCTATCTACTATATCTAGTTTATTTCCAGATCCTGTTGGTTATAATATGTATTTGTCTCTCAAGTCCACTCTTTATCTCCCCTGCTGCCTCCACTGACTGTGTCCAAGAAAACCTCTCTTCTAGCCCAAGTCAGCAAAATGACCCATATGTGACTTCTTTGGGTCATATGTTGCCTTTTCTTTGGGGATATATCAAGGGTTATTATTTCAAAAATAGATCTAAAAATGGTCTTATCAGCTGGGGATGTATACCAATACATTTCTAGATGAAGCAGTACCAGTGGGATTAACTTTCAAGTATTTCAGGAAAGCAACAGGCAGAAGAAAGATCAAACAGGCTAGGTGAGTCTGTGGTTGTCCTTGAAGATGGGAACTGTGTGGAATGGGAATTCATTCCACTGGCATATTTTGATGTGTTTTCAAAATGTCTCATGATAGATGTCAACACTTTCACACACACAAATGTAGACATGATATCTTCTTGCTTAAGACATTTGCTGGCTCCATTTTCGTTATAATACAATGATAAAACTCTCTAATAAAAACTCAATTTCTTGTGTAGTCTTTCCATAGATGGTCCTTGATGCATGGTTTATGATTGCATATTTAAGAGTGTGTGCAGCTATGCCTCGTGTGTGTGTGTGTGTGTGTGTGTGTGTGTGTGTGTGTGTGTGCAATGAGGTTAGAGATCAATGTCTGTTTCTTCAATTGTTCTCCACCTTAGTTTTTGAGACAGGTTTGCTAGTGGAACTTGGAGATCAACAATTCAGATAGCATGGCTTGTGAGCAAGGTCCAGGGATCTTCTTGTTTCCATCTACCCAGAGCTGACTTTTTAGGCATAGCTCACTTTTTATTTTTTAAATGAGGGTGCCAGGATCCTTAGGTCCTCATGTTAGCCCAAGAAAAATTTCACCAAGAAAGCTATCTCCTCAGCCCCTAGGCCCAAATGGTACCTGGAGCTCTTGCCCCTAACCCTCTAGGTTTTTCTTCTTGGCGTTGCTCCTTTGTATTTACTCCCAGCTGCCAGGCGATCATCCCCTCCCATTCCTGACCAGGTCACATGCCTCTAACATAAACTCTGCACACCACACTGTCCTTCTGTAGTACCCATCACACATGCAATGTCTGTCCCACGATGTGGGCCATTTAATCAATGTCTCTGTATCCTGAGGAACCATAGAGTCTAGACTCACTCTTTCAGTCCCAAACATGGTACACAGCTCATGCTATCCTAATCAATGACACTGAGTGATGTACAGGCAGGGTTTGCAAGTGGCATTCACTTCGCAGCTTGGATGTAGAAAATCCAGCATCTAGCCAGGCAGCAGTGACACATGCCTTTAATCCCAGTACTCAGGGGACAGAGGAAGGCAGTTCTCTGTGAGTTTGAGACCAGCCGGGTCAATAAGAGCTAGTTCCAGGACAGGCTACAAAAGTACAGAGAAACCCTGTCTTGAGAAAATCCAGAATCTGTTAGACCTGCTAGGGAAAACTGGCCTGTCTACCCAATCTGCCATCACAGTCCCAGCATCAGGACCATCTTTTTCCCCCGCTAGAGGGCCCATAGCACCTTGATTGTGTGACTGCCTCTGTTTGAATGATTTGTTCTGGGACTCAGAACTTAGGAGTATCATTCTTTCTATTCTGTGATGCCTGGGTCTTGGCCTTATCCTTGTACCTTTTCCAAGTTAATTTCTCTCAGTTCCAATCTGCCTCAGTTTCTCAATGGCAGGCCTTTCCTAAATTCCTTTCCAGTGGAGCCTGGCTTACACATGTCTGCCTTCCTCCCCAACCCCAGCAGAGAGGCAGAGAGCTCCCTGGGTAGAACTGTCCACTGGCTGAGGGTGACCTGTAAGTCAGTCTGCTTTTTTCCCCTATTATCACCTGTCTACCTTCTTGGGTCCTCAGAGACAATTTATGAAATTATGCCTGAGGCATTGTTTTCTCTCTTGACCTTCTGCCTCAGGGAACATTCCCATGTCTCAAAGCTGACAACACTCTGCCTAGAGATCTCTGCTGTTGGAATCAGCTGCAGAGCCGGGAAGTTCTTCCCAGAGGATGACCTGCCATGGTGAGGCCTCGAGTCGGCTCATTGTCATCCTCTCCCTGTATTGTGTAAGCCGCAGGTAGCTATTATTGTGGGATTGAGATGGAAAAGGCTGAAGCTCAGTAGCAAGGAGCCGTCCCTGGTCTCGGCTTTATTATTAATCTACACATCTTAGTCAAGCTACTTCCCTTGAGTTTGTCTCCGTTTCCATGCATGTGGGGTTAGGAAGGACATTTTTCTAGACTACTGTCTTCCAAAGGTTCATATAGATAAAAGTATTCAGCACCAATGAGTTTAGAAAGCATGGAAAGAAAAGAAACTTTTATTTACATTAGTACTTCTTACAGCCTTTAGGAGTCTCATGCTTCACTGCCCTAGCCAGTTTGGCATTTCTTAGAGATCTCAACACACTCTTTTGGACTACAACTTTCCCGAGAGATGTACAGAATAAAGGCTTTGCTACCCTTGCATGAACGCTGAAGGGAACACCCTTGGGAAATAACAGATGAGATCATTCTTTGGTGCAAAAGTTTAGTCTTCCTTTTTCTTTTCTTTGAGACAGGGTTTCTCTGTAGCTTTGGAGCCTGTCCTGGAACTCACTCTGTAGATCAGGCTGGCCTCAAACTCACAGAGATCCACCTGTCTCTGCGTCCTGAGTGCTGGGATTAAAAGTGTGGGCCACCACCGCCCATTTTGACCATCTTAACCGTGCTTTGAAGTGTTGCTATGTAAACTTGAGAAAGTCTATAGCATCTTTGAAGAAAGAAAGAGGTACTCCCTTGAAAGGAAGTGCTACTGGAGACTCTGGTGTGTCTCAATTGATAAGGTGCTTGCTGTGCGAGGACCTGGGTTTGAATCCCTAGAACCTAAAGAAGCAAAGCTAGTCATGGTGCCAGGTGTTTATATACTGCTAAGGGGGGGAGAGAGGCAGAGCCCCAGGGCTCACTGGCCAGTGGGTCTAACCTTTTTGGTGAGGTTCAGGCCAGTGAGATAACTTGTTTTAAAAACAACAAGGTGAATGGCACCTAGGGAACCACATCTCTTCTTTGTCAGTTTGATTTTTGAGATTGTGTTTCTCTGTGTGATCCTGGTTGTCCTGGAACTCACTCTGTAGAACAGGCTGGCCTTGAACTTAAAATCTGCCTGCCTCTGCCGCCTCCTGACTGTTGAGATTAAAGGTCGAAACTCCCACTGCCCACATAGAACCACATTTTAAATTGTCACCTGACATTCACACATGCATTAAAACCTACATGTGTACCTGAAAATGCATGAAGATGTGCATCTGCAAACACAAAAATGTACACACACACACAGAGAGAGAGAGAGAGAGAGAGAGAGAGAGAGAGAGAGAGAGAGAGAGAGAGGGAGGGAGGGAGGGAGGGAGGGAGGAGAGAGAGAGAGAGAGAGAGAGAGAGAGAGAGAGAGAGAGAGAGAGAGGGAGAAGATACCACTAGAGAGAGACACGCATTTTAGCTCACTACACCTACATATGCCATGTGGTTCTAAAAACTAGTTTCTGGGGGATATCTGGTAACTTCCTGATTGAGGTACAGTCCCTCATCACCAGTGTACAACCTCTGGGTCAACCTCAAGTGTTGATTGTTCCTCAGGCACTGAATGATGTCTGTTCTTGGTGTCAACTTCACTACATCTGGAATTAACTAAATAAAATGCAAATGACTGAGCAAAACTGTGAGGGATTCATTCTTAATTAAATCACTCGAGGTGGAAAGACTCACTTCTAAAATTCTGGATTTTTGAAGCAAGAAGATCCACCTTTAATTCAGATCTTTTGAGCTGGGAAAATCCACCTTTAATCTGGGCCACACTTTCTGCTGGCAGCCTCTATAAAGGACATTGAAGAAGGAATCTTGCACTTTCTTCACCTGGCTGCTATTGATCTTGCTAACAAGTTCATTCCTTCACTTGCATTAGAACCTACTTCTTTGGGATTTTAGCATATACTGAAGACCAAATGGGACATCCAGCCTCATGGACTAAACAACTGTTGAATTCTTGGACCTTCTGTTGGTATACAGCCGTTGTCGGATTAGCTGAACTACGGTATATAAGCCATTGTTATAAATTATACACACACACACATACACACACACACACACACACACACACACACACATTATTTCTATAATCTTTGTGCCTCTAGAAAGCTCTGACTAATACACACTGTTCTTGTGTTATTGAGACACAAACCTGGAGATCACTTAGTAGAACAGCTAACTGGCTACCCTGCCACAGGATCCTCTTATCCCTACATCCCCGGTGTTGGCAATTACAAGAGCATACCACTAGGACTGCATGTTTTTATATAACTTATAGGGATCAAATACAGGTCCTCACAGTTGTACTGACTGAGTAGCTCCTCAGGACACCCACTGTGAACTTCTTATGTCAGATCATCAATGCAGATGAGACATCCAGCCTTAGGACCTTCAACAGAACATACTGTTAGTTTGACAAAACTAAGGGTCTATCTGGGCCAATTTAGTCTCAAAAGACTAGTCTTATAAGCCTTGATTATTTCACCTGATACAATATCTTGAGGTCTGCTCACTGGCCCTGGCCTATAAGAGAGGAGCATTTCCCTGCTGTGCAGTGCTAATGACCTCAGTTCTGACTCTACAGCACTGCCGACTTTCCTTCTGGCTGCTCATTCTCAAGCCTCACTGACTCTGGCTTCACTTTGCTTCCCTGCTCCTACTCTCTGGTGCTCCCACTCTCTGGTGCTCCCACTCTCTGATACTTACACTCTCAAGTGCTCCCATCTCCAGTGCTCCCACTCTCTGGTGCTCCCGCTCTCTGGTGCTCCCGCTCTCTGGTGCTCCCGCTCTCTGGTGCTCCCACTCAACAGTTTAGGAGCTCATCCTTTGTAGCTCTGCCCCTGCCTCTCTGGGCTGCCTGAATTTCCCTTTTGTTCAGTGTGCCTGCTGTGAATTCTTTAAAAACTCTCTGCTCATCACTTTAGATGGCCTCCTCCTCTACACCAGGTTCTCCAAAAATCTTTATAAACTCTTTAAGTCACAAAACTGGACCCAGAAACCATCGACCACAACTCTAAAATGTCATAGCTGGCCATCTTGAAATTTCTAACTAAAATAGAAGTAGGAGGAGAAAGCGCAGCACACATTAATGGACCGTGACAAACACAGGCTGCTTCCTAAGCCTGCTTGGTGTTCATCTTTATTTCTGGAGTGTCCTCCTGCTGCTTTTACTATCAGTCTCTATTTGTTCTTGACAAGGTTCAGAGAACAGGAGAGAAGGGAAGGAGGCAGGAGGGAGTATAGAGAAACCCTTCATTAAAACAAAAGAATATAAAAAAATGAAAGCAAGCTGCTCCCAGCACCATCACAACCCCAGCTGGTAGGAGGCTCCTGGGGCTCTGCTTCCTCTGGGGAAGGCTGTGACCCCCTGCTATGACCTTGACTCCCCATTTTCCTGTGCTTGTCTGCTGAGTCCTACATGGCACACACTGTGGTACTTTGATGACCAGTGGCTGTGTGTGTGTTGGGAGGCAAAGGTTGACCTCAGGTATTGTTCCTCAGGATGCACTCGAGTTCCCCTACCTCTTTTGAGACAGGACCTCTCACTAGCCTATCAATCACAATTTTAGTGAGGCTGGCTGGCCACTGAGGAATCTGCGCATCCCTGCCCTCCTTAGAGCTGGGATTATAATCACGTTTTACCTACTAGTCTATCTCCCCAGTACCACTGCCACTGATCCTGGATCACAATATCTAAAACGCGGTCAATTCTTACTGAATATGATTTGTTGTTTATCTATATTTAGAGTACTTTAATGTAGATGAGGGCCAAACAACCCTTATGCCTGGATATTTTCTGGGGATTTGGGAGACTGAATCAGGTCTTCATGCAAATACTCTACTACCCGAGCTATTGGTCCCTCCATAAATATCATTGTGTGTTGCTATGTCTTCATACAGGTGTGGGTGCGTGTACACATCCGTGCACAAGCATGCCAAAGGACCACCTTGCTGTCTTTCCTTGGATGCCATCTTCCTGACTTTTTGGAGACAAGATCTCTCGTTTGCCTGTAATTTGACAAATAACCTAGCCTCCTTGGTCAGCAAACCCTCAGAACCCAACTACCTTTCTGGCTTTTGCAGCACCTAGATTTCAAGTTTGAGCCGCTCTGCTCAGCTTTTATTTACATGAGGTCCAGGAATTGAACTCAGGTATTCATGTTTGCAAAGCAAGGATCTTACAAATGGGATTTTCACCCCGACTCACCAGGGTCTTCCGAACTGACAAGTGACAAATGAGTCCTCCACCGTTGGAATAGCAGAAAGGAGTCACTCAGTGCCGGGTTGTCACAGTGTTTCCTTCTTCCCATCATCTCAATGTATCTCACATGCCCGATGCTCTTTGGATGTCATTGGAAGGTCAGAAATGGGCCAGCCTTTCTGAAAGCAGGGACCCCCCTGTTCCCCTGCAAGGTTCTTTCTAAGATCTCATCACGGGCATGCCTGGTGCCTGATAATTATTTTACAGTGTTTTCTGTAAAACCAGCGCTGTTGTAGGAACTATCAAAAATCAATAGACCTAGTAGAGTTTATCACCAGATTACAAGTAAGAATGTAGGCAAAAGAAAATCTGACAGAATGTTAGAAGGTATAACTGTAAAATTGTGTTAGAAGACAAAGTTAATGGATTGAACAGATTTCTCCTCCATCTCAACTCTCCACAGTATGATTCTCAAACCAACCCCTACTTTCTGCAGGTAACCAAACAACACACATGGTCCAGTGATGAAAATACCCGGTCACCCTCCATTGGAGCTACCTGCTCTCTCAGAACTAACCCCTCTGACCGTCTGCTCCCTGCTGTGCTCAGCACAGGACGCATTTGTGAGACTCACAACCCTTTACTTTATAAGCTTATCGATTATTTGTTTTTCTCTCGTAGACTTCCAGGTTGCTGAGGGCAGAGGTCTTTGTAACCCCTCCCCCATCCCTAAAGAGGTTTCTAATTTTGCGAATTTCGGCAAGAGCCCTAGTCCATCTAAATCTTGGATCCCACATGTATTCATTGGGGTTAATGTTTTCCTTATTGCACTGAGTCATTGATGAGGTTTCACAGAACATAGTGTAAACAATCTTAATGCTGCACAACCTAGGTGCTCCTGTAGGAATGCATGGACCACAAAACAGACTCTCTGTAACGTCAATGTCTGTGGAAACTGGACTCATGTCCATGTTCTCATTAGTCACCATGCAGGTGACATTTATCTGCAGGTGAGCAGCTTCTGAGTCCTTCTTATGCTGGAGACAAACAATGATTTAACTTTCTTTCCATTAAATATAAGCCTTCATATTCCTTATAATGAAGAAATGTAAACTTTACAAAAAGAAAGAGAAGAAGGAAAGAAGGAAGGGAAAAGAGAGACTACAGAGGTACTGAATAGTTTACAAGGAGTTGCTGAGCAAGCTAAAAAAAAAAAACCACCTGTGTCAGTTGTTCTGAAAATTTGGGCAATGCATCGCCAGGCAGAGTTTAAAGGTGATTTGGCCTCATTCTGAACCAATCCCAGTCTGCATGACATGCTACTCCAGACCCCGGGGCTGCACACAATCATCACAGAAGACCAGCAGACCGTATTACTTTCTAGTTGGTTGACAGCCCATCTGCCCCACATAAAAGGAGGTGAATTGGGGTCATAGTCTCCCCAGTCTTCCCATAATAAATGGGCAGTCTATTGCCCTTCTGACCCATACTCAATCAATTCTGAATGAATAAGAAATTAGAAGGAAAGGAACACAGAGAAGTGGGGGAAGTCAGAGAAGACATGGAAAAGCAGGGGGATGCATTTATTACTACTGTTCTCTAACCCTCTCTAATGGATCTCAGGATCTCTATGCTCTGATACTTGCTCAGAGCGGCTTGATGTGTATGAGAATAGCCCCAGAAAACAGAACCAAGACAGATTGGAACATTGCATTAGTCTGGACCATAGGCTTGACAGAACAACTGGCTTGGTACTTGCCTCTGGGATACACTCTGTACGTACCAATCTTCTTTTCTAAGCTATACGGACAATCATTGATTCTTCTCTGAATCTCTGATCCCCTGGATGTAGTTTTCTGGGACTATGTCTTAACCTGTAGATTGGTCCCCTGCTGTTGTAGACACATAAGCTGTTCAAGTTCATCATTTTCTTATTGCTGTGGCCAAGCACCCTATAAGAAGTCATTAAAGGGAAGAAGCATTTGTTTGGTCTTACAGTTTGAGAGGGTGCAATACGTCATGGTGGAGAAGGCATAGATGCAGAAACAGGAGGTCAAGTGGTCATACCACATCCACAGTCAGGCATCAGAGTGAACGGGAAGTGGGGATGGGCTATAGAACCTCAAGGCTGGTAGCTAGGATCCTCTTTCTTCAGAAAGTCTCCATCTCCTCTAGGGTTCCACAACCTCTCTCAATAAATCTACCAGCTGACAACCAAGTGTTCAAACACTTGAACCTGTGGGGGACACTTGACATTAAAACTACCACAAGGATGTAATCCAAACTAAGTTCCTCCTAGAACAAAGTCTGGGTGACTGCTCTTGAGCCATCGTCTGAAAACTTAATATCTTTATTTGCTTATTGCTTGCCAGCAAAGTCCTAGTTTGGCTTTAGGAAGCAATCCCTCTTCCCTTGGATTTTGCCTGATCTGCTACCCTCTGGAAGATGAGTAAGAAAGGGATAAATATCATCGGATAGAGTGGCCAATGATGAGGATAGCCAGTCTCCACCCCATCATTTAAAACTATCTTCTCTCTGATGTTGGTGGATGCCTGGCTTTTATAACTGACTTCCTAGACTTATGGATCTTGTTCTACACAGTTCAGGGGATAGTGTGAGACTCATGAGCCTCTACTCTATATTCTTATCTGCCATTTATTTTCCTCTAGTAGATTTCATGGGAATTCATTCAAAATGATGATGGACTAGCTCTAATACTAGCCAGTGGGGAAATTAGTAAGGGTAGTAAAAACCCCTCTACTCCAACCTCTTTAAAAATGATTACATGTAACTAGTCGGCATCCCCAATCATCACCAACCAATGCTGAGTTGGTGAAAAGAATATGTTTAGTGAATTAGCATTAATAAACGCTCTGTTTGTGGTTGCCTCTCTTATCACAGGATTTTCTCTATTTTAAATGACATCACCAGTTCCCTGGAGATTAACAAGGTATGAAGCAATCTCGATATTTTAATCAGGGTTTGAGGCCAATTTCCTGCTGAATAGCAGGAAACGTGGTTCCCCCACAGATCCATTTTTCATTTGTTTTCTCATTTACATCCCTAGTTTAAAGAATATTGACTTTGAAAGTGAATGATAATTAATCTTGGGAAACACTGCTCCGGCTTGATTTTACAGCTCTTTCAGAATTCCTAGTACACACCTTGGCCAGGCAGAACTGGGAAGGCATGGGATGACAGGGGAGGGGACAAAGTGGCTTGCATATGCTTTGGAGGTAGGCAAAGTGCCAAGCCAGCTGAAGGGGAGGGGCTGCAATTAGCTCTCCACAGACCTTTGAAGTGATCCAGAGATACAGCTGGTGCTCCCCGGAGGCTTTGCGCAGTCTTAGGCAAGGGGAGAAATGGCCTGTTCAATTCAAATGAACTGTAAGGGCAGACTGATGGATGGCTCAGAAATGTGTTGTAAAAGTTATATCATAAATGAACAGTTTTCATCTTTAGCAATATGATACAAGATGGGCAGATAAACCCTCCCAGGTATAGAACGGATAAAAATGTCAGGTAAAATACTTCAGTGTGAATTTGTAAAGTGTGGCCGTGTTCATAGTGAAGTAAAGGGAATCAGTAGAGAGGCTGAATGATGAGAACATTTTGTTCTATGAGGTGAATAAGCCTTGAGGCTGGGGTTGGTGCCGAGGACACGTATGTACTTCTAGCAGGACACTGTTAAAGGCACCTACTCATAGACTACATCTATTCATATACAGAGAAAACACAGGCTCAGAGTTCTGCTTTCGAGAGCCCGAGTTTTCAGGGACTAAAACTTGTGGGATTTGGGGACTTGGAGTTTAGACTAGAAACTCTGATGTAATACTTCTCTCCTTACATGTGTGGAAATGATCTAGAATGTACCTTCCATCTTCACATGTGTGGTCTACGATCTAGACTGTAACCTTTTTCATAACACAAGGGTCTCTACCCTTTCTATGTGCAATAAAAAGAACAGTGACTCTTCCTCAGAAAACAGTCATCAATGCTCCCAGCTCCTCAGCTAAGGTGTGTGTGTGTGTGTGTGTGTGTGTGTATTGGAGTGCTTAGGAGCCCTCTCAATCTATGAGGAAGTTTTTAGCTGATTGGATCTTGCAAAGAACTTGTATAGGTACCAGAGTTCTGTGGGTTCAGGTGTGCAATCGTTATATCATGTCCAGAGGAAAGCATTCCACAACAGTCTTCTTCCCCAGTGACCATGGTTTCCCCATGCTATTAATTAATTAGTGAATATAAAAAGACTTGAAGTTAGGAGGGGGATGTGATGGAGGACACTAAAGGAGAGATGGAGGGGGGAGAAGAGTAGATGTGACAATGATGCTTTGTGCACATGTATAAAATTCTTGAAGAATAAATAAAAGTGCTTTACAAAAAGAAGGAAAGAAAGCAACTTCACCAAGAATTCCTATTCCGTATGCTCACTCTTCAAATTGGAAGGCTGGAATATATAATCCATGGGCACTTACATCATCCAGATGAGAGAATTCATAAACTCCTTAGATGGAAGGGTCCTCGGCCCAATAGTGTCCACAGTGCCTGACAACAGCAAATGTAAATTTTCTATGACATCATGCGCTTTAAAGTTAGGTCTACAAATTCTTGTGTTTCCTCTTTGTTTTAATTGAATTTAGAAGTTCCCAAAATTAGTAAAAAAAAAAAAAAAAAAAAGGTGCTAGCCTTCATTTATATTTTTAAACAAAACATGTTTTTAAATAGATTTTTGCCCCAATTTCCCAACCCTTGCTCCCCATATTCTCTCTCCAAGTCTCTCTTCAATTTTATATTCCATGATCATTTGTCTACTTCTCCATCCTTCTTTAGTGGCTATTTTTATCCTTTTTTGAGTTTTGGGTTTTTAGGCTTTACTTTGCTGTACATGGTGTGTGTGTGTGTGTATGTGTGTGTGTACATATATGTATGCTGTAAGCTAGGATCCACATGACAAAGAATACATTTGGGTTTTGTCTTTCTGAATTATAATAGATAAAATTTGACATAGCTGGAGATGGCAGTCAAAACCCACCGAGTACATAAGAACAATGCCAGGTAGATGTAAGTAAAAAAAAAAAACAAACCTATAATACTAGAGAAGACAAATACTAGAACAACTGATAGAATATAAGAAATGTATATATTCTCCAGATGTTTAAATACAAATGAGAGGTATAAGAAATGGGATAACATCAGGACCAAAATGACTCATAAAAGAGTAAACCAACAATATTTAGAAGTAGGAAGAATAGCCAGTGAAATTAAAATTTTTATGTATAAACTAGAATGGGTACGCAGGAAGCATGAATATGTTCCAGAGCATTCCAAAACGTTCCAGAAAACAGATTTGAAAATATCATCCTGAAGGCAATTTAGAGACAAAGAAACGAAAAATAGAAAAGAGGCTAAAAGATACAAGAACAGAATGAAAATGTCCTCATATATTTAACTCAAGTCCCAGAGGGAGAAAATAGCAAAGAGCGAGACAATTTTCAAATTGATAACAGAGGAAAAGTCGTAGCACACGAGAGACAGAGTACTTTTAATCAACCCCCCAACTAGGGTAGAGAAAAGCTTCAACCTGGTTTCTTCACAATCATGAACAGATATATGTTAAGTCCTGACCAAAGAGATCCGGAACAAACTGGCCAGTGTAGAGGAGAGATTGATGTGTTATATGGTTTTGTGCTGGTCCTCATTCTCGCCGAGTCATTTTATCTGACTGCGATTGCTTAAATACTGTTTACTTGTGCAGCAAATTCCAGGTTTGAATCTCTAGTACAGAACTCCTCTGCAAGTTTAGAGTCAAGTTTCCAGTCTCTCCGACATCCCAGACCAAAGAAGCCTAAAGTGGAGACCTTCATTTTCCATCAAGTCTGTCTCCTTTTCTGCTGTCCTTCCCCTCACCTCTAGGTCTTCGCCTTCTCTCTTCTATCTTCCATGTTACTCATTTTATCTAATCAATTCCAGCTTAATCCAAGCAGTTTTTCCTGATGGATCTGTACTTATAAAACATCCCCTCCCCATGCCCTCTCCATCAAAGCCAATGTCCTCCCTACACCCTCCCGTAGCTGTCTGAAACTTCCAGGCTAACACTGGCCATGTGGAATAGTGATGGTGACTACCAGCTGCTTCCCAACAGGGAATTCTCAGGAGGAAATTAGGCCTGAACACTGTGTCTGGCCACAGTTGCTTGGTATACATTAGATGACTGAATGGCCAGGCTAAGCTAAATGGTACACATGGCAGAAGAAGTATGCAGGGCAGGAGGGCATTCAGAAGAGAGAGGCCTGGGAGTGCTTCCCATCTTGTCTGAAGGTTACAGCTGTGGAAAGTTTGCACAGAGTCTCCTGGGATAGTCTCAGTCTTATGTGCCTTGACAGGAAAGCCTGGAGTTGAGGAGCACCTCAGGTAAGAAGCATATGATCAACAAATGCTAATGTGGAGAAACAAGAGCAAGAAAACTGGGAAGTCACAAAAGCAGCCCTGGAGACCTCAGATTCTCTGCAGCTTTTAAGGCCCAATCCCAGAATTTAGCTATTTACCTTGTGATGATGGAGACGCCTGAAGATTTTTATTCTAGACCTTGGATGGTCAGGATTATACCCCAGGGAAAAACCCCCGCCTGGGAAGCAGTACGGAGACTCTTCTCAGCTGTGGAACTGGATGTGAGAAACTAAGCTGAAAGGCTCACAGTCATGGGGTCACTAACTGACCCCATGAGCTAGGAGATCAGAAATGCAGCAGACGGAGCAGCATGCTGGAAGGAAGATGCTCTTGGCAGAACTGAACAGTCAAAACTGCCACTCGACTATCCAGCTGTTAGCACTCTCATGGACCTGACTGGGGCCACTACAACCCTGCTTGTATCTCCCTAGAATCGTTGATGCAATTACTCGAGACATGTCCTCCAAACCAGCAACCATCTGGAGAAGGTCAGATTGACCTAAGGGATTTATTTTCATTAAAACTTTTCCAGAAGCACAAACCATTACTCAGAAAGGGAAAAAGTGCACGAACGTCCATCTTTTTATTCCTCATTGTCTTCTGCTGGTTTTATTACTGTCTTGGCATCACCCTTGATCTCTGAGGCTCAAAACAAATAGTGACTATGTGTCTAATATTCACTAAATGTGAGATCGGCTAATCCTCAGAAATTTCATTTGCTATTAAAATTAAAACTCCCATAGTTTTTTTCTTAGTATTTCAAATGGCTTTTGTGGTTTTTAATGTTATAGATTGGTTCTAGTGATTTCCTTAAAATAGCCACCTTTTTGTAATATTTTGACAATACTAATTTATTAAGCAAACATAGTGAGCCCCACAGACTGTTATCTAAATGTTGAATTTGCATATTGAATTATATATCTGATAGGGTGGAGTAACTGTGATTAAATTCATTAATATAGATGTTCCGAGATGAATGCTTTCTTTACTTCATTGTAACATTTTTTTTGTGTGTGTGTGTAGATTTGAATCAGATCTCACTTTTAATGCTCTTTTGTTTTCAGTGGATAACATTGACAATACAGCTCAGCAAACAAACACCAGGCCAAGGTGCTGTGAGTATATCTGGTTCTCAAAGGGTGTGCATCAAATGGTACATTGTGGGGATCTTACCATAGACATAGACACAGTTCTGTGTGTCTCCTGAGCCCAGACTTCCCAACAGAGTGAGACAGTCCCTGAAGCAAGCAAGGTCATGGCATACACTCCAGAGAAAAATAACGTGTGGCTAACTCAGTGCTCAAGAGTGTAGTGTTTGCTTTTCATTAATGTGGACCTGAGTTCAGTTCCCCTAGACACCATATGAAAAAGCTGAGCATGGTAGCATAGACCTGTAATCCTAGTCTTGGCTGGTAGAAACAAGTGAATCACTGAGGATGGTTGACCAGTTAGCCCAGTCTCCTCAGTGTGCTCCAGGTTCTGTAAGAGACCCTGTCTTAAGGGCTACCTGTGCCCCAGTAGCTGGTCCTATACCACGACATACAAGCAGATTTATTGGATTCAGTAGATTTAAAGGAAAAGAGTCCATGAAGTTGAGAGGGAGGCAAAACTGGTGGAGGGATAGGGGAGGAACTGGAGTGGAGGGAGTATAGAATGGGTAAATTTGATTAAAACACATATGCATTACAGAAATCTCAAACAATAACAGCAAAAAAGTGTGCAGCACATGAAAAATGACTTCCAAGGATCACCTTTGGCCTCTACATGGACAAACAGATACAGACACAGAAACACAGATACATGCACACGGTCTCTCTCTCTCTCTCCTTCTCTCTCTCTCTCTCTCTCTCTCTCTCTCTCTCACACACACACACACACACACACACACACACACACACACACACACGTACACTTGCAGATGCATGTGCTTGAACCACACCCATTAGCACACACTAAAGAGTCCAAGAAAAACCGAGCCTCCTGGATTTAAACAAGCCACCAGTTACTGGGTAAGGTTGACGTCACGTGAACACACCCACCGGCATCTGCTAACGCCCCAGCATCTGCAGTTGTGTGTCTGCTAACAATCATGAAGCCGTGAGGTGCAGAGGCCACCGGGGGTAGATCTGGACACAGGCTTCCTAGTTTCAAAACCATGCCTCAGCTTGCCTCGACTCTAACTAGGAATCTTGGGTCATGATGGCTACATGAGTGAATGCGTGTTGAGTGCTCAGATCACCTGTCACACCAGGTTCAGTCTTTTCTCTTGCCTGCCAGCATTTGTCCCTTTCGCAGGATGGAACTGACACCAACTCACCGAGTTCCCACTTGGCAAACTGTCATTTCTCATATACTAAATTGACACCCAGCAGCCAGACCCTGAGCCAGGTGTTAGGTCAGTGATACACAAAACAGCTCCCTTCACCAAGAAAAGCCACAGAATAGTGAGAGAGGCAGATGAGTAGATGGTGGGGGCACATGTGTACAATGAAAGGCAGATCAGAATGAGATAGAGTATTCTAGTGGTATTGGGGTGAGGGAGTCAGGTTCTGATTTAGTGGGTTTCTGGAGGAACTGATGTGTATGGAGGCTTCCACTATTACGCTGCTTTTCCATATGAGGTTGCCAGGAGTGTGAGGGATGAAGATGAGAGAAGGGGATAGAGAACACAGGTACAGAATGACGAATCCGGGAGGAAGGCATGCCAGCCTTTCATCTGTTTTATTGTTTCTTTGATTCGGCCTGAGATGGATAACTCTGGACTACAACCAGGCTCTCGTCTAAGTTTGGAAGAAGTTACTGCCTAATGGAAAACTCAAATCAGTGAATCCCTCCTCTCTTGGCAATGGGCATGATGAAGCCCAGCTGCACGCATCCTGCCATCGTGTATAGAGCTCTGGCTAACCTCCAAAGCTGGAGTCTAGACCTGGTCCTTCTCTCTGTCTTCTGTAATGAATGTCTGTCAAAACTGATAAACTGCTCCACACCAAGCCCAAACTTTTACCCACGCAGAGCCCATTCTTGTGGGAGATATATTAGGGCAAAAAACTGGAGATAATTTGTGTTTTTCAAAATGTCGCTGTTTGAGTCTGGTCGTGGAATAACATTCTTCACTTGCCTTTCCTTTCCTCTTGCCCCTCTACGGCTTGCGTATCCTTCAGCACACCCACATATTGTGCAATGGCTTAAAAACAAAACACCTTGGTTTCTAATTCATTAAATGAGTCACCTCTTACAAGTGAAAATGCAATTTTAGATGGAAAAAGAAAAACATGTTTCCTCCTATTTTGCCATTACTGTCCCTACAGATTCACAGCTGACAGACTTAATTTTACTTATTATGTATACAGTGTTCTGTCTGCATGTATGCATGCAGGCTAGAAGAGGGCATTAGACCTCATTACAGATGGTTGTGAGCCACCATGTGGTTGCTGGGAATTGAACTCAGGACCTTTGGAAGAGAAGGCAATGCTCTTAACCACTGAGCCATCTCTCCAGCCCCCAGCCTTAACTTTAAAAGGCTGTTTTACACAGATATGCATACAATTCAGATAGGTAGCAGTCGCGATTGAGAGGACGTGTAGATGGGTGCTTTTGGGGGGAGCTGGGATAAATGAAGGATCTTCGAGCATTTTTTTTCTGAGTTATGCCTGACTGAAGAATGGATCACTTATTTAATGGAATAAGCTCATTCAATTTATTTGAAGTTCATTAAATGTAAGACGACACATATTAATTCTAGACCTTTATTATTCTTAAGCTTGCCTCAAACAATGAAAGCAGAAGCAGAGATTTCTAGAATCCTTATAAAACCTTTCTCGTGTGGATTGGTAGTCCTAACCACCTTTTCTTCTGGGAGATCTGAGATCCAGCCCACAATTCACACTGTCACTGACCTCTTGACCTAATTTGTTGCTTGTTAACTCCAGTCCCATAATTTTGTCTTGTGTCTCCTTTCTTGTTCACTTTGTGGCTATGTATATAAATGGAGAGCCTTAGTTGAAAAAAATCATTTTTTCATGTTTCAAAAACATTACACATCTGGACTTTTGCAGTAGCCTATTGCCTGGCCTTTCTGCCTTGGGTCTCATAATGCCAAACTAGATTTTTAAAGTCAACATGCATTAATTGGGCAATTGACATTCACAAACTCTTTTGCTAAGGGCTGACTTCATCATCCAGAAGGGGCAAATTAGAAGTGTCCACGGGATGAATAGCTGTCTTTTTATTTTTTTAGTGGAGTGAGAGGAGAAAGCCACCATGAGGCAGATGACAGAGGGAGGATGGAAACCTTAACTCCCTGGTGCAGTTATTCTAGCCTGATCTCACGCAGGTCAGTAGCGTGAGAGCAACTCCACGCTTCTTGGTGTGGAAGAGAAAGACTGTTGTCATCCAGTGCTACCTTCCTCCCCAGCTGTCATGGTTCCCATGGCTTTGCGCCGGCCAATGTGTCAGGCAGGCAACACTGCAAATAGCTTTCATTTTCTCTTCTTGCCTATTATCTGCTGTCCCTGCGACCTACCACACTGTGTTCTCTAATCCCCTGCTGAAGTCTTTTAAACCATTCTCGGATTTTTTTCACAAACTGTACAGCAGTCACTTTGGTCACAGCGAGACATATGTCATTCATGAATAACCTAAGGATTGTCTCACAAAGAGATTATTTAGAGGGATGGAGCAAGATTTGGGGAACTACACTAAGGCTATCACAGAGAGGATGTCACCTGCCTCTCCCTTGGGCAAGGAGGCCTTTGCCAGAAACTACGATCAAATAAGGATGCAGGAGTCCACAGCCTCTTAATCTGCAAGAAGAGAGTCCGAGAGACAAAAATCTTGGCTTCTCTTTCCCACCTCCCTGAACCAGCACTCATGATTGGCTGTTACCAACAGAAGGAGAGAGAAGGAAGGAGGGAGGGAGAGAGAGATAGACAGGCAGAGAGAGAGAAAGACAGCAAGAGAGAGAGAAAGACAGCAAGAGAGAGACAGAGACACATAGTAACACATAGACATAGAGAGGCAGAAAGAGACACACACAGAGACAGAGAAGCAGAGATAAAGAAACAGAGACAGAGAGGGAATTGAGGGAAGAATGGGAGAGAGAGAGAGAAAAGAGGGAGAGGAGGGAAAGGGAGACAGAAGAGGTGGGCTAAAAGGGGAGGAAAAGGGAGGCCATATGGGAGTCTCTATTACATAACAGCCACCTGGAACAGAGTAACGGATAATGATGAGGAATAACTCTAAAAGGACAGATTCAGAATATCTGGTACCTCGCCCAAGCAGGAATGTCACTTTGTGCCCCACAAAGCACACCAGTTCATGCTTTGATTGGCATTATAATGCCATGCTGAAATCACTTGTTTATATATTTCTCTCCCTGTTGCATTATAGTAATTTTGGAGAGCAGGAGATGAAAATTTTAAGATGTTTTATATTTTGTTCTCATGCGGCTTGCTGCTGCACCTGGTATTCAACAGACGCTTGCTAAACTTCAACCTAAGTGGAGTTGATGTCTCCCAGAAACACTGAAGAAAGTGACAGGGGAGGGATGAGAGATTGGAATGTTCCCAATTGACAGGAAGGAAAAATCAGATGACACCAGCAACACCTCCATGTGATTTCTGTCTCCCCTGGGATTTTGTCTTCTCCTGTGCTCTATCCCTCCAACCACTATTCGCTTCTGCAAATGACACTCATGGCTGGAATCTCTACATCTCTGAGGAACAGAGAGAAAACAGAGACCACCATAGACCAGGAAGTCTTGTCCTTCATTGACTTCTATGTCAAGTCCTGCCTTATGTCCAGTCCAGTGGGGTGGACTGAACTACTTAGGAACTTTGAACTTTTTCCTTTTTGTTCTTTCCACCCCAAAACTAGAGATGCTAGCCTTCCACATATTTCCTTCTTTGATTCTACTTACATTTCTACCTGGCCCTCTGGTGTAGGAGGTCCTTGTGGGTTGCTTTCATTAGTTAATTAATAAAGAAAATGCTTGGCCTGATAGGGCAGAACTTAGGTAGACAGAGAAGACAGAACTGAATTCTGGGAGGAAGAAAGAGAGTCAGAGAGGGAGAGCCACCCTGGAGATGCCAGGTCAGACATGCTAAATCTTTCCCAGTAAGCCAAGACCTCGTGGTGAACACAGATTATTAGAAATTGGTTAAATCAAGGTGTGAGAGTTAGCCAATAAGAGGCTAGAGCTAATGGGCCAGGCAGTGTTTAAATGAATACAGTTTCTGTGTGATTATTTCTGGTATAAGCTAGCTGGGTGGCTGGGAGGACAAGCAGCCTGCTCTTTCTGTTACAGCCCTCCTTCTCTGGGGGTACTCTAAGAAAGGATATTTTCTAGCTTAGAATATATCATAAGGGAACAAGTAAAAGAAACACCTTAGACTCTGTCCTCCCACTGGACGATTCACCCAGTGTGTTCAGGATGGTAGCTCCTATGCACTCACTCTGGTTTAGATCATAACGATGGAAGTTGCAGGTTTAAAAGACAATTTTTATGAATGGAACAAACAAAATGGAGTCTCTCTGGCAAAGGGCAAAACAAACTTCCTTGTGGATTTAAATTTCTATCATGACTCAATGTGTAAGTATGTTTTCTTGTCTTTAGAGGGGATTGTATTGCTCATAGAAAACAGAAGCGATCTTTAGACACAATCGATTTCTCCTTTCTCTCATGGTCATTAGTAAAAGGATGGGTATTAACTGAGCAGCTGATGTGCACAAAGACTTTTGCTAGAGGCTATCTTCAAAGCTTAGAAGCTATGGGTGAGAAGTGTTTGTGAGATAAACATATGTCTTTTCCCACAAAGCTGAGGAGTAGAGTGGAGGAAGTGACTGTAGAGTTGATGTCAGAAAGGACAGACAGATCCCCACAGTCTGTGTGGTGGCATTCCAGCCATGAATGTGTGAACTAAACATTCTTTGTTAATATGATTCTGTAATATACTTTATTATAGCTACATTAAAATCTGTTTTCTCACTATTGTATATGCCTACAAAGACAGAAAATTTGGCCTGTTTAGCTCTTTAAATATTGTACTTAGCATATAGCCTGACCCATAGCATAATCACTTTATTTAATAAATGGAGCCAAGTTTAGACTGTGCTGCATGTGGCCCTGGGAAGGGAGGATGATTTCTTCTGACTCTCATGGAGGCATAAAACATGAGAGTTACTTCCACATACCGATGTAGAAAGACACAAGCCGATGGAAGGGCTATGGTGTCATTCACTTATCCTGATTTGGAAGCTCTTGTGGTCTCAAACTATCACCTCTCATCTCTTTGCATTAGTTATTAGTAGCCTCTGCCCAAAGAAGATGTTTGTGGGGTTAGAACGTAGTGATTAGTCATAAACCATGGGCTTCTTTTTAAAAAAGTTTTTCAAGACAGGGTTTCTCTGTGTAGTCTTGGCTGTTCTGGAATTAGGTCTGTAGACCAGATTGGCCTCAAACTCACAAAGATCCACCTGTCTCTGCCTCTTGAACTCTGGGATTAAAGGCTTGTGACACCACCACCTGGCAACCATGCGCTTCTATGGAGTCCTTTAACTCTGACATTGTCAGATCAGCTGGAATCAATATGTGCCCAAGACACAGAATGTCTAATTAAAACTTAGGATGTAGAAATTGTTTTGATATTGGTCCTCTGTGTATGGAAAATATGAAGAAGGGGAGAATTTGGCATGTGTGTATGTGTGTGTGTGTGTGTGTGTTTGTGTGCACATATTCTACACACATGTATGGGGGTGCATGTCAAGGGTCCTGTTTTATTTAATTTTTTAATTAATTATTTTTAAATGATCTTTTCTCATTTTGCATTCCTATTCCAGGCCCACCCCCTTCCCCCCTCCCTCTACCCCAACCTTCCCCTATCCAACCCCCATTCACTCCTCAGAGAGTCTGACACATCACTTTGAGGCAGGCCCAATGCCCTCCCCTCTATATTTAGGCTAAGCAAGGTATCCCTCCAAAAAGAATGGGCTTTAAGAAGCCAGTTCATGTATTAGGGATAAACCCTGGTCCTACTGCCAATGGCCACAAAAACTGCCCCAAACACACAACTGTCACCCACATTCAGAGGGCCTAGTTTGGTCCTATGCTGGTTTCTCTGCTGTCAGAGTCAGGTCAGAGTTGGTGGGCTCCCATTAGCTCAGGTCAGCTGTTTCTGTGGGTGTCTCCATCATAGTCTTGACCCCTTTGTTCATATTATCGCTCCTCCCTCTCTTCGACTAGACTTGGGGACTTCAGCCCAGTGCTTAGCTGTGGATTGCTGCTTCTCCTTCCATCAGTTGCTGGATGAAGGTTCTAAGATGACAATTAAGGTGGTCATCAATCTGATTACAGGGGAAGGGCAGTTTAGGTACCTTCTCCACTATTGCTTGGGGCCTTAGCTGGCACTATTCTTGTAGATTCCTGGGAATTTCCCTAGTGCCAGGTTTCATGTTAACCCCATAATGGCTCACACAATCAAGATATCTCTTTCCTTGCTCTCCCTCTTTGTCTTTCCCCCAACTGGACCATCCTGTTCTCCTCCTTCCTCCCATTCTCCTCTCCCCTTCCACTCTTCCTTCCCTCCTCCCGCTCCCAATTTTCTCAGAATATCTTGTCTATTTCCCCTTCCCTGGGAGAGCCATGTATGTCTTTCTTAGGGTTCTACTTGTTACCTAGCTTCTCTGGGTTCCTGAACTACATAGTCTGGTTATCCTTGGCTTTACATCTAATATTCACTTATGAGTGAGTACATACCATGTTCATCTTTCTGGGTCTGGATGACCTCACTCAGGATGTTTTTGTCAAGTTCCATCCATTTGCATGAAAATTTCAAGATGTCATTGTTTTTTTTAGTGCTGAGTAGTACTCCACTGTGTAAATGTACCACATTTTCTTTATCCATTCTTCAGTTGAGGGGTGTCTAGGTTGTTTCCAGGTTCTGGGTATTACAAATAATGCTGCTGTGAACATAGTTGTGCAAACATCCTTATGGTATGGGTCTGCATCCTTTGGGCACATGCCCAAGAGTGCTATTGCTCTACAACTTACTCCCTTGAGACAGGATCTCTCACTGAACCTAGAACTAGGGTGAACACCAGTAAGCCCCAATAATCCTCTTGTCTCTGCACATGCTCTAGAACTGGGGCTAACTGCTTTCTATAATAGTGCTGTCAACTGTGAGCCAGGACCTCCTGCTCGGGCAGCAAGCACTCTTACCCATTGAACTAGCTCCCCAGCCTGGAAGAAGGGACTTCTGTGGAGCTACAGATCAACAAGATGGAGCGTTGCCACGGTGGCCCAGTCTGAGCAGAAAATCTCAGGAATGCAGCTGAAACCCAGGAGAAAGCATATATTTAATATATACATATATATGTTTAATATATGTTAATACATATAGGGTCTTCCAATATTTAAAACTAGTACTTGCAACTTTCTTTAGCGAAATGTGGGGAAGAAAACTAGGATGCTAAGTTCTCAATAGTTAACACCAATGGCTCTGTTACAGTTTGCTTTGTTATCAACTTGACACACCCAAGAAGAGACCTCCGTGAGATTGGCTGTAGGCACATTCGTGGGCCTATTTTCTTGATTGCTAATTGACGCAGCAGGGCCCAGCCCACTGTGGGTGGTATCATCCCTGGCAGGTCCTTCTATTGTTTAAGAAAGGGAGCTGGCTGACTGTGAGCCTGGACAAGCTAGTAAGCACCGTTCCTCTGTTGTATCTGCTTTGGTTCCTTCCTTGGGTTCCTGCGTTTGCTTCCTGATGATGGACTTTAGCCCGTAAATTAAATAACTGCAATCCTCTCTAAGTTGCTGTTGGTCACAGTGTTTATTACAGAAACAGAAATGCAAACCAGGAAAAGTTCTTAAAACAAACATCTGGCACTGGGCGAATGTAACTAGGAGACGTGGTTAAAATGGATCCGGCAGAGTTCAAGGCTGTGGTCGGGACCTAGTGAATATTTGCCAGCTGTGATTGAGGATGGCTTTGAGGAATACACCAGGTGTGTAAGATACGACCGTTTCCCCTGGGGATCCCACTGCATCATTCTGAAGACTTCATAACAGAGTATCGGACCAACCATTTCTTTTTGCCTTCTATTTAAAACATACCGATCTTTGCTCAATCAATAATGGAGACCATCTGCCTTCCAGACACTTGTCAGAGAGAATAACCACAAACTGTCAGCTCCCTAGCACTTACCAGAATCCAATCTGAGAGAAGAGACACTCAGGGAAGATAGTCCCTAAGGAATAGTTTGCTTTGAAAGAGGTTTTCTTCTTTCATTCTCTTTCCCTCCCTCCCTCCTCTTTCCCTCTCTCTTCTCTCCCTCTCTTTTTCCCTCCCTCCTTCTTTTCCTCCTTCTCTCCTTCCTTTCCTCCTTCCTTCTTTCCTTTCATCCTTCCCTTCTTCCCTCCCTCCCTCCCTCCCTCCCTCCCTCCCTCCCTCCCTCCCTTCCTCCATAGAAAATGAAAGTGCTGTAGATGAAGGCATTAAGACTCTTTTTCAGCCTGGCAGTGGTGGCGCACACCTTTAAACCCAGCACTGGGAGGCAGAGGCAGGCAGATCTCTGTGAGTTCAGGGCCAGCCTGGTCTACAAGAGCTAGTTCCAGGACAGACTCCAAAGCTATAGAGAAACCCTGTCTTGAAAAAACAGAAAACAAAACAAAACAACAACAAATAAAACTCTTTCCTCTCTGACCTGTAAACTTCTCCCTAGTCCTAAGCAGTTTAGTTTGGAGTCACAAGTCTAGGGGCAATGGTAATTTGCCTCCTTCCTCACGTTCTGCCTTTCCATGCACCGAAACAGCAGCTATCCCCAGTCCTCATTTAGTTCAGCACTCACAAAACTACCTTTTCTAAATTATGCCTTTAGCTTACCCCGAGGGCAAGATCAAGAGCTATTTTTTTTCTCTTTTTATACTTTCGACTTGATAGGAAAAATTTATATGGAGAATCTGTTACTTTGAAATTTTCAAAAAGTAACAGAAAGGACGATCATAGCAGAATAAAAATGAATGTCATAGCCGGGTTGATCAGGCTATGGAATTAGAATAATTTGGAAATGCTAGAGGCCGCAAGTAGAAAGGAGTTTGGAAGTTGGTGTGACAACTTCAAACAAAGGCGATGCTGTGGACATGGAGATCGGGACGAGAATAAGGGCAGGATGGCAGCCATTGCCTGTGACACTCATTCAGTGTGAACGGAGGTAGACAGGAAAAGATGCGACATCAAGAGGACAGAAGGGTAGGGCATGGCAGAGGTGGCGGAGGTGGCAGAGGTGGCGGAGGTGGCAGAGGGTTTCCTTCAAGAAAGGGATTTGATCGGTGTACAGTGTACCGTTTAGTACAGTGGGTATTGCTGTCCCGGGGGAGTCAAGGAGCTGGGACTGACTTGGGAGTCCTGGTTTGCAGTAAACACTTCAACAAACTCCTCCCAGAAGAGCCTTGGGTTACTTTCCAGGAGCCTCCCTGAACTACAGAGAACAGCCATTGTTCCAATGTTTACATTTGAATGAAAGAGGAGTAGGTGTTGCTCACTCCAAAGGACAAGCTCCAGCCTTTCACACAGCACTTCAAGGACTTTAGGAGAGAAATAGAGCTGCTGGTTCTTGATTTCATAGGCGACTTACAGACAGGAAGTGAAGTAACACACTTCTAGGTTATGGGCAGCTGTACAGGTACCTACCCTGGCGTTCCATAGAGGGTCTTGTTCTTGACCTATGCCACTTCCCTGCTCACCTGGAGGACCCTGCATCTCTGCCCATGGATAGAGCAGTAACTATTCAAACAGCTCCGTGTTTTGATTCACTCAGTAGTCTGGGCAGCACCTTTTCAACTTTCCCGAACTGGATATTGATGTTGGTCGCTTGGCTCAAAGGGCTGTGTTTCATTTTTCCAATGCCTCAATTTTATTCATTTAGCTGCTATATTGTCTCCTCTTATCCATATTTTATCCACATTAACACTGTCCTGCGTGCTGTCTGGGCTCTCATTTAATATGCACAGACCGGTGTGGTCTGCATGTAGATGCTTTTGAGGATGTCTTCTTTGAGACTTCCTGTCCTCCTGTCTTGGATCTTTCTGGCAGCCCTGTGACCTGTCTCTGGCTTTTGTCAATGCACTTATGTCTATGTCCCATATATTTTGTGTAAATGTGACCTTTGTAATGTTTTAAGTTGTCCTCCTTTTCTAATAAAGAGTCGTTCCTGTTGTTTGTGTAACTAAGCATTAAAATACCCATGCATTCTGTATGAATATATATAAACATTATATATAGAAGAATATATATAAACATTATATACAGCATAATATAATATATATTATGTATGTGCATAAATGTATGTGACTATCATCTTTGTATCTGTCATTGATCTTTAGTAATATACCTATTATCTGTCATCCTTTTACCATATCTATATCATATATCTATTATCTATCAGCCCACCTACCTATCTATCTACTGTCTGTCTTTCTATCTATCTATATCTATCTATCTATCTATCTATCTATCTATCTATCTATCTATCTATCATCTATCTATCTCTATCTGTCTATGTGTCATCTATCTACCTACATAAGCCTCTACCTACCTACATAAACTTCTATCTATCTATTATCTATCTATCTATCTATCTATCTATCTATCTATCTATCATCAATCCGCCTACATAAACCTCCAATCTCAGCTATATAACCTCCCCCCACAGAGGCATAAACGTTACCCTCATATCTAGTTCCAAAAGTCTAAAATAAAATTTCCCCTGACAGTGAGTCCAAATATGGGTAATGTAGGCAATGCAACCATTCTGGCTCATTCAAACCCTGGAAATGGTGACCCCCTACCAGGAAGAATCACTTAGAAGTGCCAAGTTTCAGACATAGGAGTGATTTTAGAAATTACTGAACTTGGGCAGTGGTGGCACATGCCTCTAATCCCAGCACCTGAGAGGCAGAGGCAGGTGGATCTCTGTGAGTTCAAGTTTAACCTTGTCCACAGAGTAAGTTCCAGGGCAACAAAAAGCTACACAGAGAATCATTATCTAAAAAGTCAAACCAAACCAAAAACAAACAAGAGTCTGATAAAGGTTACCAAACCCCAAATCCCAGTTTTAGTTAAGAAAATGAACCTTGATGTTACTCACGTTACTGTGACATATGTCTGGATATTTCTTAATTCTTACTGTTGTTCCCTTCTTCATATATCATTGTTTTTCTTGCATGCACCTTCATCACCGGGCTGTATTATAGTTTAAAAGGTAGTTAGAGTAGGGGTGGTACCATCACCTTCCTACAGTGTTTTATTGTGAAGGTTATAGTGAGCGGTCCACATTTGACATTGGGTTCTCTGGATCACAGCGTGCTAGAGATATGGAAGATAGAGTTAGACAAATGAGAACTTCCTGGATAAAATGGAAGTCTTCAGCCTGGTATTCTTTCCCCAGCCTTCTGCTGTGGAACCGCACAGAATCACCCTTTCCTCTCATTTTTCCATTTCTCCCTCAACCTTTCAGTATTGGAGCTGATCAATAATTGTCCAGAGATAAATCAGCCTTCCTTCCTTTCTTTCTTCCTTCCTTCTTCCTGCCTCCCTTCCTTCTTTTCTTCCCTCCCTTCCTCCTTCCCTTCCTCCATCTCTCTCCTTCCCTTTCTTCTTTTCTTTCCTCCTTCCTTCCCTTTCTTTCTTACCTCTCTTGCAGTTTTTTTTGTGTAAATTTCTGTGTGTATAAGTGAACATGTATGTGTGGGTATGAAAGAACATGTGTATATTTGTGTATGGAACCCAGGAGTTACCATTTCTCTGGTGCTAACCACCTTTTTTTTTTTTTTTTTTGGCCAAGAACGTGTCAAGTAGATGAGACTGGCTGGTCAGCAGGCTCCAAACATCCACATTTATTTGCTTCACCAGCACTGGGGTTACAAGTGTGCACCACAAGGCCCAACTATTTTATACAGATTCCGGGGCTCCTCAGGCTTGCAAGGCAAACACTCTACTGATCTCAGCCACATCTTCCACAGAAAGGGTACAAAGGTATTCTCTACCTGCTGCTTTAAGACTGCCCTTCAGCAGTTTTCCATAGCCAGGAGGTGACGTGAGCAGTTTAGACTTTTGTTTCCATACGACTGAAATCATTTGGTCAGATGCCTGGTAAGCTTGCTGATAAAGGAACTGCACAACTTGTCACTTGAATCTGATCTCTCAGCAAGGCTGCTTTGTGAGGCTGTAAGGCAGAGCAGAGTGGAGGCTAGCTCTCCTACAGCTTTGAGGCAGCAATAATGCATCTGTGCATAAGTCTGCATTCAAACGTCGCCATGAGCTTCTTTCTCAGTCGGCCTGCTGGTCAGAATTTTCTACTCCAGACAGAAGGTGAAGTTAGGTGGAAAAACCTGCAGTTGGTATGGAACTACTACCTACAATCCTGGAAGGGGGTGAGGTAGGGAAATGATGGGAAGCTGGCCTTTCTTATGGCCAGTGGGAATCTGGACTGCATAGATCATTTAGCATTTTGACTGAATGGCCTGATCACTGACCAACTTGTAACTCCTAGACGATTTATCAGTGTTGCTAAATGAGATGTACAGCGTACAGACATAGCCAGAGGCTCCCGTTTTTGATGTTTTATCAAACATGTTTCAAAAAGTAACTCTGGGCTTTGTTCCTGACTTATGAGCTTGGAATCAAACCACCTTAAGGCCTCCAAGTATGAATTACAAGGCTGCAATCTAGGTGCTTCTAGGATTGATTAGACATGAGACAATTGTTCTCTGGACTCGTGGATAGTGCCTGTCTTAAACTCATTCATTCACTTTTATTAGATTTGTAACTTAAAATTATTTTGGATCTGTAGAAGTTGCATCTTCTCTTCTCTCTCCTTCCTCCAGAACTTTAGTGTGTTGTAAAAAAGCCAAGATTCTCCTTGAACATCACCAAGTCATAAATATCCTGACTCTCGTTAAGGCTGTACTTACTAGCTTGTGTGTCCACAGAAAACTCTTGCCTTATTTATAATTTTGAATGACAAATTTAGTGACTGTCTCTTACATTTGAACTCAGGGACTAGACTCCATTCAGGAAAACACACACGTAAGCAAATGTCTTGCTCCACAGAGGCAAATGGATCAAGGACGGTGAGGGGAGCCCAGGAGAGGTCATGACAAGCTCTGCCTGGGCAGGGAGGCCAGAGAGGATGTCCCAGAAGAGGTGATTTCCAGAGTGAGTGTCTCCAATTAGAGCTGAGGACACGCTCTGTGCTGTGTAAATTATTATGACAAGGAGAAGCCCTCGTGGACCTGAGTTTAAGACACTGCTCCCCTCTATCTCCAGTTTATCAGTTTCAATATATTTCACTGTTTTCAAACTTTTTGTTTTTTACTTCAATCCATGGGGAGAAATATATTTTACATTGTAATATAAGTGTGAGTGTATAGACATTCACACTCACATGATGGTCTTTAGGCACTATTTTTTAACTAATTAATTTATTTTGCATCCCCACTGAAGTTTCCCTTCCTTCCTCTCCTCTCATTCCCTCCCCCACCTTCCCTTTGTATACCCCCAATCCACTCCTCCTCTGATTCAGTTCAGAAAAGGTCTGTCCTCCCATGGGCATCAACAAAACATTGCATATCAAGTTGCGGTAAGATGAAGCTTCTCTTCTTGTGTTATGGCTGAGCAAGGCAATCCAGTATGAGGAGTAGGGACCAAAAACACACCTAGGCACTCTTCTTAAGCTTATACTTTTGATGCCATCTCAAATTTGTTTTGAGACTGACATCTGAAACCTATATTCCAGGCTGGCCTTAGTTTTCTATGTAGCCAACTCTGACTTCAAACTTCTGATACATCTGCTGAGTGCAGAAAGTATAGGCGTCTGCCATCACACCCCATTTATGGAAAAGGGACCCAGGCATTCATAATGTTAGGCAAGCCCTCTACTCATTAAACAGCAACCCCAACCCCAGCATCATCTATTATTATTCTAATCTGTTCTATTTTTCACACTGTAGAACTCATGGATAGTGCCTATCTTAAACTCATTTATTCACTTTTATTAGATTTGTAACTTAAAATTATTTTGAATCTGTAGAAATTGCATTTTCCCTTCTCTCTCCTTCCTCCAGAACTTTAGTGTGTTGTAAAAAAGCCAAGACTCTCCTTGAACATCACCAAGTCATGCTGGTGTACATGGGAATGGAGCTGTGGGTTATATAGATATAACAGATTCTTATGTTTTTCTGGTGCTGGCCTGGGAAAGGCGGAGATTATTCTAGAACAAAGAGAATGGCTACTCAATTTACCCGGGGAAGCTCTTGCTCTCCTTGAATGCACAATCTAGGCCATCAGAAGGCTCCTTTCTTTTTTCCTAAATGCCATTTGGAGCCCATCTCCTATGGTGGGATACCTTGCTCAGTCTTGATAAGGGGGAGGGGCTTGGTCCTGCCTCAACATGGTATCCCAGAGTTTGCTGACTCCACATGGGAGGCCTTACCCCTTCAGAGGAGTGGATGGGGGGTGGGATTGTGGAGTAGGGGGTAGGAGAAGGGGAGGGAGGGGGAACTGGGTTGGTATGTAAAATGAAAAAAAATTTAAATAAAAAAATTAACAAAGAAAATTTCATATACATATGTAAGGTATCTTTACTCTATCCACCCTACCCCATCCTTCCAGCACCCCCCCCCCCCGGTACACTCCAACATATCTCCTTTCAAACTCCATGCTTCTTCTGTATGACTCATTGAGTCCATTTACTGTAGCACATATACTCAAGAGTGTGGAGTCACCTACCAGGGCAAGGGCAGCTTAGCAGTGACTTCATCCCCCTCTCCCAACGTGATTCTCCCTGCCCTACCAGACATCAACTTCCAACAGTTTCCCAGCTCTAAGTGGGACCTCCGGAGCCCTTCTTTCCACACTGTAGTTGAGTTTGTACAGTCCTTCTACAGCTAATCACAGTTGCCGCGAGTGCGTGCGCGCCACAGTCACGTGACGTCAAGAGGCCGGCATTTCACAGACCCTCCTTCTGACTGGTACGCGGGGAGGAACCACGATCAATAGTTCTCCAAGGCACGGGCCCATCTGTGCTTGTGGGTGGGTGACATAGCTGGTGAAACATTTTAGAAAATGTTCTCCCATGAAAGAGTGCAGTTTTCGATTGTGTGCTGAGTCATCCCTGCTTCTGGAAACACTTCATCCACCTCCACTGGGCTGCTACCACACTGTGCAGAAAGGCATTGAAACTGGGCAAAGGCAGTGTGATGCTGAGGCCCAGGAAATGGATTTCTTTGCTTAAATAGGATGCTTCAAGACACGGACTTTTGATCAAGTGTCTGCTCATCCCTGATAAGACATGTTTAATCATACTTATTCAACACTTAGCAATAATGCAAGTTCCTAGGAGCTAGAGTGTACTTTTAAGACTATAGATCCCGAATGACTTGGACAAGAGAAAGGTGGCTGCTGGATAGCGAACATAGGTCAACAAGCAAGTGTGCAGGGTAGGAAGTTCCACCTTCTAAGCATCCTCCTTACCCCGACACTAAATGATGAGCTGCACAGAGGAGAAGGTTCATTGCTTTTGTTCTATGAAAGTCCCACCCTCTAGACTATTGTCTGGTATGGCACAAGCAATCAATGAAAGGATTTTATCAATGTCTACAATTTCATCACACCATTCAAGCAGGCAATTAATTGTAAGGGAAAACATGTTTCCCAGAATAGCCATTCAGTTCAAACCAGACGTTCTTGATCTTAAACATATATGAAAAACGCTAAAGGAATAGAAGTTCACTAAGTATTCAAGAAGGGTAGATAAGGGTGGGTACCTCAGAAAGAACAGCCTGTGGAGAAGACAGAAGTGGGTTATCATTTAATATTTTAGTCCAGGAAGGTCTGAGAGGAACTTTTTGTGGGGATCATGACTGCTTCTTTTGGAGAGTGTCATAGGAGCCAATCAGGAGGCTAAGCATACACAGAAACACCTGCTTCCAAGTTATATCCTGACAAGGGTAATAGCTACTAAGGGGAATGATAAAACATACCTCCAGTGGCATCACTTAAGAGGCTGAAGCAGGAGGATTGGAGCAGCTTCTAGATCAGCTTAGGCTGGAATGTTTACTAAGATCTTACCTCTAAAAGTTTCATGTTGTAACATGCAAAATGTGAAGGATTAATAGGATAATAATCTGTCACAGGAAAATCCAAGAAAGTCGCATGATGGCATAAGATAACTAGCAAGTGTAAATGTAGTAGTGATGCAGATATTGATCTGAGAAAAGTGACAAGAATTTGGAAGCATGCATCAGATGCATCATTAAAATCCTTCGATGAGCAATTCTGGCTTTTCTCAAAACAAAACGAAAAAAAAAGCACAGAAAACCTTAACAAAAACATAGAAGCTTCTAAGTGTTATTAAATGAAAATCACAGACCTGAGAAGTGCAATAACTGAGAGAGAAGCCTCGCTGGATGAAGTCGGAAGCAGATTGGAGATGTCAGAGGGTAGAATTCATAAGACATCAAGAGAGATCAATAGAATTTACTAAGTATCAACAGAAGAGAGAGAACAGCTTAAAGACAAAAAGAACAGAGCATAAGGAACACCTGAGAATTAACATTTGTTAATTGTTGAGAGGTTGCTTTTCTCATCGGTTTAGAGATGTCAGTCCATGCCAGATGCCCCAATTCTCTTGGGTATTGTAGTGAGGAAGACTGTCCTGCAAGGAGCCTGTGGGGGAGGGGACTGTGCCTCTCTTGTGGTTGGACATCAGGGGAACAAAGAGAGGAGAGCAAGGCCCCTGAAGGCTCAAAAATGTTCTCAGTGGCCTAAGACATTTCACCAGGACTTAGCTTCCAATAATACCGGGGTGAAGACCACATTTCTAATTCATGGGCCTCTGTGGAATTCCATATATAGGCTATAGCAGGGATATTTTCAAAAGTCAAGAAAAAGAATGAAGAAAGTCAGGTTTCTATATTCCTTTTCAAGTGCTAAATTTATCCCAACAGGACAATCTAAGTTACAAATGTGTGCTATAAAAGCAAGAGGATTGTTAAGAAAATGATAGAAAGGAAAGCAATAAAATCTTTGTGGATAAGAATAATTTTTCTTTGTTTATTATTTTTAAGGGTAATTTTGATATTCAAAGAAACCATAGGACACAGGAGGAAATAGAAGAACTTAGAATAATAATCAGAAAACGACGAACAGAATAACAAAATAAAATTATCAATAGTTTCTTACATTTTAATGGTATAAGTATATCAATTGAAACACAGAAATTGGTAGGGTAGACTAGAAAACATATCCCGATATGACAGTTTGTATAATTTTTCCTACAAATGAAACAAAATTCATAAGTTGAAAACAAAAGAATTTAAAACTAAAATCAGTAATAGCAACAAGTAGGAATAGTTACATTAATAATAACAATACACAATAATAACAATAAAATAAACAACTAGGAATATTTGAATCAATGTCAAATTAAACAGACATTGTGGTAAAGAACACCAAAGAAAACCTAGGAGCTTTCAGGTTAACATCAAATCAGATGGACATTATGGCGAAGGAAATAACTAGAGAGAAAAAAACAGACTTACTCACTAAAGAGATAAAACAAGCACACAAGCAGGAAACCATAGATTCGTAAATACATAGGCACCAAATGACAGATACTCAAAATACAGGAAGGAAAAACATGTCTAGACATTAGAAATTAAGCAGTGCTTTAATAATCCAAGCATTATCTATAGATCTCCTGGGAAATAAATGAATGTATAGTGCTGATTGAAAAGGAACAATAACACAGGAAAATACCAAAGCAGCAGCTACACCAGGCCAAGGGGAAAAACTGATGACATTAGGTTCTTATGTTAGAAAAGATCCTGAATAAGTAATGAAGATTTGAACCTAACTATCTAGAAAATTCAGATGACAAAGAAAATAAATAATTAAGACAAAAACTAAAGCGAATGAGGTGTTTTAAAGGAATAACAACAAAAATTACTGGAAAAAGGAAGCCTTGACTGAAAAAAAAGTGACAAACTTGACAAATATCTGAATAGACTAACAAGTATAAAAAGAGAGAAGGCAAATTATAGTATCAAGTATCACAAATGAAACAGAATATCATGACTGTTACTGCAAATATAAAAATAACAACAATAATAGCAATAGTAATAATACTTAGTCACAGTAGCCGTGGTTGCCTGCACACAACGCACACACGACACGCACAAGATCAAGCCAGCCAACATTCCATCAGGGACAGGGAGGACCTCATGAACTCCCACTCCTAGCTGGGATTTGGTTGACAGCTGCTAGAGCCAGGAAGAGGTAGCATTTTTAAGGGTGTGGTCCTGGTAGGTTGAAAGTGCTCCAAGGGATGTTCCCAGACCCACCCACATATGGGCAAAACTAACTGGATTCAGTAGTATGATAAAAGAGGAGATGAATTTTGAAGTATTTAGAGGGACAGGTGACAGGTCCTGGAGGAGTTAGGAGTGTGGGGTGAGTATGATCAAAATATATTGCATGCATGTCTAAAAAATTTTAAATTAATAAATAAGAATTAGTAACACCACTATATTAAATAAATAATTGCGCTGTAGAGATGACTCAAAAATTAAGAGTGTGCATTACTCTTGCATGAGGATCGGAGTTTGATTCCCAGCAGCCACAGAGGATGCTTTACAACCACCTGTAGCTGCAGACCCTGAAGATGCAACACCCTCTTCTAGCCTCCCAAGGCGCCTGTAAATGCAAGCATATACACTCAAAGACACACACAGACACACAAGAGTGAAAGTAAAACAAGTATTTAAAGAAGATAATAAGAAATGCTGTCAAAAACTTTAAGCTAACAATCTAGTGATAAAGTTCATAAGATATGAGCCAGTACCACAAAAAGTATTGAATTCAACCAAGAAAAAGCAGAGACCTTCAATAGTTCTATGATTAAAGATGTAAGAAAAATGAATCTGTAATCCCATGTGGTTATACTAAAGAAATTCTTCATTTGGGAAGAATTCACATCAATTATATATATGTATGTATACTTATAGAAAATATATTGCATGTAAAGTACATATTTATTTATATAAAGAGTTAATAGCAGTGTTTCATACACACACACACACACACACACACGGAAGGGGTGGCGAGATTATCCTTAGACTAAAACCAGAAAAAGACCACATAGAAAGAAGAAGACTTATTAACTATAAAGTTAGTTGTAAAATTCTCATACAGTAAGAGCAAACCAAATATACAAAGTATACAGATTATATATCATAATTACATAGGATTTATTAGAATGAAACCTCAATATTTAAAAATTAGCTCATAGAATCCACAATATTAATCACACATAGAAAAAACATCAGCTGTTAGAAGCAATTGGCACAGCAAAAGCATTTAATAAAACCCAATATGATAGCCTTTGCTGGAGAGGATGTGGAGTAAGGGGTACACTCATCCATTGCTGGTGGGAATGCAAACTTGTGCAACCACTTTGGAAAGCAGTGTGGCGGTTTCTCAGGAAATTCAGGATCAACCTACCCCTGGACCCAGCAATACCACTCTTGGGAATATACCCAAGAGATGCTCTATCATACTACAAAAGCATTTGTTCAACTATGTTCCTAGCAGCATTATTTGTAATAGCCAGAACCTGGAAACAACCTAGATGCCCTTCAATGGAAGAATGGACGAAGAAAGTGTGGAATATATACGTATTAGAGTACTACTCAGCAGTAAAAAACAATGACATCTTGAATTTTGCATACAAATAGATGGAAATAGAAAACACTATCCTGAGTGAGGTAACTCAGACCCATAAAGATGAACATGGTAAGTACTCACTCATAATTGGTTTCTAGCCATAAATAAAGGACATTGAACCTATAATTTGTGATCCTAGAGAAGCTAAATAAGAAGGTGAACCCAAAGAAAAACATATAGTTATCCTCCTGGATATTGGAAGTAGACAAGATTGCCAGGCAAAAATTGGGAACTTGGGGGTGGCGTGGGATGGGGGTAAGGGGAGATGGGGAGAGAAAAAGTGAGAAGGGGAGGATGGGGAGAGCTTGGGGGAATGGGATGGTTGAGATAAAAGAAGGGTGGATATGGGAGCAGAGAAGTATGTATCTTAATTAAGGGAGTCATTTTAGGGTTGGCAAGAGACTTGACCCTAGAGGGGTTCCCAGGTGTCCAGGGAGATGTCCCCAGCTAGTTCCTTGGGCAGCTGAGGAGAAGGAGCCTGAAATGACCCTATCCTATAGCCATACTGATGAATATCTTGCATATCACCATAGAACCTGCATCTGGCGATGGATGGAGATAGAGACAGAGACCCACACTGGAGCACTGGACTGAGCTCCCAAGGTCCAAATGAGGAGCAGAAGCAGGGAGAACACGAGCAAGGAAGTCAGGACCACGAGGGGTGCACTCGCCCACTGAGACAGTGGGGCTGATCTATTGGGAGCTTACCAAGGCCAGCTGGACTGGGACTGAAAAACCATGGGATAAAACCGGACTCTCTGAACATGGCAGACAATGAGGGCTGATGAGAAGCCAAGGACAATGGCACTAGGTTTTGATCCTACTGCATGTACTGGCTTTGTGGGAGCCTAGCCTGTTTGGATGCTCACCTTCCTAGACCTGGATGGAGAGGGAAGACTTTGGACTTCCCACAGGCAGGAACCCTGACTGCTCTTTGGACTGGAGAGGGAGGGAAAGGGGAATGGGGGGAGGCGGAGGGAAATGGGAGGCAGGGAGGAGGCAGAAATTTTTAATATAAAAATCTTTAGAAATGCAAAATTTCTCAATAAAATTTTATAAACTGAAAAAACAAACAAACAAACAAACAAACAAACAAACAAACAAAAACCCAATATTCATTCATGATTTACAAAAGTATCTCTGAGCTGTAAAGATGGCTTAGGGGTAAAGACACTTCCTGCTGAGATGGTGACTAGCGTTCAACCCCTCTGACCCATGGTGGAAGCAGAGAATCAACTCCCGCAAGTTGTTCTTTGAGCTTATTAGCGTGCCATGGTGATCCTCCGCCAGTAAACAATTAAATAAATAAAGGGTAATGAAACAAAACTTAAGAATATCTCTGAAAGAATAGGGATAGAATTTAATAAAGAGCAAGTACCAGAAACTTATTGCAATTATCATACTTCACCTTGAATCTTCTATGGGTATCCTCTAAGAATGAGACCAGAGCAAACACACCCATGGAACTAGAAGCTGTAGTCAGTTCAATAAGGGAAGAAAACAATACACAGCACACAGACTGGAAATAGAGAAACTATGTACAAATGACATGATTTAACTACTTTGCAAAAATTCCCAGAAACATAATGAAATGATAGAATTAATAGGTAGGTTAACAAGACCATAGAAAACATCAACATACAAGAAATATCACATTTTCATGTGGTGACCTTACTGTATCTATTAATAACATATGAAACTGGCAATGAAAATGTGGTATCATTTATAATTACTCTCAATGAACTGATACTTTAAAAAATATAGACAAGATTTATATGCTCCTTAGCTTAAACCATCAACATAATGCAGCCTAGAGTCGTTAGAGAGAATGTCAATTGGAGGAACTTCCAGATCAGATTGGTCTATGGGTATGTCTATGAGCGATTGTCTTGATTGTTAATGATGTAGGAGAGTTCAGTCCACTGTGGGTAGCACCATTCCCTAAGCGAGTAGTCCTGGGCTATATAAAAAACTAGCTAAGAACAAACCAGCAAACAGCCCACCCTCTACCTTGGGTTTCTGCCCTGAGGTTCCTAAATGAAGAACTGTAACCTGCAAGCTAAAAGAAATCCTTTAGGCTATAACATTCTATCACAGCAACAGAAACTAGAACCACCTGCCTGTTCAAAATTCACAAAATATCCATGAAGGAAATCAAAGAAGACTTGAAGAAATGCAGAGACAGAGGCACTTGTAGAAAAAGATTCAACATATTAGAGATGTCCCTCCTCCAAAGTGATCTGTGGGCTTACTGCAACTCTTGCCAAAATCCCAGCAAGGATTTCCATAGACAAACTGGTTCTAAATTACCTATGGACATATAAATCCCCCAGAACAGGTTAAACATTGTGACAAAGAAGAATGAATCTGGAAGGACTAGTTTTCTCCAGTTAAGGCTTGTTATATTGTTGTTATATAGTTTTTCTTTCTTTCTCTTCTCCCTCCCTCCCTCCCTCCCTCCCTCCCTCCCTCCCTCCCTCCCTCCCTCCCTCCCTCCTCTCTCTCTCTCTCTCTCTCTCTCTCTCTCTCTCTCTCTCTCTCTCTCTTCTTTCTTTCTTTCTTTCTTTCAGACAGGGTTTCTCTGAAGAAGGACACTTAAAAGAAATCCCACACTAGCTCAGACTCGAGAATAATAGATGGTTATTTATTTAGGGGTAGACTCACAAATCAGAATCCTCTGCTGGAACGGAGAACAGAAACCGAATCCAGTAGCTGGAAAAGAGGCCAGAGGCATGATTCACATCAACATAAACACTATAAGAGGCCACGCCCCAGTGGGCAGTTAAATTAGAGGCTATTGGCTGTATGATTTCCTACAGCACCTTTGTAGTTTTGGAGCCTGTCCCAGAACTAGCTCTTGTAGACCAAGCTGGCCTTGAACTCACAGAGATCCACCTGCCTCTGCTTCTTCCAAGTATTGGGATTAAAGGTGTGTACCACCACCGCCCAGCTCATTAAGTTTTCTTAATGGAGAGGCAGTGCTGATGGAGGAATACATGCACAGATCAAATGGAACAGAACACCCAGAAATTGTCCTCAAGGATGCGTTAAAGTGATTGTGTGTGTGTGTGTGTGGTGTATGTATGTGTTCATGTGCATGTAATACATATGTGTATGTGGAGGTCAGTGGTCAACATCAGGTGTTTTGTTTAATTCTTGGCCACCTTTTTGGAGATGGCATATCATTTAACCTGAAGGTCATTGATTTGGCTAGGTAAACTTTGTTTATTTACCTATTAATTATACCATTTTCTTTTTGTATGACACTATTTTTTAAGTCAACCACATGTCATTTTCACATCTTTCTCATCTTCATTCTGATATATATGTAATATCATACATATTTATATATTTTGCCTTATTGATGTGACTACAACTTCTAGTTGTATGTGAGTGTTTTCTTGGTCTCACCACACAAATGGCCTCTGAGGATCCACCCTTCTCTGATGCCCCAGCACTACAGACACAGGCCATGTGGTAGTTTGAATAGGTAGAACTCCCATGGCCTCATGTGTTTGAATACTTGGTCTACAGTGAGTGGTACTTCTAGGAGGTGTGGCTTTATTGGAGTAAGCCTGTCACTGTGGGGGCAGACTTTGAGGTCTCCTTTGCTCAAGCCACTTCCAAGTCACTCACTGCACCTTACTTTTTATGTGGGTGTGTTGGTGCCGAAGATACAAACACAGACCCTCCTGTGCTCATGGAAGATACTTTATAAAGTGAGTCACTTTGCCAACCCCTAACTTATTTTTCAGAAAGGCACAAAAGGAAATTCAATAGAAGTGTGACAGACTTCTGTAGAGATGTTCCTAGGACATCCATAACTAAAAAAATTAATGCTGGTCTAAATATTTTTATGTTATTCTGTTTTTTTTCAAGACAGGGTTCCTCTGTAGCTTTCGAGTCTATCCTAGAACTAGCTCTTGTAGACCAGGCTGGCCTCAAACTCACAGAGATTTATCTGCCTCCGCATCCCAAGTGCTGGGATTAAAGATGTGTGCCACCACCGCCTGGAAATTCTGGTCTAAATCTTTCTTATTAAATTCTTTAATAATAAAGAATTAACTCAAGCTGGATCATGGACTTAAATGCAAAGTGTACAGTTGTGCTAGTTTTAACTGCAGACTATATGTAAAGCAACACAGACGTTTCTCAGGAACTGAAAACAGAACTGTTTGAAAGATCTGCTTATACCATGCCTATGTACAAATGTGAATGCATGCAAGCCAGCATAATAATGATCCTTGCACACCCATGTTTACTGAAGCACCGCTCACAATGGCCAAGCTACAGAGTCGGCCTAAGTGCCTATCCACAGGTGACTGAATAAAGAAAATGAAGTATATGTATACAACAGAGTTGTCCATTAGGAAGAACAAGATATTGTCATTTGTAGAAAAATAAATAGAAATAAAGATCATTGTATTAAGTCAAACAAGCCAGACTGAAATGAGTACTGAATGCTCCCTCCTTTCCTTGTCTCCTCCCTCTTCCTTTCTGTTACCTGTGAGTGTGCATGTCACGCACATGTGTGGAAATCAGAGGAAAACTGGTGGGAGTCAGTTCTGTCCTCAGGGACTTGAGGTCTGAACTTAGGTCATCAGGCTTGGTGACCTCCTAAGCCATTGGGAGCCTGCATGCTGATAACATCTGAGTGGGAACAGTATGAGCTAGGAAGGAGACTGGAGGGTCCGGGGATGGGGACAGTGTGAGGAAGGGAGGGGCTGACTAGCATCAGAGTGCCATGTATACATGCGCAGAATGGGATGGGACCCTGTGTTTCCCACAATTAATTTTCATTAATAAAACACCCAGAATAAGCTATAAAATGTTAGAAGAAAAAAAGAAAAGGCAGGGAAAATTTCAAAGTACATAGGTCTATCAAAGTTGTTGGGCTTGATATTGAAAATGTAATCCAAAACGAAAAAGTTGAAACATAATCTCATCAAAATTAAAAAAAATTGCTCCATGAAAGATTTTTCAGAAGAGCATAAAATCATAGAGAAAAATATCCATAAATGACACTTTATCAAAGTCCCCTACTCTGAAATATATATTAAAAGAAAAAACACTTTTTAATGCCAACACTTAAAAAAAAAACCATTTAATTTCACCATAGATAAAGAATTAAAGAAGGTATGCAGGTGGCCCATAAGCATATGAAAAGATGCCCAACTCCATTACCCAGCAGGTAAATGCAAATTTACACCAAAGTGGGACCCAGAATAGCTACAGCAGAAAGAGTGCCTGTGACAACTGCCTAGAGAAGGGGAGGAGGCCGGGAATTTCCCGCCGCTGGGAGAAGGAAGACCTATAGGGCTTTGGAAAACTACTTAGTGACATTTTGTAAAACATCTACAGCTGCCAGATACCTCAGGAGGTGCATTAAAAGAGGATGAGACAAAACATGACAAAACTGTTCTTTACAGAAAACTGTAAACACAAATATTCAGCGTGGCTCAAACCATGAACAGTGCAGATGTTCTTCAACAGGAGAACAGTTAATAGTGTGGGCCAGTGCTGAGCAATGATGAGGGCCAAAATATTGACATACGCAACAATTCGTTAAACTCAGGCAAAATACTTTTAGTAGAAAAAGCTAATTCCAAATGGTCACATATCATGTGGTTTTGTTTTCACAGCTTTCTTAAAGCGATAAACTAGGAAAACAGATGTGAGGCTACTGGCAACCAAGAGTCATTGACAAGGCAGGAGGAGATAGATATAGCTGTTTGTTCTTGAGCTTTATCCATTTCAATATTCTCTCGTAATCCTGTGTTATAGTTTTGAAAGATGTTTTATACGGACAATGTTAACATCTGAGTTCTCTATCATTTAATACAACTCTGTGAATCTCCAAGTATCTCAGAGTAATAACAAAAGAATCCAAGAAGCTCTGACCATATTAATGGATGGATTTCCCATATCATCTTACCTTCCAGAGTTTGGTAATGTTGGAATGAGATCTATACTAGTCTAGGTTTTTGAAGCTTCACGTGTGTCCTTATGACAGGCTCTAAAACCACAAGGAGTCAAAGCAGAGCACATCTGCAAGGAAACTTCTAGATTAGGGTCCTTGAGGTGGGAAGACACATTCTAACTGTGGGCGGGACCATCCGGTGGGCGGGGGTCCAGGACTGAATGAAAAGAAGGCAATCTGAACACCAGCATCCATCTCCCAGCTTCCTGACTATGCTGCAATGTGACCAGCTGCCTCCTGCTCCTGCCGCCATACCTTCCCACCGCGATGAGCCACATGCCCCAAACGATTACCTGAAATAAACCCTTCCTCCTTAAAGTTGCTTGTGTCGGGGATTTTGTCACAGCAACGAGACAAATAACTAATATACTGTGCTTTTAACACTTGGTCAGACTTGGAACTAATGACTCAATTGTGAGTTGATTTGGGCAACAGCACTGGGGACGCTGTATCTAGTCACAAGCTTATGTCTTCTGTACTTCCAGTTGTCACCTGATCTTGAGACGCTTTCCAAGTCTACATATGGTGCCTGTGACTCACTGGTTCTGGACCTGGTTCTGTAAAAAGGCATTGTTATTTTTCAAATATGTCACTGCCTTAAATGATGGTGATGATACTGGTGGTTATGTTGAAAACATTCAAAATGTAATGAATTTTCTGTAGTACACACCATAATTAGTTAATTGGTTAATTTGAGTGTGTGGGGTGGATATACATGCCCACATGAGTTCAGTTGCTAGTGTAGGCCAGAGGTGTTGGTGCCCCTGGAGCTGGAGTTACAGGCAGTTGTGAGCCACATTGAATAAAGATACTGGGAATTAAAATCAGGTCCTCTGGAAGAGCAGGAAACAGTCTCCATCAGTGAGCTATCTCTCCAGCCCAATTTATTCTTTGACATTTTCATACCCGAATACAGTGTATCTTAGTCTTGTCTGTGCCATCCGCACTCCCTCCCTCAAACTCTCCAGGAGACCCACCCCTTTTCCTCTACAACACAGCTCTCTCTCAACTCCACGTCCTTCTCATTTTCTAATAACCCACTGAGTCCCATTAGTGATGCCCATGTGCCCATGTGTGGGAAAAGCCATTGGGACATAGATAACTACTAGCTGTCGCTCCATTTCCTAATATGACTCTCGGTCTCCCAGCAGTCACCAACTACCAACAACTCCTCATTGACTATGTCGGATTCTGCTTTAATTCTTCAGGATTTCCAAATAGGCGAAATGACAAAATTTCCATGTCTATTTTTCAATCTGAATCTGCAGAGAATCTGAGTGTGGGGAAGGATTGAGAGATGCATCCTGCTGTCTTTTCTTGCATAAATCATAGCTACTGGCTTATCCATTCTGAACATATGTTTGGTAACAGTTAGGAGTTGAGCATATGTTGTTTTAGGAGATTATTTAAATCTTACTCTAAATCCAAAGGAATCTTTTCAGAATATAAAGAGGCCCATGAAACACTGAGCAACCCAGAGTGGTGTCATGAATTCTGTTTCCCCCTGATTGCATCCACCCATTTAGGCTTACTGGATTTAACGTTTGCCGTCTTCATCACTCTGCTGCCCTTATGAGAAGCTATTTTACTTAGATTGTAGGTTGTTACTTTTAATTGTCAGTGATTAAGATTAATTAGAGTATTAGTTTCATTATAATCAGGATTTATGACTGTTAGGAAGAGATTAAAAAATGTTCTAGGGATCCTGATCAGGGTCAGGAATCATACAGAAGTCACCTTTTCAGTGCCTGCCATGGTAATCATCACTCTGCTAGGCACAGGCATGCAAAGAAAGATAAATTCTGAATGCTACAGAATTATCATAATTTGAGAGTGACCTTATCATTGGAACAGTGAATAGAGAGGCTGTGGAGGTAGTTAAGTCAGTCAGTACAGTACCTGTCACACAAGCAGGCAAACCTGAGTCCAGATCCACTGTACTTATGCAAAGCTAGACACAGTTGTACATACCTAGACACAGGTAATTGAGAGGCAGAGGCAGGAGGATGCCTGGGGCTGCCAGACAAGCATTCAAGTTGAACCAGTAAGCTTCAGATTCAGTGAGAAATCCTGTCATAAAAATTAAGGTGGGGTTATTGAGGAAGACACTTGATATCAAACTCTGAACTTCATGTATGTGTGTATACATATATATACATAAATGTATATGCACATATATACATGAATACATACATATACCATACACACATGTACATACACATAAACACACAGTCTCCTCTCTCTCTCTCTCTCTCTCTCTCTCTCTCTCTCTCTCTCTCTCTCTCTCACACACACACACACACACACAAACACACACACACTTTTACCAGCATAATCCCTAACTATAGTCTAACCATTTGTCCTTATATTCAGGTAAGTGTAGTCTTCACCATTCAGCAAGGAAACTTTTGTATTTGCTGCAAACAGAGACCAGCATAGAAAAACACAACTATCCAAAAGGTAGAGTTGTAGATCTCAGTCTTAAATGGATATGTCTAAAAATCATGCCTATACCTAATACTCAGGGAACAAAGGGGAAGAGAAAGCAGAAAGATCACAAGAGACAGAGGATCAGGGTGTTCACTGTGAGTTTGTGTCTCCTAATAAATTCAGAAGCTACACACATAAAGTCTCGCTAACATGATTCTTTAAACATGAGCATAACACAAATAACAATAAACACACAAAACTGGACATGCATAGAAAAGGCCATCAGGCCTCAACCCTACACAAGGAACTAACTACAGGCAAGTAAGGAATGATGAAAGTGGGAGAAAAAGTCTTTCCCACCGAAGAGCACACCGATTGTTTATTCAATACTAAATGATCAGCTATAAAAACTTATATGTGTGTGACATTATACAAATTGAGCAGGTTATGTTTAGAATAGATGTATATATGCATATACTCATTTGCATGTAATAACAATGAAAAGAGAAGCAATAAATTTGAAAGAGAAAAAGGAGGATTATGTGGGAAGGTTTGGCGTGAAGAAAGGGAAGGAGGAAAAGATGTGATTGTAATATAATCTCAAAATTAAAAAGAAAATGGGAAAAATAAGGAAAAGTGGTGATTATTCCATGACAGCTCACATATCCTAGAATGCTGTAAGGATTGCTTCCATCTTCTTAAAGGTTTCAGCCTTCTTTTCTTTCCCCTTCTCATATAAACACAAAGAAAGTTCTCCCTCCGAAAACCTTTAGCAATGATTTTCACACGTGTTCCACGACCCTACCCTTTCCCATCCCCTCCGTTCACCAAGAGACCCAACCTCGCCCTGCTCACTTCCCTCCCACTCGAAGCAGCAGAAGAGGTCTTTCCCCTCCTGTCCCTGGCTCATCTGCCCGTGATGAGCCTTCACCGTCTCCCCTGTAATTTTGCTCCACCAGTTGTCTTCTCTGTCTTAGAACTTCAACCTTCTTCTGCCCTCTGTCAAGGAAATACTACTCAAGTTTCCTTTTCTAAATAGAATTTTTTGGATCTCCTTAATGCCCCCTTCTAGCTCTTGACCTATTTCTCCCCTATCCTTATCAAACTTTTATGAAAGAACTGTCTTGAATTCACCGTCCTCACCTCCTCTTGATGCATTAGGGGCTCAGCCTGTTGCAGTGTGGTGCATCTGTGGCAGCTGACTTCTGCGCATGTCCAAACTTCTGCTCGCCCTCCCTTATGGCTCCCACCGGGGATTTTTCAGACTCCCAGATGCCTTGGGTGCACCTGTCTGCCTCCACTCCCACACACCTGTACACTTTTTTTTGTACTTGCATGGAACTCTGAAATGTTGGAAGTTTCTTTGTATATCTCACCCAATGCCCTGTTGTGACCTAAAGTGACCTAAAGGAACTTGTGACTTAAAGCAGAAGTATTTGGCAGTACTTGCTTAATGGATTGATCAATAAATATGTACACAACAGACTCTCAGATCTATACATCTATACATATTCCAGTTCTTTCAAATACACATTCAAAAATGTATTAAATATCTAGATATTTTTAAATCTCAAACTCAATTTTATAATAATAAACTTTTCTTCTTCAACCAGATTTGTGAGTAACTATGAACGTCACAACTATCAATTTTATTAGATGGAGGGGGGAGGGATTTTCAAAGCCTTGATTTTTTCCCCTTCCTGTTCCTGAATGATTCTCCATGTTAGACCACTTTTTCTCCCCATACCTCGAAACCCACCTTTCTTTCCTGTTATGGCCATTGCCTTAGCTGGGAAATACATCATCTCACACCTGAACAGTTTTAATAGCCTCCTAGCAAGGTGCTTGGCAGCCTCTATCTTTTCCTACAATTCATTATCCACATCTACTTGGCAATTCTCATTTTAAAGCTCAAATTTGATTCATTTATTCAATAATTTTTTTATTGAGCAGCCACTATGGATAGAGTAGTGAAAAATCCAAGCTGTTGATGCCTTTACTGAGCTACACCCTACAGAGCTGTTCGTATTCCTCCTCTGTGCCTAACATCCGCCATTTTCTAATGGCCCGAGTTGTAAAAAATAAAGCAGTGGGGGGTCTTTTTTTGCTTTTTTTTTTAAGACAGGGTTTATCTGTAGCTTTGGAGCCTGTCCTGCAATTAGCTAAGTAAATCAGGTTGGCCTTGAACTCACAGAGAAGTGCCTGCCTCTGCCTCCCGAGCACTGGGATTAAAGGCGTGTGCCACCCCTGCCCTGCCCAATAAAGCAGTTTTACGGTGACACACAAGAACTTTCATCACCCAGTCAGGGGGCTACTAATCTACTAGGATTTTCTAAATCACATGGGCTTTTTTAAAAAAAATTATCTTTATGGTCCTCTTAAGAGATTCTGAGTCTCCAAGTCGTAGATAGAGTTCCTAAAACTACATTCCAAATAAAAAGTCATTTGTGAGTGCATGTATATGATCACATGTATATATGTACATGTACATGGTTATATATGTGTGTTCAAGTGCTGGAGGCCACAGGACAGCTTTCCTATCATTCCTCAAAAATGCAGTCTATATTATTCTTTGAGACAGGGTCTCTCACTGGTCTGGACCTCACGAATGTGATATACTGACTAGTTAGCAAGTCTCCAGGATCTCCCTGTTTTTGCCTTGCCAGTGCCAGGATCACAAGCTCATGCCACCATGCCAGGCTTCTTTACATGGGTTCTGGAATTTGACATGGGCCCTCATGTGTCTATAGCAAGGACTTTACTGAATGAGTCATCTCCCCAGCACCCAGGGAATGTTCACATGCCACTTATGAACTATGCTTACCTATTGTCTACCACCTTACAGTCCCACTATCTACCACATCTCCTTATGACATCGTACTTTCAGTAACATAAAGCTACTGCAGTTTCTTCTTCCCAAAATATTTATCTTCATCAAATTAGCTTATGCTTGGCATGTATTTGTTAAGCTAACTAATGTAAGCTGATATAACAAATGATAATAAAAATCACAGTGACATAAGGCAACCCAGCGCTTTTGTTCATGCCCAGTATAGATATTTATGTATGTTTTTTCTTAGTGGCTTTCTGTAAAGAGGATACCCTTGATATGGACTCCTATGTCCCAAGATACTAATTGTGTGGCTAGTAAGTTGTCAATACACAGGAACCAGATTACGGAGAAGGAACACACGGCCAAGTGACATAATTCATTCCTTCTCAACTTACATTGGTCATACATAATCATATAGCATGATTTAGATAAAAAGCAGTTAAGAAACATAGTCCCACACAGGAAGCTTCTTCCTAGGCTAAACTCCACCAATAAACTTTCAATGATCTGGAAAAATATCGCTGTTACCATGTGTAGTTATTATTATCAAATATTCGCAAACCCATGTACTCTTACACACAACATAATTCCATTCCAGACATAATTATGAACTGACCCAATTCCTTTATAATCACTAAATCCACACTAAAGCCTATAATGTCTGATTGACATATGCATTATGTGTATCAGATTTGGAAGTATCTTCTTCATTCAGTCATACATTATCATTCCCATCCCTTCATCTGATGTGCATTGACAGGGTAGAAATGGGATAACTTCAGGAAAATGGAATGATGCTAGATACAGCTTTCACTAGCCCTTAGAAGTTACAGAACCCCAAGCACTGTGAAGACCCTCCAGTTTGTGAGAACATCTTCTTGTTTAAGATCTGATACTGCTCTCTTGCGGACAGCTACTGTCTGGTGTATTATCCTTCACAGACTCTAGCTCTTTCCAGTTTTTTTTTCTTTATCTTCCTTTTGAAGCCTTTATGAATGCAACTGAAGGTGACCAGAACATGCCTTCCTGGAGGAATATAGAGTTTTTACACCTTATTTCTGTTAATGCAAATGATCACAGAAGGTACTGGGTTTTTAGAAGAGTTGAGGCTGTAATTGTGCAATAAATAATGCTTCTTCAAAGCTTGGTTGTCTGTTGATCAGTTCTAAGTTTTTGCCCATGCTCAAGAACTGGAAGATGTAACCAGAGTGGTTCATGTCTTCCTCATTCTCCTCCCTTCTCTACGTCAACCTAACATCAACCACCATGTGCCTTCTTGAGGTGTGGAGGGAAACCTAGCCTTCGTATTCTCCTTGCACCTGTACATCTTAATTGATTGGAAGGTTTTTGTTGTTTATCACAATGACTCCTTGTATTCAAATTTACATTTTTGTGGGTTTCTTTTTTTGGCATGCCCACTATGCAAAGCTTCATATAATTTCTCAAAGTTGGCTCTCATTTCTGCTTGCAAACCAGCCAATTTTATCTCCATATCATTTGTTTTTAATAGGGTCACAACCCATGACCATTGTATATCTTAATAAAATACCACTTCGTGTCCATCACACATATTCATTGCATCATATTTAATTCTTGTCATGATTTTTCCCTAAAACTTGTATTATTTCTTTGCAGTGAATACTTTAAAAATCCTTTCTTTTAGCTTTCTGAAATGCCCAGCACACGATTACCATCCATATGGTAGTGTAGAATAGTACCCAGACCTGCTCATTTTGATGTGTCTGTGGCTGAGTATGTTGATCAGCCTTTTTTACCTTCTGACACAGTCCACAGTCTGCGATAACCATTGCTCCTCTTAATTTCTTTAAGATCTAAATAATTTTAGATTATTTATTATTTTATTTTCATGCTTATTTGTATGTGTGTGTGTGGTATGGTGTTTGTAGTGGTGTTTGTGGTGTGTGTGTGTGATGTGTGTTGTGTGGTATGGTGTGTGTGTATGTGCAGTATGTGTGTGGTCTGTGTGGTCTGTGTGTTGTGTTATGTGTGTCTGTATGTGTACTTGCGTCTATGTGAGTATATTCTGTGTGGGGTGGTTTTGGTGACAGCCCAAGGAAGACATCAGAAATGGATTTACAGGAGGTTATGAGCTGCTGGGAACCAAAGTTTGATCCTCTGGATAAGCAACCACCCTTAACCACTGAGCAATCTCTCCCAGTCTGACTGGTTTGGATTCTTCACATGGATTAGATGTAGTGGAGCTCATCTTTCTGTGCCTGGCTGATGATCTCTAGCTCCATTAATCTTGAAAATGACAAAGTTGCATTCTTTATGGCTGAATGGTGATGCACTGTGTACAACTAGCAGTTTTTGCAAGTCAGCCGATTCTTTCCAAATTGGCAAACTACTCATGAACACTCAATGTTTGATCTTTACTCTGAGAACCATAGACTAGGAAGCCATGCTTCTCAGATCATTCATCATCTGAAAACATGACCAGGAATGTGTGTGTGTGTGTGTGTGTGTGTGTGTGTGTGTGTGTGTGTGTGTGAAGTAGTATGAGCTATTGTATGGACAAACTATGAAATAAGTTTTCTTACTACTGAAGACCCAAGTCAACGCCACATTTCTCTGATTTATTCTTTAAAACATACATCTTGAATTTCTCTACACTTCATTATCTTGGAGTAGCCAATGAGATTCCACTACTAACACTAACCTGAATGCCACTCGGTTATCATGATTCTACAACGGCTTACACTTTGGGAGTCTCAGTGAGCCATGAAGCAGGGTTGCATGCTCTATTCTCCTTCACACTCTCTTGACAGTACCTTCTGGGCTTTTCTATTATATTTTTATTTTTAAGCCCTTATTGGCCATTTCCACATCCACTGGATGTCTACTATTTCCTGCCAAGTATTTTATTTCTATTAGTACCCTTATAACTTGCCCTTGTATAACATGCTAAATTTTCCTATGCCTAAGGGGAATTGTGATTTACACTGCTTTGTTGTTGTGTGGTTAAGGTTGATTGTCAGCCTAACGGGATCTAGAATTACCTGGAGGCAAACCTATAGACATGTCAGGGAGTCTTTAGTTAGCTTTTGAGATGGGAACACCCACCCTGAATAAGAGTGGCACCATTTCATGGGCTAGGTATCAGGCTGAAGAGGGAGAAGAAGGCAAACTAAGCACCATGATTCATCTCTCTCTGCTTCCTGACTGTGGATTCAGTGAACCATTTGTTTCATGCTCTTGCTGCCATGGCTTCCGTCCCATGATGGTCTGTATCGCCTTGATTTGTGAACAAAAACAAACAAGCAAGCAAGCAAGCATGCACGCATGCATGCAAGCAAGTTAGCAAGCCTGTATATAAGCAAGCAAGCAAACAAACAAACAAGCAAGCAAGTAAACAAGAAAACAAGCAAGCAAACAAGCAAGCAAAGAAAAACATACCTCCTTCCTTCGGTTGCCTTTGTTGGGTATTTTGCCATAACGGAAAGCCAACTAAAACAGCTTTCTTGGTGAGCTTTCCCAACCATCTCCGCCCTGTGTCCAAGAATCTCACTTCCTACTCTGTGCTAAGTCTACAGTTTAAAATACCAAATAGTAGATATTAGTTCACATGTCTGTTTCCATGGTGTTGTAACAAGACGCTTAAGTATATTCTGTGTCTGCCATTTATTTGCTCAAAATTAATCATGTTTAATTTTATTAAATTCCTTTTCTTAAAGTCCATTTTCACTGTATATAAAGTGAGGTCTTTTCCAATCCCCTCTCCCCCTTTGCCATGCACAGGTCAACTCATGGAGAACTGAATACTGAGTGTAAAACCCACAAGGCTCCTGGCAGCTCTAAGCATTGCACAGCAGCTACAGCCGTGTTTCCTCAACCCCTGCTTCTTGTTATCTTAACTGCTGACTGTTCTTGGTGAGCTAATGCCTTACAAGATGCCAGTATTTCCACAGCTCTGCATCACCTTACAGAGCTATGTGCTGCAAGGAACACTTCATCTTACAACATTATTCGAGTTGTGACACTTGGCTCCTTGACCTAAGTCATGAGAAAACGTGATACCGTTTTGATCTGGAAACTGCTATAGAAAGTAATTGTCTTCTGAATCACATCTCAGACAATATGGGTACCAACTTAATTTTTCTCCTTCACTACTGTTATTTATGAGGCAGAGGCGAGGACAAGAGAGATGTTTTTAGATGAGAGGTGAAATATTCTATTGTGGAGTATGTTTTATGGGAAAAGGAGAGAGATCTATAATTTCTGACTTGAGGTTTGCATAGGATCCAGATATCTTTTAGGTTACCACCTCCACACATTATTTAAGGCTCTGTTCTCTGGTTGTCCTGGTTTACCTTTTGATATAAAGTCCTATCATTCACAGAGCAAACACGTCCAGCAATCACCAACCCAACCAAGGGTGCTGTTTTTCCATGCATCGGCAAGGTTAAAGAGTTCCACCTTCTCAGAATATCCTCTTCTTAAAGGATTTATTTTTAAATATTTCATTTATTTTATTTCTGTGCGTGAGTGTTTTTCCTTCATGTATATGTGCTCACCAATTATGTGCCTGATGTCTGTAGAGGTCAAAACAGAATGTCAGAATGACCGTGAGTTTCCCTGTAGATGCTAGCAAATGAACTTGGGACCTCTGCAAAAGCAAAATGCTTTTGACTCCTACACCATTTCTCCATCGTCCAATTTACTATTTATTATTATTTATTATTTCAATTATATGTCTGTGTGTGTTTTTCAGTGGGGTGTGTGTTTTTCAGTGGGGTGTGTGCTCACAAGTGTACCTGTGGGAATCAGAAGGGGGAATCAGACCTCCTAGAACTGCAGTTCCAGGAGTTGTGAGCTGATTGAGTAGGGGCTGGGAGACAAATCTGGGTCTTCTGGAAGAACAGCAAGTAGTCTTAACCATGGAATCACCTCTCCAGGCTCTCAGAACAGACATTTTAATCTCTCTCTCTCTCTCTCTCTCTCTCTCTCTCTCTCTCTCTCTCTCTCTCTCTCTGTGTGTGTGTGTGTGTGTGTGTGTGTGTTTCTGTGTATATGCATGTCTGTGATTTGTGTGAACATGCATGTTGAGGCCTCAGGCTGGAAAGTTGTTCCTTAGCTGCTGTCTACTTTATTTTGGAGAGAATCTCTCACTTTTACCCAGACCTCATCAATTTGCTAGTCCTGCTGACCATCAGATCCTGAGGGTCTGCCTGTCTTCCCCTCCCCAGGGCTGAGATGGCAAGCACACAGCTCCACACCCGGATTTTTCATGCAGGTTTGGGGGATTAAATTCAGGTGCTCAGGATTATAAGATAAGCAATTACTGCCTGAGTCATCCTTCCAGCTTCAGAATGTATGTAATGGACCCATCATCATAAAATCTGTTCAGAATTGTGTAGCTTTTGATTTGTTAAGTTCCAATTTCTTTTCCATCCTTTTCCTCATCTCCCCTTCTCTCCCCCTTCTTCCTTCTTCTCCACAACAGTACCTTATCTGGTCTGGTTTGGGCTATGGCGTTAGGTCCATGAGTGGAATGGGGGTTCTGACAGGAAAGAAGCACTTTTAGGGGTCCCTCTAATCGGTGTGGTTCTAGCCTTGATTGGTCACAGACTTTGCATATTCAGTGACTCCACCTTGCTACTGCCAAGATGGTCCTATAGAGGCAGTATTATGAGATATTTGAGGAATTCTATGGCTGAGGAAGATCCTTTACTTTCTTTTAAGTTTCTTTTTTATATGTATGTGTTTCTGTGGATTACACACATATTGGGGATGCTTCTAGGAGCAGAAGAGGATATATAATTTTCTGGGGCTAGAGTTACAGGTGGTTATGATCTGCCTGACTTGGTGCTGGGAACCAAACTTGGGTCCTTTGAAAGAGCAGCAAATGTTCTTAACTTCCGAGCTATCTCCCAATCCTTGGAAGGTCTAGCTTTTTTCTTAAGTGACCTGAGTCTTGAATCAAGCATGAAGGGAGTGGTGGGGGTAAGCTGTTGCATGCTGGGAAGGATGTAAAAGACAAGGAGAAGATATGAGCATGTGAGATTTTTGAGCAAACTCCCGAATCCACAGAAGAGAGACATGGAGGAGCGGGGAGCAAGCAATGGGGAGTATGAAGTGACAGCAACCCCAGTGGCGTGCTTAGGTTACAGGTTCCTGGGTGACAGGGAATTCTCAGGGAAATACCGAGTGTTAGGATGGTCCTAATATCTCAGAGTCCTATAATAACATGTTGCTAGACCCCATGGCTAGGGTCACAGGTACCAGGCACAGACGCAATGGATTCCATTTTCTTTACTCAGGACAGTTTTGCTCGCAGCATGGATGCTCAGTAGTCCTTCCGTGTCTTCAGTAGCAGCCGTGGGGGTGTACTGAGGATGCCTCAGAAGCAGAGGATTGATGATTTTTTTCCTTTAAGGCTTGATGCTGCCTTTGGGGCTGGGTAAGATTCAGTGGTAAGGCTTAGTCCTGAGCACTGCAGTGTATGAAGATGAGAACTGACTTCTACACACTAAGTGTCACTAGCAACCGTTCCTCCTCTGACCTGAGGGCAGGAAGTTCTTCCAATATTATGCACTTTGGGTCTTAGAGACTTAGGAAAAGTAGATTTTATGTTTGCTTTCAGCTCCTTGCAAGCTGTGAAATGTCTCCTACAGGCTTATGTACAAAACCTCGGTCCCCAGTTGATGATGCTATTTTGGAAGGTTCTGGAAATTTTAGGAAGTAGGACTTAGCGTGAGGAAGTAGGTAAGTAGAGGTGAATCTAGATCATGTATTGTCTCTAATCCCCAATTCCTACCATTCCTCTCCCTCTCTTTGCTTACTAGCCACCGTGATGTGAGCTGTTTGGCTCTTACATTCCCTGCCTGCCACAATGAAACTGTAATAAAAAATAAAACTGTACTAAAAAATGTCTCCTTTTTATGTTGTCCCTAGCAGATAATTTGTGATTGCATGGAAAAAATTGGAAATGCCTTCTAGAAGTGAGCCAAGCATTAAGACTCCAGTATCTTTGCAGGGTGTGGCGATGATGAATGCTTTGATTTGACTATTCTGCCCTTGTATCAGAGTCGAGTTGGAACAGAAGACTCAGGGTCACTAGAGAGCCGGGATCCCTGGCAGAATGAGGCCCAGTGGAATAAACACTGGAAAGAGAACAAAGAGGGATATGTGGGAAGGTTTGGTGGGAAAATGGGGAAGGGGTAAAATCATGTGGTTATCTAAAAGAAATAATTTTTAAAAGACTTAGTATCAGTGAGCTGTGGAGATGGCTCAGTGGCTGAAACACTTTCTATGCAAGAATGCGGACCTGAGTTCAGATCTCCAACACCCATGTAAAAATCCAGATATAGTGTCATGCAGCTGGTAATAATAGTGGTGGGAGAAGCAGAACCTGAGGTTTTGTTGGCCAGTTGGTCTAGCCAACTGGTGGGCTAAAAGCTAACTGTGAGTCCCTTCCTCAACAACTAAGAAGGAGAAATATAGAGGACAAGAAACACCAACATCTAGCCCCCTCAAGTTCATGTACACCTACACATACACAATGCAATATATATGTATGTATGTATATACACATATATTGTTTCTATCTATATATAAATATATGTCTATAATATTTCCTCTCTCTCTCTGTCTCTGTCTCTCTCTCTCCCTCTCTCTCTCTATCCCTACTTCTATATTAGAAGCTTAGGACCCTATAAGACTCATACCTGACACAAGCAAAATGGGATTGTTCTGTTCATATAATCACCATTCAAATTATAGAGGTTTAAAAATCCAGTTTTATCTGATGACTAAATATTAATAAGGTACTAGACGTTTGAATTGCTGAAGCATTACTGAATTTTTAAACTGGCTTGCCCTTTTCTCATCTCATCTTAGCCAATATTTTCCTCCACAGTATTCATTTTCTTTTTCATCACGGTGCAGGCTTCTCGAGAATCTGCCATCTTCATGCCTTTCATTTTATAACCTGGGAAATGCAACCCCATTTCTTTCATAATATATATTTAAAGAGCAATAATGAATCTCGTGGAGTTTTTAACTGGCTATTTAATGGCAGACATACCTTCAGCTCCACACTCTCCCACACAATCAATAATTGTTCTATAAAATGCAGGGATATTCATTATTGCCGATAATAACTCTCATCCTCCCAGCTGCACGATCTAATGTGTTTAAAGCATTATTCATCTTGCACACGAGGCTGCAAATAAATAGAACCAGAAAGAAATAAATTAACGATTGCTTCGTTCTGTGACAGCCAGATTCTCCTGTTTTCCTGTTTTCCCAAAGCCTGGGTGAGATCACTGATGCCTGTGTGACATGCAGCAGAGGAGGGACTTTGGGCGTTTACAGGAAGGTTTGTGAGTGAGGAGGGACTCCTTCAGGACAGGGGTGTGTGCGCATGCACGTGCGTGTGCGTGTGCATGTGGCTTACCACATGAGGGAAGGCAGATTTTGTGTGTGTATGCGTGCTCACATAAGCCTGTGTGTACATACTTATATACAAAGGCAAGAGGTCAACCTCAGATGTCACTTTTCAGTTGTGTCTACTTCATTTTTGATATAAATCTGTAATTCACTAGGCTTGGTGGTCACGGAACCCTAAGTATTCACTTGTCTCTGCCTCTCTAATGCTAGGACTAGAGGTACACCTTGGTGAAACCAAATCTTTTTAAAGTGTGCATTCTAGGGTTTGAATTCACATATTTATGTTTGTAATGCAAGCATTTTACTGCCAAGCCATTCAGTACTCTAGCCCCAAAGGGGGTTTTACCAGAGTCTGACAAGGGGAGGGAGAAATAAATTCCAGCCCCTTGTATCTTTCTTCTCTCACCTTAGGAAACAGATGTCCAGAAGTATGGTGAAAGCTGTGCTCCAGGGTCACAGGAACAGTAAAAACTGAGACACAAGCCTGAGTTATAGAAGGCTCCACATCTTTCCACACTGAGACCTAAGCCTATATCATCAAAGGTCCCCTACACTTGATATACAATCCAAGAAGGGCTCTTGTATCCTAACAGGAGGTTACAATCAAAGCACCCATAATGCTCATACTCTACTAAGGAAAAATCGGTGGGAGTCCAACATTAATAGAGAGGACAGAGACAAGGTTGCAATGAAGACAAATTAGTCTATGTTCCCTAGAAACCAGCCTTTAGAAAGATGAATACTCATATGTCAGACCGGTTTGCCTCAGTTTCTCTTGTCCACTATATGCTGTCTGTCATTGTGTTAGTCACCTTCTCTTGTGACAAGATGCCTGACAAAAGCAAGCAAAGGAGAGAAGGGTTTATTGGGCTTGCCCTTAGGGTAGAGGCCCTCAGGACAGAGGAGGTAGGGCTGCAGGAGCCTGAGGCTTCTGCTATCATTGTATCCACAGTCAGGAAGCAGAGAGAAGTGAACGCTGGTACTCGTTTTATTGTCTTACTGAGTTTAGATACCACACCTACAGAATGATGTTGTCCAGACTTACGGTGGGTCTCTGTACTTCTCTTTCCTTAAAGTATTCATTTTTATTATATATATATATATATATATATATATATATATATATATATATGCGTGTGAATTTCTTATGTGCATGTTTGTGCGCTGTGTGCACATTGTATAAGCTGTGCCCCTAGAAGCTAAATGGGTATGGGGAACTGCACGTGGGTCCTCTGGAAAGGCGCATATGCTTTTAACTGCTCAGCTGCCTTTCCATGCCCATAGGCTCCCCATTTTTATGACTGGATCTAGAAACTCCCTCATAGGTTTGCCAAGAGCTTTGTCTCCCTAGGTGATTCTAGGCCTGTAAAGCTGATAGTCTACATAAACCATCACAGTCTTTAAAGAGAAAACTTCACCAGAAATGATTTAAAAAAAAAAAAGAAACAGAAACAGGTTCCTAGCGACCCTGGGAAGCATCTCTAAGGAGGTGTTCCTGAGCTGACTCTCATTTTCACCACCACAAGCAGATATACAGGAGGAACAGCGAAACTGGAGCTCTGATATGGGTATGAGTTCATTCCAGTCAGGAAATAGGACATGTGCTGGTGGCGTCTGGCCTGAGTAAAGTGGCCAGTGGCATGAGGAGACGTGAGAGAAGCAGGCGGAGGTCAGGCTGCCTAGGGTCATGCAGACTGCTCTTAGTTGGAGTTTCACAGGACTGCAGTCTGGATATCTCCATATCTTCCTTCCTCAATAAAGAACCAGCCTGGCTCTTCATAGACAGGCCCATCATCTCAGTGGGGCTAGATTTGTTTTATTTCCCTCTCCACCGCAGGATCCTCAGAATGAATACATTCTTCCTGTGTGAGAAATACCTTGAAATCCCTGAGGAAGCCATCAGAAAGTCGTGCGGTGAGATGATAAGATGAGGCTCCAGCAACTGAGCTTCATTCTAGTTTCATTTCTGTTGTGATAAAATGCTCCCACTAATATAAAACACAGGGAAAAAGGGCATATCTATCTTAAATCTCAGGTTATAGAGCATTTCTGTGGAAAAATCAAGGCTAGAACTTGCTATAGCTAGTCACAACACATCTAGGAGGCAAGAGCAGAGAGAAATGAGAGAACATATGTGTGCCCTCAGCTTGATTTCTCTACTCTAGTGCAGTTCAACACCTTCTGCCAATGGGATGGTGCCAGCAACAGTGGGCTAGGTCTTATCAGTAACTTAATTGGGTTACATCAATAACTTAATTAAAACAGTCATGTCCATAAGCCAATCTTTCACTGAGATTCTTTTCCCAGGTAGTTCTAGATTGTGCTAGGTTATCAAAATTAACCATCACACTTCCTCCAACAGCTGATTGATTACCCTAATAGCTTCTTGTTTTTCCATCTGTGTCCAGAGTACCAAATACCTGCCTGTTTTTGGCTCTGTGTATAAAAGTACCTAACATGGCCTTCCTCCAGTCAATCCAGATGAGCACCACCCAGGCCCTTTATACTTCATTATCTGGTTTTGACTCATTTCTTAAGAAGGAAGTATCAACTTTGCAGTGTAGGGTCTAACCCTGTTCTTGGTGTTAGCTCTTATTCTACTTGGCCAACTAGGATAATGAGGAAAGAATGCATTTCCACATCAAACCATTCAGACACTGTAGCCAGTCTGCCTGTGTTCGTCTATCAGGGTCTAGGTTGGCTCTTCTGGAAATCTACCCTGAAGCTCATCTCAGCCATGGCCTTGACAGATGGAACAGAGACAACGAGATAAGCAGATCAAATTAAACAATTGTCATCCCACTGCCACATCTGGCTTGGATTTTAATGATTAATTTCCATAGAATAGAGCTTCTCTTAACATGGTGCATTTATCTGAATAACCCAGCCATCAGAGACAATCATGGGCTCCATAAAACAAGAGAAGGCACATTTATGTTCACAAGCATAGTTGATGCTTAGCCATTTGTTCTGGTTTATTTTATTCTCTATGAGTTTATCTCTTTCATTGGTGATAAATTAAAGATCACTTCCTAATAGTTCTCATCCCTCATGGCTACTTTTATGTGTTATAATGAAAGACACAATGATCACCTTTCACTGTGCTTTCTGACATGCTAGCATAATGATGAGACCTATGCCCCTTACACACACACACACACACACACACACACACACACACACACACACACTTACTTACTGTCCATCTCATTATTATAGGTAGCTATAGTATGTGCATTTTTATAGATTAAAAAACTGAGATTCTTAGGTATCAAGCCATCTCCCCAACGTTGCCTATCAAGAAAGTAGCTCAAAGCCAGGTGATGGTGGCGCACGCCTTTAATCCCAGTACTCGGGAGGCAGAGGCAGGCGGATCTCTGTAAGTTCGAGACCAGCCTGGTCTACAGAGCTAGTTCCAGGACAGGCTCCAAAGCCACAGAGAAACCCTGTCTCGAAAAACAAAAACAAACAAACAAACAAAAAAACAAAAAAAAAAAAAAAGAAAGAAAGTAGCTTAGAACTGGGAGATGGCTCGATGCTCTTGCAGATGACAGGAACTCAATTCCAAGTATCTACATTAGGTGACACATAACCATGGGCAATGTGACTCAAGCCACTCAGTCCAGCTCCAGGGGATCTGATGCTCTCCCCTGGCCCACATGAGCATCACACTCACCTGCACAAGCCCACACAGAGACACTCATATACACACTTAACTAAAAATAAAGACAAAATAATAAAGTATCAGAATTAGAATTCAAGCCTTGGCCTTTATGATTTGAAATCCAAGCTTTTATTGTGAAGCAGCATCTTCTGTGCTTCACGTGGCTTGGGAACCGATGGGTACTAATGATTGAAATCTTACAGGAAAAAAGATCTTTGCCTGGTGCTCACATGGAGAATTTATTATAGTTTGCTTAGCTCCTGAAATGAGAATGTATCAGTGCTTGTCTGAGCTCTTCATGCCACCCATCCACAAGTACTTTGTTTTCTGCATTTGACCTGAATGAATGCCTTACTTGTCCATGAACTTTTCTAGATGTTGATTGTGCTTTAGCCCACCGCTGTGAGGTACTCCAACCCCTGGTTCCTCCTCAGAGGTCAGCATTCATGTGGGGGAGCGGATGCTGTACGAGTACCATCTCTTTCAGCATCATTCCTCAAGAGCTCTGCAACCTCCCATCTTCCATTTGCTCAGTCCCCATTCACCCCAGAGTCTTGAGCTTTCATCTGCAGAATAAGAAACTCTCAGAATCTCTCTGCACTTCAAAACCAACTGACATCGATTGGTTTAAAATTTTATATGAAATTGTATTTATTTATGTTATAATTTTTACTACTTTTAGTAAAGTTTTTTTTGAGAATTCCTTGCAATGCAATGTGTTTTCATCTTGATTTCTTCCCTTAACTTCTTCCATATTTACCCACATCTACTTATTCTCCAAATTTGTGTCCTCTTTTTCTAAATTTAATAACTTACTGACTTCAATTTGGGCTTCCCATCTACTTCTGGATGTAGGGTCATTCACTGGAGTGTGGTCAGTCTACGAGGAACCACATCCTCAAATAAAATTGATTTTTTTTCTCCCTAGAAGGCTTATGCTAGAGCATTAACTGGCTTGGTCATGTGAAGATCTTATGAACGCAGCAGCAGTTGTCATGAGATCATGACTTAAACAGCACTGACATGACCAGAAGATACTGTTTTCCTCCAGTGTCATGTTGTTGTAGGTGGCTGCTGATTTGTTTCCCAGCCACCCAGACTCCCAAATAATAACACAGAAAATGTATTATTTAAATTACTGCTTGGCCCATTGGCCTAGCTTCTTATTGGCTAACTTTTATATATTAAATGAACCCATTTCTATTATTTTATATTTTACCAGGAGAACCATGGCCATCCATCAATGTTCCAGCTAGTGGTTTGCATCTTTCTCTTCTGGCAGCTCCATGATGTCTCTAAACTCTGCTTTCCTTCTCCCAGCATTCAGTTTAGTTTTCCCTGCCTACTTTTGTTCTGCTTTGCACAGGTCTAAGACAGTTTCTTTATTAACCAATGGCATTCACAGCATTCAGAGGGGAATCCCAAATAACCTCCCCTTTTCTGTTTAAATAAAAAGGAAGGTTTTAACTTTAACATAGCAAGATTATATGCAATAAAACAAGTATCAAACAAGAATTACAGTTACAACATTTATATCTACTTTATCTTTAATTATAACTAAGGAAAACTAAACTATCTATTCTTCAACTCCATCAAAGACTCCAGAAGGATATATTACCTAAGTAAACAGGAAGTGTGTTGTAAGCAACTTCCAAAGCTCTACAATTGACAGAGACATCTTGCTAACTGGACAGCCACTTCTATATTGTTGGACTATTCATCTTCAGCCTATAAGCCCATAGTATCTGGCAGAATTTTCCATGAAGCAGGAAATTTCAATGACAGTTCCATCTATATTGGCAGTTTGTCAGTTACTTTCTTGTGTATCCTGCAGAATGTCTGGCAGACTCTTTCATGAAGCAGGAACTCTGAAGGACTGTCTCTTCTTTAAGCAACTTGAGCACTCGTTTCCCTGTGGGTCCTGCATGTCCAGATCATACAGCATAGCATCAAGCAGTGCAGCAAGAGCAGTTTTTTTCTCAAATGGCCAGCAAACTTCATAAGGAGCCTCTTTGATGCCCATCATCCTCTTGAAATAGATTGGTGCTGTCAGAAGCAGATGTGTCTCATTATCTTGAAGACTCCAAAGTTATTAAAATATTTTAAATGTCATATTCTAAAGGTCACTGAAAGTTTTGAAGAATACCTATCTAACTGAAATATATCTCTATATATCTAGAAAACCTAACTAACATGACTACAAGCTTGACTATTATAGACAATCATCTATTAACCTATATTTCTTAATTATACATTGCATTTTTAAATGAGCTACACAAACACAATACCTTAATCAAGAGCATATATATATATATATATATATATATATATATATAACAAAATTGGCCTTAAACTTGTATCAATAAACCAAGATCCATACCCATGCAAAGTATCCATCTCTATAGCATATTGCCCTTTAAATGTAAAGAAACATTTATAAACAATATTTGGAAATTTGGGTGTAGTTCTCTCAAAACTGCTTCCTGCTTTTTGTTGGGTGAAGTAATTTTGGGGGGAATTCATAGCGACCCTTCAGGGGATCTTGGTCCATCAAATCACATTAGTTTGAAATTAATCCACAGATTCTCATCTTCTGTGGAAAAAAAAATAACCTGTTTTCCAAAGCAACATATCCTTAGACTCAAATTCTGAAGTCAAGATACCTTTTTGTTGGTTTAACTTAGCAGTTCATACAATGAAATGTCTCTCTGTACTTAGCTCCTTCACAGTCAAATAATTTAAAGAAAACACAATAATATACATAATCCAAACTCTCTGTGTATTTTTCATCTTTATGTGGCTTATTTTTTTTAATTCTACTACTTTTTTGTAATGCCTGTGTTACTTTCTATGGCACAGTTCATGCTATTGTACCATTCATGAGCCAGACAGACAAGGGCCTGGAGATTAAAGGAACATGTAAGAGATGCAGGTCATTTGTGAGGAGAAAATGCTGAAGGCTGTTTATTCAAGCTTAGGAAAAACCTTATATATCTAGCTGGTGTACAATGGAAATTCCACTAGGAATGTGGGAAATTATCAGGTTCTAAAGTAAGCGAAACCCCTAAGCTAACTACCAATGCAGGCTGAGGAAGCACAGGAACAAACAGGATGTTTTGCCAGAAACTTCAGCAAAATGTTTAGCCAGAAACTGTCCTTAAGATGAACCCCAGGAGGAGGGGTAGCCCTGTGGGCCCTACACTTTTTCTACAAGTTTACTCTGTCTCTTTAAAGACTTTGTTTTATTTTTTTAAAAAACAATTTACTTCTTTTTATAACTCTCTATACTCTTTTTCTTCTCTCTCCCAAGCCTAAGTACATTTATCCAACACCGTGACCAATTTAGAGTTATCTTATGTCTGAATCTTCCTTATTGCATTATCTGTAATTCTTTTACTGTCCAGGACTGCTTTTTAAAATGCTAAGTGCTTCTTAGAAACCTAAACAGTGGCATTGCTAGGGCAAATATAGCCCTGCCTGCTTGCTCTGCCCAGTCCAACATGGCAGAAGTCTGTTTACTGCCTCTGAGACTGCCAGGTGGGAGCCATTTTTACTACCTCAACTCTGATAACTATTTGGCCCATGCTGCCACCAAGTTACTTGTAGCACACTTCCCACAAACCCTTAATTTAACCATCTAAGTGCTTGGCCTCCTGAAAGAGCCAGAGTTTGCACTGGCAGAATGGCCCAGAAAGCTGCCCTTTCAAAACTCTGAGGCTTTTTTTCTGCTACTGCTGAATCAGGAAAACCTCTCTTAAAGGAGCCATGGCATTAATCTGTGCTTAGGTATTTTTTTTCTCTAGAATTCCTTCCCAAACTCTCTCAGGTTTTAAGTGGATTTTAGTTGGCCATATTAGCACCATTTTTTTTTTGTAATAGGAAGCCACTTGTTTGTTTCCCATTGCCCAGACTCCTGAAATAATCACACAGAAACCATATTATTTTCAATACTGTCTAGCCAATAGCTTAAGTATATTTTTGTCTAACTCATATCTTAAATTAACCCATCTCCATTAATCTGTGGATTGCCATAAGGCTGTAGCTTACTGGGTAAAGTTCTGTCTATGGTGGGGCTACATGGCTTCTCTCTGACTCTGCCTTCTTTCTCCCAGCATTCGGTTTTGTTTTTCCCTACCTACCTAAGTTCTTCCCTATTAATAGGCCAAGGCAGTTTCTTTATTTACCAGTGGTATTCACAGCATACAGAGGGAAATCCCATATTACCTCCCCTTTTCTGTTTAAATAAAAAGGAAGGTTTTAACTTTAGAATAGTAAAATTACATATAACAAAACAGGTATCAAACAATAATTATAGTTACCATATTATATCTACTTTATCTTTTGTCATAACTAAGGAAAACTATAACAATTCTTCAACTTCATCAAAGACTTCATAAGGGAGAAAATATTACTTGAGTAAGCAGGAAATGCAATCAAACATCTTCCAAAATGTACAACAAATGACAGAGACAACTGGCTACTTGGGCAATTGCCCAAAGTCTCATTCACAAAGTTGGAGCAACCAACTTTGACGAAGGCCTAGAGTAACTGACAGACCATTTTCAGAGGCAGGAAAATTTTCAAAACTGGTAATGTGGATACTCCTCTGTATGTTGTAAATACCATTGCTTAATAAAGAAATTGTCTTAGGTCTGCACAGGTCAGGACAGAGATAGGTGGGGAAAACCAAACTGAATGCTGAGAGAAGGAAGGCAAAGTTTAGAGAGACACCATGGAGCTGCCAGAGGAGAAAGATGCAAGCCACTAGCTGAAACCTTGATGGCAGGCCATGAGCCTCCTGGTAAAATATAAGATAATAGAAATGGGTTAATTTAATTATAAAAGTTAGTCAATAAGAAGCTAGAGCTAATGGGCCAAACAGTGATTTAAATAATATAGTTTCTGTGTGGTTATTTCCAGGCTGAGCAGCTGGGAACAAACAAGTGGCCTCATATGACCTCATGTCATTCAGGATGGCCTTGAACTTCCTAAGTAGTTGTGGATGACCTTAGACTTCTCATCCTGCCTTTACCTCAGTGCTGAGATTGCAAGCACGTGATACCACTGTGAACATCATTTGAGCTAATCCTGTCATAGTCACTTCTTTATTTTTAGTATTTATGCATATGAGTGTCTGTGTGAGTACATGTGCACAGGTGTGTGCAGATGCCCTCAAAGTCCAGATGAAGGTGTTGAATGCTGAGGGCTTGAAGTTGCAGGCAATTGTGAGCTGCCAATGTGGATGCTAGGAACTGATCTTGAGTCTTCTATAAGAATAGCAAGCACTTTTAACCATGGAACCATTTCTCCAGCCACACTACTTTATTTTTTAATGGATAATCACAAGTACCCAGGATGAGGTTCAAGACTTTCCAAAGTAAATATAAGAAAAATAAGCCTAGCTTTTGCTGTTTCTACTGTACCCTCACATTTCTCACATGGTTTCACAGGAAACATCTGCATGTATGAGCAAGTGTGCATCTGTGACTGGAATTTCTCCATACGAAATCCATGCATACACTGTGCTATCATATATTTAAAAATGAAAATATGCATCCTTTTATTTAAACTAATGTTCTTCTATTATCCTAGATTCAGGGACTCTGGTTTGTGCTGCCATGGCCAGTGTTTATGCAGCACTTGGGATAGGGCTCCGTACACACTGAGCAACCCTAAGTGAGCCACATCCCCGGACCCTAATGAAGACCACTTCCTATCTCAAAGTTCCCTCTATATTTGCTGAAACTTGCACTGCAATTGTAGTATTGTTACTTGACAACATCGTAAGTGATCATACAGTCCCACCTTGGCTGGAGCATATACTAAGCCACATGCCACAGACAGTGGGAAATTCCAAATGTGTCTTCACAGTGTAAGGACAAACGGAACTGGTCTCTGATGCTGTGGGTACTAAGAAAGTCAAGTGGCTTCAGGCAGCCCCAGTCTCCCTAGAATAATTCCAACTTAACCAGCATCCTGGCTACTGGAAGAGTAAATAGACCAATTTATAAGCACAGAAAATTATGGCACAGCCATCTCTGTGACTGGTGCCAGCCAAATAATTTCACCTTTTGAAGGGACAGTAGTAAAGGAAAATGTGAAGAGAAATTATACGTAAGAAGTCCAGCTGAAGGCCCTTTGTAAAAATGAAGCTTGTGTTTTTCATTTTTTCTTGGCTTACAGGGATGCCCCAAAGTATGAAAATGTTTTAAAAGTCATTTGTTCTGACATGATAGTGACTCCAAAATATTTTGTCATTGCAATCCTAAGGGCCAGTTCACCAAAAAGTTCAATAAAAGGAAGAAGAGCCTGGAGACAGGAGAGAACTCCAGCTGCTTATCTTTACGAGGTTCTCTGACTCTATAAAGGATCTCTCTCAGCACTCCCCAAACTGCCTCAACCTGTGACTTGACAGATTAGTGATATTAAGAAAACTGGGCCATGCCTCTGACTTGTGTTCCAGAAGGAGATCCAGACTCTCCCCCACCTCTGGGAGAGTGCAAGGGGCTGGACATGTGTTGGCTAGTGCATGTCAACTTGATACAGGCTAGAGTTATCTAATAGGGGGAGACTCAAATGAGAAAATGTCTTCATAAAATCTGATTGTGGAACATTTTCTTAATTAGTTTTATAAGGGGAGAGCCCAGTCTATTGTGGGCCATGTCATCCCTGGGATAGTGGTCCTGGGTTCTGTAAAAGAAGAAGGCCCCATGACCTCGGCATCAGCTCTTGTCTCCAGGTTTCTACCCTGCTTGAGTTCCTGTCCTGACTTCCTTCAATGGTGGACTACAATGTATGAGTGTAAGTCAAAGAAAGGCTTTCCTCCCCGACTTGTTTTTGGTCATGGTGTTTCATCACAGCACTAGAAACCCTAACTAAGACAGGGACATATATGTAGTGTAGGTAATTTCTGCTAATGAGACACTGAGTGTTTTGTTTGTTTGTTTCCTGTGAGAAACAACTCCTGTGGAGTTCTGTGTGTGTATGTAAATCTCTCCCCAGGATAACATAATTACCTTCTGAAAGAGAGGAGGCACTGGGAAAGTGTGTGTGTGTGTGTGCGCGAGCGCGCGCACGTGCATATATGTATGGATATGCTTCTTGTGCATGCATGTGCGGAACTCAGAGATCAAAGTCAGGTGTCTCCCTCTTTCGCCCTTCACTTCACTCTCCAACACAGGTTTTCACTAAACCTGAACCTCCTTGTTTCAGCCGGCTTAGGTGGCCAGCAAGCCCTTGGGCTCTTCTGGTATCTACTCCACAGCTGCAAGACACTGGTTGCAGATGCGCAACAGCCTGCCTGACTTTTCTATGGTTTCTACTTAGTTATCCATATTCAGATCAACATATTTGCATACCAAGTCCTTTACACACTGGGCTGCCTCTCCAGGCCAGCCGTGGGAAAATGAAGAATATGCTTCTACTGGTCCTCACTGTTTAAGGTTAGTGCCTGGAGGATGAAATATGATGTGTAAAGAAGAAATGGGGCATCCTCCTCATTTTCAGTCAGCCTGTATTCTGTCTCTGTCCTGGGTTCTGACTTTTCCAGTGACCTCACAGGCTGACCATGTGGACAAATCTAAATTAGCACGCACAACACAATGTACAATAATACTTTATTGAGTTTAAGGTGTATTGAAAATATGATAGTCTGATGACAAAAGAAATAGGTACAAATAAATAGCTGTAATCCATGCTCTTTAAGGTAGCTGAGATATTATTTATGTATTAATTCTGTTGGGCTTTCGTACATTAAGGGTTTATATTATAATAACCAGTTTTTAGTTAGGGTCTCACGTAGCCCAGACTGGCCTTAAACTCAGGTTACAGCTTCAGATGATCTTGAACTTTTGCTCCTCCTCTTCCCAAGTGCTAGGATAGCTAGTATGTGATATCAGAACTAATTTATGGCATTATGCCATATTGGGGACTGAATTCAGGGCTTCGTGCCTAGCAAGCAAGCACAGCACCAGGAGAATCATCACTTTATAACGAGTATTGAGTTGAGGACTAATTCATTTTACTCTGAATTTCTCAGAAGCAGTCACCTTGTTCCAAGCACATCTGTTTTATGGGAGTTGGTCCTAGTAAATACTAGAGGAAGAGAAGATCAGAGAAACACAAGTTGATTGATGCCCAGCAATAGAGCCACACTAACTTCTGCACCCTCTTGGCACCTTGTAACAGCCCACAAACTGCAGGGCAAAGTAAGTTCTCTCTTTCTTCCTTTTTCTCTCTCTCTCAAATTGCTTTTTCCTTTTAGCTTTTTATTATTAAATCAAATGTTTATTATTCTGTGTGTGCTTGCATATTTGTGTGTGGGTATACATGTAGAGGACAGTGGACAACTTGTGGAGTTAGTTCTTTCCTTCCATCTTCCATGGGGTCACAGAATCAAAAGCTACGGTACATGCGTGCATTGCAAGTGCCATTACCTGCTACACCATCGTACTGGCTCTAAAATTGCTTATTGTGACGTATTGGTCCCACAGTGAGAAAAGTAGGGAGCGGATGTGAGGACAACATTGTGTGTCTCTGCTTTTGGAATTTTCAGCTTTCTGTGTTAAAGTTTGTGTCCTAAAAGGTAGATGCTGGTAAAGAACATAGCTCTGTGAACACACCCTAAGGCTTGGGAGAAACTCACTAGCTGGTGTTAGACCAAGTGAGTAGCGAGACAAGTTTATGGGAACTCAATCTCGCTGAGATGAACAGATTTTTATTAACATTATTTGTTTAGGAGGAACAAGGCAACATATATTTAAGGAGGTGTCATTATCGTGACAGACAGAGCTTGCTTAGGAAGAGAGCTATTCTGATCTGTCTGACGCTTTGTATTTTTTTTCCTCCTTCTAACACAAAAGGCAAGTGAAAATTAAAATGGGAACTTCTGGAGGGGGCAGGTAATGAGTATTCTAATTATTAAAGACTCCTTTCAAGCCTTCAGATAACACATAGGACTGAACTGTCTTTCTTCAAATCCCATTAAGAGCAGAACAGCTATGCCTGAGATATGTTATGATGGCGTTTCATGCCGGGGCCCCTTTGTCAGCCCCATCTCAGGGGAAGAGAAAGTCAAGTGTCTTTCTGTTAGGTGGGTGATTCATTTTGGAAATTAACTTCCTCACTTTGAAGGTGATGTCATGATGAGCATTGTCCATGAGGTATTGCCTGTAAGAGGGTCTGAGGCTGTCTTTTTCCTTTGCATAAATGGCAGGACAGGTGGCTCGTGCCAGCTGATGTTTCCTAAAGGTGGGGCAAGTAGACGCTTTTCTAGCTTCCAAAGATTTATGATTCAGAAGAATTATTGTATTTTTCTATTAATAGAAATCTATATAAATTTAATGTCAATTACTTGATTATTGAGTGTATTTGTTGCAAGAACAGTTCATCTTCTTGTGAACAGAAATACAGAGTTCAGATTCCAACCAATTTAACACACACATGTCCGCAGAAAGACCCAGAATTGGATTGACTGACAGCCAGTTCTATGCTTCACAGTATAGCTACAAAACCCAAGGCCAGGTCTGCATAGAACTTGTTTGGGTTCAAGCCATTGCCTACAGGTAACCACGGTGAGGAGCTGGAGCTGGGGGGAGGTTAGAAGCCTGTGGATCCCTCACTGCCTAGTTTCCCTTAGTTGCCCAGCCCTTTCCCTCCCATCTAGCTACTGCATTCAGCCCTCGGGGCTTGTAACAAGGTCTGTGCTGCTGTGCAGACAAGCTCTGTCAGACAGCACAATGCAAACACACGGGAAGCACCAGGGAGCTGCCTGCTAAGTGTGACAAAGGAGCCCTCTGCACAGTCGCAGCATATGGAAAGCAGGCAGGGAATTATCCGTGCTCAGGCTCGGAACTGTGCAGGGTGTTTAGAGGGAGCGCAGAGTGCTGGGTGGCTACAAGCTCTTCTTTGTTCCAGCTGTGAAAAGGATGGCTATGGTTTTCTCTCTCTGACAAAAACATTCCTAATATTGAGCAAAGTTTTTCATCTACCTTCTCACTCTCCTGTTTTGCCTTAGCCTTTACATCGCAGCTTCTTTTCTGAATTCTCAAACAAAATGTGACTGCGGCATGTAACTGTGTATATACAGAAGACAGTATATGCAAAAAAGTCTTCTGTGTATGTATAGAAGTATAGATATATGTATATATAATTCTATCTATCAATCTATCTATCCATCCGTTTATCCACCACCTGTCTGTCTGTCTGTCTGTCTGTCTGTCTATCTATCTATCTATCCATCCATCCACCACCTATCTATCTATCTATCTATCTATCTATCTATCTATCTATCTATCTATCTATCTATCTACCTACCTACCTATCTTCATCATCATCATTATCATCATCTATTTACCTACATGTGTGTGTGCATGCATGCACACACACACAATTCTCTCTGTGTGTATACATACATGTGCGTTGATGCATGTGAAAGCCAGAAGATACATCCCTCACTTCTTTCCACCATTTTATTTGTGTGTGTGACAAAGTCTCTCACCCGCTGGGATCTCATCAATGTGGCTAGGCTGGTCAGTGGATCCCAAGAATCTCCTGTCTCCACCTTCCCTGCACTGCACTGGGAATTCAAGCATGTGACACCATCCCTATTTTGTTTGTTTTGTTGTTGTTGTTTTGTTTGTCGTTTGTAGGTTTGGGTGATTGAACTCAGGTTTTCCTGCTTACACGGTAAGTACCTCCCCCACTGAGTAACCACTGCGGCCTCTGTTGATGAAACTTTGATGCTCCTTCTCAACTGTTCTGATTAGTTGTTTATCTTTCCTTAAGGAAACTAGTTACCATCTGCAGCCTTCACTCTAGGGAGGAATCTTAATGCAAGGAAATACATCTTTGTTCTCAGGTATATCTGGAAGGCTTCCTTCAAGGCTAGTACCCTGGGCTTTGGAGGAAGACCATCTGACTTTGAAACTGTCTAGGAATGATGGAGAGAGGAACTCTTCTCTTAAATCTGTTTAGATATGGATTATGAAGTAATTGTAGAACTCATAGTTGGGTCAGACCTTGCATATTTTCTGGTTCTAGATTTTTGTAGCTCAACCATAAAGAAGGAAACAAAACCCAAGAGTTCTAAAATGAAAAGAGAATGTTCCTCCTGAATGATCATCCTGAAGACAAGAGCTATGTTGGGCTTTAGTAGCCTAAGAGTTTTCCCCTAGGAATAATGAAGTTTAATATTATTTGGTTAAATAACACTTAATATTATATTATATTTTAAAATAACACAATAAAAATATTTATATTGTAATAATTTGATATTATATTGTCTTGCTTGGCGTTTGTGTATGTGAGTGTCTATGTGTGGTATACATCTGTACAGAAGGTCCCATCAGGAGGTCACAAATGACATGAGGAGAGGTTGAAGTTGGGCTTTCCCCTTAAATGCTTCTTAATCTTTTTAGTTTTTGAGGAGTTAGGATCTCTCCATAATGGAGAGCTGTCCTTATCCCACTGCATTGGATTACAAGAACATCTACTATGCCTGGATTTTTACATGATTTCTGGGGATCTAAACTCAGATTCTTTTGTTTATGTAGAAATAACTTTACCTACTCACTGAGGCATCTCTTCAGCTCCATTCTTGCTTTCTAGAATTATGAATATAAATTATCTCAAGTGCAATATGTAGAACAATCTAACTGACATGAAATTCCAGAAGTATTCTACATAGTGAAATGTTTTTCTAAACCCCCTTCTTTTTGTCTGTCTCCTGTATAACCCACCCAAACTGCCTATACCTGTGATTTTAACTACCATCTAGCAGTTGATAAGTTCAAATATTTATCTTTAAAAAGTATCTTCTTTCTAAGCTTTAGACTTTAAAACCAAATATCTGTGGGTTATTCTGGCATCAATGTCTACAAACCCTTCAGATTTAGTCAAGCTTCTGCTACTGTGGAAAGAGGGGATCTCACAGGCACCACCCTAGACGGAGAACTCCAGATGACTCCAAGGGGTGCTGCTAAGGGATATGGAGAGAGGAGCGAACGACTAGTCACCTCCAGGGATGAACCCCTAACTGCTTACCCAGCTCAATATGGTCAGTTCTAAAGTCAACGTAATTACAAGCCACATGAAATGGATTCACCATGTTATAGTTATATATTTCTACATATAGGAAATAAGAAAAAATAAAAAAAAATAAAGCAGGAATTTGAGGGGCAGTGAGGGGCAGCATAGAAAGCGTTGGAAGGAAGAAAAAGGAAGGAGATTGACGTAATTAACTTTAATTAAAAAGATTACACACTCTTACTAATGGCTCTCCCTTTCTTCCCAGCTATAGCTTGATCGCTAACAGCCTCGGAGCTGGGGGTGAAAACACGCCCACCTCTCTTCTCCAGGGCGGGGGGGGGCGGCTGTGCGGCTTGAGCTTTGCAGGTCCCATGCATGCTGTCGTCACAAGTGCATGCTGTCATTTGCGCCTGCTTCCCTTCTGTCTTCTTCCTATCACTCTTACAGCTCTTACAATCCTTTTGTCTCCCATTTAGCAATGATCACTGTTATGGAATATTATTTTAAATAGGCAAAGATGTGTTACATTTGTTTATGCTGCAACTGTTTGACTATGTAAAGATGTGTTGCTGTTTCTCCTTGCCTGCCTGGGGCACCTGATTGATTTAAGAAGGAGTTGAATGGCCAATAGCTAGGCAGGAGAGGGATAGGTGGAGCTGGTGGGGAGGAAGAGAATAAATAGTAGGATGAATCTAGGGTCAGGAGCGAAGAAAGATGAAAGGAGAGAGGAGAGAATGAGGGAGAAAAAGAGGGACATGACTGGGTTAGAAGCTAGGCAACCACCAGCCAGTCAGACAAAGGAAAGCATACATAGATCCACTTGGAAAGGAGAAATAGACAAGATCGCCTGACAAAATTGAGAGCGTGGGGTGGGGGAAAAAGGGAGGGTGGAAGGGGAAAAAGGGAGGGTGGGAGAGGAAGAGGAAGGGAGAAGGGGAGGGGGAGGAGAACTTGATGAATGGGATAGTCAAGATGGAGGAAGGACAGAGATGAGACCAACGAAAGAGATATCTTGATTGAGGAAATCATTATGGGACTAGAAAGAATCCTGACACTAGAGAAATTCCTAGGAATCCACAAAGATGATCCCAGCTAAGAGCCTAAGCAATAGAGGAGAGGGTTCCTGAACTGGCCTTGCCCTGTAGTCAGATTGATGAATATCTTAAATGTCACCATAGAACCTTCATCTAGAAACTGATGGAAACAGAGGCAGAAACCCACAGCGCAGCACTGGACTGAGCTCCCAAAGTCCAGTTGAAAAGTGAAAGGAATGAGAATATGATCAAAGAGGTCAAGACCACGATAGGGATACCCACTGAAATAGTTTACCTGATCTAATGAGAGCTCACCAACTCCAGCGGACAGGAAGGAAACAGCAAACTAGTCCCTTTGAATGTGGGTGACAATTGTATGGCTGGGGCAGACTGAGGGGCCACTGGCAGTGGCACCAGGATTTATCCCTACTGCTTATACTGCTTTTTAGGGGACCTATTCTCTTTAGATGTGTACTTTGCTCAGCTTAGATATGGTAGGGAAGGCATTGGACCTTCCCCAAAGCAATGAGCCTGAGGAGTGGATGAGCGTGGGGCAGGGGTGATAGGTGGAGGAAATGGAGGAGGGTAGGGAGAGGGAACTGGGATTGGTATGTAAAATGAAAAAAGATAATGTTTTTTTTTAAAAAAAGAAAAATAAAATAAATTTAAAAATGATATTAAAGGCACTTAAAAAAAGAATCAGTGAAAGTATGATATACAGAGGGAAGAAAGGTCAAAAGCCCCAAGGCAAAAGATAGATAAAGAGAAAGAGGTTTTTTTATTTAAAAGAGATAGCCAGAAATGAACCTACACTGGGGCAAGCATTCCAAACTAATAAGTCTCAGTATCGTGATTTGGAAGCTGATTGGTGCCCCGCCATTGAAAAAGCCTGATCCAGATTGCTGAGACTTTGGACGAGGGATTGTGTTACAGATATGTCATTTAGGGTTGACCAAGCCACAGTCTCTCGACGTTTGCACCAGGTGTTGGTCTCTGATAACTACCATCTCCTCACAAAAGAAGCTTCTCTGGTGTAGGTTGAGAGATACATCAACCTGCGGATATAATGATGTCATCAGAAGTTGGTTTGGTACTACATCCATTTGTCAGAATAATAATAGTAAGATCTCCCGCAGTGTTTACGACCTGCCTAGTCATGGGTTCTTGGTCTTGAAAATGGTATTCAGTATGGGTTATGTCTTGCGGAACAGCCTTAAGGTCAATCCGAAAGTGTCTGGTTACTCATTTTTGCCACCTTTGCGCCAACGGTCTCCCCTCATTAGGTCAGTCATTATACTCACAGCGTTCGCAGCTGGCTAAGGTTAATAATTAGTTTTCTACTATGGTAGCATTCATAGCGCTTTTTAGCACCATGAAAGCTGGCCAGTAAGATGGAACTTGCATGTGAGGACCGGCTTGATTCCTTCACATGCTTTGACTCAAGCATTAAACAAAAAAGGCATCATGAAAAGACATCATGAAATTTGTAGGAAAATGGATGGAACCAAAAAAAAAATTCCTGAGTGAGGTAACCCAGACTCAGAAAGACAAACAGGATCTGTACTCACTCTTTATGCCTTTAGAAATGAATATATGTTGATGCTATATCACGGCATCTACCTTGTGTTGCCACATGTCTATCTTAGCTACTGCTTCTCTATGTTGTTTCCACATAGATGTAAATAACCAATAATATCTGGAGCACTGTGCCCAATTCAGTCTCAGAACTCTCGTCCAGAGAGCACCATCACCACCCTGAACTAATCAGATATCATGTGAGATAAAAACTGCTCACTGACTTGGTGATCCACTGTAGCTTGCTACCAGATCAGGGACTATGCATATTGCGAGAAAAAAACAAACTAGTCTATCTGCTAGGCCATGTGTATTTATATCAACTCTATCTGAGTCTTTTAAAGGAACCATCCAAATGGATTCCCAAGATAGGAAAGGAGGAAAGGAAGTTACTATACTTTATCATTCTCTTGTTATTTAGCTGTTATAAAGTATCATTATAACTCAGTTTCTTCAGAGAATCAAAACCAGTAGTTTTTTCAAAGATCTCTCTCTCTCTCTCTCTCTCTCTCTCTCTCTCTCTCTCTCTCTCTCTCTCTCTCACACACACACACACACACACACACACACACACACACACACACACACACAGTTCTTATGAAAGATTGGCTCATACAATCACAAAATTGTATAAGCTCAATTATGTGCCATATATAAGATTAGACCCTGGACAACTGGTGCTGTAGTTTAGTCTGAGTTCAAAGCCCCAAGAGCTCAGGGAAGCAGTGGTACAAATAACAGTCTCAGAATCATAGAGGAGTGCAAAAAAGGGGAGAAGTCCTTACTTTCTTTCCTGAATTATCTCTCAGTGGATGGATGAAGCTTAGCCAAACTGTTGAGGGCGATTGCTTCCTGGATTCACGGATTCAAATCCTACCTCCACCAGAAACACCCCACAGATGCGTTGGAAAGCGAGTTTAATGTGTGTCACATATGATCCATGTTAGATGACAGTGCTGAGGTGCCCATGAAGGGCTCATGGGACTCTGGGGACTAGTGCTGATTACAGGGCCGTCCAGCACTGGAGGAACTGCTTCCACCACAGGGAAGTAGAAAACTCCGCAGAACTATTGAATACACATGGCTTTGAGACAGAGCTTTATGGGGCCATGGATTATTGTGGACTTCTGGGCCTCCTGCAGAAGTGTTAGGATTTCAGGCTTGTACCACCACAGCTGGCTTACCTGGTGCTGGGGATGAGAAGCAGAGCTCTGGGCTGGCTAGGCAAGCCCTCTACCACATGGGCTACATACTCAGACCAGAAATCATCAAAAATGGAGATTGCCTAAACTCTGCCTCCAAATTCTTACTCAGCAAATTTAAGATGAGGCATTCTTATTTGCACAGCAACCTCGTTGATGCTTATATGAATAACCGGGCGAATTGACTTCGGACACTGTTAAAGAAACGGTCTCCAAAGCATAGCACACATATTCCTAATGCAGGGGATCATCTTTTCTAGTGTGACAAACAGCCTAATGCTTGTCTTCAAAAAGATGATTTGCAAGCTTTACAGCAGTGGCCCCGCTGGACCTCGTGACAATCAGCCCTTCATGTTCTACACAAGACCTGCGGAGCACCAAGGAGCCGAGTGGCAAATGAAGGTGGTTTGGGCTCCATTCAATGTGATGTAGTGAGGCAAAGGCTGCCTGGGCAGGGGGAGTGTACTCAGGGATCAGCAGTTCTTTTTAAACTTCCCCTCTTGGCTTAGGTGAGGCATATTAAATGGATTTCTATAAAGAACTCATGAAATGGGGGTGGATTCAATGTCAAATCCACAAGGAGGGATAAGAAAGTGGCCACACTGGCCCTCGCCCTGTTCTTGCAGAGATCCTCATCAGCTATGTTAAGTAGAAACACATAATTACTAAGACATAATTACTAAGAAGACTGGGTGAGATTCTGCTGCATAGTCATCATTAAGGATTAACCTTTCCCAAAATGCACGTCATACTTCAAAATAATTATCTAATACCATCCTGTTCAGCATGGCAGGAACATAATTAGACTGTATCACAGAGGTTAGGACCAGGATGGCACAGCCACACTAACATGGTGTATAAATCTAAGATCTAGTGTTGATCTCTTGTATGACCTTACTTGGGTTACTAATTTACACTCTCTTAAGTTGTTCTTGCTAGTAACGAATTACCTTTATAACAACAGAAGTTTCTTATAGTTCTATAGGACTGGAAGCTCAAATAGAGGATTTAACATATTTAGTAAATGAGGATGTGTATCTGGCCCAAAGATAGTGTCTCTTGTTGGATCCTCACTGGTGGAGTCAGGGGAATGGTAAAAGTTGACAACCCACTCTCTGCGGACATTTCACAATGATAGTAATTCCAACCCCAAGGACATTAAGGTGCAAATCAAAGCATTTATTCTCTAGACCTCCAAATTCATGTTTTCACATATTATACATACATACATACATACTTATATACATACATACATTTCATTCATTCTATTTCAAAATCCCCCCAAATACTAACTCATTTCACATTGATCTTGAAGTACAAAGCCAAAGCTCCATGTAAATATCACCAGGCATGGGTGAGACATTTCACCATGAGGAAAGTTGCCCTTCTAGTAGTGAGCTTGTGAAATAAAGCAGGTTATGCGAGCCAAACAGAGAAATGCTGGTTACCAGCATGGTCTGAGGACCCCTTAGAGTTACCATGCTATGCTGGCTGTTGTTATGGTTCACAGCCTGGTATTGTTCATGGTTCATGTGTCACAGCTGGGGAGGACTGGTGATTGCTTCCCTCCTTTGGAAGTTTACATTGGTGTCGTCTGGTACCATCAAAGCTAGTCCTCAGCGAGGGGTCATTCGAGCCAGTTTTACCTCAAGGAACTTGGGTCACGATGTTTGAAGTGCATGGTGTCTTCAAAAATAGGGGATTATTTTCTAATTTTGGAGGGTCAACCAATCGGACTTAAGACCTGCTCAACAAGAGGAGAGACCATAGCTGCTACTAGAAACCTTACCAGCTCCTTTGGGCTAGTGAAGTCATGGACTATGGAAGAGAACCTACAGCTATCACTTCACTAAACCAGCGTAAACCCTAATACTACTCCAAGTATTTGTCCTTGTACTTATATAAGTACAGTCCTCAGCATCCATCAAGGACACCTCTCTTTTCAACACATGGAGAACATTGCAGTATACCACAAACCATCAAAACACAGGGTTGTGGAGCCCAGTCCCAATAGATACGTGTACAAAACAACCCCCACACCGAAGACTTAGGGATCATTGTGGAAGAGGGAGCGGGAAGATTGTAAGAGCCAGAGGATCAGTGACTTGACTGTGAGATGGTGTCTCCTAGTAATGCAGACGCTGCAGCCCTAAGGTATCACCGACATGACTGCCTAAATATGAGCTGAATAAGAACAACAGGCATGCTCAAATGGACAAGCGGAAGTCCATGAGGACTTAACCCTACACAAAGAAGCAATGGCAGCTAAGGAATTCTGAGAGGTAGATACAGTCTTCTCCATAGAAGAGAATACCAATTGGTTGTCTAGTGCCAAACAGTCAGTCCTGAAAATTCAAATATGTGTAATATTGTGCATACTGAACAGTTGTATTTATAATCTCTCTATATATCTGTCTGTCTGTCTATCTATCTATCTATCTATCTATCTATCTATCTATCTATCTATCCATCCATCTATCTATCTGCATGTACCAATAATTAGTTATAAAAAGATGCCAAAGATTTGAAAGAAGGCAAGTAGAACTATATAGGATGGTTTAGAAGGAGGAAAGAAAGGAATTATGTAATTTTATTACAATCTCGAAAGTAAAAGAAAAAAATGTAATGATGAGACAGGTGTCTGATAGACATGCCCACTCCAACAAAGAGAGCTAGGAAAGAAGGAAGGGAAAACGCTATGAAATTCATTACACCTTAAAGGTTCAGACTTATCCATTAGGACTCTGTGAACCGCGGCTCAGAGACACTGGAGTGGGGCCTGGGCTTGAAATTTTAAGGAACCCAGACCTCATAGTTTGATGGTACAATCCACACACTCACATGGCTTGCAATCATTTGCTTATATTTTTGTATTAGTGAGTTTCCCTATGACTATCATAAAGCCCTTGATAAAAATAAAGCAGATTATGGAAGAAATAATGACCGATTTGGTTCACAGTTTGAGGGTACAGTTCATGATGGTGGGGACGGAAGTTGGCAGCAGCACGGGGCGTCTGCTCTCGTGGCTTACCCAGTCAGGAAGCAGAAAGATGGGAATGACGAGTCTCAGCTTGCTTTTCCCTTTTATTACAGTCCAGATGCCAGCCAGTGGGATGTCGCCATTCACATTCAGGGTGGATATTCCTTCCTCAGTGAACCTAACCTGGTAATTGCCGCGCACTGCCCCCCCCCCCCCCCCCCCCCCGCCCCGCGCTGGCACCCAGTTCACGAGCTTCCGGCAAGGGGACTGGACGTTAAAATACACAAACACACACAGACAGAGAGACAGAGACACGGGTCATCCTTGAATTCCCCAAGAATGCCCCCTTTATTGTGTTCAGGGGCAGATTATATAGAGATAGCCACGCCCCAGCTAAACCCACCAGAAACCACTCTCCTGCCATCAGGAACTCCTGAAGGTCTCGTGCTCAGAGCAGCTGTAGGCACTCAGATCAGGGGATTACAAGAAATTCAGGATCTGGGGTCTCGCTGCTTTCAACAGGTAATTCCCTCATAGACATCCTTAGCGCTTCTCTCCTATGGAATTTTAAATCCTGATAATTGGTAGTCAATATCAACAACTACAGGCTCGTCTAGGCTGAAGCTGGATTTACGTTGCTAGTGTTATGGATCTGGGATCTTGAGAGTGGCCCTGCCCCCATGATTATGCTGAGGAGTGTCCTCACAGGGGCAGTTTGTGGTGATCTGACCCATAGGTGGTCCTAACACTTATCTGCCTGGACCCCAAGGCTCCCTAGACCATTGGATATCTGTCTGGAGGCCTCACTGGCCTTGCGGCTTATACTCTGCTTTTTAATGTCCACATATCTGCCCAGATTCTCTGCTTGTAATTTCTGTCAGGTGTACACTGAATCTTATTCGACATCTGGGCCCACTGGATTCACACCCAAGGTGGCCAAGGACAATGGTGACAAAATGTAGGGGGTAGATACCTCAGGTAATTCGCGGCAGTGACTGGTGAGACCCTATGATTGTCAGGGTTTTCTTCAAGATTTTTCTCCCACAAAGACTTGGTACTGTGACTTTGAGTTGGGAGGGACAGCACCTAGCAATTCCCGAATACCGTTAGTGTTATTCTTCTATTATTTTGACAGATAACACATAGCTTCTGCCTTGCCCTTTGAATGTTCCCCATAACAATTTTCTTATTCTTTACAGCCTGAGACTTTCCCAGCTCTTTAAGTTCTGCCTCCCTTTTGATTACCCGTTCCATCTGTGATTTGTTTTTCTCTCCCTGAATTTCCCTGTGAGCAGTCAAGAGGAGACATACCATATCTTCAACAATTTGCTCAGCGATATCTGCTGCCAGACGTTCTGAGTCATCACTCTGAAGTCCTGTCGGGCCTGAAGCACTGCAAGATCAATCCAGCCAACTTCTTTGCAAGATAGTAACAAGGTTAGCCAGCCTTTCAGTTTATGGTAACACCCTCATTTATACCTAAGCTCTCCAGAAATCCCCCTCCATTTCCCTCCTCCTCCTCTCGTTTCTGTTTTTGACAGCATGCATACATGCATGCGATGGGATATGTGCATGCGAGTGCAGGTGCCTCCAGAATCCAGAAGAGCGTGTCAGATCCCCTAGAGCTGGAGTTACAGGTACTGCTAAGCCACTCAATGTGGAAACCTAACTCAGATCCTCTGCAAGAGCCATTTCTGCTCTTAACCGCCAAAGCGTCTCTTCAGTCCTACAGAGAGAGCTTTTCTGTCCAAATTGCTTCTCGCATTATGATTCCAACCGCATAACCATGATGACCAAGGCTCTCCCTACAGTTTGGCTTTTCTGAACCTAGCCGGGAGTAGCCCTCTCAGACCCAGCCTCTCAAGAGGCCTCAGTTATTTTAGGTTAATTAATAACAGCAGCACTCCATTTCTAAATGCCAATTTCTTATTTTTAGCATTTATCTTAGTTTATCGTGTGTGTAAGAGAGGTGCATAAATGCACACATGCCACGGCACAAGTGTGGCAGTCATGGGACATCATTTTGAAGTCTGTTATCTCCTTTCACTGTGAGTTTCAAGGACTGAACTGCAGGCATCAGGCTTGGAAGTGAGCATTCCTGCCTGCTGATCAACTTTCCTGGCCCCGCAAAGGCCAATTTCTGTCTTCATTCATTCATGCTGCCATAGTTAAGTATCTTCTAGAGCATGGGAATTTAGAAGGCCGGAACCACTGTCTGGAGAGTTTCTGTAATGTCACTCACTATCTAGCCTCACAGGGCAGAAGGACCAAAAAGGGAAGAACCCAATCTTCAAATGGTCAGGCACCCCAGAAGCCTCTTTTGTAATGGTAAAATTGTTTGCCAAGGTAGAGCCCTTAGCACCCGGAAACTCTCCTGAAGGATTTACCACTTCACAAAGGGGATCAAGTGTTATTGTGAACTTTGGAGAACAGTGCCCTAGTTAGCTTCAGTCGTCAAGATGACACAGCCCACAGTCATCTGGGGGCGTCTTAATTGAACGATGACGCAGATTGGACTGGCCTAGGGCCAGGTTGGGAGGAGGAATTGTTTGGATTGTTGATTGATGTGAAGACTGAGTCCATCATGAGCAGGGCCATCTTTGGACAGGCTATAGAAACTAGCAAGGCATAAGCCTGCATGGAGCAGCAAGCAGCATCTTCCATGGTTTCTGCTTGTTTTTTTTTGTTTGTTTGTTTGTTTTGCCAATTTCTGCCCTGACTTTGGCTCACTGATGGATTGTGACTTAGACAGTATAAACCAAATCAATACTTTCCTTCCCCAAGTTTCCTTTGGTCTTGGTATTTATCAAAGCAACAGGATGAAACCAGAACAGAAATGTTCAAACTATAGCACACACTATGCCGCAGTCCCCCATCTAATTGGAGAGCTCTTAGAAGCGCCCGATGATACTTGGGACTATGCACAAACAGGGTGTACAATACAAATGTTACCTCTTAAAGTATGGTTTATCCAGGCTGTGGAGGTTGCTCAGTCAGCAAAATGCTTGCCAAGCAAGCACAGGATCCTGAATTCAGATCTCAGAAACCACATCATAAAGCCAGGCATGGTGTTATGCACTCGTAATTCCAGCACCAAGAAGGCAGAGAAAGGTGATTTTCTGGAGCTCACTGATCTAACAGTTTAGTCTACTTTGTGAGTTCCAGGCCAATGAGAGACTCAGTCTCAGAAAATATGACTTGTGCCCAAGCAAAACGACCCAAGTTCTCTTCTGGTCTACACACACACACACACACACACACACACACACACACACACACACGTGTACTTACATACATACACACTCATATAAACACAGGTGAACATGCAAACTTACATGCAAAAATATACATAATATATCCTATTTATGCTATTCTTTAAATAAGCCCACCTTTATGTTTTATATAGGTATATTTTATCTTAATTTTTAAATAACAGTACTGAGTTTGATGGTATGTAATGGTTAATATTATGAACCTGGTAGGCCTTAGAATCATTTAGAAGACAAACTCTGGATATGTCTGTGAGCAGTTCTTTAGGTGGATTTAACTTAGGTGTGAAGATCATCCTAGAATATGGGCAGGACCATCCATGAGCTGGGGGCCTGGACTGAATAAAAAGGAGAAAGGGAGCTGAGCCCCAGCATCCATCTCTCTGCTTCCTGACTTCAGATGCTGTGTGAGCAGCTGATCTATGTTTTGGAAACCATGCCTTCTCCATCACAGTGAACTGTATCTTCAGTCTTGGTCAAAATACTTTTTTCCTTCTTTCTTCAGGTGGTTTGGTTGGCTGCTTGAGACACTAATACAGGAAGGGCTTAGACATTGTCACTGATAGGAAGAACGAGTAAAACATCCAGAAACCCTTGAAAGTTCCATGGTTCTGGGCAACATAGACAGTCACTGACATCCCCCTCCACTCAGTCTGAGAACAGTCCATACTAAGGGTAGGGACTGGCTATAAATGCGAACCCATATCCCCTTTCAATGATACTGTGTATGGTTCTCCTCTGCATGACAACATTCTGACACATCACTTTGTTTTTTCTGCTTTCCAGTCCTCCTGTTGTAACTCCCGTGATGGTCATATCAAGATGTTACTTGAAAAGGAGTTTTGAAGCATGCCAGCTTGTAACAATGAAACACTGGAAGATTCCATGTCCTCTCATCTCCTCTAACAGGCATTTAGATATCTACTGGTATCTGTTAGTAGACCCAGAAGCTTCCCAGAACCAGGTACATCCAGGCCACATGTACAAATATATCTACACAAACAGTTTATTTTCTTCTCCATTTAGTACAAGATGTGAGACCGAAGGTTTTTCCTCCAAGAGCCATGTTCTTTAGAAAGGCATAAAAGAACGTATATGAACACCAGACGACTGATGTCTATGGGAATACTCAATGTATATAGCAGCATTTCATGAGCACAGTCTTCCTTTTTCTCAGTTTCCTATAACAAACTTGCCTGAAGTGGTTCAAGGTTGGGTCCTCTGCTCCCACCCTTTGCACATCTTCTCATTGTCATTTGCTTCAAGTCGGAGCCCAGACTTTATAAACATTTCTCTAGATTCTTCTATGCTTTGAGTGTACTGGAAGGCCATATGTATTAGACTGGACCAAGAGACACACAATGTCCTTCTAACTTTCTCTCCTTATCTCCAGATTTTTTTCCTTCAAGATTGTTTTCCCAGTTTCCAAACACATGATTGTTTCATTTGCTTATGTCAAGTCCCCATGACTTTTAACAGATACAGAGCTAGATGTATTTCCCAAATCTCTCCTTTCCTGATGGATGTCAATGAGACAACTTTGGTACATCCACACCTCAGAGCTGGCTAATTACTGAAGAATGGATAGCATGTATCTGTTCAGGTCACATGATCTCCAACTAGTAGACCTCCTAAAGAACTTTTGTACTGTCTATGTTCTAATTAGTTTTACTATCAATTTGATACAGCCTAGTGCCATCTGAGAGAAAAGCCTAGATTCAGGAATTGCTGGTTGGCCCGCTGACATGTCTGTGGGAGATTGATTGGGTTAGTAATTTGTATAAGAGGATCCTATCCACCGTGCATGGCACCATTACTAGACAAGTGGTCCTATGTTGTATATGACAACTATGTAATCTTGAATCTGTGAGCAAGTCAAAGAATAAGCCAACCAGCAACCCCCTCTCTTGTTTCCACTCCAGCTTGTTGTTGGAGTTCATGTCCTAACTTCTCTCAGTGATGCACTGTGCCTTGGAAGTGATGAAGTAAGCTCTTTCTTCCTCTAAGCTCCCCTTGGAAAGAGTACTTTTCACCGCATGAGAGCGGAACTAGAATAGTGCTGTTCTAGCACGGGTCGACAACAGCCTGAGCCACCTTGGGCACTACAGAATCCTTTACGCCACTGAACCGCTGCATCTTGGATCTGAAGAGCTTGCCTTCTACTTTCACCTAACACATCGGCCTCCTCTTGGCACCCAGTACACAATCGTCCATAGATCAAACTCTCTCTCATTATCTTGACCTCAATGCCTCCACAGGCATCTCATCTCTCAAAGAAGAATGTCTTCAATTTATCTTAAAATTGGTCTGAATGTCAAGATAGCATAGCAAAGTCTAAAAAACTTTAAAGTTGAACCGATAATGAATTTGGAATCTGATCAGACTGTGGGCATTCAAAATATATCTTGGGTAGACGTGGGATATTGATGTGTAATGTTTGATTAATATATGTTCTTGGTTCCTGTATCCTTGAAGTGAATGTTGAAAAACAATGTATTCAGAAGCATATGGGGCTGTGCTGGAAACATGTAGCTTTCTAAGATGGTGAAAGTCAAAGACAGAGAATTCTGGATTCTGAAAACCAGTAAGTAGGAGACTTTGTAAACTACAGCTATAATTATTGATTTAGTTCTGCTTCAGACAATAAGCTATTGATTTATAAAAACAGGAACATATTGTGTTGGAGAGTTGGTTCAGTGGTTAAGAACATATACTATTTTACAGAGAACCCAAGTTTTGTTTCCAGTACTCACAGCAGGTCAATTAAAACCACTTGGAACGTCAGCTCTGGGGGATTCCAAACTCTCTTTCAGCCTCCATGGGTATCATCTACACATGTGTGTGCATTCATGCACACACAGCCAAAAATAATAAAATAAATATTTTAAAAATCGTATATAACTTTGCCCTGAGAACACAGACGGTAGATAAAAAACTACTGACAAAATTTCGAGATCATTCCAACCTATTTTAAGCACATGTATATTTGCATTTTACAATTTTTCACTTTTCTAATACTGTTTTCATCTTTACATCTTGTCTCAGTCTCAGGGGAGTCCTGCCACTCACTGTCAAAGTTCTTTATCAGTCCTTGCCTTTCCTTCAGCTTGCATCTGCCCGGATTCCTGTCTTCGTTTGTCTGATCTGCCAGGCACTAGCTCCTTTCTCTGATTGCCCATTTTGAATAGTGTTTGATGTACTGAGAACACATTCAAACTTAACACATTCCTCAACCAATGATGGAAAGCATCTGATATTCTTAAAATAAGGGATTTGTTTAGCAGAATTAGACTTTTTGCTGAGCTCTTTAGGTGCCTGACGAGTTAATGACATTCCACCCTGTGTAGCTGCAGCCCGTGTTTCAGAGTTCCTCTGAGGGCAGAGGGGATAGAAGATTGGGGGGCAGAGTGGGACTTGTAGCTTACAGGGTCTGACAGATGGGATGGGGTGTTGGAGTACCCTACCTGCAGGAAGCTTGCCTGCTGGCTGGCTAGATAATCTAAGGCAGATGGGGGAGGAGCCTGGGGTTTTGACCCCTGTACGAAGGACTTAGAGAGTGGGGTGTCCCACTGGGTGGGTGGTCACTCATCTCTAGATCCTCTCTGTGTAGTCTCAGCATGTGTTTCGAGTTAATGACACTTCAAAACAGATCAAAGTATACTACGTTTTGTTGGTGAAGTATCCCTGGTTCAGTAATACAGATGAAGGCAGGCAAAGATTTTAGAACCCTTTTTGGTAGCAAGCAAACCTTCTCCTTGCTACTCACCACCACAAGTTGTCCTTACCTAATTCATTGAGCCTCAAAGATGCTGGTTTCCATTGTAGATGAGGTTAAGAGTACACACTACAGAAGGGGGTTGTTTGGGTTTATCCAGATGCACCCAATCTAATCAAGAGATATTTCAAAGTGTGGAATTTTCACCAGCTAATGACATGGAGGAAAATCTGGAAAGAGACTCTACTTGCTGGCTTTGCAGATGGGGGAGGGGAATGTGCTAAGATTTGCGATGTCCTCTAGAAGCGAGGAAAGGCAAGGAAACAAATTATTCTATCAAACACTTAGAAAGGATATAGCCCAGCCAACACGTTGGCTATAGCTGAATGAGACTTGTGTCAAATTTCTGACCTCCTGTAAAAGAATGAATTTGTGGTGTTTTAAGCCAAGAACTTTGTAGTGATTTGTTATCAACAATGGAAAATCAGTTCACTGTATTTCAAAAACCTCTTGCCACCTTGGAAATGTAGTCATTATGTAATATATCTCAAACGACTTTCAGCAAAGTTAAATGCTGCCATATTTATAAAGCTAGTGGTGCCAACAGGCTCACGTTACTCTTTGCTTTGGAAGCTTCCAGACTTAGAATGATTGACACCTCTCCTATGAAATCTTAGAACCATTAGTCAATCAAGCAATTAAGCATATTTGCATTCACAAATGACATTTTTAAATTGATAACTTGATGTCATAACTCTTCTTGAAGTCCTTTAGTGGCTTTTCTTTCCCTTCAGTATAATTCCAGGTTCTCAGTACGGTTTACAAGGCTATCCAAAGAGTTAACATTGCCTACTCTTCCATCCTTCTCTCTTGCCACTTCCAGTGTCCTAGCCATAGCATTACTTGCCATTTTTGGAAAGCAATGTATTCTTTCTGACTCCCATATCATTGTAATACACGGTAGCCCACTTTTCCCTCTTTCTTGTGGCTTCCTTCTGTTAGTTCTTGATTCACCCTGGGCACTGTTTTCTAGATGGAGACCTGTTCTTGTTCTTAGCCACTCCCTACTCTCCACAACGCTTGGTTTTCCCACACTGCCTTTGCCCACCTTGGCACTTATCACACTGCATTCCATTGTGTATGTGTGCTTATGAACTATGTGTTAGGTCAAAAGAACACCCCTCACACTAAACTCAGTCATGACCTCATCATCATACAACAAAGAGTTGCCCAATGAATGAAAGAAAATGCTGTGTACCCATGGTCTTTCAATGCTCTGCAACTTTCTGGAATTACAGGCCAGATCAGGTCTAAAGAGTGTATAGTACTTTCTTTTAACACCTTAAGAACTTCTTTTCCTCGTCTTTCTATCCTTCTGCCTCTTTTTCTTTTTACTCTTCTCCTTCCTCTACTTTAATGAATACAGGGGATTTTTTTTTAAAAGCAAAATTTGGAGCAGGAGTTTAAACTGAGACCCAGATGTTCTCTAGAAATCTCATGAATAGGGCTGTGTGAGGCACCTGAAATATACACATTCCTTGTCGATATGTGTGTTTCTGGGAGGGAGTCGCCGCATTTATAATATTCTCAAAAGCCACCTTGGGATTTTATGCTAACAAGGAACAGTGCAGCAGCTGAGAAATTCATTCCAATAAACCTTCCCTTAACTTTTGGTAGCTCCAGTCCAATTTCAAGCTTCCCCCTTCGGGGAGTTTTTGTCTCTAAATTCACACTCAAAGAAAGAAATTATTTCTGCAATTGCTTAATAGGCAGTTTGAGAATGGAACCTCCATGAGAGGGAGTCCAGGATGATATTTATTCCCTGTTAACAGAGGATTTTCCTATGGTACATTTTTTTTGGTAGAAATATGGGATAGTAGGTAGAGAAGATGGAATTTTATATGTGTGTGTGTGTGCTAATGTGCATGCATGTGCATGTGTGTGCATGCATGCATGTTTGCATGTACCCAAATTCATGAAGGTGCCTGCAGAAGTCAACAGATAGCACCAGCTTCTCTGAAGTATCAGTTTCAGGCAGTTGTGAGGGACCCTATTTGGGCACAGGAATGAAGTTCAGAGTCTGAGCAAAAGCAGCAAGCACCCTTTACCACTGAGCCATCTCTTTATATCCTAACTAGGGTTTTATATTTTGTAGGAAAGATAGAAACTTTGAAGATTCTCTTTGTTTCATCACCTGCTTTGAAGAAAAAGTTAGGTATATTATAATAATTGGACTAAATTACAGCCTGTGTATATGTACACTTACCCTAACTGTGTTATTCTATACTTAAAGGGATTCTGGGAAGGCAGCCATAAGTCAGTCACATGAAAAATATCTTCCACCGTCAACTATTCATCAAGTGTAGTGAAGTGGAGAGAGACCAACATGGGAGAGTGGGTTTAAATCCTTTGGCTAAACTGGGAGCAGTCTTCCAGAGCCAGACACATGGTGTGCTCTCCAAATAGACAGGACAGTTGCATGCAGAAGCCTTTCTGTAAACAAGCACAAGTTGTAAACTTGGACCTTCATTTGAAAAGACAGAAGGGACGTCACATATTCCTCTTTCAAAGCTGGAGCTATGTCTCCATGAGCTAAATTGGGAGACTTGAGGAGTCTCTCTTGGTATTAGGAGAAAGGAGGGTTTCTGATTGTTGTAGAAGTAGAGACAGATGAATCCCTGGGGGCTCGGTGGCCAGTCAGCTTTGCTGAATCAGCAATTTCCAGGTAAAAGAGAGATCTTGTGGGGGAACCAAGCAGACAGGGTGGATGGTGACCTGAGGAACAATATCCAAGGTTGACATTTGACCTCTCCACTCACACATGTATATCCACGCTTGTACATCTGCACACACACACACACACACACACACACACACACACACACACAAAGCAGGATGAGAGATCCAGGGCAGCTTTCACAGCTCATTGCATTCCATCAGTTAAATGGCTACCTACCACCTACTTCATACATCTACACTGAATCACGTGTTCTGCTAATCAATGAGATGCCGGGGTAGACTGGCTATAGGGGTCACTGATTTCAGTAGGAAAAAATGAAACTGACTCTTATCCTTTATTTATTTTATTAAACATCAATGACAATGACTGTATCTATATTCATGCCCCAAGTTATGAGCAAGATATCGTGAGAGAGATGGAGATGACGGAGTGCCCATCCCCAAGGAGTCCACGATGCTCAGTGTTCCCTAGGCTCCCTTATAGAACAACAAAGTCATATACTGAAAGTAAGAGCGTTTTCCTCTACCTCGCTGGACCTTTCCTCTTGCAGGGATAATATCCATTTGAATGTTTTGTTTCTAGAATCTGATTATGACTGGGTGCAAGAAGAGGTTGGTACTCTTTTGTTCAAATTCTGCTTTAATAACCATCCTGATTAAGGAAGAAAAATCTTAAGTTCTTTTCTTCTAATTGTGGAAAATTCCAATTTGTCTATAAAAGGAAAATCAACTTCCTTCATATTTTTTTCTTAAACCGTATGCATTCCTAGTCACTCCCTTATTGTTAGAGCCTAACTTCTCTCTCTATCTCCTGGTATCCTTTATTGCTCAGCTTATGGGCTCACACCAAATGTCTCATGTTTTCTTTTGGCCAGGGCTTCTCTTTTGAATTGTGCTGATGCCTACTTGCACTTGGTGTTCCGTTCATTTAAAAATCCTGAACAATTTCCCTTTGGCTCTGCAGGTGTGACCAGTGACTGCCCTCTGTCCATTGCAGTGGTTCGTGGAACATGCTCATAATTAAAAACACGTGTAAAGCCACCGCCTTCCAAGTTCTCTCTCTTTCTTCATTCTGTGCTATCTTTGTACTCAGTTCAGGAAGACCCCTCAAGGCTAAATATAAGTCATAACGTTTTAGAATGAATATTTATCTTACTTCAGAGGGTCTCTGGACTTGGTGAATTGGATATATTCTATTTAAGTATGTAGTAGAGGATTTTAAAAGGTTATAAATAGCACGTTTCAACCTTGAGTTTAAGGATGATTTCCTAGACAGAAAAGTCTTATTTAAAATTCTGTGTAAATTGTAACTTCATTAATGAATCACCCAAATAAGGAGGGAATCACTTTTTCTTATTTAGAAAGTTGTGTCGTCCCATCTTTCAATGTTTTCAGTTTTATTTGTTTGTTCAATGGTATGTGTTTGGAGAGCACATGTTGATTAGTTTGAAAGTTTGGATCAAGGTACAATAGACAGTTTATAATAAACAGCAAAGTTTAAAGGGGACAAAGATGTATGAGTGACCACTTTTCTGTAGTAGAAACTCAATGTTCATAAATCCTGGTAAGGAGCAGATGGCCTTTTGTCCCAGGACATTATCTTACATCCGGGTTTTTATAACATTCATTATATAGTGTTATAATTGTTACTACTCTTTCTTTTCTGTCTAACCATAAGCTTTTTGATTATTGAATATTTTTAAATTTTCCTTGTTATTCATTAAGATGCTGTTTAAATATTTAGTTTTTATTGATGTGTTTGTGTCCGTGTTTGCACATATGTGTTCAGTATTCAAAAAAGCCTATGCAATTTTCATCAACAACTTTGCTTACTTCAGTTAGTTCATTAGCTGAATTTTCCATCCTAGAAGGCCTTCCCATATACAGCCACAGAAGGCATATACATGTAACTGTCCTACTGAGACCACAGAGTCAATCTTTAAATTTTGCTGAATAGATATTTTCAGAGTTAAATCTTGACCTTCTTGTTCACTTCATTCCATTTAAACCAGGTGATCTTGCTTTCAAAATTCTGCTTGAATTATTTCCAGTTTCTCAGTTCATCGCAACCATAATTTATTTTTGTTTTTCTTATTTAGATTTTTTGACTCTTTGTTTGAAAATGAATTATTGTCTCAAAGCATTTTGACATTGTTCTCTTATCTTAAGAGTTTAAAAGTTTTTTAGTTGTATGTGTGTGTGTCTATGTATATGTCAGTGCAGGGGTCCACAAAGGAAATGAGGGTGTTAGTCTCCTCAAGCTGGAAGTATATTCATGGTTGGGGATATCCTACATGTATGCTGTGTTACAATATTGTGCCCTATGCAAGAGTAATTTGAGCTCTTAGTCTCTGCACCCTCTTTCCGGTAACTTCTGTATCATGATTTCATGTGTGTAAGAGACCATCACTAGAAATTGTTTATTTGATTTTCTAGAAAGAGCTTCTTGTCATTAAAACTTTGCATAATGTCTTCTTTTGAGACCAATATTCAATATCTGGAGATGACTCTTTTATGTGTTGCTTTTCTGTTCTACAGTGGCAGAGGCATGTGGACTGGAGTTATGAATCAAGCTAATGGATTTTCTTCTTTCTGGGAGTGAGGGAATGATTCATTTTCTCTGCCTTCTATTTCTTCATAAGAAACACAGATAACAGGACTTTATACTTCAGGCTCCTGTGGCAATAAATCACCTTTCATTTAATTGCTATCATTATTTTGACTGCTGTATTTTGTCAATAATGAAAGGTGGCCACTGTCCAGAGTCCTGAACCAAGCCCATCATGGCAGGAACAAGGAGTTATGTCTAGATTTAGACTAACTAGGGACTCTTAGCTCTGAACAGAAAGATGCAATATGAAACAAAACTGGGGCTGTAGAGATAGCTCAGCTCAAAGAATGTTTGCTGCTTTTGTAGAAGACCTGAGTTCTTTTCCCAAAACCCACTTTGTGTGGTCATAACCACCTATAACTTTAGTTCCAGGGGACCAATGCTCTCACATAAACCTAATTTAAAATAAAACTCAACTGATCATAGATTATAAAGTATAAATGGTGAAAAATGATCATTGATGCTTATTTTCTTTATACTTCAAGTAATTTTATGTTTAATAATTCACTTGTCTAAGTAGGCAGCAAATGTTTATTTGTTATTAAGGATAAGCAAGACAAAAATCTCGGCTTGTCTCTTTCCGGCAATGGTTTGAGTAGTATTAACAATGGTTCTGAAAGACATGTGTAAGATTTACATGGGAGTTTGTTGAATACAAACCACAGGGTACCATTCCTAGACCTTGGTGAGTGCAGGATGTACTCTAAGCCTCTATTTTCTTATTCCTTAGATGGTTTTTGGCCCATTAGTTTGAAACTTCTGTACAGTATCATAATTAAGTATGAGGAAGTAATGGCAATATTCTGCTTGATTTGATTAAAGGTATGGATTTGGTAGAGAAGATCCCTTTCAACAGCTTTATATCACTTAGTGATGGGTAGAAAATATTTAAACATGTGGAGGACTCTTATCCCTCAAGTAAAGGCGCACAGAACAAAGTTGTGAGACTGGCCTGATATCTGAAGTTTCATTGTCAGCAGAGGGATGGTGTGGGAAACACCAGATTCGTTTTCTTTTACTTTTCTAGTAGATGTTAAACCTTGAGAAAACCATGGGTGAGTTCAGCTTTGCCTCTCTCTCACTGTTGAAAGGGCTAAGGCAGTGGTTCTCAATCTGTGGGCCATGACCTCTTTGAGGGTTGAAAGAGGTTTTCATTGGGGTTGCATGTCAGTTATTCCGCATATCAGATATTTACATTAGACTCATAACAGTAATGAAATTACACTTATGAAGTAGCAAACGAAGACAATTTTTATGATTGGGGTCACCACATCTTGATAAAGTGTATTGAAGGGTTGCAACATTAGGGAGGTGACACCACAGGTCTAAGGAAATGTAGGAAAATTTTCTTGCTCTAGCTTTTGATTCTTTCCCACCCCCAGGCTCAACTGTTACAATCTGGAGAGTCTGGAGCCAACATGATCTTCTTTGGTGTTTCTACAGCAATTTCCCAAGACATAACATTTTTATGAGCTGTTCTCTGGAAGGAGTGACTTTTTACAGTTATTTCAGATAGTTCTAGGATTGTCTAATTATAGATCACTCCAATACTTTCCCAGTTCAGGCCTATGTCTGTAGACTCTTCTTCTGTGTGATGGATATTTGACTTTGGACAATGAGGTAAATGAGGAATTTTCTTCCTCCTTTCCCCAAAGGGACAGATTTAGTCCTCACATTATAAAATTTCTAGATTTTTTAATAATGGACTTAATTTTTAAAATTTGAACTTTGTGTGTTTCTGTTCATGCATGTGAATGTGTGCACATGCACACATACATGTACATGTGTCAATCAAAGGACAACTTTTAGGAGTTGGTTCTCCCTTTCCATGTTGTCCTGGGGATTACCCTCCAGTTGTCAGGCTTGGTGTTAGGTCCTTCATTCACACTCAGCTATCTCTTTCTTAACACAGATAAATGAACAGTTTTACAGTATAGGTTATGGCCATTGTCCTTGGTTGTCTTTCAGAGGTTAAAGGAAAGTCCCTATTGCTTAAAACATCATAAAGTTCAAACACAGAACTTGGTTCTGACATGAAAGCCTCCTCCCTGAGGACTAGGTTTCATAATATTGGAAGGTGCTATGCAAGCTATCTATAGAGGGAGACATCTGACACTCCTACGCTGCCATGACAACTATGAACCACAGCAATAACCAGTATGACAAGTAAGCCCCAAGAGTGTGACAGTGGTATTCACATGTGGGTACTAACCAAAAACTGTCTAATTGGACTTAATACTTTTTCAACATTAACGAAATCATTCCTGTGACTGGAAAACCTAGCAGACTACCCAGGTTTAGTGAGGTCATTGATCTTGGAGGAGAATCTACTACTGCCAGTTTAGCTAAGTTGGCATAATTAGTAATTAGATTCTAAATACTTATCCTTTTAAGTATTTAGTATTAAGTGTAATTCTCCCTTCATCAAAGAAGCTTCTCTTTGCAATAGACAGCAAACATTACAGAAAACCACTACTGGTCAAAATACAGAGAACAACCAAGAGTGGTGTTCCCAGCCCCAACGGCTATATCTATAACACAACTTTTAGAGTTAAGATTTTGGAAACATCACAGAAGAGGATATGGAAAGATCGTAAGAGCCAGGGGACCAGGCAATCTGCTGTGAAATCTTGTCTTCTAGGAAAGGCAGGGAAGCTACACCCATGATACCGCAATAGTAGGGTATCTCAACAAGACCTGAACAAGGACAACACCAAAAAATGTGGTAACTTGAAAGGAGGAACTCTCATGGGGTCCTAAACCCCACATAGCGAACTTCAGGCAAGTAAGGAATGTAGAGAGTGGGAGAATTAGTCTTCCCTATGGATGACCCACATAGATGGTTATCCAATATGAAGCAGTAAGCCCTGCAATCAAATACATACAATTGCATACAAAAACACTAAATGGATTCAACAAGTTGCATATATATGGATAAATAACTATAAAAATAAATATATAAATTAATAAAAGAAGAATATATGAATTTGAAAGGGATGAGTCATTGAAGGGATTGGAGGAAAGAAGGGGAAAAGATGTAATTATATTTTAATTTGAAAAAAGAAAAAAGAAAATGAAAAATTTAATAATGTGCTTTTCTTGATATATAACAAAAGCAATTAGTGATTCAGTTGTAAAAATAAAAAAGTGATGGAAATTTTAGCCTATAACACAAGGGAAGCTATGCTGTCTGTCAGCACACTTACCTGCCATGGATGGTAACTGTTAAAACTCAACACAGATTACAGAGACTACTTTTCAATTCATTTCCTGAGAACTATGTGCCCAGGCTGACTTTGCACTTGGGGTGATCGTCTAGCCTCAGCCTCTGAGTCCTGAGATCACATGGTTGTGCCCCTGTGCTGGCTTTCACTTTAGTTTTGAGACACAGCTCACTATGGAAAACATTTACAATATAATGTAACAAATTAAGTCTTATTCAAATCAGAGTGACTTATTTTTTAAGTACAGAAACCCATATCTCATCAATCACATTTTCTCCTAAAGAATCTGCATATTTGCTCATTTATATCTTTCAGCTCAGTAGCTGCATAAATCTTTATAAATGAATATTTAAATTCATTTGTTTTTTATTGGATGATTTTTCTGCCTGTGTGAGCCTTTCTTACCTTTCTGTACCAAGAAGTAAAGTAAAAAGCATTCAGATTGTAATGAGTCCTTAGTAGCAAATGAGTCTGATATGTCCATTCACCTTTCAGACACTACAATTTTCATGTAATCCCAAGTCCCAATGCCTCAATAGCTGCTAATTAAACAACATTTTACTGGGAAGCAATTTCTTAATAACCTGTATTTCCAAAGAAAGTTAAGTGGAATTTTTAAATACTTATTTTAGGTTTGTATGTGTGTATGTGCACACTCTTGCATGCATGTGCGCATGCGTGGGTGTGAGTTTATGAGTGTGCTTGTGTGGTCATCTTTGTGAGTGTGTGTGTGTGTATGTGTATGTATGTAAGTATGTGTGTGTGTATGTGTGTGTATGTGTGTGTGTGTGTGTGTGTGTGTGTGTGTGTGTGCATAAATATAGTCCCTATATCTTCCGAGGCCAGAAAGGGGAGTTAGATCCCCAGAGCTGAAATTACAGGTGGCTGTGAAACAGTCCCCTGTATGAGTAGTACATGCTCCTAACACTAAGTTATTCCTATAGAGCCCAGATGGTGATCTAGAATTCATACTATTATGAAGGTTTCTTTTACATAGAGTTGAATATACTGTGCAGTATCCTTTGCTAAGCTATCTGAGATCTAAGAGCAGTCCCCACAGCATTTTTAATTTTAATGATCCTCTGAAATTGACCATGTGTCTTTTGCTCGGGGATCAGCCAGGGTCTTTTCTCTCTGCTTTCCTGCTTCCTGATAAGGACAGAGACTAGCCACGAGTAACTTTCCATACAGAAAAGTGTGACTGTCATTTGCATTCCTCAGAGACTCAAAGACAGGTTTTATCGTGGTTAAAGTAGACGGTTGTAGGTCCACACCAATTCGAAGTTTCTGACATGAATGGGTGGAAAGTGAGCAGAAAAGAACTGAATTGTGTGATTGGTTCAGAAAGTGTGTTTGGCATTTGCTGGTGGCTCTGTGTTGGGGCAGGGGCAATAAACAGGGAAGTCTTTGACCGAGTGATGACCAATCTGGCATGGCTTCTGCAGTGGTTATTGTTGTCTTTCCACAATGGTTTCTGTCGTCTGGCTTCCTTAGCTGATTATCACACTATTTCGCGGTCAGAGTTCTCCTGCTTTATGTGGAGTGACCACTGTATACTTACATGTTCAGTCTCTTCCTTCCCCCTTTGCTCTGGCTGTTTCTCTTAGGAGAGGCTGAGTAACTCATGGAATGCTAGAGATCAGAGCTCGTCTCCTGGGCGCTGCTGATTGTCCTCAGTGTCAATTGCAGCCTGTGCCTTGTTTGCAGCTGCATCACTATGACAATAATCCCGAGAACAGATGTGTATAATATACCATGGCCTCCAACAGAAACGATGGCCCCTGTGACAAACGTTAGAGCAGCTGACACTGTCCTGTGGTGCTTTGGAACTCAGAGCTTCAACCTCCTGAGCCAAGCCTAGAGAAGAACCCTGAGAGGCCTTAAGATATTGCCATTACATAGACCCAAGCATTACAGGAGTTATTAGCTTTAGAACATACACCATGGTAGCTGCTCAATAAGGAATACAAATTGCTTGTAGTTAATTTGACAATGAGTAGAAGTCTTTGTGGCATCTAGAGTAAGGAAGTAATACCAAGCCCATCTGAACAGAATCATGATAAATTTATTATAATCATTTCTATTTTCATAATTCCTTCCAGTGGAAACAGTGTCCTGAGTTTTGCTTAGAAAATAAGATGGCAGTTTCTCAAGACATTTTGCCTGTGTAATCAAGAATTCGCTTCATTTTGCAGTCTTATCTTAGTTAGACTTTTCAATATCTCTCTCTCTCTCTCTCTCTCTCTCTCTCTCTCTCTCTCTCTCTCTCTCTCTTCTCTGTGTGTGTGTGTGTATGTGTGTGTTCCTATATATGTGTGGTCAGAAGATAGACTTGGGTGTTTGTTATTTCAAAGGTACTGTAAACTATTTATTTAAACAAGGTCTGAAATTCATCAAGTATGTGAGGCCCAGTGATGAATGAGCCCCAGGGATCTACCTGTTTCTGTCTCTGTCTCCACCTCCCTAGTGTTAGGATTGCGAGCCTATGCTGGCATACCTAAATTTTCATCTTGATTCTGGGAATCAAATCCAAGTCTTCGGGCCTGAAATACAAGTCTTTTATCAACTAAGCTATTTCCCCAGCTCTCCAGTCTTGGTGATTTAGAGAATTAAGATCTCTATGTATGGCGAAGTGTTAGAATACTTTTTCCAACACAGAGAAGGTGTTGGTCTGAGAAAGAAAAGATAAAGTATTCAGACAGCACAGAAACTATTGCCCTGAAGGGACACTTGGAATAACGGAAGCTAGATTCCACATTTGGATTAGTATCAAAATAGGTACTAACTATTTTGTCTATAATTTAGGGAGGTTGTTGAATTCTAACAAGGAATTACCAAAAGTCTAGTAAATAGACCACAATAATTGGTTGTTTATGTTTTTTGTAAGAGATAGTAGCTAAGTCATAGGGGGAATTGTCTAAGGTTTGTTTCTTTGTATAGGTGTGGGAAGAAATGGCATGAGCTACAAGTACCAGTGATCCCTCTTGAAGTTTGGTATCTGTGACATAACAGTTCTCAGTAGGGGTACTTATCATTTGTGATGAGCTTTGGAATGAGTGTGTTCTAATCTAATGATTCCAATAAAAAGGAAAACAGAACAGGAAAGCACCATAATAATTAGATAGTAACTAGAATTACATAAAAAATGAGAAAAATACTAGGAGAAAGAGAGATGATTCCAGACAGGAGCTGGACAATAAATAGTCTCTGATATATTGGGGGAACCTGTCCAATGTCAGAAGTCCTCAGCTTGTTATCAAGGCCTGGGTCCTACTCTGACTTTTGATAATGGGCTGTTTCTAGAGGCTCTCTGAGAATCCACACTTAGAAGTTCCCTTAGAATAGGCATACAGTTTGTCACTTTCAGAGTCACTTGTTGGCTTGTGGAATAGAAACTAAAGAAGGGGGTCCCTGGAGTTTCTTTTTGGAGCTGTCATTGAAGATACTTGACAAGGCACTTTCTGATGAGATACAAATGTAAATTTTCTTTTATATCTCTTCCAAAAGACAAAATCTTTTGATCATGAAGAGGTTGTATAGGAAGATGCTGTGAGAAGCCTCTTATAAAACATTGGCGACACCTGTATGCAGCAGGTCATAGCCTTTTACAAAAGGTGAAGCCCCCAGATTCGCTGTTTAGCAGAGTGAGCATTGCCTCTTTCAAAGGGCTTCTGTGCTTGACATGTGTTACATACAGCATGCTACGAAGGCATACTCCTTGAGCAGATTTTACTGTCTGGAAGTCTGGGAGGATAAACGATCTGCAGATTTCCTCTGCACAACTATGAGAAATTATGAAACTTAATACTCAACGGTATGAAGATCTTTAAAACTGGGAGGTAAGGCAAGATTGTTGAGTGCTGGAATTTTTGGAGAAAGCTCATACTCAACATCCTAGACTTCTAGGACAATTAGGAAGAAGGAAAACCCAGGAGTCAACAAGAGTCTACATTTTCCTTGAAATATCTTTTCGGGGAATATGTATTATTTAAAGACATCCAGAAAAGTCAAAGTCATTACGTTTCTCTGTTTTAAAAAAAATCTGTTAAATAAAATTACCATAGATAACTGGACATTGTACTGTTTGCCCCCTCCTGTGCTGAAAAGGGATATGTTGCTAACAGACTGTTCCCCACCACAGTACTTGGAGTCCCCAAAGGTGTTCCTTTTGAGAGAGCAGCTTTTACCAAAATGCATATATTTGCAAGAATTACCACCGGGGAAAATGTCCTCACCAGAGAGAATAAGTTATGGGAACTATTTTCCCTCCTTTATCAGCAAAGCTGTATTTTGAATCATTCTATTCTTTTTTCATTTCCAAGAATTGATGAAAGAGGGAACAAGAAACACTTGGAATTCAGAGGCAAGAAATTGAATGAAACCTTTTAATGCTTGAGAAAGTTCAAAGTAGGAAAAGGGTATGGTCACGTTGACACCCACTCTTACCAAGTATTGATTTCTTTTCCCATTTCAAACCCCATCTGTAATCAGGACAAATGTTTACTCTAACACTCAAACAGTTATTAAAAACCCAAATGTCAGACAGAAAATCGGATGGGCTGTAACTTTAGTGGAAGGCGGTACAAAATACCCACGTGACCCAGGGTTCTGCAAAGGGCTATCTATTCACCAGATTTGAGCCTGTGCACATTATCCTCATCTAGGAAGGAGGGAGGAGATTTATTTCTACTCTATCGTTACCAATAAAACTTTTTCTGCCATCCAATAAAATGTGTATTCTGTCTGCTTGTTTGTTTCGTTGTTGTCCTTAATGTTGTAGGGATGGGCAAATTTGGACTTATCCTATCTCAGTTGCTCTTCCAGTCATAGACAATCAATCATTAGGTGTCTCCCTAAAGGTGATGAGTCAGCGCTCTGTACTTGAAGGGCAGCTTTGCCATGTTAAATAGTTTTCCTTGCAGACCTCAGAAAGTTCTTTGCGCCCCAGAATGTATTGATTTCATTCGATGTGCTAATTTAGCACTTCCCTTGTTTAAAGGCCATCATTACAGCACACTGCACTACCTGTGTGTATGGGTTTATTACAGGAGGAAAAACTTGCTTTCAATTTATTAACAGCAAATGTACACAATCCCCCTCCCACAAATGCTAGCTATAAATCTCCCTTATGTGCCCACCAGCTTCTGTTATTATAGTCCTTTATTAATAAAGTGAACAATTTCATACTCTGTTAATGAGTTAGAGCCTATCTCTTGCTCCTTTTTATAGCTAAAATGTGCTGGAGAAGTGGACGATTTATCTACACATTCAGGTGACTAAGGTACACGACAGTTTTAATAATTAGGTTCCATCTATCTCTATTTTCACTGATGGAAAAATGTTACAGTTGATTTTCTCATTTTCATAGCTGTATCAGAGTTCAGAGAAAACAAATCAAACATAGTAATATGATAATAGGGCTGAATTATAGAGTATCTTCACCCTAAGTGGATTTTTACTGCGTTCTGTGGACATCGTGTTTTTAAAACAATTACTAAGGCATGGGGAATGAATTAGGTTGCTCTTTGTGATCTTTAAGAATGACAATTTTACTTAAGGCATATCTGTTTTTTTATACATGTTTGCTTTCTTCACAGTACATGTCTCTGTTCTTAAAATATAAATTGCACTCCTTCCATGGAGTAGGTACTGCACAAAGAACCTGTGACTGGCTTTCTACTTTGTTCTGTCCATCTCCTTAGCTAGATTTACAGGTTATACAGTATGCCAGTGGAACAATGTGTGTTCATGTTCTTTTACATGGGCATTGTGCTTTTATGTTTATGTGTGTGTGTGCATGTGACTGAATGTGCATATATTTTGTTTGCATGTATGTGCACATGTGTGTGTGCTGCCCTCTACTGGCCCTCACTTCTAAAGTAAATAGGATACCGTGTGTGTGTGTGTGTGTGTGTGTGTGTGTGTGTTCACATTTAGCTGAAAGGAATTTGTTGGAAAGTGTGACTGTATTCTAGATAGCCTATACATGCCTGAATCTTACAGAACATCATGTACATAGTACACATAGTTCACAATAAGTATTTAAATTAATATGTTAGAAAGCTCATTAGAATTTCTTTGTGTCTCTGTGCAGTGTTTAGTACAAAAGTCATTGCTTCTATCTTGGGATATATTAATAGCCTTGGACAGAAAAAAATTACTTGAGAGCAGAAGATCTATATAGAACCTTACATTTGAGTGATCAATATTTTTTTGAAAATATCAGTATGAACCATTTGGTATCCTGTTGTTAAGGATCTAGAAGCAAGAAGAATTGACATTTAGATATCCAACAAAGCCTATATCCAGATGGACATGAATTTAAGATGTGTTTGCCTCTGAGAAAAGCAAGTGTATCAAGGGGAGAGTGGAGGCTTTCATCAAGCTCCTCTGCAGCACAGAAAATTCACCTACTTGAAACCTGGCCAGAAAATAACTACAGCAGGAGATATCAAAGGCTATGTTCCCCAGGGAGAACCAGAGCAGTGGGGCTGGTCAACTGTCTGTGAAAGCATGCTTACGCTGTCTGCAGTGGGACTCTAAGCTGGAAGATGGCTACTCAGCTGAGTTCTGGGTTTCCAAAGCTTCCTTGTCAAGGCAGAAGAATGAAAGTGGTTCATGCCACTTCTGACCCTGGGCTTGAAGAAACTACAGCACACCTTCTCATCTCTTTCCCTTTGCATTAAGTATAACTGACAACCGCAGGCACAGGATGGTGGTCCCTGGCAGACTCCTGAAAAAGAAGCTTTTGCTTTCAAGCCTCTAGGATGTGGTTGCAACAGCACTTAGCATTTCTTACCTAGCACAGAAGTAGTCAGTGACTATTCTGCCAGATAAGGGAGGCTCACATTGGGGACTGGAGAGGTCGGTCCCAGGTTAAGAGTGAGCACAGCTTTTGCAGAAAGCAGGCACTCAGTTCCCAGGAAGCATATCAGCTGGCTCGCAATAGCCAGTAACTCCAGCTCCAAGGGAGTTGGGTGCCTCTGGCTTCTCCAGGCATCTGCACTCGTGTGTACATTACCTTTCCCCTATATATACATAATTAAAAATGGAATAAAACAGTTTAAAGAACACCAGGATAGCTCCAAGTCTGTATTTTTCTCGATGGTTCAGGTATGAAAAAGACAGCCCACAAAGAGACAGACAGCCTATAGATGTACAAAGTGCATGGGACCAGATATGCCTGTGCCTTGGTCTAAGCAACAGTAATACTGCCATTCAAGTGCTAGGGGAAGGAGAGAGATGACGCTTACTATCTCCCGTGATTGTTAACTTGACAGGGTCTGGGCTTACCTAGGAGATAAGCCTCTAGACACAGCGGTGGAAGAATGTGTGGTTTAGATTACCCTCCAAGCACATCGCGGAGCACACCTGTGAGGGTTGATCTTTACTAGATGAGTTGAAATGTGAGGACCCAGCCGAAAAGATGCTTTTGGATTCCTGACTGTATAAAAAGAAGAAAGCAAACCAAACACCAGAATTCATTGCTTCTTTCTTCCTGCCTGTGTCCTTCTGCTTCAAGCTCCGCCACCTTGGTCCCCTAGTCCTGATGGACTGTCTCCCTGTACTGTGAGCTCAAATAAGCCCTTCCTCTTTTAAGTTGGTTTTGTTGGGGATTTTCCCCCCACAACAGTAGGGAAACTATATAAGACAAAAGAAGAACAGGACATTAATTCTCTGTTAAATTGTTTCATCCAGTTCCTACTTTCGTCTGGTCAATCCTCCACCCCTCCAAAATCAGCATCTTTATCCTGAGTAGACAGCATGAGAAATGCCCTTTAGAATATCTTTAATTAATTAATTAGCTAATTCATTGCACTCAATTGTGACCATCATTCATCTGAAGTGGGTAACTCTAGTTGGCTATGTGCGTTAATCAACTCGAAGCTGCTTTCCTGAACACACCCTCGGAAAGAGTGTCTTGAGCTGTGCTGTGCACTGAGCAGCATTTGATGACAAACCAGGTAATAATAACAGGGCTCTGTGAGCACTTTAGGCCCCATTAGGAGCTTCCTATATTCACAAATGATCTGTACATTTTTTAAAAGAAAAAAATCTACATTAAAACCTACTTATTGGGTTAGAAGGTGCTTGAAGACATTATCATTTGCTTCTTTTTCTTGTTCATGTTTTATTGTGCTGCCCAGGGACTGTAGAATAAGGCCATGTTTATTAATCCAATAAAGTCACCTATATTACGATGATCATTTACTTCTGACCTATAAGAAATAGGTATTTATTTTATGGATATAATGAAGTGTTATAGTTTCAGAAATGCGTTGCTCTTTAATTTCCTCTGAGTCTCAGATTTTCAGTTTAAAAAATGTTGATGTAAATCCATTGAATCTTCATCTATTATGTAGCTTAAAGATATTCTCTTGAGACTGGAGAGAAGGATGAGCCATTAAGAGGGCTTACTTTTCTTGTGTTAGACTCAGGTTCTATTCCCAAGTCTGAACAGGCCCACAACTACATGTAACTCCAGCTCCAGGAGATCTGATACCCCCTTCTGGCCTCCAGAGGTACTGCATTGAGCATACAGATAAACCCCCATACATACACATACATATAATTAAAAATAGAGTAAGCAGCTCTTTTAAAAGCTCTTAAAAAGCTCTTCTCCTATTATGCTTTTATTTTTATAGTACACTAAAACATTTCTTCTCTTTCTCTGTATCAAGCACTGCTTGAAATAAACTGGACAATTGCTGAGTCAAAGGGATTTTTTCATCATTTGGTAAACAAAATGACCATAGGTTACAATATGGTTTGACCTGCACATACAGGCAGAAGAGTGTTGGTGATAGCTTCATTGTGGTTCTGCCTCGAGGGATGGTTGTAAACCCCATAGCGCCCTGAGTTCCCTCTGATTCCATATCTCCACTCTACTAATCTCTTTCAACAAATCCGATATTTTTATTTCTCCTTTGAAGATATTAGTAAGCTCAACTTGGAAAAAGATGTTCCTCTTTGTTCTCTTGAGGTTCAGAACATGTTGTCAAAGAACATAGTAGAAATTTCCAGTAAATTTGTGATCATGAGGTCTCATTTCATTTTTCTACATACAGAATTAGGAAAATGGGGCAGATTTGTAATTTGTAAAACTGATCTTAATTCAATTTAATCCAAATAAAAAAAGAAAACCAAGTCCAGTATGAAGCTTATTTGTGGTAGAAAAAGACCCATTACCTACAAAAGTGAGAAGATGGGATTCTGCCTTATTTCAAAGATTCATTGAAATGATGAGGACAAATACCTACAGAGTCCAGCACACAGCTCTTGGTAAACAGCATCTACCATTGCTGTTATTGGCAGCATCTGAACATCTTACACTGTAGTATAAGGTTCCCTGATATTATGTGTTCGGTGTCTATGGGGTGTTGCTCTGAACAGTTTTTCATTCAAAATAATATTGACAGCTTTTAGTGAATCACATGTAAACACTGTGCTGGATAGAGTTATCCAAAAGAAGAGAACAGCAATTGAGAAAATACTACCATAATATCCTACTGTAGGGCATTTTCTTAATTAGTGATTGATGGAGATGGCCCAGACCATTGTGAGTTGTGTCATTCCTGGTCAGGTAGTCCTGGGTTCTATAAGAAAAGCAGGCTGAGCAAGCCAGGGGAAGCAATCCAGTAAGCAACACTCGTCTCTGGCCTCTGCATCAGCTCCTGACTCCAGGTTTCAGTCCTGCTTTAGTTCCTGTCCTGACTTCCTTCAATGATGGCCTACTGATGTAGGAGGTCCTTCTGTATATGTGTTGCTTTTATTGGTTAATGAATAAAGAATCTGTATTTACCTGTGATAGGGCAGAGTAGAGCTAGGCTGGGAAGACTAAACTGAATGCTGGGATAAAGAAGGTGGAGTCAAAGAGACACCGTGTAGGCACTGGAAACAGAATAGCCAGAACCTTGCTGGTCAGCCACAGCCATGTGGCAATACACAGATTAATAAAAATGGGTTAAATTAAGATGTAAGAGCTAGCCCATAAGAAGCTAGAGCTAATAGACCAAGCAGTGATTTAATTAATACAGTCTCTGTGTAGTTATTTAGAGTCTAGACAGCTAGAAACAAACAAGCAGCATTACAACTACAGATTGGCACACGAATGTGGTTGACTGTATTCACATAAAACCTGAGAAAGCCTAAAAAGGAATTCTGGACAAAAAAAGAACAGAGTTAATTATGGCTTCTTGGTTATATATATATATATACACATACATACATACATACACACACACACATATATATCTATATATTTATATCTATATCTCTCTATCTCTATCTATATGATGGGCTCGGTGGCAGTATGCTACACCTCCTTTAAGACAGGTCTTCCCAATTCAGTGGCAGCAAACAAGCAAACAACCCACATTCAAAATGATGGCTTTCTGGTTTGCCATCACGAATGGCTCTGACTCTTTTGGGAGGTTTGGATATGGAGTACTTGAATGGTGTTTGTGTGCTGCACTCTCCTTCTCAGAGTTAAAGTGGTGAGCATGGCTCCTTTCTGGCAGTCCCAGAGCCAGTGGTAATGGTACCTTCACCATTTTAAAAAGTGGAAAGAGGTAGAGCCAGCACCCAGGGATGCTGCAATCAAGCTGCTTACCATTTTAAAAGCTCTCTAGGACAGGAAAGGATTACAGATACACAATAGGACAGATTCAGACATAAAAGACCTCTAAATGAGACACAGTATGTTTTAAAAATGTACCTAGGCTTGGGAGAGAGAACAAAAAGAGGAAAGAGACATTAAATGTAATATAAAAGAGTACAAACAGTCATAGATTAAAGGAGTAAAGATAATAAAATAAGTATTAAAATTGTAGAAAAAGTAATAGAATAAGAAAAATAAACCATGTAAAGATAGAATATACACAGAGAGTCTGGATTATGTATATTATTGTGCTTTCTTTGAAATTTTGACTGTGAAGGAGCTAAGTAACCAACGCATATACTTTAAAGGTATCTTGTCTTCAAAATTTTGGTTTAAGGATATGTTGTTTTGAAAAAGAGGTTCTTCTTTTGTTTCACAGGAGATGAGAACCTGTGGAATCCTTCTAGACTAATGTGGATTGATGGACCAAGATGACCCAAAAGGTTACCATAACCACCCCCCAAAAGAAAAGACTTCACCCAAGAAAAAGCCAGAAGTAGTTTAGAGAGAACTACTCCCAAATTCCCCAAATATTGTTTATAAATGTTTGTTTATATTTAAAGGGAGATATGATATAGATATGAATAATTTGCATTGGTATACATCTTGGTTTATTGATACAAATTTTAGGTCAATTTTGTTATACTGGGTATATGTATTTCTGATCTTGATTAAGGTATTATGTTTGTGAAGCTCATTTAAAATGTATAATTAAAAATATAGGTTAATAGATAATTATCTATAATAGTCAAGCTCGTAGTCATGTTAGGTTTTCTAGATATACAGAGATATATTTCAGATGGATAGACATTCTTCAAACCTTTCAAAGACTAACATAATATGGCATTTAAAATGTTTTAAGAACTTAGGACTTTTCATGACATGAGACACATCTGCTCTTGACAGCAGAAATTACTTCAAGGGGAACATGGGCATCAAAGAGGCTTCTTATGGAGGTTGTTTGCCAGTTGGGCAAGAAACTTCTCTTGCCTGCACTGTTTGATGGATGCTATGCTGTATGAACTGGACATACAGGACTCACAGAAAAATGACTGCTGAAGTTTCCTTAAGGTAAGATGATCCTTCTGGACTTCTGTTTCATGAAAGAGTTTGCAAAACATTCTGCAGGACACAGAAAAAAGTGACTGACAAACTGCCAATATAGGTAAAACTGTCTTTTGAATTTCCTACTTCATGGAAAAGTCTGCCAGATACTATAAGCCTATAGTGAATTTGAATGCCATAATGTTACAGAAGAACTTTGGGTGACTGTCCAGGCAGTGAGATGTCCCTGTCAAAACTAGAGTTTTGGAAGTTGCTTACAATGCACTTCCTGTTTACTTAGGTAATATATTCTTCTGGAGTCTTTGATGGAGTTGAAGAATAGATGGTTATAATTATAGTGTCAGGTGATCATACAGTGTTCACCAGGCTAGGGTCAGTCGGGTGGAGCAGATGAGATAGTCACATTGTTAATAGGTTGGAAGGATAATGGATGCCCATAAAGTAAAAGATTGAAAGCTGAATTTCATGTGAACATGCAGGACGTCTTGGCCACCATAGAGTACTTCTGCTGGGCATTCTTTGAACTTTGTTTTCCTATTTCCCCAACTTCTGTGGTTTGGGGAAATAAAAGAACAGAGAAGGTTTCCAACCTTGAAATGTAATAAAAATGAAAAGAGTAGATTATTTTGCCATCTTTTCTATTTTCTAATTTTGTGTACATCACTGTCCTAACAGAGATCTCGAAGAACAGAACTTAGGCTGCTCAGAAAATCTTTATCTTGAGGAGAAAAATGAAATATAGATGTCTTGAATTGTAGTTGTATTCCAAAGAAAGCCCTCTTTACACATGTTTTGAACTCAAAGATTGTTTAATCTTTGCTGACTCGTGGAAATGAGAGACAGAAATGTCTTACACTCCCTATACCCCCATGGCGATTAGAATTCACATTTATAACTACATTTTTGTTCTCTTTATAGCAGAAAGCCTTTATTCACCTGTGAGAATAGTCAGTGTAATATCAGCCCTAGCAGGTTTCCCTAGAAGCTGCTACAAAGGATTTCTGCCTTTCCAGGAGCTCTGATAAGTGTCCTGGTACATGCTCTGGGCATTGCAAGTAATATTCCCAAGGAGAAAGATTTGGGACTGCCACTCAGCTGTCACTCAAATTTTTCTGAACACTGCATAACTGAAAATCCCCTCACTCTAAGAAGAAAAGCTCATCACTAAGCAAAAACATCAAATGGGGGCTGGAGAGAAGGCTTAGTGTTTAAGAGTGCATATTTCTTTTGACCAGGATTCATTCCAGGTAGCTTGGAACATCCTGTAGTTCCAACTTCAGGAGATGAAATTGGATGACTTCTTCAGACTTCTGTGGGTACCCAAACACACATGTATACACATAAATGTTTAAATATATACATGCAAATAAATAGTAAAAGCAAATCTGAAATATTATGTATGTAACTACATATTTTTGGCAGTACATATAACCCAAACCATGAAAGTTTATGCTTTTAATTACTTACTTAATGTTTGAAGGTGAGAGAGCCTTCATTAGTAAGAATTTAAGAACTCAGGATTGGCTGAAAACATGAGCGAAACAGTCTCTCTTTCTCTCTCTCTCTTTTTAAAGGTATTTCTAGCCACATGGTTGATGACACAAGCTAGTACAAAAGGAGAGAAAAAACACAATTTCAGGCTGGAGAGATGGCTCAACAGTTAGGCTTAGCACTGTGTGCTCTCCCAAAGGTCCTGAGTTCAATTTCAAGCAACCACCATGGTGGTTCACAGTCATCTGTAATGAGATCTGGTGCCCTGGTCAATCATCCTCATCAATTTAGACCATGAAACCCAATATGTACAAGTTCAACAGAACCACCATTTATGAGCTGCCCATGCATGCTTCCATAGTTAATATCACCATTTTAGACTTTATTTTTAATTGTTGTTGGTGGTGGTCATAGTGATATGTGCCTAGGCATATTCCTAAAGACATTAACATTTATAGAACAGGTTCATATATTTTACAGTGAGTTCTAAGGATGGAACTCAGGTCATGAAGTTTGGATGACACACAGTCTTATCAGATAACCATCATTCTGGTTGACATTTTAAAGATAAAAATATTGTATACATGTATCTATGTTAAAGAAATCATGATTTGCTTTTGACAGTTGGACTTGATATAAAAATGTAAAACGTATGTATCTGTTTTCAATCAAATCACCAGTATTTTCTCAGCTTATTAACTGAGTGTTTTGCTCCCCCAAAACTGCTTATAGTTTGAGATTCTAAATTTCCCTAAAGATCTACAGTTTTAAAAAATCTTTTATTATAAGATCGTTAATATTTTAGAGATTCATTTCTAAAAATAAGTAAAAATTATCCATAATGTTACAGGTCTACTTTGATTAACATGAGTGATTTTTCTCTCAAAAAGATGTAGATTTAAGTCCGTAGTTGGTAGTACATACGTTCATCAGAATGAGATGGTAGAATCACAAATTCAGTTAATCTGTATTTTATACCAAGTTCAAGTTCAGTTTGGGCTAAGTAGATTATGTTACAACCAACCAAATAAATCATGGGTGGATGTTTATTTTCCATCAGGAAGAAAGCATGTTAAATTCCACGGCTGTGTTATTGGTCAAAGTGGAAGAGTCAGAGCTTCAGCAGTGGAATGTGTGTCTTCCAAGCTCTCGTCTGTCTGTCTCATAATTTCCTTCCAAAAAGACAATGAAATCGAGGGACTCAATCCCAAGGGAAAACAATGCCATTGAAATGTTCAGTGTTCTGTACTTGTTTTTCTTTTAGCTGGAGAATGGGTAATTCTTTTCAGATACAATGAGGTTAGGTCCTTATTTTAAATATATACGATGTTCTGCATGAAAAGCTACTTATAAGTGAGTAAACAAAGGCCACTTACAAAGTCACTTGGCAGTTCTCTCGCCCAATGGGAAATCAGTGCTTCAGCTTACAACTGAAAGAATTGGTCCCTTTCAACAATGGATTGGTGAGATTATTTTAAGGTCAACACAAAAAGAGGCAAGCATTGTTTGTACATATTACATAATCACCAGTAAAGAATTTTCCACTGTATCGACCGAATTAATTGATTAACAGCTGGGCTGAGTGTTCTGTTTCCATACGATGACCTTCCAAGCATAGCCCATACATGGAGAGCCGAAGGGCACCTTCCAGAGACTTTGTTTTATGAGGGGATGTGACCCTATTTTGGCAGAAACCTAGGTTGCTCCCTTTAATATTGCTAATTGTGACTAAGCGTGTGTTCTCCTTTTATATCTGAATTATCACTGCTTGTTATGTATCTCTGAACGCCTAGAGAAATGACATTTCTAAGAATAAGAATAACACTCCCTCAGGATCTAGAGATTGGCCAAAAAGCCTTTCTTTCATCTCCTGTAATTTTGGACTCTAGGCTGAGTAAGCTCTTGGCCTGGTTTCAGGGGCTGCCTCTATCACAGACATCACACGTCAGGAGCGGACAGCAAAGGAAAGATTTTACAGGGTATTTTAGAGACCTCCACATATTTTGATATTTTTTAATCTCTTTTTCCAGACAAAACATCTGAACAAATGAATGCAGTTGTTCCCCTTCAATTGAACAAATCTACAAGCCAGGCCACATACTTTCAAAGTGAACTCATAGATTAAAAGAAGAGTAGAGTTATGTTTTCCTCTGGCTCTAGTTGTAGAGGCTTCATCTCCCCTTGGACCCACGCATACGTGTCAGGAATTGGTAATCAGTTCGTTGTTATCAACTCTCTTAGAAGAATTCATTAATTGTATAACATAGTGTCTCTTCACAAGGAATATTTTTGCAAACCCTTTCTTGTGTTATTCATCTCAAGCCTGCTTGACAAGCAATAGGATTCTTGGAGAATAGGGTTTTGCAGGATGAGCCTATTCCTGTTTTCAACAGTCCATGCATCTCACCCAGCACCATCAGTAAAGCAAATAATAAACCGCTCTCAAGGAAACCTGTAAAAGGCTTTCCTCCCCAGCCTCACTCAGAACAAAATCACCCCCAAGATGTACACTCATCAGCAACCAACAAAAAAATCATAAATTATCATGGCTATTAACAGGTTACTTCACAGGAAGGTCGATTAAGATGTCCGACAGTGAGTTAGGAAGTCCCAAGTTTAAATCTAAAATTGTGGATACACTAATCTTAAAGTTTAATGTTTAAATCAGTGAAGTGGGACTAGAAGGTGCTTCCACGTAGAACTGACATTCTAATTGCATGAGATAATTTTGCTTAAAGATGATACACAGCATCAAGTATTGATTGACGTTTCAATCAACTCTATCACCTGCAATACTTTTTTAAAGGTTTTATGTGGTATGTATTAATTATACATAAAAATAGATTTCATTGTGACTTTATATGTGTGTAATGTATTTTTTTAATCATATTCATCCTTCTTACCCCCCTTCCAATCCCACTAATCCCTTCCCTCTTCCCAATGAGTCCCATTTCTACTCTTGGGTTATTATTATTTATTAATTCCTTTATAACACCTGGGTATTCCTGCCTAATCATTAAAAGAAAGAGTCAAAGAGAAGTTATAGTTGGGCCAAGAACTAATACTGTCTGCTATACAGTTATTTTTTAAATTCCGTAATAGATTCTTATGTCCTCAAAAGCTGAGGGAACACAAAAGTTGTTCATTATATGGTGAAAGAGTAGAGTTAGGATGGCTGGAAAAATGGCTCAGCCGTTAAGAGCACCGGCTGCTGCTTTTGTAGGGAACCTGAGTTCTAGTCTTGGCACTCACAGTGGCCTTTAACTCCAACTCCAGGGCATCTAATCCCTTTTTCTGTCTTCCTTTGGCACTATATTCACATGCACATAACTGCACACATGCACAGAAGTTAAAGGAGTAAAAACTGAAGTATAAAAGCATTAAAAATAAAGAATTAAGTTGGGGGAGATGTGGTTTGAAGCAAACTCACCAACATCTGACATAGGAAGAGCATCTCACACTTTAATTCCCACGTAGATCTCATATGGAGTGTTACAAAATTCAACGCTTAAACAGTCTAAAAGAGTGTAGGTGTTCTGCACTACTAGAAGCTTCTAGCTGGAGCAGATCACACTGGCAGGAGGCCCAGAATTTAACTACCAAAGGCATAGACATGTGAGGTTTCCTCTATAGAAAAAGAGACTTTGGGTTTTTCTGGAAGGCTTCCCAGTGGAAGAAGGGTATCAAGTGACCTACTGAGCTTAAGTATTTTGTTTATATGTTTGGGGATCTTTTCTAGAAACACATATGCTAATTTGATCATACCAAGGAAAATAATGTGGCCTTTAAGAAACCAAAAAAGAACACTAATCCAGATTAAGCAGAAGGTACACTGCACTGGGAATTCTGCATGTCTCACCGTTTCCTGTCTCTTTTTTCTTTCAGTTTTTCTTAGTTAGAAAAAATTTTGACTTTTCTATTCTGGAAGACTGAGAACTGAAACAGACACCACAATAGTATACCTCCCAGGGCAAGAGTGCAAGCTAGGGATCTTCCAGATTTTTGCTCTTTTCCCAAAAGGGCATGGGGCTTTCCAACAAATAAATTAAGATTAGGGGGATACTTTCGATATTTGTTTTTTTACCCTTTAAAATGTTATGTTGTATTTTATGTTATGCCTCCAGCACAAACAATGCTGCCAGCCTAATGGTTTCATTTCTCTCTCTTTATTTAAGGTTTATATTTTTTATTTGTGTTTATATGTTTGTATCTGTGTGTTTGTGCCACATGCAGACAGGTACCTACAGAGGCCAGAAAAGAGTGTCCGATCCCAATGGTAACTAAACTGGAGTCCTCTGGGAAAACAATAAACCACTGAGCCACCTTTCCAGCATTGCATTTTCCTTCTTGATACATTTGTTCCATGAAGAAATTAGTCAACAATAACTTGTAAAATAATAAAGAATGCAGTATGAGTAACTCAAGCAGGCGTCCAGTATATTATTGTCATTACTGTCTTCTTAAAATATATTATATAGTTGATTACGACCATTGTCAGGGGTCAGTCAATAAACTACTGAGGCATCATATCAATGCTTTTGAGTTATGATGATGTTTTCCAATCAGGGATGTAGCTGGAAATTCCACAAGAAGTTGAGAACATGAACGTCATAAAAACGATTAAAACGGAGGAGGCATAATTATGGAACGTCATTGACTGCACAGTTAATTTGCAGACTGAGACACAATCCAGTCCTCTGCCGCCAAGTGCAGGAGGCTAGTGTTGAGAAATACAGGGAGATGATTGTAATTTTCACACCGATTAAAATGATCAGTGATGGAGAGTGGAGCAAATAGAAGAGGCTCTCCATCCAAATTCTAAATTCATCCTCATTTGGTGGGCTTGTGCTCTGGGTCTCTATACTGTTCTCCAGCATCACTGATCAAATAAAATTTAAAAGCACCCACCAAATCCAATGGTATTGGTCACAAAACAAATAAAGCATGACAGTAAGGATGTTATCTCTGGGTGACCTCGAATAATGATCTTGTGCTCAGGTTTCTCACCTATAAAATGGGAGAGTTGCACTGAGTACTAGTCCATGTGCATGATGAATAAGAAGCAAATCTGGGGAGCTGGGGAGGGTGAGTATTCAAAATGCAGAGTTTTTTGGGCCCTTCTAATGCTTGCTGAGTAGAATACTCAAGGATAGGACAAGCCTAAGGGCTAAGTCTGGAAAGTCTGTGTTTTTGTTTTGTCTTTTTTAAAATACCGATTTTTTTCTTTCCTTTTTTTTTGGGGGGGGCAGAACTGTAGGTAGCTAGGGCTGGACTCAAACTCTCCATCTGAGGATGATCTTGAACTTCTAATCCTCCTGTCTCTACCTCCTGGATGCCAGGATTATTAGTGTGATTCATCATGCCCTGTTGTTTTATGCAGTGTTGGGAATAAAACACTCTTAACAATCCAGCCAAATCCTTAATCTGAAAACATGCTTCAGAAGGCTTCTCAGATGGTGCGTGCTCACTCAGCCTTTTCTCCCCAAGATGAAGAACCCCAAGGGTAAAAAGCACTGAAAATCATCTTTTAAATTTCCGTTTTGGCCCACTTATCCTAAGGTTTTCATGCATCAGCAGGGTGGTTACTTAGAAACAGAGGATGACTGAAGGGGAGATTCTTTGGATAGCCATGATGGTATCCTTACATTAAGCGTGCTCAGTGAAATGGCATTCACACAGTGGCTAGTCTCCAGGATTTGCCTGGTTCTTGCCGCACCTCACCTTTGCCTCTGGGAATGTCCCTCCATCAGTGCAAAGCCGATTTGAAGGCAGAGTAGAGCAGGGGAAAACACTTTATCTGTTCATATGAATCTTGGTCTGCAGTCATTCAAACACAATTAAAAACAGTAGGGTTTCTCAGTTAACATTTGGTAAAGCTCGCAAGACAGTGTTGTTTTGTTTAGTGCTTTGAACAGCCTGTGGGAGCAGAGGCATGCTTGATAAAAGTATTGTCTTAAATCTACAAATTTGAACCCTCTGATGGCTGATGCGCCAAAATTTTAGTTCTGAAGCACTTTGGGCTAAACTCTCTCAGGTAGGGGCTCTGCATCCCCCCTTTTTCTATTAAAAATTTCCACCTCCTCCCATTTCTCTCCCATTCTCCCACCTCCCCCTTTTCCTCCCTCTCCAGTCCTAAGAGAAGTCCTGCCCTGTGAGAAGTCAAAGGCCCTCCTCCTCCACCCAGATCTAGGAAGGTATGCATCCAAACAGACTAGGATCCCAAAAAGCCAGTATATGCAGTAGAAACAAATCCCAGTGCCATTCCATTATCATTGGTCTTTCAGTCAGCCACCATTGACAGCCACATTCAGAGAGTCCAGTTTAATGCTCGTTCAGTCCCAGTCCAGCTGGATTTGGTGAGCTTCCATTAGATCAGGCACACTGTCTCAGTGGGTGGACGCACTCCTCGCAGTCCTGACTTCCTTGCTCATCTTCTCCCTCCTTTTGCTCTTCATCTGGACCTTGGGAGCTCAGTCCCATGCTCCAACGTGGGGCTCTGTCTCTATCTCCATCCACCACCAGATGAAAGTTCTATGGTGATATTCAAGATATTCATCAGTGTGGCTATGGGACAAGGCCAGTTCAGGCACCCTCTCCTCTGCTGCCCAAGGACCTAGCTGGGAACATCCCCTTGGACACCTGGGAACTCCTCTACAGCTAAGTCTCTTGCCAACCCTAAAATGGCTCCCTTAATTAAGATATCTTCTTCCCTGCTCCCATACCCACCCTTCCTCCATCTCAACCATTCCACTCCCCCAAGCTCTCCTCAATCCTCCCCTTCTCCCTTCTCTCTCCCCGTCTCTCTTTCCCTCCACCTCATCCCCATCCCCACCCCCATGCTCCCAACTTTTGCCTGGCGAGGCGATCTTGTCTACTTCCAATTTCCAGGAGGATAAATATTTGTTTTTCTTTGGGTTCACCTTTTTATTTAGCTTCTCCAAGATCATGAACTATAGGTTCAATATCCGTTGTTTATGGCTAGAATCCACTAATGAGTGAGTACATACCATATTCATCTTTTTGGGTATGGGTTATTCATGCTACTTTATCAAAAGGGCGGTAGTCTTTTCTTGGAAGATATTGTCAGACTTAGAAGTGCTTTTGCCTCAATGAGGATTAGAAAGGCGTTTTAGAAGTTTTATTTTAGGGAAAAATATAGAAACTCCAATAAATAGGTAAGACAATCTTCTTCTCACTATTTCCTTACCTTGCCAATTCTTGGTCTACTTAGCCCATATCTATATGTAATGAGTTTTCCAGACTTGCTGATATGTGTGTATGTCCTTGACAATTGTTCATTTCCTCTTTATAAGGTGTGTGTGTGTGTGTGTGTGTGTGTGTGTGAGTGTGCGTGCGTGCGTGTGCGTGCGTGCGTGTGCAAGCATGTGCCGGTGCCCTCAGAAACCAGAAGAGGGAGTTCGACCCTTTGAAATAAGTTGCATGCCATTGTGTTCTCAGCATAGATCCTCTGCAATAGCAATACACACTCTTAATTGCTGAGCCGTCTCTCTAGCCCCTTGCCACGCTTCTTATACTTGAGTTGTGTTATCTTTCGGTACCTGTAACCCATGAATGTGCTTACTGACCTCCTATGGTGTCTGCGTCTGCCATTCTTGGTCTCAAGGACAGAGTTTGAATACTTTTTGTTCCTCTTTTTTAGCCCTTCAATTAGATAGACTTTTGATTGTGTTTGCTCCTCAGGAAATGGCTAGCTGAAGAATATTCCAGTTTCTGGCGTTACATACCTGCTGGCACGACCCATTTTTCTTCCCACCCTTATTACTAGCTATGTTTCCAACATTTCTGTGTCTGTATGGAAATGAGAATTGTGTATGGGGTTTGTCTTATTCAAGATGTGTCAGAGGGTGCTGAAGTTAGTACTAGACTATGGCCTTATCAAGCTTCACTGTTCAAATGGACTGCTTGGGGACCTTACAGATTCTAATGTAGTGGGTCTGGGGAAGCCTTCATAGCAGACTCCTAGTTGGTGTCATCCTGCCAATGTATGACCAGCTATTCACAGCATTGGTTTAACTTATCCTCGAGGAAATGTCACCTAGACCAGGGGTTGAATAGGTAGACAAACCGTGTAAGTCTTTGTTATATGTGCTTGTCTCTGTGTGTGGGGGGGTGTTCAGTGCACAGCATGTCTTTACTTCCCCTCTCAGTTGTTAGATCAAAACTATAATCAGAAATGACCAATATTCCCAGGAGACAAAAAAGACTCCTGGTCCAGAAACTCTGGTATAGGCATTCTTAGGACTCTCTCAACTGAAATGTTTGGTTTCTATGAGCTTAACGATTAAGTGGTGCTTTGTGATATGGGAAATCCGTGTCTCTGTGCCTCGCTTTCCCTCTATAAAATGACATAATGATATCTACACTAGGCGTTCACAGTTTTGCTATAAAGAAGAAATGGTTAGATACCCATGGAATGCTTAGAACTGCATGCATATCCATGCCAAGTCATCAGCAAATATTAACAATATCCTCAACATTTTTCTCTGCGCTGGCCTTTTCTTCAAAAGATGTTAATTTGCCATCGACACACACACTTTGATCAATCAAAGGAAAATACGTTTTGTATATTTTTGAATTAATGAAATGTGTAGTTAATTTATCTATCCAAATTATGAATGGAAGAAGAACCCATTAAATATGCATCTTAGCATCCTTTATTGGGTTATTTTAATTGTGATCCAGAATTTAATGCCTAATTAATTCTACTTAAACTCCATGCATTTATGAAAATGGGAAGATACAGCATATGTACCTTACGCTTCTAACAGAGCAGCAGATGGTCTAACCTCCTTCCTCTGACTCGACAGACTCTGCGATGGCTCTGTGACCCCCTACAAACTCTCTTAGATGGGGTATTGTTAGCCAATTCTTTGAAAATTTAAGGTTTAACTTTTCAAGATAGATTTAACTGATGTTTGCTTTTCTGGCAGGGAAGGTGGTTTAAAAGAATGAATTCTCCCTTCCTGCTGTATTGGGGTTGACGTTACCCTGTGATGTTTGAGTAGCTGAAGAAAGGTTAAACTATCCTGCTAGATGAAGCGTTCACAACTGTGGGTGTCTGGTCTGTGGTTGCTTTGAAACGCAAATCCCTGAGTAGGGAACATGGCAGTGTTAACAGAACCAGTGTTGATGGAGCCTTGTTCTGTGTTTGCTGTAGTATTACTCTCAAACATGCCTCCAAAGAGTCTATAGCCAATCTGTAACAAGTCATTCAAGTTTCCTAGATGATCTCAGGCTTGCATTAGTATAGCTTAACTCTTCTAATGACCTGCCATATAGGAAGCTCTGGGTCTCCTTCTCGAGACAGAACTGAACAGCTCCTGGTAGTCCTTGCTTTGTCACTCAGCTCACCTCTTAAGGCACGGTGTACACATTCCCTCTGGTTGCAATAAGCATGCTAATATTTTCTAGATTCACAGGAATACGACTTGATTGCATATGAAATATTGCATACCCCACACCCAATTAAAGCCACCTTTATACTTGGTGAGACTTGTTGAAAGATTCTGCTATTGTCAGTCAATGGCGGTGCCAGATAGCACACAGTTTACTTTGGAGAATACTGTTGAACATGCTATCTGATTTATTGGTTACATGTCACTGCTGATGTTGAATGAATTTTCTTCAGAGTTCTGGGTCTCTGAACCAGTGAGGTGTGTAGAGCATGATGATTTGCATTATGTATCACTGTGTTTGGGGCATATTTACACAGTGGTAGAAAAGCTGGTAACTGGAGGACACAAAGTCTACAGGCATTTATTTTTATGTAAGCAAATGGGTACATAGACAGAGTTTAAAATTGTTGAAGGAATCCTGCACTTGGTGTTGAAGTCTTGGATAGCAAAATGGGGTGACGCTAGTTTGTCTCATAGTGGCGCTGTCTGCCTTTAGCCACCGTAGGTACAGCCAGAACTTGAGTGCGTAATTTAGACCCGTTTTGTGCATTTTACTGATCTGTTCCTCGTTCCAATGCAATATGCTTGTGCTTGCCAGTCTCTGTTGTGTGTGTATGATGTGCATATGCTCAAGTGTATAGGTGCATCTGTGTGCCTGTGTGTGGGTCAGAGGGCAACTCAAAATGCTGTTCTTCAAGCACTATCCCCTTTCTTTTGAGATAGGGTCTCTCATTGACTTTGAACACACTGAGGAGGTGAGGATGCTTAGCTAATAAACCTTAAGGATCCTGCTGTCTCTACTGCTCTAACATTGGAATTACATACGTGTGCTTCTACTTTTAGAATTTTTACATATGTTTTGGCTATTGAAATTGGGTCTTTATGTTTGTATAACAAGCACTTTATAGATGGAGCTGTCTCTCCAGCCTTTTACCCCTATTTTATACTTGAGTGAGTAGAGACCTGAAGGGATTGCCTATCTATAAGCGACTGAGGAAACATTAGGACTGACGTATTTACATTCCGTAGCTGTTGCTCACAGCGTTCCCTCTATCAAAGCATACCTGTGCAGCAATGTTATCATTTCTTTGTTTTATCTTCCCCTTTAATTATGTGAATATGTATGTGGGTGGGCATGGGATGTTGTACATGTGAGCGCAGTGTCTACAGAGACTGGAAAAGGGACTGAGATAGAGGCTGCTGTGAGCAGCCCAATGTGGATACTAGGAACCAAAACCTGCTCATCACCATGAACAGTAAATGCTCTTAACTGTTGTGCTGCCTCTCCAGGCCTTGTAATTTTATTTCAAAGCATCCTCAGTGTCCAGCTAACTACATTCCGAATGTATTACATGGAATTTCCTTGGTGCTTTTGGTGGTGGGAATCACCTGATCAGCATTTTAAAACTCCAAATAAATATATTCTGCTTGGATATCACTGGCCCATTGCCCAATCTCATCTGCTGACATTTAGAAGACGTTTCTAACAATATCTTGACTTCCTTGAGCACTTATCTTTCTTTAATGGAATGTTCTGTTTGATATCCTTTTCATTGTCATAGCAAGAGAAAAGCAATTTGCTACTCGGCCAACAAGACCCCTCTTTTACTTATTAAAATGGCTGTAAATCCACAGCTGGCAAACTGTGTGATTGATAGCTTTGTTGTAGAAAGTCACATAAAGGAAGTGTAAATCTTTCCCCTCTCTTCCTGCCAGTGATCTCCAACCAAGACCTAGAGGGTGCATGTTCTACAAGGGGTCTGAAGCCATCACTCCGAGGTGTCCTTGAAAGCCCCAGCTGGAAAGTGGAAGGACACCCTAGAATAAAGAGCTGTTGGCTCTGCGAAGTGGTGGTGTGGAAAGGAGAAAGCACCTTTGGAACAAAGGTGTCCCCACTAAACTTCCAGGAAGGGTGGGGTGCTTCACATTCTCCAGGGTGTAGTCAAGTTGTGGTTCGCTCCTGAAGAGCCAGAGGAGTTAGCCAGGACAGATAGCTCTGCTCATGTCACCATGATTTTGAAGTGGAGTGTTAAAAACAGGATGTTTGGATTAAAGAAAGGAATAATGGAAGTCCTCTAGCAATCATTTTGGGTGTTGGTGTGTGTGTATAAACATGTGTGTGCAGGTGAACATGTATATGACAATTTATGCCCCTGCATGGGGCTTGCACATGTATGTGGACATCAGAAGACCAAGTTTCATTCTTCAGGTCCTGTGTGTGTGTGTGTGTGTGTGTGTAGGCACACAGTCTCAGGTCCTGTATATATAACGTACACACACACACACACACACACACACACACACACACACAGAATCTTTCACTGATCTGGTAGTTGCCAAGCCATCTAGGTCAGCTGGCCAATGAGTCCCAAGTACCTCCTATCCTCAACGTCTCTACCTCCTAGGGCTGGGTTTACAAAGGGCATACCCCAATCATTGGCTATTTTAAAAGTGAATTCTGGAGATCAAACTCAGGCCCTTATGTTTGCAAGGCAAATACTTCACTGCCTGAGTTGTATTCCAGTTCATATCATAATTATTTTGAAGATGTCACATTAATAAAAATAATAATGATATTAATAGTAACATACAGCTCATTGGTGGATTTTCTTGGCACTTTTGTTTAGAGGTCTCCCTGCATACTATCTCATATAATTTTTACAACAGCTTGAGTCATTATGTGTGATTATCATATGCCATTATCATCTCCACTTTGCAGACAAGGGCATACAGTTTGAGAGGTTGAGAACCTGCGCTAGGTTCACAGTGGTCTCTCATGGTAGAGTCAAGACTTGAACAAGGTTCACTCATTTCAGAGTCCTTCCTCTAGACCAGTGGTTCTCAACCTTCCTAATGCTGTGACCCTTTAATACAGTTCCTCATGCTGTGGTGACCCCCAACCATAAAATTATTTTCGTGGTTACTTAATAATGGTAATTTTGCTACTGTTATGAATCATAATGTAAAAATCTATGTTTCCTGATGGTCTTAGTCAACCCCTATGAAAAGGTCATTTGTCCTCCCCCCAAAGGAATCACAACCTATGGGTTGAGGAACGTTGGAGTCTAAACCAAAAGTCAAAGTCAGTCCCCTGTGAGTAAAAGCTCATGTTGATTATAACTCTGTTTAGCTCTTGAGAGCTGACCCACCACTAATGGGTAAAAGCTGTATGTTGGAGTCCTGAATTTCTGTGAAATATTTCTAGATTTAAAGTAAGGAAATCCAAGGTTATCTATTTTCCATCTTAAAAAATTCAGAATTTATTCTACAGACAATAGGAAACCTCAGAAGGGCTTTTAAGCACAGTCCTATTGGATTTGGAGACAGTAGAAAAATATAATCATATTGCTACATTATTATAAGACTATTACAGTAGTCTAGGCAACTGGTGCCCACTAGACACTGGGCAGATGATGGTGAGGGGTCAGTATGCAGAAGACCTGTCCAGAGACACCTAACAAGTGTGATGAAGGTATTAATGATGTACTGTATGGATACAGATATGGTTGGTGAGGCAAAATGAAAAGTCAGGAATGCTTCTGATATTTTAGCTTCAGGGATACAATGAATGTCTGGTGACACGATTAGCCTACCTGTGTTAGAAAGGTGAGGCTGGCTTGGGGTCCTGGAGAAATAATATCTTCATTGTGTGATAGACTTGCTGGCTTTGGACTGCTTCTGTCATGCCAAGGCAGAGATATAGACAGTCAGGCCTGGTGATGAAGTCTGGCCCCCCTCAAGTTGAAGCTATGGAGTAGAGGGGAGCTACAAAACTTTGTGTGGAGTGAGAAGGCTGTGGGTACCAAGGACTATTAACAACACAGTAATGTCTATTCCAGCCATTTAGCAGGTAGTTGCTGGTGGAGGAGAACCACAAAGAGAAAATTAGATCATCAAACTTCATATTACAAGAGAACATAGTGTTTTTGTTGTTGGCGGTGGTGTTTTCTTTTCTTTTCCTTTGAGATTGCGTTCTAAATAAAGAAATCCATGTGCAACTGAACACTTGTAGTCTTTGCTTATAAATGGTTCCCAGTGGGTTGGCAGCAGTAGAAACTGGTTAAAGGAATTATGATTTAGGTTAGAACTGTGTGTGTGTGCGCGCGTGTGCGCACACACACAGGCGCACATACACACTGACTGAGCCTCACCCTCAGCCTTAGGTTAGAGTCTTTAGACCTTTAATGCTTCACCCCCACTGCCTCCTACTCTTCACCCCATTCTTCTGGGAATGAATCTCTCTCTTCAAAATCATCATCTGCCGATATTTTTGTGTTCTGAAGAGTTTTTCTGTGTTAATAACAAACCACTCTTGGAGTGTGTAAAATATGTTAGAAGGCTTGTTATTACTCTGTAAGAACCCCAAACCATTTCTCTCCCTTTCTATCTTTTCAAATACTTCTTTTCCACTACCAGTAAAGTGGTTAGAAGCCTGTCTCCCATGATTTTCTCCTTCGACTTTTTTGTAATCATGTGACCTTGTACAAGATACCTCAATCTATCTGGGGCTCAACTTTCCTTATCTTTTAAATACAGAAACTCTACTATATTTTCTCTGAGGTCCCTTTCAACTCCAAAGTTTTGTAATTCCACAATTCAAGCCTTTCACTTAAATGCCATTTAAATATCATTGGTTAGATCACCAAAAGGCTAATAATTGTACAATCAGGGCTAGATCAAATACCATTGCAATAAGGGTTCCTCAAAGACTGAAAAACATTCTTTCTTATAGTATTGAAATCAGAAGACTTTTTTTTTCACAAGGTCAAAAAAATTTTCATTTTGTTATGAGCTCTAATTAAATTAAATCCTGAGAAATTTAGACTGGAAATCCAGGAGACCTCCCCTCTTCCCCCAACTGGATTTAAAGGCTCAAAGGTAATTGAACTAAAAGAACATTCTTCAGGGAATGTACAGATCAGTGAATGATTGTCCTTTTAAAGATGTAGCTTGAAGCCACAATTTAACAGAATAGACTATCTGCTCTGACAAATAAGGACTTGGTGATGTCACTATTTCGGAACAGGAATCTTTCTTAAGCTACTAATGATAATACTATCTGCGAGGTTGGCAACATTGTGGTTGACATAAGGAGCCTATTTTCCAAACAAAAGCAGCCTGTATCCATCACTTGTCTTCGTGGTGATAAAATGCCTTGACAAAAACAACTTGAGAAAGGACAGATTTATTTTGGCTCCCATTTTAAGGGTTAAGTCCTTAAGGGCAGGGAAGGCAGCAGGAGCTTAAAGTGGTTAATAACATCTCATCCATAGTCAGGAGGAATGGCGCTATGAATGGTTGTAGCCAGCTCACATTCCTTCTTTCTTACAATCCAAGATCCCACGCCACAAAATGGGACTGTCCATAGTGAAAGGTTCTTTCCCCTGCAAGTAACCCAGTCAAGATAATCCTTCACAGGCGTGGCTAGAGTCTCTTTTACCAAGTGATTCTAGATTTCATCAAGTTGACAGCTGTGGTTAGCCATCACATAGGGTTTTAATGTCACCAGGTTAAGGGGGTAAGGTGAGGTCATAAACACAAACCTAAATGGAGGAGCCAGTGATGTGAAGTATGGGTTCTAGCTGGCGAGTGTCTCTGAGGCTGAGGCTCACCTAATCTGGTGCCATGAAGCTCTTGCCTTTGGACTTCATCTCCACATTCGAATAGCTTTGACAATCTGAGAAGGCTCCAGTTCTGGAATACAGGCTTCCTTACTGCTCGGTGTAGCCTCAGTCTGCGGAAAAGGTTCCACTAAGCATATGGAAGCTTCCCTCCTTGATGGTTCTGGTACCTGGGAGTGTTGCCTGCACACTTGACTGACATTGTGCTGTGTGTCATGGCACCTGCACCTTCTGTTTATTTCACCGGACTAGGAAAAGGATCCTCAGGGCGAATCCTGTCTCCTGGGCTGTCACTTCGTCCTGCTTTACCCTGGGTGAGTCATCTCTTTGTGGAACTGTGACAGCCATCACCAAAATTGAGAACTCCATGTGACAAAAGGACTGTTTTCACAGTTCTCTGTCGACATAATACAGAAGTTCACCACATCAGGCACGTCATCTTAATCACTGGGGTCAAAAGAACTTCTAGATGTGACAAGTAGCTGCTTCTTTAGTTCGTTTCTTCCCTCTGATTGGCAAGGAGAAGACGTCAAATCCCCAGCACACTGACGATCCCTCTGCTCTTTCATTTCTTTTGATTTGTGCTAAAATATATATAAAAAGGAAGGCAATGCTCACTTTGAAGTTGAAGGCAAGAACGAGCACTGGCTCCAGAGTCTGTAAGTGAACTGGAAAGTGTTTTTCTCTTGTTTAAGTGTGTTGAGTGCCAGATCATGTTCTTGGGGGCACTGGGGATGTCAAGAGTAAATAATCAAAACCCACATGTATCTGGGCTTTTATTACTGTGGATAAACAGGCACTGAAGTAGCCACTGACCACGACATGGTCAGTACTATGCAAAAAACCAAGCAGTCACCATGACAGCGACTCGTGGTTGCTTTGTATAAGCATCCAGAAAGATGTCTCAATGGAGCCAGTGTTATCCCTGAGGTCTGTCTGAGTGATGGGAGAGAGGTGCATCAGGAGGGGCAGGGTGTGCATGCTCTAGACACAACCTAGACGTCACACAAAGGTCTTCAAACAACTGACGCAGGAATGCATGGCCGCAGTTCAGGGATGACCAAGGAAGGCTTGAGATGGAGGAGATGGTTCAGATGGCTCTTACAGATGGACGAGGTCTCATAAAGAATTTGGAATTTATTCTAAGTGCATTGGGCAATCAGCAAAGGGCTTTATCCAATGTATATTTTGATTCGATATCTGTGGTTACTACATGGATAAAGGGATTTTTATGAGGCAGAATGTAGGATCGTGGGTCAGCCATAAAGCTAACACCTTCTGTGTTTGCCTGTGTCCCATTGAGGAGGAGAATATATGGGACGGGCAATATATCAAAAGGGGATTTCTTTGATTGACTTACACAGTTTGGTCTGGGTAGTTCAATAATGGCTGTCTCATACCAGAGAGGCTAAGGGTCCAGTAATTGCAAAGCCTAGGAGCCTGGAACCTGAGCATCTCAGCTGTCCTGGTTTCGAACTGAAGGCCTGGAGGATTCCTGGGGAGCTGCTACTTTTCCCTCAAAAGCTGGTCCTGATATCAGGCAAGGAATTGTGCAGCAGTAACAGGCACAGGACGGGAGAACTTGCCAGCAAGAGCAAATGCAAGCAGGGAAGAGCAAAGTGTCCTTCTTCCATTTGCCTGCTCTCTGTGCTGCCCCGGGAAGGACCAGTGTATATTATGCTTCTCATAATTTCATTAAGAAAATACTTTGCAGAAGTGCTGGTGTCATTTTTTTTTCTGATTCATGACCTGGTCAAGTTGACAACTGTGACAGCTTCTAAAAATGAAAGCCCATTGTGTATTGGATCAGGGTAATGATAGTGAGCATTCAATGAAATAGATGCATATAAGATTCATTTTGAGAAAAGAGCTAATGTAACAAGTTACATCTATGCGGGTAAAATGAGAGGAAGATCGGATGAAGCAACATGCTCAGAGTTTGGGGTTGAACAAAATAAGTGTTTAGTTTGAAGTTCAAGGTTGATGCTCAGAAAGCCCCTGTGTGCAGAATTGGAGCCCCGAGTTGTGGGAGAGACTGCCATCACTCATCAGGTCTGTGCGCTTGCCCATATAGTTGAGCACTGTGAATTATGGTAGTCACATGATCAGCTCTGGCCAATGTATAATGTTACTTTGGGTTGACATATAGAAGTCGATACTGTTTTTTTCTGGGACGCTCACTGCTGCCACAGTGTCCAGCAGTGCTCCGGGTGGCAGGGCTCCCTTAGAGCTCATGTGGAGCAGAGTCACAGTTTCCTTTGTTAACATATATGCGTCACATACAAGATGCTTCCTGTGCTTTGCCCAGAGGTTTGTGGGTTAATTTGTTAACATTGCATGACCTAAGTTATACTGACTACCGCAGAAAAGGACATCAATGAAGGCATTGCTACTAGCAGAATACCATCTAAAATAAGATAAATCCAATTAAGAAGAGAGACTAGATAGAATAAGAAAAGGGTTCAGTCTAGAGCCTTAATGTACTCTAACATATATGGGTTGAGGTGAGGAGCACACGACGGGCCGTGTGCATTTAGGAAGCTAAGAGAAGAATAGGACCGGGATCCTCCGCTGTAGAAGTACTGGGCATTTGAGCAGAAAGAATGTTTCTCCAGCATGCATGGACATCATGATGGCAACTGTTTTCCTCTGTTAATCATGAGAAAGTCCATGCTGTCATTTCTTTAGACTTACTCCTGACTGGAGCCCAGCAGAGTAAAAATCTGCAAATCACAGAATCTGAAGATTACTTTCCTGGCTGTAAACACAGAAAGATGCAGATAGATTCCACCTGGTGGTCAGTCTAGGTGAAATGCCCCTTTTTGGGTGTTCACTGTGTCCTCAGGATCCCTGCAAGGCTTGTATCTCCAAATAAGTGTTCTTTTCTCACATAGCAACCTCCTCCAGGACATTGCTTGCATTGGTGTCTGCCATGAAGCGGATTCTGTCTGTATTTGTTCAATGAATGGACAGTGGAGCCTGAAAGGAGCAAGGTCGCTTCCCACAGATACATGTGGCTAAGCGGGCTTGCTGTTACAATCCTAAAGTGATGTGTGTTTAACATCACGTGACCACAGGAAGGCTAACCCTCGTTCAGATTCTTCACACATCTTAGTTCACCAACAGGTATTTACTGAGTGCCTGCTGTGTGTGAAAAATTGTGCAAGGGAAGGCAATAGCTCCCCTAGCCTCTACCCTCGAGGAACTAACAATGCAGCTGAGGGGAGTAGGCTAATTGTTACAAAACCATTAGAGAACAGTGGGAAATAGTATACAGTTAATTGGAAAACACAGAGAATGCGCATCAATGTATCTGGTAAGAGAAGAAATAGATAAATGTGAAATGAAATTAGGTCTAGGACAATTTCTTAGAGGAGGGGGCACTCGGAGAATTTGCCAGTGAAGCGTGAAGAAGAACCGGATTGGAGAGCTTCACTGGGTGTGAGAAGGACAGTTGGGACAGTCCTCCTGAGATTGTGACTAATGGTCTATGTTGGGAAACAGAAACAAATATGCGTATAAGGTAAGGGACAGCCAGATTCAAAAGGTTCCCAAAAGTCAGTACGGTAATGCCATACTGTCTGCACCATTATGACATTTTTCACTGAGGCTCTACCAGGCACTGAGTGGCACTGTAAGTATGGTGTGTGTGGGTGAAGAGGTGGAGGGGTGGGAGGTTGGGGATGGGGGGCAGCGATCATTGCTCTCATGGGGTTTTCATTCTTCCTTTAATTTTTTTTTTGTGTGTGTGTGTGGGGGAGGGGTATGTGGCCTCTGTACACATGTATATGTAGGTACCCGAAAAGGTTAGGGAAGGTGTCAGATCTCTTGAAGCTGGAATTAAAGGTGTTTAAAAGCCTCCTGACATTAATGCAAAGAGCAACAAATGTCCTTCACCACTGAGCAACCTTTCCAACGTCGGTTTACATTTTCAATGAGATAAAAATGTTGAGACGATTATGCAATGTAGCTGAATTTCAGATCATGGTAAGTATGACGGAGAAAAGAAAGAGCAGATGAGGAGATACATGGAGATGGCACATGCTATCTCCTCTAAAGAAAAGGCAGAAAGGCTTTTCTGAGAGACTGGTATTTATGAAGGGACACTTGTCAAGTGACAGGATGAAGACAATAGGTTTCTGGGAATCAAACTGATATGACAGGGAGCTTCGGGGAGACGACACATGGCATAGAGACCGAGGTAGCGAGGAAAATTCTGATGTTCAGAATCTAAGAGAAATGTGTTAGAAATATCCCTGGCAAGGGCTTCTTTATCTCCTCTGTGCATGGATGTTCCTGTGAGTTTAGGTACATGTTTATGTTTATGTGTATGTGTTCATGTGTGTTTAAGTGTATGTGTACTTACAGAAGTGCAGCTGTATGGACACGCAGGTGCATGTGTGTATTCATGTATGTGAGGCACATGTTTATGTCCATGTACGTGTAGAAGGATGGGTACATGTCTTTGCATGTACGATGTGTTTTCCTGCCTTTCTTGCCTGTAAACAGACCTGCTTCCCATCAAACATGCTGATGTCCTTGCAAAACAGCAAAATAGAAGACAGAAGTTCTACCCACCTCATCAAAGTTAGACCTATGTGTATTGCATGGCTTGGTGCCCGGTAGAAGAGGATTCAGGTTGCCAAGTCTTTGGATAATAACAAGTTCCCATCTACATAACACCTGGTCTTTACAGCCCAAGTCATTATGAATGTGATCCAAGTTGTCACTTTGGGGGTTTTATTATTTCCCCTTTATTCAGAACTGTTTCTGGTGTCTATGGAGGTTGTCTGTCCATGTTCTCTTGTTAGGGAAGATCAAGTTTCAGCCTCTCTTGACTTTCTGATGCTGTGGAGCAGTGGGATAAAAGAAACAGCTGACCTTCAGATTTCTGAGTTAGTAAAGAGTATTGGAGGACAAGCCATCAAACAACGTAAAGGACTGGGATGATCATGATCATGGTGTTAGGAGGAGGTGCTTTTAGAATACTGCGTAGAAATGAAGAGTGTACCAAACGGGAAACTTCCTGCTGGACACCCTCTATTCCACATTAGTGACAAGGAAACAGGCCTACCACCCTGTGAATGACATGAAGAATTAAGGATTTTTTTCTTTTTGGTTTTAGTTTGCTTTTAGGATTTTAAATGCTAAAACAACAAGGTATGGGACCTGTGGAGAAAGAAGCAGAACCAAAGAGATTCAAGATGTCTTCCCGATAGCGGTCAAATCCAATTCCCTTTGCATGAAGCCACCATTATCTTTTGCATGAACCACTGGCTTCCCTGTTACACATATTCTTGGTTTATGTATAGCACCAGGGTGATCTTTTAATGTCTAAAGCAGATCATACGACACCGACAGCTAGCTAGCACTACCCATCGGCTTACAGAGGCTGAACAGTTCTGCTGTCTGCCTGCCTCTCCCATCATGCCTGGTGGTCCTCCCCACCCTTGTCACCGTACTTCAGATACTTCATTCCTTGACAGGTTTTCTGCCAGCTCTTTGAGTTGCAGGGTGGTGGTATGTTATCTCGTGTCTCTACCCATCCTGGCTGGTGCCTGACTGTGAGAGAGATTAAGCATGTCTCAGGGGTTGAGTGTGCACACAGCACCAGACTGCCTGTGGTCAGATCCAAGTACCGCTCCTCTGCTGTGTGACTCAGATGCTCACGTTCTCTATGGCTCTGCTGTCAAATGGAGCTGATAACAGGGTGTGCCTCACAGGTGCGGTTGTATAGATTGAATGGCACACGAGAATGACTTAGCTCAATACCCAATTTCTAGGACAGAACATATTAAATCCCCCATTATCTTCTGTGTCTGAGCATAAACATCCCTTTCTCTGAGAAGTTTGCCTCCCTTTCCCCTTTCTTTTCATCCTTCTGTGCTCTACCTTCATAGACAGAACTTCTTTCCTTTCACCTTATATGGTCACAACCACATCTAGGCCGGCGTGGTTATTACTCCTATCAGACAATAAACTCCATGAGGGCAAGCTAACTAATTCACCAGATTGTGACTACCTGATGCTGTGCTAGTAGGAATATGCTAGACACACAGCAAATCTATGAATGCATGACGGAGGCTGATGGTTTGGGACTAAGTTTGGGGATGCCGAAGGTGTTCTGGGAAGACTCTGGCGCCTCATTGCGGCAGAGCTGGGCCAGGGGCCAGTGGAGTTTTGTTGCACTACTTTTCAGAACATTATCTTGAGGTTGTACTTTAAGATGTTGACATATCAAAATCAAATTACTGGACCAAATTCAAAGTTTGCACATCCATGCCAACACTAAATGCTCATTTTTGGCAGAAAAAAAAGTGTTCAGTTTTGCCACAGGATCTCGGCCAACCTGGAATTGGACCGAATGAATTGTGGAAATGAGACAATCATGGTCCCTTTTTCTCCTTCTCTCCTCCTCCAGCTCTGCTCCCACAAAGTGACCCAATGTTGGACTCCACTCACTTGCACGTGGTATCCTAGACTCAGCGAGACTGCCTGGGTGCACAACTGAGATACCAGCACTTGCATTTCTCATGCCTGCTTTAAATTGGGTTTCCTTATCAGCACGCCTTCTCTATCTCTTGGTTAGGTCGCTATTTGCTTGTTTTGTTTACAGGATGTTTTTTCTCACCCAACCTTGTTATACTGTATGGAAAACACAGTGTTCAGAAATGGCGGTGGCAAACATACATACCTAGCAACAACAAAATGAGCATTTAAACTCCAACAGTGCCTGGATAGCAAGGGTTACTTTCCTCTGCAGTGCTAGCTAGCTTTGGTTTGCACTAGGGAATGAATCCCAACAGGCCTCCCGCCCTCCCCTCTTCTATTGTTCTATTGTTTCCTGTGTACTTGTTAAAAGGTTGGTGACCGGCGCCTTTGCCATCTGTGTATGGGGGTTACTGGAATTTCTAACCTCCAGCTTATTCCCCACCCCTATTGATCTGTTCCTCACAGATAATGATGCCACCTACTCTCCAGGCTATGTTCCTCCAAATGCTTCCCTTGGTCCCGTGTTTTATAAAATCTGTGTTCCTGTCTAATAGTCTTTCTTGCCTATCTTCCTGCCTATCCTGCAAATGCTTCTCATCTAATGCACATGTTTTAAGGCCAGTACTTTTCTAAGGGCCAAGGCAGACCATCTCAGGAAGGAATTGGTATTTCACTAAATCCCATTTGAACATAAACCAGGGCTTTGGGGCTAGCAGTGGAAGGATGAGGTTAGAAGGAATTTTTGGTCTGCATTTTCCTTTTACAAGATTTATGCATTATTATACAATGCTGGATAAAATTCTGTCATCTTACACTATGACTTTCCTAAAATACTATGGTCAGCATGATGCCTTAAAGAGCAGCGACTGTCCTCCGGCTGACAGGAGAGAGAAGGGATGATGTTTAATACTCAAGGGTCTATTGTATTTAGAACTCACTTGGACTTCATTCTCTTGAGTTGTTTTTCTTTTCTTTTAAGGAACAGAAATACAGAGGCTGGGAAGATGGTTCAGTCAGTATAGTATTTGCATCACAAGCGTGAGAACCTGAGCTCTGATCCTCAGTGCCCACGTGAAAAGCTAGGAGCAGTGATGTATGCCTGTAATCAAGCAGCTGGTCAGACAGAAGCAACTCAGTAGCTAACTCAGTACACAGCTGTTTTAGTGAGCCTCTGCTTCAGTGGGAGACCTTGTCTTTAAAAAAGTAAGGTGGAAAGTGGTAAAGGAGGAGCCTGTTGTTGACCTCTGACCTCCACATGCATGCTCACACACATGCATACACACATTCATGTAAACACATATGAGCACATATAATCATAAACCACGCACACACATAGAATGAAGCCCAAAGCACAGGATATAATTGGGATATAAGTATTATCTATATTTATAGATCTGAACACCCGGAGACCAAATAGGAGAGACAGAGGAGGAAATCTGGTTCTTAAATGGAATTGAAATATTTTTATGAGCATCACAAGTGGTTGCTGAGGTCGTGGATGGAATTAGTGAGGAGGAGCTTGATTATTTAATTTAGAATGCAGGTTCAAATCAAATCGCCAGCCTAAAGCAAAGTATACAAGCCGATGCCTCTGAGGTGGGGTGGGTTAAGTACCAAGATGTCCATGAATGGCATACTCTAAAGTCATCTTGATGGTTCATTCAAGAAAGCCTGGGAAGCCAAGCTTTGTGATTGGCGTGTGTGAGCCAGTGATCATGCCTGAAAACACAGCATGGATTCTGGGAAGCTTGAAAGCTGGGCAGTAGGGGTGGAACACTTCAGGAAAGCAGGCACGTTCGTCTCTGGCTGTTGTTTCTCAAGTTACTTAAATGAAACCCATTGGCTATTGATCTGTATATATATATCGAGATTACAATACAATGTAATGGACCCATTTCTCCTTGGCATTGTTTACCACTTGGGGATAACAAATTGTGTGGTCTTGGGTTTGGGGAGATATTTAGAGATCTGGATGGCAGCTGATGTATTTTTAAGACAATGATCAAAAAGAGAGGCATAATTCCAGATGTGAGCACCGCGCTCACCAGGACAACAGCAATTGCTGCTTTCAGTGCTAATGCTTCCAGCTTTCAGAACCTGTCCCACAGCAAGCTGCTCACCAAAATATTCACGTTTCCACTTACAATGGCACTTACATTCTTTTGATTTGTTTGTCCCCCTGTGGCAGATCCTAGCTACTCTATCTCTTTAATCTGATTTGTGCTTTGACATCAAGCTTTAATTTTATCATTATTATTTTTGCTTCCTTTTAAACACCCATGGTGTCCCGGGCCCCGGATAAAATAAGAAGGATACATTCCCCCACTGTCTCTGTGCTCACACTTTTAAAGAGATAAGAAAAGGAAAATACCCAGTAATTGGCAATAGGTAGTCTTGACTCCTCCCTATCCCCCTTGCTGTTTCTCCTTTTGAAGCAACCTCATCTCTCTGAACAAGCTTAAGAAGTTCTCTGGATCAAAGCTGTCAGAAACCAGGAGGCTTTGGAACAAGTGTCGGAGTAGGCAAAGGACCTTCAGAGCTGAAGCTCTTTCTGGGCTGTTTTTCTGCCTGCTTCACCTGGGCGGGCTAGGACTTTCCAGTGCCTTGCTGCCTCTGGCATCCCTACCTAGGTGAACTTTCCACACCCCACCGCACCTCCTGCACACTCCCTCTAGGACCAAGAATCTCCTGTAAACCACAGGTCCCAGAGCTAAGTCTTGTTCAAGACATATGATAGATTTGCAGCAGTGACAGCCTCTGGGGAGTCTCCTGCCTTAGTACCCTGAGTGGTTCCCAGTGGGGCATCCCCAGTGTGCCTCTCCTACACACCCTGCTGGGATCTTTTGTCTTTTTCTGTTGTCAGTGGGAGGAACTCAGTCTTGGGAAAGCTTGAGGGGTTGGATCAGTGAGTGCCTGCAGGAAAGTGTGCCAAGAGCAACCCCACCCCTTTCCCTCTTTCTACCCAGTCTTTCCTTGGCTTTCCTCTGTGCCCACCTTAAGGCTCAGAGTGGTTCCCTGCAGCACTCATCAGGTGCTCAGCCCAGCTGTGGTGTCTCCCTCATCCAACCAGCACCTATACCCCAGAAAGCTTTAGAGTTGGGAAAACAGTTGCGTCGAGGGTTGCGGATGAGCCCAAGGGGTCGAGGCCAGTTGCACCTCAGGTTGCTCACTCGGGGGAGCTGGCTGAGAAGCCCAGGGGTCTGAAGGGTGCACTAACCCGGAGAAAGGGAGGAGAAACCGGAGGAGAGATGAGGGAGGAGGAAAAGGGGTGAGGGAGGGGCACCCGGAGCAGCTGCTGCGGGAGGCTAGGCGCAAGGTGGCTCCCCGCGGCCCGGCGCCCCGCGGCTCCCGGGGACGCACCAGGCAGCCAATGGATGCGCAGAGGTGTACAGCAGATGGCGTCCGACTGCGCCGTTCCTTCCTCCTCCTCCTTGTCCTCCTCTTCCTCCAGCTTCAGTGCTGAGCAGCCAGAGTCGCCGCCGGGTTGCCAGACGCTGGAATGGGTGGTCTCCCGACACACACCACCATCTTCACTGGGGAAGCTCGGGGCTTGGCAGCTCCCAGAGGCTGCAGCTGCGGCTCGGGCAAGGCTGGTGAGTGCGGCCGCGCTGTGCCCCAAGCTGGTGGGGACTGACGCCGCGGGTTCCCTTGGCTGGTCAGCAGGGATGGAGGAGACAGCTGCCCCGACTAGGGGGGCGCCTTCTGCACAGACTTTCCTAGCCAGGCAGCCTCCCTTGTCTCTTCTCCCAGGCAGACGCGGGAACTTGGAACCTAAACCTTGGCTTTAGGCTGCAGGAAGGGTTAGCTGCCAGGGTGCAGCATGCTTGGACCCTCTAAGCCAGAGGGCAGGCGGGAACACCACACGCGACTTGGGCATGGGTCTCTGGCAACTGGATTGAGAAAGCATGAAGCTCCAGCCTGCTTTGTGGGGGAACTGATGAAGGGAGCCTAGGGTTCCCCATCCTGTGCAGGGAGCCTTGGAGCTTTTGGATCCCAGTGCAGGGAGTTCTGTGGGGTTTTTAAACTGATCGACTGAAGGATCCCCGTTGGGTAGCCCAAACTGCGAAATCTGCGCGTGGGTGCCCAGGGACCAGAGAGGATACCTGAGCAAGCCAAGAAGTTTTGCCGGCGTTCTCTGATTTATCAGTTCAGAGACAGAAGCCCACACCAACAGCTTTTATATGTCCGTGGTCTCTGTGGGGCAAGGGGGAGAGCATAGGTCCTGCATGAAGCCACATTGCTTTTTGAGGGAAAAACCAGGTCCAGCATGTCAGAGTGGGAGGCGAGGAGGAGAAGCATGCTTGTTCCTACCGCTCCCACCTTGCATCTTGTATGTTCAACATACTATTAAAGTTATTTGAATGGAGAAATGAAACCTCAGCTTTCTGATGTCCCCACACATCGAGTCTTGAAGTTGAAAAGCTTGGAGTGAATGTGTGTGTGTGTGTGTTTGTGTGTGTGTGTGTGTGTGTTGGGTTCGGAGGCTATAAGCATTCCCTAGCTCTATTTTACACACACACACACACACACACACACACACACACACACACACACATTTATAAATGCAGGCATGCCATCTTATGGTACTTTTTTTCTTCTGGAATTCTTAAAGAGTGAACATCCTTTAAGGGCTCTTGTGATTCAATTCTGTTCAGTAAGTGGAGTTCCAGTGACGTTGGGAGACTTTGCCACTCTGTGCAGAAAGCCACCAGGGTTCCTGGTGCTATTTTTATTGCTGGGGAGGTCTGCTGGTAATCAGGTAATTGGCTACTTCCCACCTTCAGACGCATATACTCTCTTGTGTGTGGCCTTCTTATAGAAAGCACCTGCCTGATGTTCTCTCAACATATCTTGTTGTGTTAGTTATTATCAGAGGGGTAATCCATGCAGATAGGGGTCACACCAACCAATCTGTGATGTGTCTGTGTATGTCTGTGCATTGTGTGTACCTGGAGTTTCCTTCGCCAGGCTTTCTTTGGATGTCTGAGAGATGTATCTCCTCTGGCATATCAGAAAGCAATCTGGGATTGCTGTATAATTGGGAGGAGATGGTCTACAATGAAGGCCCCTGCCCCAACTCTTGACAATACTCAGTTAAGGTTCTCTGGGAGCCATTTAAGGATTCTACTAACCAAATCAAGAACCTGTTCAGTGGTGAGTGCTTGCTCCGGTCTTTGTGGGTTAAAGGTTATATAAAGTTTCTGTCTAGCGGCTTTCCTTTGATGCATTCTCATTTTTTTAAACTCAGTGCTATTACTAACAGAGTCTTATTTGTAAACTTAACATGACAAGGTCCCTGTTGTCTCTGGGGTAGATGAACAATAGGAGGGCAAGAAGCCCTCTAGGTTGGCTTCCACTTTCCGTGGTCATTGTACTTTACACCTACTTGCTAGAAGCTGAGTGCTGGCAACTTTTTATGCAAACTTAAGTGAAAAAGAATTATAAAGATTTTTTTCTTGTCATGTGACAACTTGCACAGACGCTTCTGAAGAATTTGAGTGTACCTGTTGGTTTAGAGGATGTGGAGAAGCCTTGCGTGTTCTCACAGACAGACCCAGAAACACTAAATACCTGCAGACCTTTCAGGGTTCTGCAGGCTTCCCAAGGGCTGGGCAGTGTGATTTCCTGGAGTGCCGCCTGCTGATTGTGAACTTCCTTGGTCTATTGTGAGGTTGGAAACATAGTGGACCTACACAATATTTACCTCGATAATTAAATTGATACTTGAAAAATGATCTTTGCAATATTTCTTAATCTGGTTCCATTGTTTTTTCATCCAATTTGTTGCTTGTTAAAAACTTGAAAGGCTAGACAGATAGGAAATGATTACTGGCCATAAAAACATGTAAACACAGACTGCTGTTTTGAGGACTGGCATTAATAAGTTGATGATTAGATGTGCAATTCTGTTCTCTGCTGAGCTCGCCTTTTAAGAGGAAGAGAAGGATGGAAGGACAACGATGCTGGCAGATTGCTCTTCTTTAGAAAAGATGGTGAGAACTTTGTCTACTTGTTGCAAGTCTTAGTTCTGAAGGAATAATTCTTTTTTTATTATATCTGCAAAATGAAGTTTGTCTTTAAATCATTGACTAGGCAGACAGAGTGAAAAGCTTGGATGGAAGTTAATGGAAGAGGAGTGTCTGAACAATTTTCAGTCTGTCAACCCATTTTAATTGTACTTTAGAAGTTGAAGCTAGAGTAATACAATTCTTTTATAGAAAAAAATCTTTCCCAAACTGTAATTTTGATGTTCTGCACACCTTTGTAAAGATTAGGCATTAATGTAATAACTTTGATTGAAAGGCTTGAATAGAATGATGGAGAATAGTTGACTGGTCCTATTCAGCTACCAGTCAAAATGACAAATGATACGATATATTAAGTGCATGATTAAGATAAACAGATTAAAGCATTCTAAGCAGTGTCAACTCTACCTGTTGGTGAGGGGAGAAGAGAGCAGCACAGTTAGCGACCAGGCTTCAGAGGCACTCTGCGGGTGAAGCACAGAGGGCGGAGCCTTGAACAACAGAAGGGCATCACCCTATCCCAAACCACTTCCATGGGCATCATACATTTCTAGAGTTCTGAGTATGAATTTAACGTAAGTCTTCATGTTTTCACAAGGTGGTATTATTTCTCAGTATAGAATGTTAAAAGACAGCCATAATCACTTTAGCATCAGACAGCTTCCTAGCTATAGCATGAGTCCTTAATTTAGAGTTCTTAACGGGATTAATACCTAAGTGATAATTAACACATCAAACCTGTGAATGTGGAGGGCTTTTAGGTCTGACTTAATTCTACAAGTTTACTATCATGAGTCTGATTATCTGTGGGTTAGCAGATTTCAGATCACTGGTACCCTTTCTCCAACTTAAAACAACTTAAACAGCTTCCCATTCTCTGCTTTCAAACTCATCCACTGAAATTATTCTGTTGATTGTCCTTCCCTAGGAAAACAGTCATGGCTAACAAGATGGCCGGCCAGTTGTTCCCAATAATCCATTGGTGATATCTTTCAATTTTGTTTTCCATTCTTTGGCAATTTCGCATATGTATACAGAGTTCTCACCCACTATTATGCTGGTTCATTCTTCTATCTCACCTACTAAGGCCACTCTACTTTGATATCTTTGGTTTTGACCCATTGAGTTTAATTGGGGTTGCATTCCTGAACTTGGGTCCAGAGGTATTTCCTGCAGTGTGCAGAGCTTATCAATGGCTATACCACTGAAAAAATGTTACCCCCTCTCTCAACACCCATTAATTGCCCATAGTCTCTCAGTGATTAGTAGGACATTAGGTATTAACCACAGCCCATCTCTTATCCACACTGGGATAATGATGGATCCATTTGTGTGTGTGTGTGTGTGTGTGTGTTGTGCTGGCAATCACATTTGCAGTGAGCTCCTGAGTGCAATGTCATGGTCCTGTCCGGGAGAGACTCCCACAGTTTCCTCAAACTGTGACTCTTACGTCTTTTCAGTCTTCTCTTCTGTGATGTTCCCTGAGCCCCAGAAAGGTAATATAAATGTCCTGTTTCCAGCTGGTGGTTTAAAAGGAGCATGCCATAGCTACTAGATCAAGTATTCCATCTGAAGAGGGAAGCAGAGGATTAGTGAAATTCTGTTACTTCTAAGAGCCCACACTAGAGGTGCTGTGGGATACATTTCACTGTCGGGAAAAACTTGTGGTTGCTGCAAAAGGTGGAGAGTCGAACTTGGACTCGGTTTGTCAAATGAACAATTAAGTCACCCGGTGCATAGAAGAGCCAGCGCATTTCAACATGTGAATGTCCAACAGAGCTGGATAAAATATAGTGTCCTTTGAAGCATCCAATCATATTAGCTTTTGGTTTTTCAGTGTTTGCAATTAGATTTTAAAAGAGCAACTTTTGGGTGTGATGTGAATATCTGTAGGATTTTTTTTTCCCCTGCGGGTTAAAAAAAAGGTCCCCATAAGGGAAAAGTGTGACTCTTGACCGAGAGGAGGGAACCCATGGGTATGGCCGTGTTTCCTGTGTGCAACAAAGGCCTGTCAGCACCAAAGGAGGTCTTTTGCAGCAAAGACTACAATGTTTGCTTTTGATTTTGCCTCTCTAGGCATATTTTAATTGTGAGCCCTTTGTAATTAAACATGCTGTGGCTAAAAACAGAATCCCATGTAACTAACACACAACTAATTCTTTAACACCTTGACTGCGAAAAAGCTCTCTGCTGTGTTCCACTTGCCTGCAAGAGGGCTGGCTGCAGACCGGTGCCCTGGTGTTATGTTAGTGAAGAGTCCGTTACTTTGTAAGGATCCCCAAATGGAGAAGAATGCTAAACTTCATGCCTGCAATGCATGGTTGCCTTGGTCTAGGACTGCAGTTTTGTCCTAATGCATATTTTAATTTTGGGTTCTTTCAGATGGTATTTTTAAAAGCACACCATGTCGTAGGCATCAGTGAAGTGTTTTAATTATAGTAAGGCCAAAGCTTGCAGTAATGTCTTTTTGAGTTTGCTTCTGGATGCTCTTCTATTGATTTCTATCTTTTGTGCTTATGGTAGGCATATTTGGGGTGATCTGGCCACTGTGATTGATACAGTCTTACAGGATGTAAAAATATCAAAGTATTTCTGCACTCATCTGTAAGTGGGTCCAGCGAAGGTCCCTTGTGGACTTTGCTACACTGGTGTCCTGTAGGTGGCTCTCCTAACTTGCCTTAGGTGGTCTTGATTGAGGTACTAGAAGCATCATCACCTTTGGGCTATTGCATCTTCTGGCTGATTTGAACCTGAGTGCCAAGAGCTGTAATATCTTAATATTATCTTTGGATGTCTTTTTTTTGCCATGACAAGGACAAGAATAAATGCAACCACTGGCACATGTGCAGTTGGATTTAAATCTGTTTGCATTTATATTGTAGTGTTTTCCCTAAAACATTTATATCTATTTAAACAAGTGAGTATTGATTGCCTCAAGGTATCGAAACCCCTTTCAGCTGAGTTATCAATTCATATAAAGCCACTGTACTTTCAACTTGATTTGTTTCTCTAAAGAAACAAAGAATGCTTAAACAAAAAACATGCAGTAAGAATACTTGTAGGCAGGGCAGAGGCAAATTTCCAATCCAGGTCATCTGCTGCAGGCATGGACCATCTTTCCTACTGCAAATCGTGTGTACAGGAGGAATTTGATGAAATTTCTTTTCTTTCAGGTAAAAGGTGGTTATTTTTCCCTGATTCCTTCATTTCTAGTCTTTAGAGTTAGACTAAATTTATTCCATATTGACTTCCATTCATTTTGAAGCTTTGTTTTACAGAAAATATTATTTAAACATTATTTAAACTGTAGTGTCTCCTGACCACCCACAGAAAGGTAAGATGTTGATATCCTCAGATTCTTTGAGGAAAATTCTTTGATATTTTCTTTAGTATTTCTTTTTATTATTTTAACACTCATTTATTGTGTTGTGTGTATGTGTGTATCTGAAAGATAGAAGATAGACAGATAGATACATGATAGATGCTAGGAGAGAGAGAGAAAGAGAGAGAGAGAGAGAGAGAGAGAGAGAGAGAGAGAGAGAGAGAGAGAGAGAGAGAGATTTTGCATAAGCATATATCCCTGTGTGTGGTGGTGGTCAGAGAGAACAACTTGTAGGAGTCAGTTTTCTCCCTTCTCCATGTAAATTCAAGGGATTAAACTCATGTTCTCAAGCTTGGTAGCAATTTACCTTCACCTACTAAGCCATTTTTCTGGCCCTTCTGGATTTCTTGTGATTAAACTTAAACACTGATAGATGGTCCCTGAAAAGTAGAAAAGCAACTTGTATAGAAAACTAACATACTCTAGATCCTATATCAATTTGAACTTGTGCCCATGCTTAACTTCCTGTCGCCTGCCCTTTTCTATCAGGACACCCACAAGATTCACTTTTACTCGCCACCTCCATTCTCAACAGTTATCCAAATTCTACCTGTGAGTGAAAACCCAGTTTTAATTATGTTTTCACCGACATTTCTCTGATTAGGCTAGTTCATAAAGTCCTTTCTCTGCCCAAACAACTCAGGGGGTAAAATCTAATTTTATTGTTTGATTAAATCAGTTTTCTCATTTGCATTCGTTGGTGGAGTTCTGATGGCAAAGCTTTGCATGGGAAGGTGCAGCCATTTCTACTGAGAATTCTGGAAAACGTTGGCGAGGAGAAAGTGACAGGGGCCTGGGTGGCAATAGCCATTGGAGGACATATCAGGAGAGGCAGGTAGGCAAAGGCAGCATCTGCCGATTACCAGTGACTCTGAGATGCTGTGCATCAGACTGGGAGAATGAGAACCACTGCATCTAAGCCTATCAACTGCTATTTCAAAGCAGGAAACATTTTCAGTATCATTTTGCATATTAGGATGCTGGGACTGAGAGAACTTCAGCTTTTTTTTATCATCACCTTTCCTGGGGAAGCAATCTTAAAATACCTCCCTGGGGGGGGCCAAGAGGGTGGGAGGGAGAATGGTGTCAGCTCTGGGGGATGGCTACACATAAGCACATTGTCTAAGGCCAAAGGAGCTGCAGACATCACAGGGTCAGGACTTGACTTCATTTTGGTCAGTTTCCCGGAGAACCATTACCAGTTTCAGGAAAATCCCCACCGCACTCCTGTTCCCTTACATCAACGACTAATTAAGACAGAACTGTTTGACCAGCTGTGTGGAACCATGGCTTTGAAATCAGCGTGGAGAAGGAAAGGGAGTGACAAGTCTCCAGATGTACATAAGAGCAAATGGCAGCAATTTTGGTCATTCCCAGGACTGAACTGGAAGAGTTGGACAGGTGCTATTGCTTCTGACACTTTCTGCATCATAGGTACCCACTGAAGCTGTCTGTCTTCCTCAGAGATGGCTCCGCTGAGAAGGCAGGGCTGTTCTTGTGTTAAGGAACATGCAAGATATTATAATGTGGTTTTTATTTTTAAAAATATTTGTTATTTATTTGTGTGTATGTGTATATGTCTACCTGCACGTGCATGCAAGTCTCTGCAAAGGCCAAAAGGAGGCATCTGAGGCCCTGGATCTGGAGTTATATTCTACTGTGAGCTGCCTTATGTAAGGGCATGGAACTAAACTCTGATCTGCAAGAGCAGCAAGCCCTCTTAACTGCTAAGCCCATCTCTACAGCCTGAAATTATGTTTTTCAGTATTTTCTATTAGTCTTGCAAAATGGTTCCATAGGTAGAAGTGATTGCTGCAAAAACCTGGAAGCCTGGGTTTGGTTCTCAGAGCCCACAATGACTGGCAAGCACCGATTGGTGAAAGTCATCCTGACCTCCACACGCATGCTGTGCAGAGCTCATGTGTACCTCCATTCATTCACGCTCCCCACATTGAAAGAAATAACAAAATAAAAATTATTTAAGAATTTAAAATGATCTCTTTGTTGAAAAGACCTTACTGGGCCAGCAGTAGGTTTTTAGACATGGAGTTCTCTGGGGTTGTATAATAAACCCATGTCCCATACTGATGTCTCTTAACATTTTGCACAGAATTATAGCAATTGGAATATGACCAGTTTCCCTCTTTGCTTCTGACAGAATCATATATAAAGAAGTGCAAAAGAGTTGGAGTTGCAAAGAGATTTTTTTTACTCATTCCAGGAGTGAACATTTTCATATTCAGAGGTGTCTGAAAATATGATAGGTTGTCTCAAGGAAATGTGAGTTCCCGTCTTCGTGAATATTCAAGCAGAGGGTAAACAACTGTATTACAGAGCATGATGCTGAGAAGGGGCTTGCACTGATGGTGTCCCAGATGCTGCTACACATGGATTAGGTTAAGAAATCCTCCTTAAAAACTTTTGAGGTGGCTTGGAGGAAGGTTCCACTGCTGAAGTTCTTGTCTCAGAGCGTGAGAATGTCTGAGTTCAAATCTCCAGGACCTAGGTAAAAAATACTGGATGTGGAGATTTGTGCTTATAATCCCATGTTAGCAGGTGGAGACAGGAAGATCCCTGGTGTTGAGTCAGTGATTTTGAAGTCAGCAAAAGACCCTGCTTCTCATGAGAGTGTGTGTGTGTGGGGGGGTGTTAAGGAGAAGGAGAGAGAGGGGGAGGAAGGAGGAAAAAGGAAAGAGGGAAACAGACAGGCAGACAAGGTTTCACTATGTAGCCCTGACTGGCAAGATACTCTATATGTACACTAGATTGAACTTGAACTTACAGAAATCTGTCTGCCTCTGCATCTCAAGCACTAAGATTAAATATGTTCACCACCACATCCAAATAGTATTATTATTACTATGATTATTATTGAGATACAGAAATAGTAAATTAATTGACCCAGCTCACGAACTATCCACAGCCTGACTCTAGAACAGTTCTCTCAACAGAAGTAGACGGTGAGACATGAGTACAACACACGAATTCACTCTTACATTTCCTAATAGTCCTGTTAAAGGATTTAAATGATACTGAAATTAACTTTAATCTTAGTGAAATATGTTATTAAACCTGTATATCTATGCTTCTCATTTCAATATGTGTGGGTTATAGGAAAGTTATTCATGATATGCTATAGATCTTTGATGTGATATGTCTAAACATCCCAACGTCATTTTACTCTTGCAAGCATAACTCTATTCAAATGAGCACTGGTTGCTTGTAGCTGTGCATAGCTTGTGGCTACCATGTTGGGTAGACGTAGAGCCCACAATCACAACATCCTCAATCTTCCATCTGCTTTTGACTACCAGGTTGGTTTCTAAATCAGATACCCACAGTCTCTCCATATGTTTATCAAGTTTACCCTTAAATGTCAGTGTCTTGGGGGAGACTTAGAAACTAGGGAGTTTGCCCAATCTGTAAAGTGATTGAGGAACACATGAGTTCAGATCTCTGGCATCTGTGGAAAAATGTCCAAGCTTTGTGTGTGTGTGTGTGTATCTATAACATTAGTGCTGATGGACGTGGAGACAGGAGGATCCCGGGACCTCACTGGCAAGACAGATTTGCTCAATGAATGAGCTTCAGATTCAGCAAGAGACTCTATCTCAAAAATTAGCTAGTTGAGAAAGACATCTGACATGTTACATGAACACATACACCGTGCACATACACATATTCACACATGAACCCTTCCATACTGTCTCTTAGAGACACATTTAATTCCTCAACCTGAAAAATGGAAAGATTTCTCTGTTTCTCTTCTGTACAAGGCTAAATGCAACATGCCTTGTACTGGTGAAGATGAAATATATTTGTCTGGCTTCCAGTTGACAAGTATCCATGCACGTGGCAAAGTCACCAAATCACCTTGTTGTCTGTTTCCTAGTTCAGCCATCCCCATTTCTTTCATCTTTTTCTTTTTCCATTTCCATGGATTTTCTAGAGGTGTATTTAGCCCACCATATAGGGAGCAGACTTTGTCTATATCCTTCCGCTGACAGGGAGCATGTGAAAATAACCGGTAGACTGTAAGATGAGCCTAACTGACCGCCCAGCACACACCTTTTGTGCTTCGCTTGGTCCTCTTTTCCTTCATCCTTGTTATGATGACTGCAGCCAGAAGTGACGTGCAACCCACCGGAGTGATATTGCTGGTCAAATTCTAGTAATTGTTTGGTAGGATTGATTCATTTCCTGACAGGTTGCATTTTTCTCAGAGAGCTGAAGGGCTTTGCTCAAGTTGAATTTCTGACAGGAACCGGCCCTCTGGACTGTGACATCACTCAGTTGAAAAATCAGAGTCTGGCAGTCCTCTCATTGTGAGGAACATATACGGATTCTTGTGTTCTCTGTGTAACTGCAACGTCTTCGGAACTGAATGCACTAGTGTGAAATTTCAATAATCTCAAGTCAGTTTTGGTGGGACACACTTCACCGGGAGCTTAAACCGACTAGTGGCTCCTTAAAAGAAGATATTGAGAAAAAGCGTCTGCTAGAGAGTTCTAAACTTCATGGTAAAGAAGTTCCTTGTGGAGAGAGACTTTCTATAGATGTGCCATCTAATAGCGTATGCATGCTTATTAGATATTGTATTTGGAGCACAGAGGTGGTCGACTTGAAGCATCATATCTGTGCACAGAATATTTCCCAGCAAAACTCTTATTTTAGGCTTTTCCTGAAAAGAAAAACCAAGCAATTTGTGCATAGCAATACGAGCTAGTGGGAAGTGTGAGGTGTGCTGGTAAGCTATATGAATACATTCAAAGGCGACGTGACGGATGCCTGCTGTACCCATAGCATGGAATGGATAAAACCAAGTGCAAAGTACCCAGTCTCAGTATCTAGAAATTTCATGGAGAGGAGATATATTCTTCTTCTTTCCTTGGCAAATTGAATCACATTCAAATACAGGTCACCTCTCCTTGTTTATCCACCTCTGGGAAACAGTGCTCAAAAGTCACATGTTGAGAGGGGCTGGGGAGATGGTTCAGTGGGTAAGAGTGCTTGTTGCTTTTCCAGAGGACCTGGGGTCTGACCCTAGCACTCCTGCCAGGGTAGCTCACAACCGCCTGCAACTCTAGCTCCGGGACCTCTGACTCCCTCTTCTGGCCCCTGTGTGTATCTACTTCTCTGACTTGCTCAACTTTTTTGGCTCCATATAGTGACTTCTAACAGATCAACTGGACCAAAATATGACTGTAGTCTGCTAAGGGAAGGAAGACAATGGGAACCTTTTTCAACATGGAGATTTCATTCTCATGTAAGCTGAGTTATGAACACATTCATAATTAAAATAAATTATACTAAGAGTAAATTACCTTTTCACCTCGTTATACTTTATAATCCTAAAAAGTATGTAGGATCAAGCCTCATTCAAAACTTGTCTAAAGGTACCTATTGAGGATATAGTTCAGTGGTATATCACTTGCCAAGTATTCGTGTGTATTTGGGTTTGATTCCCAATGGTACGTGTTTGTGTATGCATGCATGTGTGCACACATACACACAGTGTGTTTCCATTTGTATGTGTGAGAAGGGCAGTGTCTACTGAAGAATATAGGGGCTAAAGAATGCCTGGCCAACTGCTTAGTATCTGTGAGCAAAAGGAATCAGTGAGAAATTGTGGGGTGGTGTCAACTGTAGAACTGGCTGTGGAGAACTACACAAGTATAGAAATACCATTGGTATGCCAGACCTAACTTTGGTAGGCTGAGACAATTTCTAGTCCATTGGGTTCCCCAAGGAAAGTTTAGAGTGAATCCTTCTGCACAGCTTGTCTATGGCACCATCCACTAATTTCCCACAGCTGGAGTATAGGGTGATACCACACAATTTACTGGGGACTTACGTAATTTTCATGGAGTTTTGTATACATACAAGGAAAAAAGAAAAGAATGCTTCAGAGGAAAAGTTGCATGTAAGGACGTTATCAGTGAGGAGAGCTTGTATGCAGAGGAAGATGATTGTTTTGTCACCAATCTAGAGATTTTGTCATAATTTTCCCAACTGTTTTTTATCCTGACTTTAGATCATACACATTATTCTTTAACCCTGATTGCTGCTACTCCTTTCCCTTCAGAATCACATTCCTTATAACATTTTGAAGGTGATGACATGCAAAACTTCTTTAGGGCTTGTTAGAAACACCGGCACCGCTGTAGGCTTATCCTTGTTCACTGGTCTACAAAAATCAGCACAGCTTTCCACTCCCAAATTCTATGGTTTGTAGGCTCATGGTGTTCACAGTCTAAGTGAAGTGAGTCCCAAATCCTTATAATCTAAGGTAAACATGTTTGTCTTAGTGTTTGCCAGTGTGCGGAAGGGATGGAATTATCCATTGATTTGGCAATACATTTGGCAAGCGTGCTTGTTTGGTAAACTGTGACAAGATGAAAGCATCTGAAATAGCAAGGCAGCCATTCAGCCCCAACCACTGAGAGCTGGAGTGCTCAAATAGTAGGAAATCTTTTATGCCATGAACCCTTTCGGGAGTGCAAATATGAGAATAGAATGTATGAGGGTGTGTGCATATGTGCATGCACGCAAGCACACACACACACACACACACACACACACACACACACACACACACACACACATCTGAATGACAGGACACAGGTTTAGGAAATAAAGAAAGACAAAAATCATTCCTAGCTTTAGGTATCAGATGTGTCCACAAAAAGTGTTTGATTGAAGCCAATGGAAGAAATGTCTAGAAGGAGTGGAGAGAAAGAAAGCTACTTCTACAGAGACATAAGCAATTGCCAAGGTTGGAGAAACTTCTGTAGCCTCATCAGAGTGTGTGTTTTAGATAATTAAGAGAAACTTTACAGATAGGAGTGTGTTTGGTACTTATCTGTTGCCGTGATAGGATACCTGACTGAAAAGACATCTAGGGAGAGCGATTTATTTTGGATTACTGTCCTAGAGGGGAGATGCAGTCCATCATGGTTGGGAATGCATGACAGCAGGAACATGGTGATAACATTTCATCCAGACACATGGCAGACGGGAAGCATAGTGATTATATCTCATCCTTACACAGGAGGGAGGAAGGGAGGAAGGAAGGAAGAGAGAGAGAGAGAGAGACAGAGACAGAGAGACAGAGAGAGAGACACACAGAGAGAGAGAGAGAGAGAGAGACAGACAGACAGACAGAGAGAGAGACAGAGAGAGAGAGAGACAGAGAGAGAGAGAGACAGAGAGAGACAGAGAGAGAGAGAGAGAGAGAGAGAGAGAGAGAGAGAGAGAGAGAGAGAGAGAAAGTGAGGCAAGGCTCAAACAACCTCAAAGCCCCCATCCAGTGACATACTTCCTCCAGGAAAGCCATATCTCCTCAAAATTCCATAAGCTCTTCAAACAGAAGAGAAAAAACTTTCAAATCATGAGCCCATGAGGGATATTTCTCTTTCAAACCACAACAAAAAGCCAAAAGAAATGGCAGAAAATGAAATGCTGGGAAGCATAGTGAATGGAAATTGCTCTGCCCGTATGGATAGAAATTCACCCACGGAGCAGGCAGTCTTTCCTGTGCAGAACAGGGCTTTTCTCCTTGCCAGTTACAGCTTCGTGTCTCGTATTCTTTTCAAATTCTACCTTCTGCAACTAGCATGTCCGTATCTCCATTTTTAAACACACATCGAAAGTTACCTGGTCTGGTCTGGATTACAGATCTTGCCAAAGTTACAAACTCATTCCCAGTTGTCAAATTCAGTGGATGTTTTCTAGTTGGTATTTAAGATGAAGATGGATACAGACATTTAAAGACCCTGAAAAGGTGACTCAATGGTATTGTTCCAGTCGTGTAAACATGAGGACCTGAGTTTCATTTCCAGACACCACAATAAAGCTGAGTGTGGCAATGCATGCCCACAGACCCAGGGCTGGAAAGATGGAGATGAGAAGGTCCTGGGGCTGTGTTGGGAAGCCAATCTGGTTGACACAGTGAGCTCCAGATTAGCATGGGACAGTGTCTCAAAAATGAAGGTAAAGAGTAATTAAGAAAGACAGCACCAACTTCTCTCCTCCATATGTATACACACGCAACACATTACATGCAAACCCATACACACATGCATACACACACACATCTTACTGAACTGAAGGAGCCAAGTATGTGCTGGCAAAGTCCTTATTATCCTCCCATTTTGAATTTCTATTCTAAAGCTGCCAACATAAGTACTGAAGAGTCAGACAAGACGAGTGAGTAATTTTGCACTGTGTAAACTGGAAGAGAATGAAATGCGGCACACTTTGCCAAAAAAAAAAAAAAAACAAGAATAGCTGGAGACTTTGTGTTGAAGATGGCATGTATTGCCTTTTCTGATTGCATAAGAAGTGAGTACATCAAAAGCAGCTTAATTCTGATTTATTAACAAACTAGCAATGTTTATGGCACATAGCCTTTTAACTACATAGGGGAGGTGCTGCTAGGACACAGCTGTGGTCCTCCTTCAAGAGGACTCTGCAACCAGCAAGCTAAAGGAGTGGAGATTTAAAGAAGTGTAGCAGTGAGCATGCTCTCTGACACAGGGGTTCTCGGAGCCTCTAGTGTTGACTGGTCTTGAGTGTGAAAGGTATACTTGTAGAATATTGTGGTCAGTGGCATTGCTGATAAAAATCTTTCTCCAAGAGCATCTGAAATCCTCCCAGAATAGTTCTCTGTTTATTTGGTGGTATCGTTTTCACGTGGCTGGGTCCCTTTGCTTCCTTTACCTTGTTCTGATGCTCAAAATTCACCACTATCTTCTTGCTATTCAAACTACGTCTCAAAGTCCAGAGCTCCGGGATCTCTTTGATCCTCAGTTTCTTCCCTTATTTTCCTCCTGCAGATCTAGGGCAGCCTCACTTGGCACAGAAACATTTACTGTGTGTTTCTCCTTCCTGTGATTCAGGACAGGCATTGGCATCTTGTCTACCTGCCCATGTGTCATTTCCCCATCTTAGAGGAGGAAGCAGAATGCCTACACCACATACTCCCTGCCAAACAGACTGACTCTGCCTGCCTCGCTGGTCAGTCCATTCTAACACGTTTGCATTCTGTATAGAAAATTACATCTAAGACAAGACCAGCTGGGGATCTGCAGTTACAGAGGAATGTTTCGATGTGCCTATAGCATGCCTTAAAAGAATCTGTATTAACTGTCTAATAACAGCTGCTGGGATTTCTCAATGGAGTTTTAGATCTGTGTCTCACACTCTGGGTTTATTTTAGACTTACTCAGCTCCCTTCTCTTCCTTCACCCCCTCCTTCTTCCTTTTCCTTTCCTCTCCTCCCCTGTCCTCTCCTCTCTTACCTTTCCCTCATCTCTCTTGTCCCTCTTTCTTTGTCTTACTTTTTTTTTCCTCTTTGACTTTCTTTCTGTGTAGCCAAGACTGACCTGTAACTCACGACCTTCCTGCCTCAGCCTCCTGGTGCTGAAAATGCAGGCATGTGTCACCTGCTTTGTTCTGGAATTCTTTACTGTCTTCCTCCTGGTGCTGAAGATGCAGGCATGTGTCACCTGCTTTGTTCCGGAATTCTTTACTGTCTTCCTCCTGGTGCTGAAGATGCAGGCATGTCTCTCCATGCTTTGTTCCGGAATAACTTTCTGTCGTCCTGCTTTAGTCAGAAACTGTCAATTTAAGGAAATTAAAGAGTTAGGAGAGTTTGAAGGAGAGAGATGCTACATCAGTTCTTTTAAAAGAGAAAACACACAGCAATGCCATTGTAACTGCTAGGAACAGGCTTTATTGAGCATCTTCCCTGAGCCCTGATGTCAGCTCTAAGGTAAGGGAGGACTCTGAAGGCCTAGATGCTCAGCCAGGAGATTTATATGGAGAAAAAACATGAACACATCAGCTCACTTTTTAAAAGAAACCTGGGACATCAAAATCATTCCCAAAGTACCCTTCAAATCCAACAAGTCAAGAAAAACCACAGTTAATGTTACACTTGTTTTCATCAGAGCTGGCATTAAGTAAAATTTATAACACATTCAAGTTTACATTATAGTTTCATTGTGTGCTATGCACACACTTGAGGACACTGAATTCCCATCATGTGATTTCTACATCATTATTATTTCTTTTGGGGGACACTTATATTTCATTAAGTAGGTACCAGAGTTTCCTGGAAATCTGTTTGTTTTGTGATATGTTACTCGATGTATGTATCACGCGTATTTTTCTTAATGACAAGTCCTCAATCAGAAAAGCAACTCCTAATTATAATTTATAATATTTTTCCTCTGTAAAATATTTAATTTACTACTTGTATTTATTTATGGGGAGAGGGAAATGCGTACACACCATGTCATGCTTACGGCGTTCAGTGAAAACATTTGTGACACTTTTACTCCTTTTACCATGTGGCTCCTAATCTCAAAGTCATATTATCAGTTAAAGCAGAAAGTGATGTCTCCCATTGAGCCATGTCAGAGGGCCTCATAATGCAATGTATGATCCAATATTTAGAGTATAAAAACTATGTCTTTGCTGATGAATGACATCAATACAAATCTTATTCTAATATAAATGTTCTGGTTTCACTGCAGACCAAAAGACTTGTATTGGATTTGGACTCTGTATTTCCATGGTGCTCAACCCATTGTACAAATGCTAGGAACTAATTTAAGCACCAGAGTGAAGTGCACTAGTATATAAAAAGAATCTCAGAGACTCCACTGAATATACTCTAATCTCTTTTTGATAACTTAGAGTACCTGAAGGAAGTTGGAGCATTCCCAGACAGGAAGAAAATCAATTACTGTTGAATAAGACTATAAATTCTGTTATTTAAGTTTTCTGGGATTGCAGGCATACAATAGATGGCTTCTTACTATACCAGGAACAGAAAATGAGACCCATTCAGTCAACAGGAGATTTATAGAAGAAAGCAAACAGACCGGTTATTGGTGCGATGAGACTGATTTTATGAAATTGATGTCCAGCTTGCTAATAAGGCCGCATGTTTAGAATACAACAGAAATTATAGAAGAAAAAGGGGGCCTGGTCTGAATCTTGGAAAAATAATGTCTGGCCAGAATTGAAGGAGTGGGTTATTAAAGGGTGTGAATTACCTAGTGTGAGTACTGTGTGTTTCTGTCTGTCTGTCTGTCTGTCTATCTCTGCCTTGTTTTGCTGGAACAGAACTGGGATATTTGTAAGAGTTATCTTTACATTTAAGTGGTTATGGGAGTTGTCAGGTGGGACAACTCTTTTCTGTACTCCACGAGAGGAGAAATTGTGTGTCCTCATGAGACAGAAGAGAGAGCGCCCTCCCACAAGCATTTCAAATATGGATATTAACGAAGTCACAACCTGAACACATTTCTTTGGACTCCATTTCCCAAAATTTCTGCTTGAGGCTTAAGTTGCAAACACACAATTATTTGGAAGGAACAAAAACCTCCAATGCACAGCAGTTTCAGTGCCTGTAGTCTGTCATAACAACATACCCCTGTGTGCGTGTGTGTCCTAGCCTGCAGGGTGTACATGTGTATATTATAACAACATACCCCTGTGTGTGTCCTAGCCTGCAGTGTGTACATGTGTATATTATAACAACATACCCCTGTGTGTGTCCTAGCCTGCAGTGTGTACATGTGTATATTATAACAACATACCCCTGTGTGTGTGTCCTAGCCTGCAGTGTGTACATGTGTATATTATAACAACATACCCCTGTGTGTGTGTCCTAGCCTGCAGTGTGTACATGCGTATATTATAACAACATACCCCTGTGTGTGTGTCCTAGCCTGCAGGGTGTACATGTGTATATTATAACAACATACCCCTGTGTGTGTGTCCTAGCCTGCAGGGTGTACATGTGTATATTATAACAACATACCCCTGTGTGTGTGTCCTAGCCTGCAGTGTGTACATGCGTATATTATAACAACATACCCCTGTGCGTGTGTCCTAGCCTGCAGTGTGTACATGCGTATATTATAACAACATACCCCTGTGCGTGTGTCCTAGCCTGCAGTGTGTACATGTGTATATTATAACAACATACCCCTGTGTGTGTGTCCTAGCCTGCAGTGTGTACATGTGTATATTATAACAACATACCCCTGTGTGTGTGTCCTAGCCTGCAGTGTGTACATGTGTATATTATAACAACATACCCCTGTGTGTGTCCTAGCCTGCAGTGTGTACATGTGTATATAAAGATGGGTGTATACATGGATAAAGTAGAAGGAGAGCAAGAGAAAGTAAAAGTGGCTGTGAGTGGTGCACACCTTTAATTCCAAAACCAGGGAGGCAGAGGCAGGTGAATCTCTGTGAGGTCACAGTCAAACTAGTCTTCAGAACAAGTTTCAGAACAGCTCTGGCTATGCAGAGAAACCCTGTCTGGAAAAACAATAAAAAACCAAACAACCCCCCAAAAATGAAAGAAAAGCCTCTTGGAATGTGTGCATGTAAAAGCAACATTTAAAAATCACTGTTGGGGCTGAGTGCATAGCTCAGTTTGTAGAGCGCTTGCCTAGCAGACCTGAAGCCCCAGGTTTGATCCTAGCACTGAATACACCAGCTATATTGGTGTATGCCCATATTCCCAGCACTTGGGAGGTGGATGCAGAAACATCAGGTGTTTAAGATCCTTTTCAACTACACAATAAGTTCAAGAATATTCTTGTGAGACTTTGTCTCAAAATATTAAGCCAATTAAAAATAAAATCAATGTATTATTTCTTGTGAAGTGACTTAAAATATACCTAAAATAAAATCACAGGATTAATAGTTTAAATGTTACAAGTAGCTTAAAAATGTCTCTATCGTGAACATGCATAGACCTTTTCTCTTGTCAGGATTCCCTAAACAATGCGGAATGACGACTGAGCATGTTGCCTTTCCGTTGCTATTCTAGTTAGCTTTAACTTAATCATCAACTTGAGAGGAAAGCCTTGAGTGAGGAGTTGCCTAGGCTAGATGGATGTATAGATGCCTTTGAGGGACTGTCGTGATTGATGATGATACTTCAGCCTCCAGCCCCTGTAGATGGAACTAACTCTGGGCAGGTAAGTAGCTAAGCTGTGTAAGAAAGCTAGCTAGGCATGATCCTGCACGAGCCATTGAGTGGTATTTCTCCATGGTTTCTGCTTTCTGTTTCCTCTTTTTTTTTTGTTACGCCTTTATTTTATTTTTTTAAATTTATTTATTTTTAAGGATTTCTGCCTCCTCCCTGCCACCGCTTCCCATTTCCCTCCCCTCCCCCGATCAAGTCACCCTTCCTCATCTGCTCGAAGAGCAATCAGGGTTCCCTGACCTGTGGGAAGCCCAAGGACCGCCCACCTCCATCCAGGTCTCCTAAGGTGAGCATCCAAACTGCCTAGGCTTCCCCAAAGCCAGTACGTGCAGTAGGATCAAAAACCCACTGCGATTGTTCCTGAGTTCTCAGTATTCCTCATTGAATTCTTGCCTTGACTTCCATCAGTTATGGACTGTGACCTGGAATGAAAGCCAAAGAAACATTTCCCTCCCCTAAACTGCTTTTGGTTAGAGTATTATATCACAGCAACAAAAGAAAACTGCATCAGTTTCATTATGTATTAGACAACATCTTGAGACACATTGTGTATGAGGGTGATATGCATGGTTTATATATCAACCGCTAAATCATTTTATGTTAAGTAATTGAGCTGTGTTGGATTTTGATATCTTCAAGGGGTTGAGATTAGTCACCCATCCATATGGATGGGTGACTCTACTTAGCTAATCTTATCAGTTTGCTTGGTGACCTGTTCAGTGTACAGCTCCCTCTTGATAGTCCTTGCTGGCCTCTGTCTTCTGCTGGTGCTTGGCTGCACACAGCCCCTGTCCTCTACTCCAGATCTCAGACCTCCTTCACAACGCCATTGTCTCTATGTTCTCCAGGTGCCTGACACGGCCTTCCCCCAATATCCCATATATTTGCCCCATTCTTGGCATCCCATGGTCCCTGCCTCTCTTCTCTTCTGGAAGAACAACCACTATCCTCTCATTCAAAGAATAGTCTGTTTTGCTTCAATGTATTACCTTCATGATACCAAAACTTGTAAATGAGAATTCTCAAGGCTTATGGTAAAAGTAGATAACCCCTCCACCTGAAAATAAATAAATTTACCACTAACTGGCAAAATAAAATGTAAAAATCGAATACAAGGTTCTGTGAGTATATCTTAGCTATTAGAATGCACAAAGCCCTGGGCTATACCCAAATCTCTACCTAAACCAAACATGGCAATGCACATCTCTAATCCTAGCAGGGAACGTGGAGGCAGAAGACGTAAAGATTATCCTGAACTACGAAAGAAATTTGAGGATGGCCTGGGATGCTTGAGCCTTATTTCAGAAAAGAATCAAGCAAACTGAAAATGAAGCTAGCATAAATTATATAATGTGTGGTTATAATTGTTAAAACATAGCTAGGTATGTCAGTGAGCACAGTGATCTCCCTTAGCGAAGCTCACTTACAGAAATGTGGGTCAGAAAGGCAGCTGTTAAGGGCTGTGAGGGGATTATGTGTGGTAGAATTGTAGAAGTTGTAACGCCTACCTGGTGTGGCTCAATGTAGCCCAGCCTGACTGTGCTTTGTATCCTGTGGGGCTCTTGTCCTTATAGTGTTCCTCAGAGATGAAACTGCTCACAAACCAATACAGAATAGTGCTTTATTAGCTTGTCCTATTTTATGTACATATCAAGTTTTCAAAACAAGTATAATGGAAGAGCTGCCTGTACCCTGCTATGGCTGTATGCTAACTTTTGTGGCTTTCTGTGAGCGGCCTTTTCTCCAATTCAATAGAGGCTGCAGGCAGAGTGGGCTCTGTCTCACTCATCCGTGTAGTCCCATCGTCTGTTGCTTCTCCTGGTTAATGTTGGCATTTTAATGAAGGATTCCCGGGTCGCTCTGCCTGTTCACTTCTCTTGTGTTTTTGCAGGCCCTGATGCCTGTCATTTGTCCTGCAAGTGAAGGGCAAATGGCTGATCTTGGTAGCTAGACCAAAACCTTGGGCTTGCCCCTTCATGCATTGTCTGCATGATTCCTGTATCTGGAAGAACTTTGCTGAGGAGACTGCTTGCCTGCTCCGTGGAGGGCTTTAAGACAGGCATTCCTTTGAAGGATGGTTTTGAGAATAGAAAGGGAAAGAGAAAATGGTGTAAGAACTCAGAGATTATCTATTGAAGACATCTGCTGCCCCACTAAGTGCAGAAGAGCTTATGCAGAGGTCAGTATTCCGGGGGTTTGGGAATGGAGGTAGCAAGGGGCACTTGAAACAATAAAGAAGTCATATATATATATATATATATATATATATATATATATATATATATGCTAAAAGAGACAGGGATAGAGGGACTGGATCACTGTATCAGAGCCCTGTCCCATGACCTTGTTCTCATCCCCTGCTCTCCCCTGCAGGGGCAAAGGCGGATTCTAGAAAACTATACTACTCATGATCCCCTGCCTACTGGCTTCCAGTTAACTCTCTCTCTCTCTCTCTCTCTCTCTCTCTCTCTCTCTCTCTCTCTCTCTCTCTCTCTCTCTCTCTCTCTCTCTCTGCCTGTCTCTCCTGTCTGTCTATTTATCTGTCTATCTATCTATCTATCTATCTATCTATCTATCTATCTATCTATTTATCTGAAATATATATGTAAATATGTTTATGAAAATGCTAGGAATATAACATTAGTTTCTTCTATCAGACTTTCCCGCTGCAAGAATCAAACCTAAAGCCAGTTGGCATGGGATCATGAGTAGTATTGTTTTCTAGAATCTGCCTTTGCCCCTGCAGAAGAGAGCAGGGGATGAGGCCAAGGACCGGGCTCTGATACAAGCGATCCAGTCCACATGCCCCCATCCTTGTCTCTTTTAACCAGTTAGTCAATGAATGACCACATGCTGCTTACGGGTCTCTGCGAATGGCCTCTCTATCAGTTCCCTATGGTGCATGGCAGCTAGAACAGTAACTAGAGTTTCCTTGGGAGAACCCACTGAGTATAAATTATTTATGGTGAAAGTGTTAGATGCAGGCTTAAAAGACCCAGAGAAGCAGAGGGCTGCAATGCGCGTTACAGTTTGCTAAGTGGGGCATCACCAGCGCCACTCCACAGATGCTGTGTGGAACCACAGACCTTCACTCTAGTTTGCTGTCCTTGCACTCTACAGAAAATAATGTCATTCAGAAATCATACTTTCAGTCTCATGCTAAACTTCTCTTTAGGGCAAAACCAAAGTAATCAAATAAAGGTTTTAGAAATAACAGTTTTTAGCTCAGATACCCTGTGAGACCCATAACCACCTTCCTACCTAGACTGCCGTTTGTTCCCTTCAATGCCTGTGTTAGTACCATAGTTTATATTGCTGAAATGGCTGACACAGTTTTTTTTTAAATATAAGATATTAAAGGGCTTAGGTCATTGAAAAGACAATATTTATTTCTTTGTCTCCTGTGTTGGTTGGTATTAGGTCACCTTGACAAAACATAGACATAACTGGGAAGTGGGAATCTTAATTGAGAAAATGGCTCTGTAAGATTTGCCCATAGGTAAGTCTGCGGGGGCATTGTTTTAGTTAATAATTGATGTGAGAGGGCCCAGCCTACTATGGGTGGAGCCACACTGGGCAGGTAGTCCTGGGTTGTAGGAATCAGCTTTCCTCTATGGCCTCTGCCTCAGTCCTGCCTGAGAGGTGTTGGCTGAAATAGACCCTTTCCTTCCAAGTTGCTTTTGATCATGGTGTTTATCACTGCAATAGAACACCTATGTAATGTAGCTTCATTCTTTGTTTTGGTATTGTGTAAAATATGTGAAAAGAAGAAAAATCTAAAATAAAAACAACCTTCAAGTACTTGAGCAATTGATTCTTTCAAGGAGTAAATATTATGATAATATGAATTGCAAGTTAATTTTAATAAACACACCTTCATAATTTAATAAATATCTACTATCAATATATCTTATTTAGTAAATATATCTTAAATATTGTCTTTTATATCTGGCAATACTTAGTTATAGATTTGACAGACATTTTATGCAAGATGCTTTTTATTCATAGCGTGTAAAGTTGTCAGGGTAATGAAATATTTGTTAATGCTCCCTATTGGTAGTGCTCTGGAGTCCAACTTACAGGCAAGTTGCAGTCACATCTTCTGGCTCTGAGCAGGCATAAAATATGGCAGATACAGGATTTTTAAGCTACACATCTCAGAGCCTGAGTGTTGCAAGGATATTAACCAATGGTAATCACAGCATACAGAAGGAACTCCATCAGCTGAGCAAGTGTATTTCTTCATATTTCTTTCCCCTTGTGTGGCAATTGCGGTTTCCACAACTCCGCCCAGCGCAAGTGCAGCAGGTGTGATCTGCATTAGTGGAAGGTCAGCTTCCCCGAGCCTCCTAGTCTACCCTTTCAGTCTAGGCTTTTCTGGGGCTTGGAAAACGACTTGGTGGGTAAAGTGCTGGCCGCACAAGCACCATAGCCTCAATTCCATCCCCAGTCCCCATGTAAAGAGCCAGGTGCGGCGGCTCTTCTGTGCAACGCCAGCACAGGGTGGCAGAGATAGAAGGGTACCTTACTGTGTATCTCCTAGGATTCTGCTTTCTCATCCCTCGAAGAGGAATTACAATGCTCAGCTTGTATAGTTTTTTATTAGGTTTCAATATGATAGATTAGCCCAGTGACCAGTCAGAAAGTATAGTGCGTTCCCCTCCATGAGTTCCTGCTCTCTTACAGCCTAGAAACCCCAAATGGAACTGCAATAGATACACTGGACCTAATGAAATCAGAAAAGCAACTCAAGGCTGTAATTCAAAGTATTAGCCTTACAATCTCGCTGAGGCAAAGCCATTAAAGAGCCGTCTGGGGTTATTACAGAAGCTGCATATATGCACTGTAAATGTTAGACAGCGCTGACGAGCAGAAATGAGAGCACGTGAGGTTCAGTGTGCAGAAGTTACCAGTGTTAACCTCGGTGCATATCTACCTTGATCTATTTCTTTAATTTTATTTCAATATCTTTATTTTGTTGTGTGTACTTGTCTGTGTATGGGTTTGTGCACGTGTGTGCAGGTGCTCAGGGAGGCCTAGAAGAGGATGTCAGATCTCCTGCAGCTGGAGATAGCAGGTGGTTGTTAGCTGCCATGTGGGTGCTGGGAATTGAACCAAGTCTTCTGCCAGTGCTCTCATCCTCGGAGATGTCTCTCTAGCTCCTTGATCTCTCTCTCTCTCTTCAACCCTCTCCCTCCATTCCTCTCTTTTTCTTTCTCCCTCCCCTCCCCCTCCCTCTTATCTGTAGCATATATGCTTCTATACTTTCTTTCCAAACGGCATAAACCATTGTGTACTAAAGACTATATAAACATTTCCAGTTGTTCCCCAAATACCTTTCACTGCCATTTATCCCAACTAGCTTCCAGAAGAGGACCACATATTACTTCCATTTCTTGTGCTACTTATTTCCTTTAATTAACAGCTGCTTATTTCTAAAATGATGTTGGCCTGTTGAACAGTCCTGTCCAGCTGTCTTGCCTGGATTCTTTTTACCTTATACATGCTTGTGTATACATGCATGTGTTCATGTGTCTGCATGTATACATATGTGTGGTACATTTGCACATTTGTGTGTTGTATTTTCATACGTGTGTATACATGTGTATTGGCATAGACATGTTCGGGTGCAGTTGCACATGTGTGTGCACATCTGTGTTCATACATAATGTGTGTATATGTGTGTGGGTGCATTTGCACATGTGTGTTCATGTGTGTGCAAGAGTACATGTTGGGGTGTATTTGTACATATGTCTGCATGTAGCTGGAGGTCAGAGCACAGCCTCGGGTATTGTTCCTCAGGTACCACTGAACTTGTCTTTTTTAAAAAAATATTAGTCCTTTGAGAATTCCATGTGATCTGTTTGATCATATCCACTCCTCCCTCATCTCCTCCCAGATGTATACTCCCTTCCCTGCATACCTGACTTTGTTTTTTGAGACTGTTTTTTTTTTCATGTTTACATAGGACTTACAAAGTAGGAGAGGCCGGCTGGCCAGTGGGCCCCAGGGACTCACCTGACTACGCCTCTTCTGTGGGATTAAAACACACTTTATGATGGCTGGCCTTTAAACATAGCTTTTGAAGATGAAACTCTGGTCCTCTGGTTGTATGGGAGAAGCTTCTGGACTCTGGTGTCCCCAGGCTGACACACAAGCTTACTTGAGTATAGTTAAAATTAATGACTGCGTTAGTGTGAGCACCGACACCTCCCTTGTCTGCTTACATTTTCCTCTTCTGCCTAGAAAGTCACAGCATCACGTACATTAAAATCCTCTTGCCAACCATTGCCTAATGGTGTTAGATGGCACCAAAATGGGCAAAGCTAGTCAGAATTGAAAGTGGTAGTTATGTACATAGTGGGGCAGATTTGGAATGCTGTGCTGTAGAAGGGGTCTGCCTCAGCTGTCTGGTTATTTAAAGAGGTGTGCAGATTTTAGAAGAACTGTCTTTGTGCTCAGGGCCACAGTGAATTGCCAGAAATATAAAAAATTGAGCATAAAATTATGAGAAATATTAGGGTGATTTTTCAAATTGAAAATAGATTCTCCTTTCACACAATACATCCTGACCATGATTTCTGCTTTCTCCACTCCTCACCTCTTCACCCCCCCACACACCTTTTCTCTCCCCCAAATCCACTCCCCTTCCATTTCCCTTCAGAAAAGAGCAGACCTCAGAGAGACAGCAAACAAACATGACAAAACATGTCATAATAAGAGAAGGCACAAACCCTCATATTGAGCCTGGACAGGGCAACCCAGTAAAATGAAGAGTTCCAAAAAGAACAGGCAAAAAAGTCAGAGACACAGCAGAGACACACACTCGCACTGCTAGGAGTCTCAGAAAACACCAAGCTAACAACCATAACATATATGTAGAGGACCTGCTACAGACCCAGGCAGGCCTGGTGCTTGCTGCTTCAGTCCCTGTGAGCCCACGTGAGCTCTGCTTAGTTGATTCACTGGGGCCTGAATAAATGAAGTGCCCCTGGCGTCCTCCATCCCCTCTGACTCCTACAACATTTTTGCCCCTCCTCCTTGTATGATAGATTGTTATTCTATTTTTACCTGATTTGCTGTATTATTAGAAATGTCAGCCGGGCGTTGGTGGCACACGCCTTTAATCCCAGCACTCGGGAGGCAGAGGCAGGCGGATCTCTGTGAGTTCGAGACCAGCCTGGTCTACAGAGCTAGTTCCAGGACAGGCTCCAAAGCCACAGAGAAACCCTGTCTCGAAAAACCAAAAAAAAAAAAAAAAAGAAATGTCTTTTGTTTAGGTAACCTTCCATATGTAATGTGGCTATGACACTTGTTTTGAACAATAAAATAGAGGAGGTAATTACAGGTGATCTTTCCAAACAGAATTTAAGAGCCATGTGGGAGTGTGGTCACTGTTTTCTTCCCCAAAGTGGCAAAGATGTACCCAGCACTTTGACAATGTGACGTGATATTGTCATCCACAAATTTCATGCTGGGGAACCGCCTGGTAGAGTTACAGAAAAGATGTAAGAATATTTCCTAATGTCTAAGTATGTTTACAGTTTCATGCTGGCGTTCATTCATTCCTATCCTGGGTCACACACACCCCTCAGGTCATGAGTTGGACACATGAATCAGAGATTGATCTTTTACCTGGACTCTCGTGTCGGCGATGAGGATTTATAACATGTGAGCAATGAAGGCTGTGGTTGACAGCCGCTATGCCTTTGGTCTGGTTGTGCTGTGATTTAAACTAAACAGACGGACGCAGAGAAGAACGGAGAGTGAAGCTCTACGAGACAGCCATGCAAAGGTTGATGAGGGTGCAACTGAGAAATTTAAGTTGGCGACCCTTCCATTTTGCATCATCAACTTGAAGGCACCTGAATTTATATTTCAGCTTTGGAATTATGAAGCTGCCAGAAAAGAATGGGCAAAGACTTAACATGTGAGCCAGGTCTATCACTCTGGGACATTTTCCTAAAGGATTCCAATTAAACACACACAGAGATCCTTGGATATCCATGTTTCCTGTAGCACAATACACACTCTACACTATTCACTATACAGAACAAGTACGGAAACAACCTAGGTGTCCATCAACCGAGAAATGAATAAGGAAAATGTGGCATACATACACAATGGTATGTTTTTCAGTCACAAAAAAGGACAAAGTCACATTGTTTAGAGAAAAATATGGCATTAAGTGAATTAAACCAGCCTCAGAAACACGAATGTGTTTTCTTTCATTTGTGGGTCCTGATATCATGGACACGTGGTGTTTTATCTGCACCGATGACATGAAGGTAGAAGAGAACAAGTCTGGAGAAGAGAGGGGACCAGTGGGAAAGGGAAAAGAGGAATGTGGGGGAGTATTTGTGGAAATATGTTTGAAGTACACAAATATTTCCATTAAAGCAGCCCAGGAGTGTATTAAGGCCCCTGCCACCAAGCTAAATGACCTGATAGAAGGAGAGAGTCAACTCCCAAGTACACATAAATAAATAGAAGTAATAAAACCCCACTATTATTACAAAATGAGTGATGTCCCACTGGAGATAGCATACAAACCTAACCCGGGTCCCTGTTGTTTACTAGCAGGGTGGAGACACGCACTGACTGTAGCCAGAGTCCACTTGGATGTTAATAGTAGCTGTCTGACAGAGCAATTAACTGAAGACGAGCGGGGACTTTCTAATTATTTTTCTTTTGGGTATGCAGTTTGAGTTAGTTATTCAAATTACAATGTCACAGTGTGAAATAACACAATCTGTTGCTTTTATAGTCACACAAATTAATTTTTAAATGAAATATAAATGTCAGATGATATATGTCTTAGCTTCGGGGGGAAAATCCCATCTATTGATATACATATATATATTTTTTTTCATAGGACAAACCATGCCTAGAATAAACTGTGTAAGCTATCAGTTAGAGGAGAAGTCCTTCTCCCCTCAATTCAAATTAATTTCTCAGAAGTGTGGCTGGATAAATACTCTAGCTGAAGTGTGTACCTTAATTACGGACTTCAGGCCTCTTAAGCTTCCTGTCTTAGAGTCAGCATCTGAACTCACACAGCATGCCCTGAGTTAGCTCTCTCACCTACTCAGGAGCTACAAGTCATTCCGTGACATAAGCAGAATTACTCTGAAATATGAGTGAGGAACACGTTCACTCTTACCTCATTCGGTGGCATGAAGCTGGTCTTTCAAACAATGGCCTTTCCCCGGATCCTTTTCTCTGTGTTGGGAATTTCCAGAGGAAAAAAGTCTTTTCTTTCTCTTCTCTCTCTCTCTCTCTCTCTCTCTCTCTCTCTCTCTCTCTCTCTCTCTCTCTCTCTCTCTCTCTCTCTGCTGTTGTTAAGGCAATCAAGAAAAGCAGCTGAGGGTCTATAACTCATAATTGAAATTTAGCTTTAGAGTAACTTCATTAGCATGCGGTTGATTAGGAGGTATGTGTTTATTAAATGAAATGACCTCTGGATTTGCATATCCAGTACAAAATTAGGTTCTTGGAGGTATAACGGTATTTAAAGACACTTCTTAAAGGAATATTATTGCCGAGATTGAATAATTAAAATTATAACCATTTGGTTTTTAAAGTTTTAAAAATTGTTTCCAGGTCATTTCTTTTTATACTTTAGTCTTCAGCAAAAGGCACCCTTCCTCCCGAGATGTTTTTCAATTGAAATAGAATTATATCACTTTCCCTCTCCCTTTCCTCCCTCCAGCCCCTCCCAGCTACCCTTTCTCCAAGCCTTTCCAAACCTCACCCCTCAGTAGGTATGTGTGTGTGTGTGTGTGTGTGTGTGTGTGTACACACAATGCCTGCTGAATCTATTTTTTGGTGGTGGTGTATATCACTTGTTTTTTTTTTAACACACTCAAAGATGAATTTGCAATTTTTTCTCTGATAATGCTGATAAGCCCTTTCCAGCTGATAAGACCAGCTCACTGGGCATCTACTGTGTATTGGTCAAAGCCCTAGTTTGTGGCATAAAGATCCAAATGCTTGTCCTGTGTCACCAAGAGGCTTGCACTCCACCCAGAGGACAGGAGGAAGCTAGGCAATGTGCAGCTCATCTGTGCCGTGTGAGGACAGCAGAGCTGCCAGCACAAAGATCCTACAGCTCTCACCGCCAAGGGATGGAAGGAGGTCGTTTATTCTGGAAGCAAATATGAGCGCTCAAGGCTTGAGAACTTAGACTCAGGTTACTCCAAATACCATGTTCCTATAACAGGGCCGTGGCCTTTTAATGGTAACAGAACAAAGACAGTTATAAATCAAGACACTTTCTAATACATTGCTGGAAACACCAGGTAGATGGGTTATGGTGAAGTGGAGAAATCCCTGCTATTCACTTCAGATGCTGTGTGATGGCAATCCTAGTGTTGGGCTGGCGGGAATTAGGGATCAGTGTGTACATTCCTCAAAAGACTTTACGTGATTGTCACAGGGATGTCAGGTTAGACACAGAGGTGAGTGGTGACCAGGTCATTAGGGAACCAAAGATGGTGTAAGGTCGTGGAGCTCTGGGCCCACAGCATTCTTATTTCTCTCACTCAGTTCTAACCAGTAGACCACTTATGTGGAATTCCCCTCTATATGCTATGAATATGCTTTAATCATAGAATAAATTGGTTAATGAAGAAGCTGCTTTGGCCTATAGCAGGGCAGAATGTAGCCGGGCTGGAAGATATCTATCTATCTCTCTCTCTCTCTCTCTCTCTCTCTCTCTCAGAGAGAGAGAGAGAGAGAGAGAGAGAGAGAGAGAGAGAGAGAGAGAGAGAGAGTATGCAGAGTCTGGGAGACGCCATGTAGCTGCTGAAGGAGAAGGACCCAGAAACTTTCCAAGAAGCCACAGCCTTGTGGCAATATAAAGATGCAAGAGCTAGCTAAAAATATGCTTGAGTCATTGGCTGAACAATGTTGTAATTGATACAGTTTCTGTGTGACTTTCCCGGTCTGGGTGGCTGGGAAATGAACAAGCAGTCTCTGACTACAAACCATCCTTACTCTTGTGCTTGCAAGTTTATGTTTCCTTCCCCAAAAAGCACCCATGTAAAGCACAAGAGTAATCAACCCTCTTATGAGTAATCAGGAATCATGCAAATAATAAGAAAATGAATTTTATTTTCATGATTGGCTTTTGTGTATAAACCAATGGAGTTACGATGGATACCATTAACCATTACAATTACTAAGGGATAGGTTAGAGAGTAAAGAAAATGGCTGGTTTTTCCTTGTCCCTAGAACAAGAATCCTTGGGTTGTATGTGGTAAAAAGAACAGGGTCCTTTGAAGATATCCCATGATCTTTTAACCCCCAGATTTATGACTGATCCTAATATCTTGGGGAAGGGGTTAGTGTTCATGGCCTTGCCAAAAGCTAAGTTCACCTTCAGATCTACCTCCTTGAGGCTTACCCAGGACTTTCTCCTAGCATGAGTTATACATTCGATTTGCTGAGCGTTTCATTAAGGACTTTGATAAATTATATTTTCCTATAAATAACAAACCCCACTGATTGAATGGAAGAATGAGTAAAGGATGTACAAAAAGGTAGAGGAAATGGCCTTTTTATTTATTATCTCAAATATATTAAAGTAGTATCTTACCACATATATTGAACTACATACTATTAAAAGTATGTATCCAAGCTTCAAATCTATAACAAATTACAGTTTTTCATAGAAGTTAAAGCAAAATTCTGCTTTCTTTATGAAGCTTTTATCAATAATTTAACTTGTAGCAATCTCTACTTTTATTACAAATATCTATAATGTGAACATTTTCTGTATGTGCTAGAACTTTGCATTACATATGGCCTTTATTCTAGTTTTCTATTGTCTATGTTAAAACATTTTCTCCCTGCAAAGATTAAAGTCCTTACAGGTTTCAAGGACTGTAATTTACCCTCACTTCCACCATGATAGTTAGCATATTGACAGCAGTAAAAATATTACTTCAGGCTTCCAGGTTCCTGTTGTAGAATGTATCTACTGAAGCTCAAATCTACCCCAGTGCATTACAAAGGAAAAAGAACACAGAGGGATAAAGGGAACAAAACCCTGTCACAATAAGAGACCTAGGACCCTGCATGCTTCAGGTTACTTCTAAACTGTAGAATGCTCAAGCCTCCCAGAGAAACTTAGAGGAGGCAGAGGAGAAAGTGGAGGAGGAGGTGATAGGAAACACAGGGAAGGCTCACACTAGGACAAGTTGTGCATATCGAGGTGGTTAACACTGTGTATCCACTCTATAGGTCTAGAATCTCCCAAGAGATGAATCTCTGGTCATGCTTGTAAGGAAAGTTTTAAACTGGGTTAACTGAGGTCTGAAGACACTCCCTTGCTATTCTTGGTGCCTATGCTCGCCCTGAATGAAAAGGAGAAAGTGAGCTGAGCACCAGCATCCATCTTTCTCTGCTTCCTGACTGTGGATGCGCTGTGACCAGCTGCCTCACATACAGTTGCCATGGTTTTCCAAATATGCGTCAAATGAACCCCTTCCTTCCTTAAGTTGCTTTTGTCAGGTATGTTATCATAGGAAAAAGTCACTAATACCCCTGTGTTGGCAGTTTAAGGGAGTCTGAACATAGCATGTCCACTGACCGGCATTTGTCTGATGGAGTGCTTAAAAGTTCTGCCTATGTGAAGGCTAAGATTTGGTGATCTCAGAGAAGAATGGCATTAGTTTGAATCAGGAGTGGCATGTTGTGATAAACAGTAGGGAACTAGGTGATAATGGGAAAGAAATAAGAAAAGAAGCATGTTCTGGATTCTATAAGCAAGGAGAAAAATGAGATGATTTACCAACTCCCCACCCCCTTCTGAAACCAAACAGAATCTAGTATACTTAGCCATGGTTATTGACCGTGGCCCCTGGATAACCTGGCAAGATGATGGCTGTGCAGCTGTCTTTCCAATCTGCTTAGAGTCTAGTTGCATCAAAACATCAGGCTTTTAACTATAGCAGCCTTATTGAGATAAAATCCCCAAAGGATACAATATACTCATATAAACTATAAAAACAGGGCTGAGAGACAGCACAGTGGATAAAGTGATTACCTTGCAAGCATGGGGATTGGAGTTTAGAGCCCCACAACCCACACAGATGCCTGGTGGATATGGTGTCTCTCGTAATTCTGCCACTTTGAAGGTAGAGGAAAATAGGTGTTCTGAAGCAGACTGGCTAGCCTGACTAGCAGTATTGCTAAGTCCAGGTTCAAGTGAGAGAAGCTTTGTTAATATAAACAGAATGATTGAGGAAGACTTGACAGCAGCTTTGAGTCTCTACCCACTGGTGAGGCTGCACATGCCTGTGCCCCCACACATGGAAGCAAGCATATACACATGTACACATATTACACACATAGACATATCTAAAAAGTCCTGTAAAAGTCAATCATCTTAGGATATTCACAAAATTGTGTAGCTGTTGGAACAATAAGCTTTGTAAATTTTATTAACTTATGAAGAAACCCCAGTCATCCCCTGGACCCGCAGACCTCCTTCAGTCTTCGGCAACCATCGTCTTTATGACCCTCTAGATTGATCTACTTTGGACACATCACATAAATACAGTTATGCAATTCATAATCTTTAGAGTTTAGTTTATTTAGCTTTGCATTATGTTTTCAGAGTTAATTTTTAATAACCATTCACACTCCTTTTGTTTTTACTGCCAAATGATATTTATTCCATTGCATGGGATGTACCACATTCTGTTCAACCATTGGCCAATCATTGTGTTTCTGCCTTTTGCTGTTCTGAATGCTGCCAGTGCAAGCATCTGCTTACAGACCCATTTGTGGGCCCATTTTTATCTCCCTCTATATGAGCAGTACTACTGTGTGAGCACCCATGTTTGACTCTTTGAAGAGCTGTGAGTTGTCTTCCAAGGCACCATTTTGCGTTTCTGCTGGAAGTGGAGTGGAGTTTCAACGTCTGTGTCTCCTTGCCAACCCTGGTTATTAGCTGCATCTCTGCCACTAGAGGGAATCAAGTTGCAGCTCACTGTACACTCCATTTGTATTTTCCTGATCATGAGTGACAGTGAACTCTTTTTCATGTCACAACTTTGAATTAGAACACTCCCACTACCTCTCAAAAAGTACTATGTGAAAATAACCAAATATATATTACTCGGTGAAAGAAAGAAACCTTAAAATGGCAATTTGCTGAATAATTCACACTATCGCAATCTGGAAAAGACCTAGAAGGTGTTCGGGAGGCTGTGGCTGAAAGGGGCTGGGGAAAAGGAGCAAAGGGGGTCAGATGAAGCAAAGAGGACTCTTAGGGCCAGTAAATCGTTCTGTCTGATATCATAGTTCTGGATACGTGTCACCAGACCATTGATGTGGGAGTGTCATATATCAATCTGTTGATTTCATTGGTTAAAAAATAAAGAAACTGCTTGGCTGGCCCTCATAGGTTAAAACATAGGTAGGCGGAGTAGACAGAACAGAATGCTGGGAGAAAGAAGCTGAGTCGAGGAGTCGCCATGATTCTCCCACTCCAGGCAGACGCAGGTTAAGATCATTCCTGGTAAGCCAGCTTGTGGGCTACACAGATTGTAAGAAATGGGCTAGTCCAGGTGCGAGAGTTAGCCAAGAAAAGGCTAGATATAATGGGCCAAGCGGTGTTTAAAAGAATACAGTTTCCGTGTAATTATTTCGGGTAAAGCGAGCCATGCGGGCAGCCGGGTGCCGGGGATGCAGCCCACCGCTCCTATTTCAACAGACCATCATCAAACCATAGAATGTATAGTTCCAAGAGTGGGATCTAATCTGAATTTCAAACTTCAGGTGGTGACTTATCATTGATTGCAACAAACTGACCACGGGCTATTCATTTACACAGGTTTAGAGTCTTAGGGCAAGAACTGGAATCAGCTTGTTTTCTGGGGAAGGTTTTCTTGCAAATTACAGACTGGTAGTGGGTCTCAAGTGGCGAGAGAGTGAGACTATCAGCTCCTATCTTTGTTCCTAGCCTTATAAGCTGCAGTGCCCATATGGTTCCCATCTCCCAGCCTTACACAACTCCAGTTACCTTCTACAAATTCCACCTTCGTATGCCATTAAGGTATGAATTTGAAGATGGAGTTTCCAACACAGCATCCTATGAAGAGCACCTGCAGACTACACACAAGTGTGCAATGCCTATAGGCTGTGGATACTGGGAGTCTGTGTGTAGAGAACATTTTCACACTACAGCACAGGTGTGCAATGCTCCACAGAATGTGGATACCAGGAAGTCCTTGTGTAGAGAGCACCTGCAGACTACACAGGTGTGCAGCTCCCACAGGCTGTGGATACTAGGGAGTCCTTGTGTAGTGAACAACTGTAGACTACATCGCAAGTGTGCAATGGTCCATAGGCTGTGGGTACTGGAAAATCCTTTGTAGAGAGCACCTACAGACTACACCACATTTGCTCTATGACTCGTAGGCCATGGGTAGTGTGTGTCTGTGTGGAGGCAGAGGTTATGCCAGGACTCTCTACCTCCCTGTCAGTTTTCCTTAAAGTACAATAAAATTTAAAAGTCTATTAAGATTTTCTTTGGTGTTAGAACCAACATGATAAGCAAGGACCTCTCTGGTGTGCTGATAAGGAGTCCTTTTGATAAATACCCTGGAGTGGTATAGTTAGGTGCCCATCAATGCAGCAAAGGATAAGGAAATGTTGTAGAAGGCTGCTTCTGTGTTCCTGGCTGCCCAGAAACTATATTATTTGCAACACTGTTGTCAGGGTTTCTGTCCTGCCTGATTCCTGCAGTCATTAAATCCCAAAGAAACCACACAGAGGTCTACATTAATTATAAACTGATTGGTCCATTAGCTCAGGCTTCTTATTAACTCTTATATCTTATATTAGCTCATTATTCAAGTCTATGTTAGCAACATGGCTTGGTACCTTGTTCGGCGAGGCAGTCACATCTTGCTTCTTCTGTGGCTGGGTCTCAACTCCAGACTAGGACTTCCTTCTTCGCAGAATACTTCTGTTCTCCTTGACCCGCCTCTACTTCCTGTCTGGTTGTCCCGCCTATACTTCCTGAATACAGACCATTGTCCCACTGGGGGCAGAGTTCTAAAACCAAACGTTGGGTGCCAGATGAAGGCATAAGTCACAAAACAGTTTCACATCAGTTCAGAATTAAGGATAATAAAAAGGGCTATTTATTTAAGGAGAAAACTTACAGATCACTGTCCTAGACAACAGTCCTTTGAACAAACAAGGACAGAGTCTAGTAGCTGGAAGCAGGAGCCGAAAGCAAGAGAGAAGGTATATGGTTACTGCTGTTTTTATAGTATAAGAGACCATGCCCAAGTGGGCTGGTATCTTAAAGGCTATTGGCTGAAGGAGTAGAATGTCCTCCCATAGAACCTGTTATAGAATGCTGCTTGTGTGTTCCTGGCTGCCCAGACTCTCGAAATAACCATACAGAAACTATATTATTTGCAATACTATTTGGCCAACAGTTTAAGCATATTTCTGGCTAACTCTTATAACCTAAACTAACCCATCAACATTAATCTATGTATTGCCACGTGGCTTGCCGGCAAAGTTTTAGCTGGCATCTATCCCTGGCAGAGGTTACATGTCTTCTCCTTGACTCCACCTTCTTTCTCTCAGCATTTGATTTAGTTATCCACTCCCCCATATGCCTACCTATATTCTGCCCTGTGCAAGCCTATGACAGTCCTTTATTAACCAATGGTATTCACAGCATACTGAGGGGAATCCCACATCATCTGCCCCTGAGCCCTGATATTAAAGGCATGCACACCACACTTGGGTGCCCCCCACTCCCTCAACTCTTAGCAGTTGGGTGACCTTTCTTACTGATAGTAGAGGGGGAGAACAGCAGCAGTTCTTTATGGAAACCTCCGGGCCAGCAGTCCTGTGACATTGCCTTTCTGCAGGCCACTTGGAGAAGACCTGATTTAAAGACAGAGGTTTTTAACCTGCGGCATCTTCTCACCTCCATTTTGAAGCGTTTTGTTGTTACTGCATCTGATGCTTCATTTTTTATGCAACTTCTTTGTGAACACCATTGGTTAATAAAGAAGCTGTTTTGGGCCTGTGATAGGGTAGGGCAGAGCTAGGCAGGGAAAACTAAACTGAGTCCTGGGAGAAAGGAGGCAGAGTCAGAGGGAGAAGCCCATTAGCTCTACCAGAGACAGACATGAGAACTTTACCCAGTAAGCTACAGCCATGTGGTGATAAACAGCTTAATAGAAATGGATTAAATTAATATGTAAGAGCTATCTGATAAGAAGTTAGAGCTAATAGGGCAAGCAGGGATTTGAATAATATAGTTTCTGTGTGATTATTTTGGGGTTGAGCAGTCAGGAACAAACAAGCAGCTCTCCTACAACAAATTGGCACCCAAGAGTTGGCCAATAAGAAGATAGAACTAGTGAACCAAGCAGTGATTTAATTAATACAGTTTCTGTGTAGTTATTTCAGGAGTCTGGTCAGCTGGGAAATAAGCAAGCCACCTCTTACAACAAAATGTGGTGTATTTGCACGATGCATTTATTCTTAGATATGAAGAACAGAGTTAATCCATAGGCAGGAAAACAGATGAAACTGGAGATAACTTTATTAAGCAATCCAGTTAGTTTCAGAAAGACAAACATCACGTTTTCTCCCATTTGTGGGTCCTACATTTTAAATATAACATAAGGTCCCATATGCATAGGTGGCATGAAACTTGAACAAACTGCTTGTGGAACAAATTGGACCAATGGGGAGGGACACTGAGAAGGGGGGGGGGGATCATGAGGTACTGAGGAACATGCCCAAGTACATTATGTGCTTCCATGAAAATGGCCTTAAGTGAACCTGGATTATAATAACAATTAAATCCAAACAAGGAGAGGTGAAGCAGCTCAGTGGGTAAAGGTGCTTGTCACCAAGACCAGAGAGTTGAGTTCAATCCTCAAGACCCATGCTGTAAAAGGAGAGAACGTACTCTTACAAATTGTCCTCAGATATCTACACACACACACACGAGTACACACCCACTGTAATATGCATGTGCCCCAACACAAACACATTTACACACACAATAAAAATATAATGAAAAAGAAAAAATATAAAATGTGAAATGGGGGAAATGAATGTGATCAAGATATGTAAAAGACACATAGACCAGGTAGATAGATAGAGAGATGATAGATAGATGAATTTTAAGTCAAAACCAACTTCTTTGGGATTATTTTTGCTGCTAGTGCCTCTATGAGTAGAAGTCCCCACCCTAATCTGATGTGGGAGAGTCTTCTATTTTGTGTTGATTTCATTGGTTAATAAAAAAAAACTGCCTTGGCCCTTTAATAGGACAGAAAATTAGGTAGGCGGAGTAGACAGACAGAATGCTGGGAAAAAGAAGCCGAGCCAGGCAGTCGCCATGATTCTCCCACCCGACACAGACACAGGTTAAGATCTTTCCTGGTAAGCCACACCTCGTGGTGCTACACAGATTATTAAATATGGGTTAAAGCAAGCTGTGAGGATCAGCCAATAAGAGGCTGGAACTAATGGCTCAGGCAGTATTTAAAAGAATATAGTTTCCTTGTAATTATTTTGGGGCATATGCTAGCCAGGTGGCCGGGAGCTGGGATGGCAGGAACACAGCCCGCAGCTCCTTACTACACTAATCCCAACAAACTTCTGATATTTTCTCTATTGTGATGTTTATATTTTCTGTCTTCACTGTTTTATTCAAACGAAGTCTTGGACAACCATTTGTGTTTAGCTTCTTTCTCTTCCAAGGTGTTTGTAAAATCCATTCACACCATTGCAGACATCAGCAGCATACTACTTTTCAGCACTGAGTACAGTTCAATTGCTCTGTGGACATAGCACAGTGTTTTGATCATTATTTATCATGGGAGAACCATTTGTATTTCCATGAGTGATGCTACTATGAACATGTGGACATAAGTCTTTAATGTGAGCAGATGCTTGCCCTTCTTTAGAGTGATTATCATATGAGAGACATTGTGTATTACATGGAAGCAAGTGTTTTGCCCTTTAAAAAGTTAGTTTATTTATGTGTGCTTGGGCACATAAGCCACATGTATGTAGGTGCCCTTAGAGCTTACACACAATAGACAAACAAGCAAATAAATAAATGTAAGAGAAAAGAAATACATTGAAAATTAAATTAAAACAAATTTATTTGGGATTATTTCCCCCCATTAACACCTTTGTGATTGTAACTCTCTACCCTTAGCCCAACTGACCTTTGTAGAAGGCATTAGATCCTCTCGAGATAGAATTACAGGTGTTTGTGAGCCACCTGACATGGGTTCTCTGGAAGAACATTGGCTGTTTTTGACTTTGAGTCATCTTTCCAGCCTCTGAATATTTAACTTTTTAAAGACAATGAAAATCTTTACCAAAGTAGCAATACTATTTACATTTTTGCTAGCAATGTATAGTGTTTGCGAATAGTTTTGAGTTCATTCATTCTTGCAGCTGTTCTAAAGTTTGACTATGCAGTGTAACCCCTGTAAAGATGTGGTGCCCAGCTAATTCACCCAATCACTGAGAGGAAATTGGATCATGGAAACTCCAACCTAATCAATGCATCCATCTACCAGTGGATTGATAACATGCTGGCATGGGTGTGGGGTGAGAGATTAGGTAGTGGGATTTCATTGGACAAAGTAAATCACTTTATCCTAAGTTTGGGGAAGGCTTTGAAGAATGTATCTAGTTCCTGGTTTCTTTGTAGCTTTTTCTCTGCTTTCTGACTGCAATAAAGTCATTAGCTTTTCCCACAACACTCCCATCATGCATGGTGTTCTGCCTGGCCTGAAACAGACAGGTAAAACACCTAAGTCAGTGGCTGTGGGCAGAGACCTCTGAAACCCTGAGCACAAATACTTGCAAGAAAAGTAAGAAAAAAGTTGATTAACACAAGTTATGTCTTGTTTATGCTTGATTTACTTTTTCCTGATTATCAATAACATTAATTATTGTGATTAATGTGATTATTTTCCAATTTCTTTTGTAAAGTTTCAAATATTTGGTTTATTTTTTAAAATTAATTATTGGCTTATATGGTTCTTGTATCTCCCAAATAGAAGCCCTTGATGATTTACATGGCCCACAAATATTTTTCATAAAGTGAGGATTTTCTTTTCCTTTGTTTAACAGTATCTTTTGAATCAGAAATTTGCTCTTTTTGAAGAACAAAACTCATCTGTTATTTATACCACATTGATTTGAGGGTTATTGTGGCACTAAAAATAATCAATCTTAGTATGTCTTCTGCTTTATATTATTGTTGATGTATTATTAGTATATTAACACAATATATTATTATATCCACTAATATATTATTGTTACATTTAATTTGGAAATATTTTAGTGAAATTGCTTTGAGTTTCTCTCCATTTAATTTCATGTTGGCTGTTGGATTGCTGTATATTACTTTTATTATGTTTAGATACATTCTTTGTATCCCTGATCTCTCCAAGATCTTTATTATGAAAAGGTGTTGGATTTTGTCGAATGCTTTTTCAGCATCTAATGAGATAATCAGAAAGTTTTTTCTTTCGATTTTATTTATATGGTGGATTACATTAATAGATTTTTGTGTGTTGAACCATCCCTGAAACTCTGGGATGAAGCCAACTTGATCATGGTGGATGATTTTTTCTAAATGTGTTTTTAGATTTTGTTTGCCAGTATTTTATTGAGTATTTTTGCATCTTTATTTATGAGTGAGATTGATCTGTAATTCTCTTTCTTGGTTGAGTCTTCATGTGGTTTTAGTATCAGGGTAACTGTAGCTTCATAAAAAGAGTTTGGCAATGTTCCTTCTGTTTCTATAATGTGGAAAAATTTGAGGAGTATAGGTATTTGCTCTTTTGTGAAGTTCTGGTAGAATCTTGTACTGAAACCATCTGGTCTGTGGTGTTTTTGGTTGGGAGGTTTTTGATGACTGTTTCTATTTCCTTGCAGGTTATAGGTCCATTTAAATTGTTCACCCGGTCTTCTTTTAATTTTGACATGTCATACCTATCCAGAAAATCATCCATTTCTTTTACATTTTCCAATTTTGTGGCATACAAGTTTTTGTAGTATTACCTAATGATTCTCTGAACTTCCTCCTTGTCTGTTATATCCCACTTTTCATTTCTGATTTTGTTAATTTGAATGTTCTTTTTGTTAATTTGGATGTTCTCTGCCTTTTTATTAGTTTAGATAAGGGTTTGTCTATCTTGTTGATTTTTTCAAAGAACCAGCTCTTTGTTTCATCAATTCTTTGTATTGTTTTCTTTGTTTCTATTTTATTGATTTCAGCCCACAATTTGATTATTTCCTGTTGTCTACTCCTCCTGGGTGAGTCTGCTTTTTTAAAAAGTGTTGTTGTTATAGAGCTTTCAGATGTACTGTGAAGTCTCTAGTGTGAGATTTCTCCATTTTCTTTATATAGGCACTTAGTGCTATGAATTTTCCTCTTAGCACTGCTTCATAGTATCCCATATGTTTGGGTACATTGTGCTTCATTATCGTTGAATTCTAGGAAGTCTTTAATTTCTTTCTTTATTTCTTCCTTTACCTAGAAATGATTCAATTGAGCACTGTTCAGCTTCCATGAGTTTGTATGCTTTCTGTAATTTGTGTTTTTGTTGAATTCTAACTTTAAACCATGGTGATCTGAGAAGATACAGGGGATTGTTCTGATTTTTTGTATCTGTTGAGGTTTGCTTTGTTACTGAGTATGTTGTCAATTTTATAGAAGGTTCCATGAGGTGCTGAGAAGAAGATATATTCTTTTGTGCTTGGTTGCAATGTTCTATAGATATCTCTTAAGTCCGTTTGGGTCATGACACCTGTTAGTTCTCTTATTTCTCTGTTAAGTTTCTGTCTGGTTGACCTGCATTGGGGGAGAGTGGCATGTTGAAGTCTCCTACTATTAGTGTGTGTGGTTTGATGTGCTATTTAAGTTTTAGTTATGTTTCTTTTACATATATGGATACTCTTGTATTTGGGGCATAGGTGTTCAGGACTGAGACTTCATCTTGATGGATTTTTCCTGTGATGAGTATGAAATGTCCTCCTCCATCTCTTCTGATTGATTTTAGTTTGAAATCTATTTTGTTAGATATTAGAATAGCTACACATCCTTGTTTCTTAGATCCATTTGATTGGAAAACATTTTCCCAACCCTTTACTCTGAGGTGATGTCTGTCTTTGAGGTTGAGGTGTGTTTCTTGTATACAGCTAAAGGATGGATCTTGCTTTTGTATCCATTCTTTTGGCCTGTGTCTTTTTATAGGTGAACTGAGCCTATTGATATGAAGAGATATTAATGACCAGTGATAATTTCTATTATTTTTTGGTGGTAGTGTTTATGTGTTTCCCTTTGGGGTTTGCTGGTGTGAGGCTTGTTTTTTTGTGAGTGCAGTTATCTTCCTTGGGTTGGGGTTTTCCTTCTAATACTTTCTGTAGGGCTGGGTTTGTGGATAAGTATTGTTTAAATCTGGATTTGTCATAAAATATCTTGTTTTCTCCATCAATGGTGACTGAAATCTTTTCTGGGAATAGTAGTATGGACTTGCATCTGTGGTCTCTTAATGTCTGCAGCACATCTGCCCAGGATCTTCTGACTTTCATGGTTTCCATTGAGAAGTTGAGTCTAATTCTGATAGGCCTGACTTTATATGTTACTTGGCCTTTTTCATTTCCAGTTTAATATTCTTTCTTTATTCTGTATGTTTTTATGTTTTGCCTTTTGATTACTATATGGTGAGGGAACTTTTTTTTTTGGTCCATTCTATTTGCTGTTCTGTAAGCTTCTTATACCTTCATAGGAATATTCCTCTTTAGTTTAAAAACGTTTTCTTCAATGATTATGTTGAATATATTTTCTAAGCCTTTGAGTTGGAGTTCTTCTCCTTCTTCTATCCCTATTATTCTTAGGTTTGGTCTTTTCATGGTGTTCCAGATTTGCTGGGTGTTTTGTGTTAAGAATTTGTTGGATTTATCATTTTCTTTGACCAATGAATCTATTTTCCTCTATAGTATCTTTAATACCTGAGACTCTTTCTTCCATCTCTTGTATTCTGTTGGTTATTCTTGCATCTGTAGTACCTGTTCATTTACCCAGATTTTCCATTTCCAAAATTCCCTCAGTTTGTGTTTCCTTTATTGCCTTGATTTCAGTTTTCAACTCTTGAACTATTTGAACTCTTTACTTCACCTGTTTGATTGTTTTTTTCTTGGTTTTCTTTAAGAGATTTATTGATTGCTTCCATTTTTGTTTGTGTTTTTCTCCATTTCTTTAAGGGAATTTTTCATTTCCTCTTTCAGGTCTCCATCATCCTCATAAAGTTACATTTAAAATCAATTTCTTCTGCTTCTTCTGGGTTAGGATATTCAAGTCTCTCTGTTGTATGACCACTGGGTTCTGGTGTTACCATGTTGCTTTTTAAGTTATTGACTAAATTCTTGTATTGGCATCCACCCATCTCTTTCTCTAATTGGTGCCAGAAGTGTCTTTGACTCTTGGTAAATCCTTGAAGTGGCTGTCTATGTCTTTGGGAGCTGTTCTTGGTCTGCTCTGTACTGTCACTGTCTGTGTCTCAGGGAGCCATTAAGGTTTCTCTTTACCCACTCTCCTGGTCCACTTTCTTGCTCTGCTCTGTGCAGTCACAGCCTGTGCTTGAGAGTTCCTCTGAGGTCATGGGTGATAGTGTATTTTTATTTCTTATAATTTGCTCCTTAGATGTGTCATACTGTAATCATCCTGGCCTCACAAAATGAATTGCAATGTGTTTCCATTTTAAGTTTCACATGTGGCAAATACTCACACATATGAGGGGATATATTTAAGTTTGGTGCTGGTTTTAAATGTTTGAGGCATTCACTATTAAAGTCTTTTGTAGCAAGGGTTTTAATTAGGTATTCAGGTTTTTGTGCTTTTTCCTTAAAGTTTTGTAATTTGTGTTTTTCTTGGTGATTTTATCCTTTCATTTTGGATGACAGATTTATTGCTATAAATTTGTTCATAATATCCCCATTATCTTTTTGTGTATCATGTTACACATCATTAATATCTGATAAGTGTGGTTTATGTTTTCTTCTATTCTTCTTCTGTTTTGCTAAGTAAGATCGTAAAAAGATTTTACATTGGGCTGGAGAGGCAGGTCAGCAGTAAATAGTGCGTGTCATTCTCTCAGAGGACTTAAGTCCCACATGTAGCATACAGTGACATAGATACACACACATACATAAAAAAATCTTAAAATTTATTTCACAGATCATCATTTTATTATCTATTATTCGTGTTTACTTTGTGAGATTTCAACATGCATTTTTCTTTTTTTCTTCTACCTCCCTCAGTGATTTCTTACCTTCCTTCCTTCTTTCCTTCCTTCCTTCCTTCCTTCCTTCCTTCCTCTCTCTCTCTCTCTCTCTCTCTCTCTCTCTCTCTCCCTCTCTCCCTCCCTCCCTCCTTCCCTCCCTCCCTCCCTCCCTTCCTTCCTTCCTTTCTTTATTGATAGGGTCTCATTCTATAACTCAGGTTGTCCAGTTACTCATTATGAACCACAGGCTGGCCTTGAACTTGTTGTGTACCTGAGGATGGCCTTGCTCTTCTGATTTCCACCTCCTGAGTGCTGGCTCCTGGGATACAGATATGTACCATCAACAGCGGCTTACGCAGTGCCGGGGATGGGCTATGCCTAAGCATGCAGAACTTCCCTCACAGTGTCATTTTCGTGACTTATGATCTGGGTACTGTCTGCAGGTGCCAGTAGAGAGTCGCTCAGTTCCCCCATGTCATCCACAACTTTAAAGATGAAAATAAAATGATCACTGAAATAGATTACTGAATTTTTTCAGAGTTGAAATTTAGGATTTTTGATGTCTGCAGTCAAAATTTATTAATATTTGGAAAGGAACCTTTGATGAAGTTACAAACATCTCACAGTATGGACACCATGAAGACAGAAGTCTGTTGTCATTTAAAACTGTAAACAGAACTTATGTGTCAGTGCAAGTTGGAAGGATTCAGAGGTAAATTCTATAACACTGGTGTACATTAGAGCATAAATTTGGGTCAGTAAAGTGCTCACCGAGTGTCTTAGTCTGGGTTTTTATTGCTGTGAAGAGACACCTGACCCCAGCTACTCTTATAAAGGAAAACATTTAATTGAGGTGGCTCATGGTTCAGAGGTTCAGTCCATTATCATCATGGCAGGGAGCATGGCGGTATGCAGGCAGACAAGGTGATGGCTACATCTTCATCAGAAGGCAACAGGATGTGGACTGAGACACACAGCTGCATCCTGAGCCTAAAAGCCCACCCCCACAGTGACACACTTCCTCCAACAAGACCATACTCACTCCAACAAAGCCACACCTCCTAAAAGTGCCACTCCCTGTGAGTTTATGTGGGCCAGTTTACATTCAAACTACCAAAGCAAGCATCAAGATCTGAATTCTGATCCATAACACTTGTAAACAGCTGGTTGTGGTGGCCTGTATCTGTAACCTTAGGGCTGGGCTGTGAAGACAAGTGGATCCTTAGGGCTTGCTGGCTTGAACTACGTCTATCAATGAGCTCCAGGTGGAGAATGATGGAGGAAGTCATCTGACTTCTTCAGTTTGACTCAGCCCCTTCCTTTACTAGTGGGTCAGCACTCAAGTTCAATACTCCAAGTACTTCATGCTAGCAACCACTGTGTTTTATTTTAGGATAATATCTGTCTTTTAATGATGGTTTAGTTTGATTGGAGCCTAACAACTTTGGAATGATCACTGAAACGTTTGCATTTGGTTCCTTGATTTTTTTTGTAACCGTATAAAAGTGTGTGTGTGTGTGTGTGTGTGTGTGTATGCATGCATGTGTAAGAGGTGGAAATGGCAGGTATTACTTCACCATCACTATTAGTATTTTTTTTTGAGACAAGGTTTCTCTATATACCATCCCTAGCTGTCCTGGAACTAGCTCTTGTAGACCAGGCTGGCCTGGAATTCACAGAGATCCGCCTGCCTCTGCCTCCTGAGTGCCAGGATTAAAGGTGTGCGCCACCACCACTCAGTTTCTATTAGTATTTTTTTTAAATATTTTGTTTTTTGTATTCTATGTATATGAGTGTTTTCCTGCATGTATAGCTGTGCACCACATTAATCCAGTGCTCAATAAGGCCAGAAGATAACATCAGGTCAGATCCCCTTAAACTGGAGTTACAGAAGCTTGTTAGTCATTGTATGAGTGCTGAGAATCAAACCTAAGTCCTCTGAATGAGCAGTCAGTGTTCTTAACCCCTCAGCCATCTTCTCCAGCTCCACGATGAGAATGTCTTAAAGGCATCCCTAACTACATTTTGGGTGGGACATGTCTCCCTGATTCAGACTACCTGGTGCATTCTAGAACCGTTAACATCTTATGTCATCCCTCCCCTTTGAAATCATCATTTTGCTTTCCGTTAAGCAGAAACACTCACACATATTTTTACAGCAGATTCTGGTGAAAGCAGAATCGTAGGAGCAACAGTACCACTGGCCAGGAAACACCTTTTACCAATTTCACGGGCCCCTGATTACTCTCCTCCTCTGTGGAAGGCTGTTTATACAACGTAGTCATTTGAAGTTTATAAAGCCAGCTTCCTTTGGAAACTCAGTCCTCATGAATGTCAAGCAAAGACGTTAGAAATGGCTGGGAAAACTTCTTAGTTTTGCAACCCGGACACAGTCGTGTTCTGCCTGCACACTGGTGTCACAGGTTCTGGCCCTCCTGTCATCCTGGTCGTTTTCAGACGGCTGCTTTTGACGTGGAGCCATCGTCTCTTGCTTTATCCACACATCACTTTTCAGGCTTGATGCTGTTTCCTGATTAAAAAAACAAACAAGCAAAACAAGCAAAACAAGCAAGCAAGCAAACAAAAAACCCCTTGTCTACTTCTCTTCACTAAGTAACAGCAACATCTTGCCATGAAGGGTAGTGCTTAGCATGGCTCCAGTAGCTGAATAAGAAAAATAATTTGTTTTCATATGCTGAAAATGATGCTGCTAGCCTTGGGATGTTACCATAATGTTATTACTGATTTACACCACAAAAATCTAATTTTTAAAGCATGAAACACATCTTGGAAATGCTTTTGGAAGATTGAGAAATATAAATTTTCCATATAAGTTTCACAAACACAGCATCTATTATTTTTTTAACATTCAGGGTCATTAGTTAGAGCATATTATTTTATTACATTGACAAAAATAATTCCTTACTTGTTCATCAATAGCTTTCATTGTCTACATTGTTTTATTTTTTCCAATTTGATTTTGCCTTCAATTTTACTGACCTATAATTTAGTTACAGTCAGTTCTAATATTGAGTCCAATGGGCTGATTTTTAAAAATCAATTTTTATTTGCTGAGAACACATACCCATTTAAAGACACATTATGTGTGTGTGTATTGGGTATTATTTTGTGCTTATGAGATATTTCTCCTGTTTCCATGTTTCTTGAAATAAGCAGGACTTCCAGAGATTTGAATATCACAGCATCAGGGATTACCATGTAGCTTTTTGACTTCCTGTACAATATGCCTAAGCCACATGTTTCTTTTTCATCGATTTCGTAAATATGAGGATGTCTTTATTCTCTATCCTAAGATGGGTCCCTGAGGTTTGGCTTCTGCCCTTAGTAGCATGGCCAGAGTAGGATTTTCATGTACATGAAGTGGCTCTCTTGATATTCTTGTGTGAAGTCAGCAAAAGAAGGACACCTTTTGAAACAGTTTCCTTTGAGAGATGCAACCATCTGAGGTGGACTAAAGGAGTATGCTCCTGGGTGATGGATGGGCTGTCTAAGACAGACTGAATTGGAAGCAATGATCCTGATATCTTGATGCAATGAAACTGTAAACTATGGTACTTGAGCCTCCACATCAGTGCTGTGAGTAAGGTCTATAATCTTTTGTGTAGCATATACCTGAAATAGTGTTTAACTTCCAGATTCCCAGAACTCCATTCCAGTTTATAACACCCAGAGAACACAGATTTTTCCCTTTCTTATCAGGTTATCAATTGCAAATAGCTTCTTGGTTTGGCTTGGAACTTTGTGTCCATTTTCCTCCTTAGTGAATTTTCTATCTGTTTTAAAGCCGTGTAGATCTTGAACATGTGTCACAGACTGTGAGTTCATATAGGTACCAGTCCTGTTGTGTCTGAACGATGCTGTTTCCTTGGCATCATCTTCCACTTCTGGCCCTTTCAATCTTTCTGCCTCCTCTCAGCATAGATCTCTGAGCCTTGAGGAGAAGAGTTTGATAAAGACTTTCCATTTAGAGCTGGGTGGTGGTGGCACACACCTTTAATCCCATCACTCAGGATGCAGAGGTAGGTGGATCTCTGTGAGTTTGAGGCCAGCCTGATCTACAAGAGATAGTTCCAGGACAGGCTCCATAGTTTCAGAGAAATCCTTTCTCAACAAAAGAAAACAAAACAAAGCAAGCAAACAAGCAAACAAACAAAAAGACATTCCATTTAGGACTGAAGGATTTGAAGTCTCTCACTCTCTGCAATTGTCCAGTTGTGGGGGATGGGATGGGGATGAGGTGTCTCTGTGTTAATTCATATCTACTGCAAGAAGCTTTTTTGATTAAGGCTGAGCAATGCCCTGATCTATAGGGACAGCAATATGTCATTAGGAGTCATTTTATTGCTATGGTCCTTTAGCAGGATAGTAGTAGTATGTTCTCTCCTAGGACTGAGATCTATCTAGTCTCAGAATTTTGGCTGTTTTAGCAATGTTCTGTATGGGTTCCAACTCATGGAGTGTGCCTTCATCCAATCAAATGGTGTGTGGTTGCTCCCATCAGACTTACGTCACCATTGTACCAGTGTATCTAGCTGGTGGGTTACTATTACAGCTCGAAGGGTCTGTAGCTGAGTGGGAGTGATAATTTAAATGGTGGCTCCATTTAAACCCCTTTAATATACGCATATATTTTAGGAAACTTCTACAGTAGTAGGTTTTCCTATGGCTTTTCAAAAGGCTTTCAGCATTAGCTGTCTCTCACTATGTTCCTCCTCTACCTGGCTCCTCCATATCCCTCGCTATTTGATTCTTCTATTCTAGTTTCCCCTTCATTTTCTTATAACACCATATTCTATTTTCCCTTCCTTGGGAGAGCCCTTCCTCCTCTCTGGTCCCTTAATAGCTACCTACTTCTGTAGTTATCTAGACTGAAACATACATATTGAAAGTTTAAACCCAACATCCACATAGAACAAAATCCATATGATACTTGTCTTTTGTGTGGGGGGAGTTACTTTATTCAGGGTGGTTTTTCTAGATCCATTCATTTACATGGAAAGTTCAGAATTTTATCTTTGCTATAGTTGAGTTATATTTCATTGTGTAAATGCACTGCTTTTTAACCACTTGTTAATCAGTTTATGGACATCCAAACAGTTTCCAGTTTCTGACTCTTATTGATAGAGTAGCAATGAATATGGATGAGCACCATTTTGAAGATAGCTAATTTCTGAGACTGTCCCCTTCTGTGGGGAGGGGGTGAAGCCATCCCAGAAGGAGCTCTTGCCTAAGGCTGCCTTATTCACTCATCTCCACCATTACTTTCTTGTTTTCTTCCTCTGAGGCTGAACTAGCTACGAGTATCTTGGTAGCGATTAGTAAGTGGATGTTATCTTCTCTACAGGCAATTGGTGTAATATACCTTGTGGCTCCCAGGTCTGAATGAATAACTTAAAACTAGTAGCTGAGGCAGAAAGCCTCTTTTTACCTGTCAATCACATGGCTAAGTGAAAAATGTTTGGAGTATTATTTTGTTCAGTTTATAGCAAATGGAATAAAATGGTTGTATGTTGGAAACAAACAGTATGATTCTGGAAACCTACACAGTCTGTATCTCTTGAAAAATGGCCCATATTGGCAAACATTTCTCTTATCTCCCATGCATTTCTCCTACTTCTTTTTATTTTCTTTGGGATACTATCGTTGAATTCTCAATGTAGCCAAGGATGACCTTGAAATTCTGGTTTTCCTGCTTTTACTTTTCATGTTCTAGGAGTAAAGGTACATACTCCCACAACCAGTTTATGGCGTGCTGGAGATAGAATCGAGGGCCTTGTTCCTGCTCAGCGAGCATGGACCAGTGGAGCAACATTGTTTCTAGCAACTCTCCTAAGTCTTGCTGGTCAGCATCTCTGCCTTTCTCAATAATCAGTCACCAGCAAGTCAGATATATTCACCAAGCCAAATGATGTAACTCACAATGAAATCAACTACGACCAGTGGAGGGTGGAGGATACCTATCATTTCAGAACTAAAAGATCTCTTGGAAATGTTTGTGTTCTGTTGTTGTGAAGAGTTTCATTGTACAGATGAGAAAAGTATATGTGAATATGGACCAATTTCCATTATGTAGATTTCCTCATATAAAATAGTTTGAATGACATTGGATAGGCACACTTGATATAGAACCCAACTCAAATAAGAGCTGGTGACACTTATCCAGCCCTTTCTAGAACTTTGCTCTTGACTTGGTCTCATTGTGGCTGTCTTTTCCATACATTCCACCTAGTTCATGTGTTAATATTCTTTCTCTCTCCATCGTCTCTGTTCAGCACTTATGTTAAAAGAGAAAAAAAAAATGGCAACAGAGCAAAGGACAGGCCCAGGGATGCAGCTCTAGCAAGTGTAAGAGCATTTTGAAAGCAAGGGGGGTGGTTTGAATAGTATTTTAATGCAATTGGCAAGCCATTGGAGTTGTGTCTGAGGGCTGGGGTGTGATTGTGCAGCACTGAATGGCTAAAAGGAAGGCAGTGATTTCAGCGCATGCTGTGATCTGGAGAGAGAGCAAGAGGAGCAGACTCCAGAGAAGGAAATGATAGCATCTTAAAACCAAACGTTTTCTCATGCTGGTTGCATAATGCAGACGTGGTGGTTAAACTGTTATTGCTGAGAGATGGCTTATGCATATTTAGTGAGCTGTTGCTACAGAAATGAGTGGCTGTTACAATAACACAAATGCATGTGTGGTTTCCGAACAGTTAATAATTGTTTAATAAGCGATTCCGTGTAAACTTCCCTAAGTCACAGCAACTCTGGGGAAAGATGGATTATTCTTCACTATTATTAGGGACCGAGTAAGAAATAGCTGGTAATGAGGAAAACACTTTAAATATAAGGGGATAAGCTGACTGAGGTAAGCTGCCAATTACCATCATGAGGGACTTTCAAAGCTGACAGAAACACACCATGTGGGAGAGGAAGTGAGGCTAGCCAGAGGCAACACAGTCCCCTGGATCCACAGAGAATTAACTTCCTTTCATTTCCAAATAGATTTCAGCAACGCATGTATGATGAAGGCAAGAGGAACGCCATGCTGCGGAGAGAGCCAAGATGTGCTGGCTGAAGCTCCGAATTCCTTTGTAAAAGAGCAATGCTCTTGATTTCAGATATGCACAGTGTAGGAGCAAACACGTACCTGTCCCTAGGTCACTTGCTCTGAAAGGTTTAAAAAAAACCCTAAAACAAAGAGCAGTAATTTCTTTTTGACAGCTTACTGTTAGAGGCCTTCAAACACCTCTACCTGTGTGCTACTGACTACAAGACGCTTAAAGATGATTTGTGTATGAAATGTAAAGAGGTGGGCATTTGATCACCGCTATTGTACGCGAGATTAGGCAAAACCTGGGATGGGTCTCCAATGAAATATTAAGTAGCCCAATAAATATTTAATTCATTCGCTGAACTGCTACGGAGTGGTTTAGAAGTGTGAGCCCTTTACTTCACTTAGAGGGACACTTGCTGTAGAGTCAAATGAATTATTAACACCATTAGTATTATTTAGGTCTTTATGCCTAATGATGGCATTCTAGAAAGAGTTTTGTCTGTAACAATTACAACTGATACACAACAGTCTTAGTCATTGCTATTATTTTTATCAAACAGTAAATCTCAGTTTATAAAAGTTATAGGTCACGATGCACAGCAAGATAAAAACGGTTATTATTAAAAGCTTTTGATGAACTCTTCAAGAACAGCCTTGATAAAAAAGATAACTATTACATACATGTAATCATATCACAACATGGAATATAAATGCATATATATGTGAAGACTCTGTATTTGTTATGTTTGAATTTCAGTGATCATATAATAAGTCAAAACAATGAGCATTTTAGACCATGAAATTAATAAAAAGTTAAATTTACTGTTAACTACTGTGATATGACTTTAATCTGGCAAGAATTTCCTAATGGTTTTGACTGAGTTGCAAAATTCTTGTTATTAAAAAGGAGAATGATTTTTAATGCTGAATATTGTTTTACAAAAAAATCCTAAAAGAAAGTTTTACAAAGAAAACATTAGGCATGATGGTCTTTAAATGTGTACAGTGATAAAAAGTGAAGAATTTTATATGACTGTTTAATACATAATTGAAGATGAGGTTATGTACTTCAATTAGAATTTTTCATAGAAGGAGAAAAAGGAAATATTTCTCTCAATTATCTATCTATCTATCTATCTATCTATCTATCTATCTATCTATCTACCATCTATCTACCCATTTATCATTCATCATCTACCTAACATTTACTTATATCTATCATCTACCTGTCTACCAAACTTTCATCAATCTATATATCTATCATCTGTCTTTAAATCAAGTCCATATTCTATCAATCAAACAATCATCTGTCTATCTGTCATCAGTTCCTATCTATAATCTATTTATCTGAAGAAATCTACCATAGGAGTTGACTCACAGGTTAATGAAGTAAAGAAATCTACAGCATGCTAACCGCAAATTGAGGAACTAGAAGATCTGATGTAATTCAGTTCAAGTTTTCAGGCTTAATTGGGAATTCTTGTCTCTAAGTGCTAGCTGATCTCTGACACTTGAGAAAGAGTGCCTAAGTCCAAAGGCAGGAGAAGATGCATATCTCAGCTCAAGCTGAGAGAGAGAACTGACCCTTTATCTATTTGAACCCTCAGAGCATCTGATGATGTCTCCTTGTCCCCTGATCCTGAGTGGGCTTCTGTTTTACCCAGATTACCCAACCTAATAGTCATCTCTTCCAAAACATCACCCCACAAATAAAGAAATAATCATGTGTGTCTATGCATGTACACACACACACACACACACACACACACACACACACACACACACACACACTATTGCCTTACCAGCTATCTGGGCATGTCTTTTCCAAGCTAATGTAACAAAGTCAACATCACAATGCAGAGGTTGATAGAACCTATAGTCTGAAGGAAGCATTGGAAAAGCTTATTCAGTGAACAGTGGTTTGATCACGTGCAGCTGCAAGATCTCCAGCATTAGGCATTCTTTCTGCAGCCAGTTTCTTCTGTAGGCATTTTCCATAAGGAGCTATTTCAAATGTAGTGAGTGACACGCAAAAGTCAGAGCTCAGTGGTACCTCACTTCAGGCCCTGGCATCACTTCTACACGCTACACCACCATCACTTTTTCCCTGAATATTTATATGGAAAAGGTAAGTGCTGGGGAAAACCGACTTGATTCTTTGATAAGTTTCAGGCCCATTAAGGTTCACTGGGGCATAAAGTTCATCTTGGAAATGCTTCAGTCATGATACGGTGTTCTGCAAGGTAACCCACCAAGGTTAAGATCCTAGGGTAGGTGCAGGCATGTTGAACCCATCTCTGATTTTTTTGTTGTTGTTCCTTGGAAATGCACCTCCACAGTCGCTCTATAGAAATAGTGACCCTTGTCACTGTATGGAAATAGTGGTCCTTGTGTTGGCCTCTACAGTTCATCTTTATTGAGCTAGTGAGTAGCTAAATAGCTTAAGTTAGAATTGATTAATATCCCCATGGCAAACTGCTAAACTGCTCTGACTTCAAGAACTCAGGGTATAAGTACCCCTTTCTTCTTTCTCTTTAGAACGATATTTCAGGCATCCATTATCCCACATGATACTGGTTGGTGTTGCTCTTGGAATGAGCTCATCAACTCATAAGCACCATCTCTTATCAGATTTGATTCAACTTTCCTTTGGACATGGGTGCTTGAGAATGAATCTGTCAGACGATCCAGTGATCAAACTTCAACTTCTTTCCACTGGCTGTAATAGGCACAGAAAGACAGAGTAGAACTTTAAGACGGCATCAATTTATTTCATTTCATCGGTGTGTGTGTGTGTGTGTGTGTGTGTGTGTGTGCGCAGGTGCATGTGTGTAAATTCCAGAGGTCAACCACAGGTGATATTCCTCATGTACTGCATTGTTATTTTGAGACAGGTCCTCTCATGGACCCGGGCTCACCAAGTATGATACGTTGGCTGCCAATGAACTTCAGGGATTTGCCTGTCCCCACCTCCCAGCGTGGGATTACAAGCACACACCACCACGCCCATGTACTTTTGTGGGGCTCAAACTCAGGTCCTCCTGTGTATTGTACCTGAATTGTCTTCCCGTCCCCACAATGAACTCTCCTTTCTTCAGATGGCCGAGGCAGTGTATGCCAGGCTCCCCTCTAGCAAAGTTGTCTTTTCTCTTCTGTGCTTGTTGGAAGCAGGTCACCAAGCACAGCCCAGACTTAAAGAGTGAAATACGGTGTACCAACTCCTTGAGAAGAAGCAGACCTGAATTATTTAGAGTTTCCCTACACAGGAGACTTGTTTCTCCTCCTCTGCTTATTTAGTTACTGGAGCATTTATTTATGTCAGCATGGATTTGGGAATATATATTTTATACTTTGGTTTACTCCCCACCCGTGTGTTATTTATTCTTTGTTCACGTACTTCCAGCTGCTCCAGTCAGGTGTTCGTTCAACTGGTTTCTGTGTTCCTTTGGCACGTGTTCATAATTTTGTTGTAGAGTTTCCCTTATTTGTTTGACAGGTGAGATACTTCTAACTCATCCCACCTCACTCGTATAACCGGTCACTTCCCCAAGAAACCTTGCTACATCTTACCAGAAGCTACAGTTAGAAACTAAAATTTGGGCACTGGGCATGTTCCTTGTGACCAGGATATCATACCATGTGGATCCAGTCAATGAAAGATGTGGGAAACAAGGTGCAGAAGCCCTGTGTACACTAAATGAAACCGACTTCTTACTTGTGACTCTGGTTCTGGCCTGTCACACTTGCTTTCCTCTGGCTCCCCTCTGTCCTCCCACATGGTTGGTGAGAACCCATCCCTTAATTCCCTGTTCCACATGGGGACACAAGGACTCAGCTTTCAGAAAATTGTTAACTTCCCTGGGAGAAACCATTTCACTAATGTGCTGCAGTGCTTGTGAGTGACTCCTTTTGTCTTTGGTTCTGTTCTTGGCCACAGTGGCAACGCCATTACATGTAGATGTCAGATTCATTCTGATCGTGGCAAAGACTAACAGTTTGCTCCTGCGCATTGCTTTCTAGATTTATTCGTATGAACAAACTATGGTTCGTTTTTTGGAGGTGGCTCTTCTTCACCTCTTGAAGGACATCATGGTTACTTCTAGGATTCAGTTATTATTAATAAAACTACCGTCTATTTTTTCATTCAGCTTTTGTGTGGATGCATGTTTTCAAACCTGTTGGGCAAATCTCTGTGGACATGTCTTCCCAATTGACTGTTTCATTTTTATTCTCATCATAAATGAAGACATGTTTTTTCTCTCCCTCTCTCTGCATCTCCATTACTATCTTTGGACTTGGAGTGATTGATTACTTTATCAGAAATATCCAAAGTTAAACACATGGCTTGTTTTCTTCTTTCTATTCTTTCTCATTCTCTTCTCTTCCCTTCTCCTATGATATTCCCCTCTCCTCTCTTTTATTTTTCCTTCCTCTCTTCCCTTCCTTTTTTTTCTTGTCAGGTCTCAGTACTTTCAAGTTGGCTTGAACTTGCTGTGTAGCTGACAATAACCTTACACTTCTTATCCTCACGTATCTACCTCTTAATTGCTGAGATTAAAATAAAAGCTACTATGGCAGTTTATTCGGTGCTGTGGCTTGAACTTAGGGCCTTATAAATGTTAAGTAAGCATTCCCATTAGTTACATCATCAATTCTAAACAGGAGTATTTTTTTAAACTCTTCTATAGCTTTTGGCTGTAGTTAGAGCTATCTAGATTCATCTTTTCTCCTCATCTTCTTCTATAATATCTCCCTCCACCTGTAGGGGCTATGAGACTTTCTATAACTCCAGTCTTGAGCAAACTGTAAAGTTTTCTTTTTACAAAAAGCCTGGAGTCTAGTTGAACTTGTTCTGAGATGAGATAACTATGTGTAGTTAGCAAGGCAGGCTTTTAGGTGTCTGTAGCCCTTTTGAGACAATGGATCTAGTTATGAAACAGGTTCCAGTATATTTTCTATATATCAAAACTACATAGTTAAGTGAAAATTCATCTATTTGACCATCCACGGATATGTGTGCCCATAAGACTGAGATGCAATCATAAGATGACATACAGACATTGTATGAAATGCATGGGAAAAGGGAGATTCATAACTGTCACTGCACAAGTGAAATTACAGAAGAGAGCCAGAGTTTTCAGAGTAAGCTGTAATTGTGTCATGGCCTGCAATAGCTCGTGATAAAGTCTCCTGACATCTCACCCTTTTCTGTTTAAAAAGAGAAGCATGTAAGTCGGTCTTAGGGCAGTGCGTTCCTATCTGCTGGCAGAGTAAATCCAGGACACTCTTGTTCCCTAGCTCTCTTGAGAGCTCTGGCTCAACAAGTTCAGACATGCTGTAACTCTTGTCCTTGAGCATCTATGAATGTCTCAAATGAGGTTTTGCCTGGACTCTAACACTGACCAACTGTCTGCCAAGGAAGATAAACGCAGGAAGCAGACCTCTGAGTTTATACAAAGAGCTGTTGAGAGAACAAGGGCACTGACTGTGATTACTTGCTTGCCAGAATCACGTGCTGCTGGGGGAAGTCATCCAATATCCCAATGCATAGGAAAGATTCTGCCTGATAGACGGTTAACACACTGTAGTGCTGTGGGAAGAATTCCCAAGCTGTAATGCGAGGGAAAGAGCTCTTCACACAAGAAGTCTGCAACAGTGACAGCTAACACAGTCAGAAGGCAGTATTCCCTGTCATCTTGAAGATAAGGTTAGTAAGATGCGCATCTCTGGTGACAATATTACTCATTGCCTTGCTAAATGAGGTGTGTCCAACATCAGATAAGCATCACTGGTGAGTTGACCCCTGACGGATGTACTGAACTCTTACTGCATAATCTCGTGGTCCATAGCAGCTCCCCTTCTTTCATTTAATAAATACAGGGTGTGGATTTCTCTCTGGGCAATGTCTCAAGGAGATCCTAGGCATTTGAGGATGACTGGAATAAAAATAAGATCAAGATGATCAATGACCTGATAATTTCCAAATTAATAAGGAGGTTCCATAAAAAATTATTGTTAACAAAAATATTAACTGAACTGACAAAAATCATTAGCTACGTCCTCTGCAGAAGAAAGGTGTAGTCTAGAATGACTGATAGCACTTATTTGAGAATGTAGGGTACCTATAGTTATACCTAGATGGGAAGGAACTATTCAAGATGCCTCTCAGGTGAGTCTGTACCTGATGCCAAGGCACTTCTGAGCCATTTAAGGTAGAGGAGGAACGACACAGATCCACTTAAAATCAGCATGACATGCTGTTGTCAAATATACTTTAAAATTTTAGATTTGACTCCCTCATAAGGACGGCTTCTTCTAGAACATTTATTCTATCTATTAGTCCTTCATCAATTCCTTCCTGAGTGACCAGAGCCATAGAAACATTCTTAGATAAGATGTTAGAATAGCTAGCAGTATGTATTTGCTGAACCAGGGCTGTAGTAGAGGGGATACAGTACTTACAATGGCTATTAGAGCAGTAATACTGACAATAAGCTCAGCAATGAATCTCTTAGGATGTAGGAGAGAACTGGCAGCATGCTGTAGGGCAAAACATGGCAGGGTTTTCATAACAGCATGAAGAGAGATCAACAGGTAACATTGCATGCAGAGATTGACAAAGAAAAATGAAGGCTTTGGGTTTAGTGGAGGAGTTAATGCAGTTAGTCAGATAACAGTTGTTACAGGAGATATCATAAATTGATCCACTAGAAATGATATTCAAAGTTCCTGTATCCCCTGTGTATAAGATGGCAAAGGGGACATAACACGAGCCTGAATGTCAATTGAGTTGTAATTGCATTGTTCGGATAATTGAAGACTAACACGATCATTGGCAGCAACCACAAGGTATAAGGGATTCTAAGGGGTGAGGGAGTCAGAGGGCTGGACCACATAAGTGGGACGGACCCAGCCACGTGGTGTTCATTGTTTTACAATGGGATCTAAAGAGTTTGAAAACCAAATACATATTTTAACTAAGGAAGTGTTGCAAGGACGAAAGGAGACTCCTGTTTCAGGGAAGACACAATACATCCATTTAGGACCACCAGGTGTCTGTCGTGGACTTTCTTTTTTTTTTTTAAAATTTATTTTTTTGTTTATTTATTTTTTTAGTTGTTGAAAAAAAATTTCTGCCTCCTCCCCATTTCCCATTTCCCTCCCCCTCCTCGCACACATTGCCCCCTTCCACCACTCCCCTCCCCCTCTCCCCCTCCCCCCCACTCCATTCCCCCTCCCTCTTGAGAATGAAGAGCAGTCCAGATTCCCTGCCCTGCAGGAAATCCAAGGTCCTCCCACTTCTATCCAGGACCAGGAAGGTGAGCATCCCAACAGGCTAGGCTCCCACAAAGCCAAATCATGTATTAGGATCAAAATCTAGTGCCATTGTCCTTGGCTTCTCATCAGCCTTCATTGTCCGCCACGTTCAGAAAGTCCGGTTTCATCCCATGCTTATTCAGTCTCAGTCCCGCTAGCCTTGGTGAGCTCCCAATAGATCAGTTCCACTGTCTCAGTGGGTGGGTGCACCCCTCACGGTCCTGACTTCCTTGCTCATGTTCTCCCTCCTTCTGCTCCTCATTTGGATCTTAAGAGCTCAGTCCGGTGCTCCAATTTGGGTCTCTGTCTCTATCTCGATCCATCACCAGATGAAGGTTCTAAGGTGATATGCAAGATATTCATCAGTATGGCTATAGGATAGGGACATTTCAGGTTCCCTCTCCTCAGTTGCTCAAGGTACTAGCTGGGGACATCTCCCTGGACACCTGCGAGCCCCTCTAGAGTCAAGTCTCTTGCCAACCCTAAGATGGCTCCCTTAATTAGGCTATATATTTCTCCGCTCCCGTGTCTACCCTTCCTTTATCCCAACCATCCCATTCTCCCAAGCTCCCCCTATTCTCCCCTTCTCATATTTCTCACCGCATTTCCCCTTAGCCCCATGCCACCTCAAGTCCAAATGGATGAAAGACCTCAATATCAGGCTGAACACACTGAACCTGATAGAAGAGAAAGTGGGAAGTACTCTACAACATATGGGCACAGGAGATCTCTTCCTACGTATATCCCCAGCAGCACAGACATTAAGGACAACATTGAATAAATGGGACCTCCTGAAACTTAGAAGCTTCTGTAAAGCAAAGGACACTGTCATTAAGACAAAAAGGCAACCCACTGACTGGGAGAAGATCTTCACCAACCCCACAACAGACAAAGGTCTGATCTCCAAAATATATAAAGAACTCAAGAAACTAGACTTTAAAATGCTAATTAACCCAATTAAAAAATAGGGCACTGAACTGAACAGAGAATTCTCAACAGAAGAAATTCAAATGGCCAAAAGACACTTAAGGTCATGCTCAACCTCCTTGGTGATCAGGGAAATGCAAATTAAAACAACTTTGAGATACCATCTTACACCTGTCAGAATGGCTAAAATCAAAAACATCAATGATAGCCTTTACTGGAGAGGTTGTGGAGTAAGGGGCACACTCATCCATTGCTGGTGGGAATGCAAATTTGTGCAACCACTTTGGAAATCCGTGTGGTGATTTCTCAGGAAATTCGGGATCAACCTACCCCAAGATCCTGTCCCCTTCAGAGGCAGTGCTTGGAGTCATCTCGGATTCTCTGGGATATCGCTCGCTATACTGGTGGGAGTTTCCTCTTTCTCGTGTATCCGCTCCCTGATGTTATTAAAACATCTAGACTTTTCCAATGTCCAGTGTGGAGATCTTCTTTTTGACTCAAGGTTTGGGAGTACTTTTGTGACAAGTATCTGAGGAAGGAACTCATATTGTCCTCCAAGGTATTTACATGGTTTATTACCTATAGAGCATGGTTTAGAATGTAATGGGGTGTGGGTATCTAAAATCTCCATTTTGCAATTTGGAGACTTGAATTTTTAAAGTATGATGGGCTCTTTCCACAATAGCGTGACCTGAGGATTATAATGAATGCCTGTGGAGTGGAAAATACTACAAGTTAAGCATCATTTTAAAAAGAGTTTTGTAAGTATACATGTTTATATTTGACAGTTTATAATTTAAGTTTGTTGTCTTCATAGAGTTAGAAGTTTATGCTTTATTTCTCTTACATTTAATCTTAAAGATGAACGTTTGAATTGAAGCCATTGTAATATGGAAACGAAAGCTCTTAACCAGAAATACAACATATAAGGAGATTGGCAATTTTAATGAATCCTTATAGTGCACCATGAGAGAATAAGGCACAGTAAAGAGAGCAAAACAGCTCTTTTATGGGTAACAAAAGGAGGAAAAGTCTTTTTTGAACTGGCAAAAAACTGAAAGGACCTGTAAACCCCGACATTTATAACCAGTCAAGAGCCAGACATGTTGCGGCTACATTTTTATCTATACCTGTAGAGTGACAGACATTTAATAAGAAGACAAATGCAGACAGCTGAAGTAACAGTCCCTGGAGTCAGGATCGGAGATTTTTAGAGTTAGATGAGGTGTGTAGGAAACCGGGCTGGAGAGAAAAACAGCAGCTGTGAGTGGGCTTGGGTTTGCCTAGACTGGAGGTCAGGGGGGAGAGGTGAAGACCCTGGCTGAAGTGAGAGCAGACAGTGCAGCTAGTTAGAGGTAGAGAGAGGGTAAATGTTTATTTTATTTTATTTTTTTTGTTTCTTTTTTATTTAATTTTTTAATTAATTTATTTATTTATTAAAGATTTCTGTCTCTTCCCCGCCACTGCTTCCCATTTCCCTCCTCCTCCCCCAATCAAGTCCCCCTCCCTCATGTTTATTTATTTACATCTTTGAGCCAGAAGGACAACTCCTTCTGAAAGACCTTTAATGGGAACTTTTTCACATGGCCACAATTGTGTAAACAAGCAAAAGGCTCTGGTGTGGTGCATTTTACCCAGAAAGAAAAAAAAAAAGAGGGAGAGACAGACTTTTAAAGTAGCTGTGAGAAAGGAGAGAAAAAGAAACACCTCCGGAGTGTTGGGATAAAAGTGAAAGTCAGGGACGCTTGAAGTTTTTGAATCAGCCTGAGGGTTCAGGCCAGATCCGCAGGAGCTGCTTCTGACCTGTCTGTGCAGAAGCTTGCTTGCTGTGTTAGGTAAATGACCACCCAGTTTTGGCTCAGTGCTGAAGCAGTGTGGAAGAGAACTCTGGCTACTGAGCTATCAGAGTCTTAAGCAGCTGCGAGAGCAGAGTAAATCCCATTCATTTTTATTTGTGTTCTCAGGAGGTCATAGTAAAGAAAGCTGCTTGGAGCAGGCAGGGATCCAAGCTGTCAGTCCCTTAAAGCTGCAGAGAGCTTGACAAACTTCATTGACCCTTGTTCACACGCTCAGATGGCCCTGTATGGTACCTAAAGGTAACAAAGAGTGCCACTGTAGTGTTGTACTCCAGTGTCTGTCATTATCTGTCTTTGACTTAGAGACCCCTTTGTCCATCCTTATGTTTGTCTGGGGGCCATTCGGAATTATGATAGTTCGTTGTTTTATCCTTCAAGTCAGTTTTATTTCTAGAAGTTTTTTTTGGGGGGGGGTCTGGTTTATCAGTATCCTCTTTTGAGCTGTTTATATTGGGGTCTGTTATTACAGGAGAAGCATCTCTAGATTTTGGGCGAGGGGACAGTAGCTGTGTTCTCTCATCCCTTTAATTTTTTTGTGCACCAATCTTTAATATTTCTCCTATACTTGTACATGTAGGGTTTCTCAGTCGGTAAAACAGGAACTCACTTTTTGTATGAATGAGAGGAAGTCGTTAAGTTGGCTACAATTGACTTTGGATCCCTCTCTTTTTAAGCATGATTTTAATAAATTTTCTAAAGAACTGTTTTTGCTTAGATTCTGTTAGACCCATTGTGAAAGAAAAAGAAAGCATAGAAAGGGAGTGTTTAGAGAGGGTCAGGGGTAAAAGATCAGCCATACTTAACATGCATTCATCACCCTCCTTCGGACCAGTAGCGTTCTACTGGTGAGGATTCTCTGAAAACCTTTGGTTCCAAAGTGTCTAAGACACTTCAGAAGGGACCTCTTAGGGTTGCCCTTGAAAGGTGTGGGGGAGATGTTCGGGGAGAGGAGCTACTCATTCAATTCCAGGGCACTCTCAACTGTCCCTGCAACCTGCAGCATCTTCTGGTGAGGTCCCTTGAGAAGCTACCTAGGAAATGTCTCTCTGGAACACTTCCAGGAGGGACCATCTGAGGTTCCTCTCTGAGAGAAATACCTTTTCCTCATGGATAATTCCCAATTTATTCTCTTTGGTACCATGGTGTGGGCTCCAGTTGTAGGGGCTAAGAGAACACCTCCAGCCCCTACCCAGGGTTCCAAAGGTGAAACACTTCTCAGGAGCAAAGGAGGCAAAAAGGATTTCTATAACTTCACACAGACAGGCTAAGGCTCTTCATTTCATGTGCTCTTTATTGTTTGTTCTCTTTCTGGTCTAATAATCCTGTCTGTCTTCTAACTTCTCCACGCTTCTTCTAAAAGCTCTTGAAGGTTGCTTAAAGAGATAAGGAGCTGAACTGCTTACCATGGCAACACAAAGGTACAAGGTCATAGGAGCAAAACCTCAACCAGACAAGGGGAGGTGCACAGTGCCAATGACAACTTTGAGAGGCAGAGCCATTGTCAGTAGACTGGCAAGTGAAGAATGGGCATGCTTTTTCTAAGGAATCTTGGTTGGACATCTGTGACTCTAACCTTGTACAAGCTGTAAAGTTTTCTTTGTACAAAACGGCTTGAGTCTAGTTGAAATTGTTCTGAGGTGAAATTGAGATAATTGTGTGTAGTTAGCAAGGCAGGCTTTTAGGTGTCTGTAGCCCTCATGGGACAATAGGTCTAGCTATGAAACCTGTTCCAGAATATAATCTATACATCAAAACTATATAGCTAAATGAAAAGTCATCTGTTCGACCACATTCACAGACGTGTGTGCCTATGAGACTGAGATGCAGTCATAAGAAGACATGTAGACATTGTATGAAAATGCATGGTAATGGGAAGATTCATAATTGTTACTGCACAAGTGATTACAGAAGACAGCAACAATTTTCAAAGGAAGCTGTAATCATGTCGTGGCCTGCAATAACTCGTGATATGCACTCCTAATATCCACCTTTAAACAATTTATGTTCTTCTTGTAGGTATTGAAATGTTTGCTTGGATGTATATAAGTGCGATATATTAGTTCAAGCCTAGTGCCCATGGAGACCCAGGAGAGGGCACTGGATTCCCTGGAACTGGAGTTATGGATAGTTATTAGCCATGATGTGCATGCTGGGACCTAAACTCCAGTCCTCGGCAAGACCATCAAGTGTTCTTAGCTGCTGAGTCAACTCTGTAGGCACCACAGCTTTCCCTCACGCTTTTCAGTTTGACAAGGTTACTTGCAAGCTACAGCTAATGCGACTTCAGAAGTTGGTGCTGCGTTCCTGAGATAGCTTTTTAAGATCTATAAAAACAAGTTTGGATCCTTGCCCCAGCCACAGTTCATTAGAGGCCCTAATTTCATATGTTTTTTTGCTCATCAAATATTTATTGAATACCTACTGTATATTGGGCTGTGGGGATAAGGCAGTGAAATGAATGAACGACCAGGCCCTAGGCCTCTGCAGTGATATAGCTTACATCTGTAGGTGGCAAAGAGGAGGGGGGAGAAAGTTTTTATATGAGCATAGATTCTGCTTAGTTTTTCTCAATGTGACACAAACTACAGTCTTCAGGGAAGAGGGAAGTTCCACTGAGAAAGGCCTCTATCAGATTACCCTGCAGGCATGTCTGCATTTCCTTAATGAAGGATAAAGGCATTAATGTAGGAGGGCCCCTCTCACGGTGGGTACTGCTACTGCCCCTGGTGGGTGGTGTTTCTGGCTGTGAAGAAGGACAAGCTGAGTAAGCTGAGTGGACCATCTCGAGTAAGGTGGTAGTCAGTGCCCCTCCACAGTCTCTGGCCCAGAGACTTCCACCAGGTTCTCGTTCAAAGATAGGCTATGAGAGGGAAATCTAAAACAAATAATCCAGTTCCTTTCCAAGTTGCTTTTTGTCATGGTGCTTTACCATAAAGGTAGCAAGAAAATAAATAAATCAGATTACAATATCATCTGATGCTACACACACACACACACACACACACACACACACACACACACACACAACCAGATGACAAAACATATGTAGTCGGGAGTCGTGGTGCACACCTTTAATCCCAGCATTCATGAGGCAAAGGCAAGTGTATCTGGGTTCAAGGACAGCCCCACATACAGAGTGAGTACCAGGACAACTAGAGATACACAGAGAAACCCTGTCTCAACAAAATAAAAACAAAACAAACAAACAAACAAAAAAACCAAAAAGCATATATAGAGTAGAAGCAAGGCTGCAGTCAATCAAAACTGATTTAGAGTCCAGAGCAGGGAGGGTGTGAAGGTGATGGAATAGCTGAACAAGAACATGGAATTTGATATCCTAGAACAGGAGACTAGAACAGTGTTCGCCTGAGGCCGAGAAACATGGAGAGGCAGCAGCTGGATACTCCGTATCAAATATAGTCAGACAGGATGAAATGTTCTATCTTCTGAAGCACAGTAGGGTTAATTTCACAACTAATCATGCATGAATTCAAAATAACTGTTCACATGCCCTAACAGATTGCTTAGTTGGGAAAGTACTTGTTGTCACAGTGGAGACCTGAATTCAGTTCCCCACCACCCAGGTAAAACAGGCATGGTGGTACATGCATACAACCCTAATGTGGAGACAGAGCCAGGGGGATCCTGGAGCTTGCTGACCTATGGGGATAACTGGATCAGTGAATTCCAGGCCCAGTGAGGTATCCTATTACAAAAATAAGGAGAATCCTTGGGTATATGCCTGTCTTAGTTAGGGTTTCTATTGCTGTGAAGAGACACCATGTCCACAGCAATATAAAGGGAAACATTTAATTGGGGCTGGTTTACAGTTTTGGAGGTTTAAGTCATTATCATCAAGACAGGGCATGGTGGTGTTCAGGCAAACATGGAACTGGAGAAGGACGTGAGAGTTCCACATCTTGATCTGTAGGCAGTAGAAAGAGATTGTGTGCCACACTGGACACAGCTGAGAATATGAGACCTTAAAGCCTGGTCCTACAGTGTCACACTTCCTCCAACAATGCCACACCTACTCCAACAAGGTCACACCTCATAAATATTCTACTTCCTGTGGGTCAAGCATTCAAATACATCTATTCAAACCACCACAGTGCCCCTAGTGGTATAGTTGAATATTATAACATAGATGATGATTATGTGGTACACTTACACTACGGAATATTATTTAGCTGTCAACGGAAATGAAGTAATGAAACTGGCAGGTAAAAAGGTGGAGAAACTAGCCTCTTGAGATTCTAGACAGAAAAAGACAAATATTGCATACTTTGTCTTATATATAAATGTTAGTTTTAAGTTTTCAATAATAATAATAATAATAATAACTTCTTAATAATAAGTATATTTCAATCTATATAACCACAGAGGTTAAGTGGCTAACAAGGAACCAGTGCAAAGCTGGTCTTTCAAGGAAGGAGAAATAGAGTACAGTGTTATAAAGAAATAAAGGGAGAGACTAGACTTGGGGATTAAATAGGGAGAGAGATGGGAAGGCAGAAATAGAGAAAAATATAGGGTGAGCACCCAAGTATGACCTCCATCTTTGACATTCACGCACATACACACATACCGACAGTGGCACATATCAAGAGATCCATATACAAATAACATGTGAAGGTTAGAATGCTCCTTATGTAAAGAAATGGCAAATACCTGAAGCATTGTGAAAAGTAATTATCCTGATTTGATCACTAAACATTGTAGATATATTGACTTACCACGCTGTGTCCCATAAATATTTATCACTATCGTGTTAATTAAAATATGTAGAGATGACAACAGTGAGGAGGGGTGAAAACGCAGTGAGTGAAAGAGCCAAGCTGAGAGGTTCTGGAGGACGGAACTCCAGGCTGAGGATGCGGCAGGGCAGGTGCTCCCATAGGCTTGCCATGTCTGAGGAACAGTGGGACTCCAGTGCCTGGGGTTGGGTAAGTGACATTGAGAGGGATTAAACAACCTCTCTTCTTAGATTTGGCAATTGATCGATCCTTGACTTTTGTCAAGTCTAGACATTCCTTGGGCATCTAGATAAAGGGCAGGCACTAGCTCAGTGAGTCTGTGTAACAGGGCTTTATTTGGACACCCAACTCCAAAATAATGACAAGGAGACTTTTTATTAATTATAAAAGCTTGACCTTAGCCTAGGTTGTTCCCAACTATCTCTTAAAACTTAAATTTATCCACTTATATTAATCTACGTTCTGCCATCAAGTGGCTCCTCACCTCTCCTCAGACCCACCTATCCTCTCCTGTCTAGCTATTGGCCATTCAGCTCTTTATTAAACCAACCAGAAGGTGCCTTCGGGAGGTGAGGTAAGGCAGAGACACATTTTCACAGGGCACACAAAAAGATTATTCCAGCAGGTAGGTCTGGCTTGAAACCTGTGATTATGCATGTCTACTGAGCTCTTGCTAGCAATGCTGCCCCTATCGGTTCCTGAGTGGACTGCATGCAGTGAGGAACGAAGTTGGAGAATTATTTTTCTCTGTCGGAGATAAAAATCCCTAAGATGATTGCTAGATGGGAATGATGTGATTAAAACGAAAAAAAATCAAGTTTTGTTGTATCTGTTGTATAGATGATCTTCTGAGGAAAGAAGGAGGAAGAGGGGAGGCCATATGAGAGCTTGTTCTTGGGTCTGAGTGAAGGATTCTGGTATTCACAGGTTGTGATGACGGTAATGATGAAAGCCAGCCAGCATGGTTGCATGGCTAGTGCCTTGGCCACGGTTCTCAGAGTAGCCTACGTTACATTGGCAATCCAGGCACATGCTGTTTGCTGAACTATTCGTTTCTGATTCATGAGCTCAGACAAGGCACTGTGTTTTGTTGTTGTTTTTTTTAAGCCCCGCTCCCTGAAGGAATAGAATGCCTTTTCCCTCACTCCTCCAGGGACAGGGTGTGTGTTATCTGTGCTCTGGGTACGAAGTGGCTGCTTTCTATGCAGGAGACCCTGAGTAGTTAACACATAAGGCGGGCGAGGGTGACAGGAGTCTTCCATCGCAGACTTCACTTGCTCAGTCAAGTGCCGCCCGAGTTCATGGCCCATGAAAGCTTTTCCTGGAAAGTAGCAGAGCTGCGGCAGGGCTCGGCTGAGCTTGGAATTTCCCAGAGAGTAGTCTTTCAAAGAAATTGCTTCTGCTGGAGGAGATGGAAAACAGACCCGAGTCATTTGTTTCAGGCTTCTCTCTGAGCAGAGAAAAAAGCGAAATCTCCTTTTAAAATGTCTCTATATAGCCATAAAGTGGTCACTAAATATAAAAGGTAAGAGCCATGGCTTACTATACCAGCTTTCAAGCCATGGCTGGTAATTAATCTCCTACTCTCTATAGCAAAAGTGGTCTGTACATACGTCTTGTAGGAAAACGGGCAGCTGTAAAAAAGGTATGTGGGGTGTTCTAGAGCTGCTGAGATGGGCGGTTTCCACAAGAATATCCTCTACAAGCTGACCATTGGCTGGTCCTTATGTGGGTCGACTTATTAGAAACTCCTTCGCCATTGCAGAGTCTTCGGAAGTACAAGAGTTTTTGTACTGAATATTTAGAAGGTGTTTCTTAAGCGCTGTTGACACTAACTGAATTACATTCTCCTTTTAAGAAGACAGTTTCTCGGGTATCGAAGGCTGCCCTTGAACTTACTATGTAATGGAAGGAGACTTGAGCTCCTTCTTCTGCCTGCAAGTCCCAAGCTCTGAGATTATAGATAAACACCAACTAGTTGTGTTCTGCTGGGGATGGAACCTATGGCTTTAGGCATGTTGGGAAGGTTCTCTACCAACCGAACCACATCCCTTGCCTGAACTATAAGCTCTTTTGACTTGTTCATGCCAAGTAAGGATAATTTCCTGGTGGACCGACATTAACACAATGTCAAACTTGGGTGTGTGTGCTTTGCACTGGAGTTGCTCCTGGCAGAGAGAGTTTAAGTTCTTTTTAGGGGCATCTGGCTAGACTTGTGCAGTACTATGGGGTGATGGATCATGCAGACAGACTGCGCCAGGCCACAACATTCACAGAGCTCTACATACTGTCTGTAAATTATGTTGAATGAATTGAATCCACCTGCATAACAGTAGGCCATTAGTAGTCTCACAATGTAGTCCCTTGAGGAGAGTTTGTTGAGGTCCTATACAGGCTTGAGTGTTATTTTCCATTGTGGCTCAATGTCGAGACTCCCAGGGTTGCCCTGGATGCTGGGGTTCTCTGACCTTAAACTCAGTGTCTCATGGTTTTGCGGTTAGGAGTTTGGATTTTAGTTCATGTATTCACTAAGTAGAGGCGGTGTCCTCCCTGGTTTTGTGTGTCAACTTAACACAAATTAGAAGAAAGAGTCGTAGTTGAGAAAATGCCTCCATGAGAGCCAGTTGTAAGGTATTTTCTCAACTAGTGATTGATGGCCCAGTCCATGGTGGGTGCTGCCACCCCTGGGCTGGTAGACCTGTGTCCTATAAGAAGGGGGACTGAGCAAAGCATGAAAAGCAAGCCAGTAAGCAGCACCCTCGGTGGCCTCTGCCTCAGCTCCTACCTTCAGGTTCCTGCCCTGCTTGAGTTCCCATTATGACTTCCTCCACTGATGGACTATGATCTGGAAATGTAAGCAGAATAAACCCTTTCCTTGCATACTTGCATTTTGGCCATGGTATTTCAGTACAGCAATAGGAACCCTAACTAGAACAGGTGGTGTGTGCCACACTTTATGTGTTTTTACTACAAGATGTCTGATAAGAGAAACTTGAGGAAGGAAGGGTTTATTTCAGGTCATGCCTTGGGCTCAGTCCATCATGGTCGGGAAGTACTAGTGGCAGGTCCCTGAGGGAGCTGTGTAACACGAGGGCCAGGCTGCTTGTTTGTTGGGATTTTTTTGTCCCGCCCTTTATCCCACAACTGTTTAGTCCTGAAGAAAATCACACATAGGTCTCCATAAATTATAAGCTGATTGGCCTATTAGTTTTAGCCTCTCACTGGCTAACTCTCACATCTTGATTAACCCATTTTTCTGATCTATGTTAGCCATGTGGCTCAGTACCTTTTTCAGTGGGGCAGATCACATCCTGCTGCTTCGGTGGTCTGGGCAGGAGTGGGAGCTTCCTTCTTCCCAGAATTCATTCTCCTGTTCTCCTTGCATCATTTCTACTTTCTGTTTGGTTTTCCTCCCTGTACTTTCTGCCTGGCCAATCAGCGTTTAATTTAAAACATGATTGACAGAATAAAGACAATTCTCCCACACCAGAGCTGGCTATGCTGCATTCAGGAAGCAGAGAGAGCTGAATATTGGCCTCAGCTTACTTCCTCCCCTTTGTTCAGTCCAGGACCCCAGACTATGGAATGGTTTTGCCCTCATTTAGGGTGGGTCTTCCCACCTCAGTTAACCTAATCTAAAAATTCCATCCAGATATACCTAGATATTTCTTTCCATGATCATTCTAGACTATGTCAAATTGGCCACCAATATTAATCACCACATTATAAATGTCATTTCTCATGTTTTGGAGTCCCAGGCATCAGTAGTTAGCTAACTCCCTCGGGACATACGGGAAGTGAAGATGAGGATGAATACTCTCCTCCCCTGAAATCTCAGTCTTTTCCCTCTTGAGATGGCAGATAAACCAAATCAGAGATCTCCAGATTACTTCTTTAGCTTCATGGAATTGACTTTTATGTTTCTAGAATTCTTTACTCATCCTGAAATTACTTTTCCTGAACTCTTTCTCAGAATGGGAGCTTAGAACTATTTTAACATATTTCAGCTTCAATGAAATGTTTTCGGATGGTAGTTCAACACCTTGTTTGTGTACAGGGACCTTGTTTGCACAGGGTCTTGTTTGCACATGGGGACTATTTGTCCATGCTCAGTGATGATCATCCTCTATGAAGGGTGCTCTCAAGTTCCTATCAACCTCCTTGCTCCTTGAGCTTCTTTTCCTGGCTTCAACCTCTGGTGTGAGGAGAAAATTCCTCTCAGACTATGTTGTGCACTTACTTCCAATTCCAGCCTAAACTGATGTAAAAGCAATTTTTATCTGAGGTAAGAGACACGTTCTTTGCTGAATGCAATCTTTCTCAAACTTCTTAGGATTTTATGAATCATGTTGAAATGATTCATTCATACTAAACTATATCTTTGTTTTTTTTTAAATATCAGTAATTTTAAAGCTTATTTTAGTGCCTTTCATAAGTTGTCAGAGCATATTTTGAGCATGCTCAGTGATTTCAACTTAGCAATGAGGAATTTTTTTTTTCTCCATGAGCCAACACCATGCAAAATATGTCATATGTTTTTGGCTTAGAAAGTGAATCCTTAAAAAAAAAATACTAAAAATTTTGTTGCTAAAAAGATCTGAGGACTGACACCTGAGAATAAGACTGCATTTATTTGGTTCTCTGTAAGCATTAAAATTGTTTTCAATATGTAGCTTACAATGGTTCTGATGAGACCTTGCTAAGGTGGCTGTCGTCTAAAATTCAGAAGCTGAGCCACGAATAAGGATGGAGGTGACGGTGTTGAGAGTGGCATCGTGACAGCAGTAACTGCCTGTACACACCAACACCATGTTGCATTCGTGACATGCCTTTATTTCCATAACACCTCAACCAATCTAGAGAACCAGAGATCAGTATGATCGCTTCATAGTTGGAAAGACTAAAGTTCGAAAACCTGTAGGATTTAGGGAGAAGGCTTATTAGGTAAAGTGCTTGCTACACATGCATGAAGACTTGAGTTTGGATTCTGGCACCAATGTAAAAAGCCAAACATGCACATGGCTTCCTTTAACTCTGTCTTCTGAAGTGGGGCAGAAAAGAGTACTGGGGCTTCTAGCACAATACCAGCCTAGCACAGAAACAATGATCTCCAGGTTTAGTGGGACTCCTTGTCTCGAGAGAATAAGGGGGTATTAGAATATGACCACAAAGTCCTTCTCTTGCCTTTGTGCACATGGCACATATGTAACACACACAAACACAGACACACACACACAGACACACACACACACAGACACACACACACAGACACACACAGACACACACACACACACACACACACACACACACACACACACACACCTCTAAGCAATTTGCACCAAGTCACACAGAAATGGGCCTTAGAAAATTCAACCCTGGACCTGTCTCACTGGGATGTCACCACTATGAATACTAGTATACTACAAATTACTATAGAAATCATACTGGGATTCATATATAGGTCTAATTAGTGCAAGATATCATTGTTTTATGGATCATTGTAAGCTTTGATCTAAAGGTATACCATTTTTGAAACTTTACATGAGGTATCATTACTGAGAAAATATGATTTGCTCTCTTTAGAAAGAGGGAGAAAGAGAGAGAGATAGAGATAGAGAGAGAGAGAGAGAGAGAGAGAGAGAGAGAGAGAGAGAGAGAGAGAGAGATTGAGGGAGATCTGCTAACACAAATGAGCAATACTGACTGGCATTTAGTTAGCCAACACTTAAATATTTTCAACTATTTTTAAGTTAGTTGGTTTACAAGATAAAAACCACAGTGGCACTGGGCAAAAGTATTCTTATGTACCACCGTTTTCTTTTGTTAATTATTTTTTCCTAGACTTTAATTAATGTCTTTGCTGAGCCCCCCACTCTACTTCTTTTGATGGATGTGTAATGATTTTTTTCTTAGTATGCCTATATTGGTTTGACATAAAAAATATTGACCTATGTGTCAAATAATCTTTCTTCTTTATTATTGTTGTTAATTAAAGCCATTTAACCTGCCCTCAGACCTGCTGTGGCTTACCAGACACTGCTGTGCCTTCAAACCCTTTGGATTAGCCCCACAGTGTGACTGCAGAGCCCACAGTAGCTGGAAAGTTAATGATGGATTCTTCGCATTTACCAAGAGAAGGGAGAAAAAGAGCCGCTGCTTTCTGAGATGACTTCAACACACACGCAGAATTGACAAACGGCTTGGCTGTATTTACATTGATATTAGTCTGGAGACAGCTGAAGGTTTTTAACTCCTGATTTCAAGTTTGAACTCCCATGACTTTGAACTTCAATGACAAAGTCGCAAATAATATTTATGAAAATGCCATGATTCAATTCACGTGCTCTTCTGTCATGTTTTCAGAGAGTTCCACAAATCAATACAAAAGCTCAGAGGGATGTTTTTGTTGTTCCTAGAGACAGGCTGAAAATAATGGCCATGCTCCTCTAAGCGAGACCGCTTGTTTTATTATTTAATGAAGATGATCAGGTTATTTCTCTATTTCTGACTGCATGAAATTTCTCTTTGATTCCATTAATTTTGTACTATGTTTCTACCTATATTGGGTGGCATAATGAGGAATACTTAGCCAGCAGGAATAGACATTTGTGTTTGAGTATGTGTGTGTGTTTATTTATGTGGGTGTATATTCATTCATGTGCTTCTAAGGGGCAGATATCTACCGTTTTCATCATCCCTGTGTACCATAAACCTTTTTATTTTCACAATTTTGATTAATTAAGACGTTCACCTCATCTATACATATACCTCTATAAATAGGTAAAGATTCATTCAGTATCGTAGGCATTTTAGAGTTGAATCCCAACCAACCATCATTATTTTGTCTTACTTTGCTTACCAGTACAATGGTTATCTTGTTTAGAGACAGGCTGGTCAGCAAGCTGCAAGAATCCTCCCATCACTACTGAGAACTCAAGAACAATGGCACTGGGTTTTGATCCTACTGCATGTACTGGCTTTGTGGGAGCCTAGGCAGTTTGGATGCTCACCTTACTAGACCTGAAAGGAGGTGAGAGGTCCTTGGACTTCCCACAGGGCAGGGAACCCTGATTGTTCTTTGGGCTGATGAGGGAGGGGGACTTGACTGGGGGAGGGGAAGGGAAATGGGAGGCGGTGGCGGGGAGGAGGCAGAAATCTTTAAGAAATAAGTAAATTAATTAATTAAAAAGAATCCTCCCATCTCAGCCTTCCCCACATGGGAATTAAAATGTGCATCTCCGTGCCCAGCTTTTTTTTTTCAGGTGGGGTCGGATATGGAATTCAGGTCCTTAGACTTGGGTGCCTAGCACTTTTCCAGCTGATCCAACTTTCCCTAAGTTTTCACAAAAGCCTGTTTTTGTTTGGTTGCTTTTCTTGTTGCTGTTATTTTTTTTATTTGTTTGTTGTTTGTTTTAAAGTAATCTTATTTGACACACCAATCCCTCTCTCACCTGTCCTCCCACTTTATTTTTAAGTTAAAATGTTCTATACATCCTTTGACAATTCTGTGATTTTATACAGTTTATCTTGATAGTGTTCCCCACCACATCCCTTTCTGTCATTTACGTCCTCTTCTTCTTTATACCCCACATGTGCAGTTAATGCTGCTCATACACACAGGATGTTAGACCATTCATCGGCACATGGACAACCCATTAGAGGGCAAACTACAAAGAAATTAATAGTTCTCCCTTCCGCAGTGGTCATCGACTGTCTGTAGCTCCTCAGTTGTCTCATGGGCCACTCAGGCTCTCTGCTGAGATGTTGACTAGTTTGGGCCTGTGCAGGTACCCACAGCTGTTTCCAGGACATGAGTTTGACAATCGTGCAGACCCGGAGACAACCTTTCACAGGATTCCTCTCTAGCCTCTGGTTCTCCTGTTCCTCCCACCCCAGCTTTCACAGTGTCCCCTTAACTGTCAAGTAAAGGAGGTAGATATAAATATCCTGTCTCCAGCTGAACATTCACGCTTAGTAATTCTCAGCACTTTGACCAATAACAACTGTCTGCCTTAACTCCTTCCCATCGCAAAAAGAGGGTTCCATGGCAAATGTCGAGGGCAGTACTCGTTCATAGGTATAAACACAAAGTTTTAGAGGGTGGTTTGACTGTGTGACTATTTACCCAAGTGACAGTAGAATATCCTCACCTAGAGCCTATGACCTCCCCAGTCACTGTCTTCAGGTCAGTTTCACATTACCTGGGATGAATTCCATCCCACCCATCAGGTTTTCCATCCAGAGAGTTGCTATTACTCTAAGAGCCATGCTGCTGTTGCACCGATGGGCATACCTTACTCGGCAGATTGGTATTTTAGCCAACAGGGAAGAAATTTTCTGTTAGGTTCTAGCTTGATTTTGCTATGCTCTACAACCAAAGTGTTTTATGTCTTTAACCATAGACTCCTTCCATCTGGTAGTGGTGGAATACAGGAGCAATGGTGACCGTGTAGCAGTCAGAACAGCATTGTCTACACATTCAGGGTATCTATACAAACTTCTGGTTTTTAATTGTAAATTTTACTTAGACTACTGAATAGTAAGATTTACTAAGGCTTTTTCATTCATCCTTAGTTTGAGTTAATCCACCCTCACTTCCTACTTTCTCCCAATCGGAAGCTCCTCCCACTTTGGTTTGAGGGCTCAGTGGTCTCCACTTTGCATATGAAGAACTTACTTTAGTGGGTTTCCACAGTGACTAGGTCTCTTAGTTTAGCCATGGATTGAGAAGGACTGGTGAACTCAGGTTACTGACTTAGTATGTTACAATTTCCAGTATCTTCTCTCAAGAGCATCCATCAGATACCTTTCTTTGCTTCTACTTTCCATTGATCTTTGTATATGGTTGCAATTTCCTTAATTATTGAATAAGCATCACATAAACTGCATAAATCACTTTGTTCCTAGATAGAGATATCTAAGTTCCTGTTAACTGGGAAGAAATGGAAAGACTAAAATTCTATTACTAATGTACATACTCGCTTTAGTTAGTTTCTGCATTGATCTTAATATATGTGTGATTAAATGATACCAATTATGCTTTTTCCTAAAGCTTTTTAAAAAGGAATTCACTAGGCTCATGCTCTTATTGCCTTAGTGAATAAAGGTTTTATATAAGCAAAGTTACCTTCATGCAGAATTGTTCAGATATGGGTCTTATCTTCAGTCAGTTAACATGGAAGCTATGAAATGACTAACCCTAGTTGTCTAAAGCAGTTTTGTGAAAGGGGCTGAAAGGTTAGGCATGAACTACAAACTGCTCCAAGCTGAGCCGTCTTTTTGGATTGAGACATTGCCTTTTCTGTAAGCAAAGCCCATGTCACGGATTGACATCCATTAAGCTGCCATTGCCCAGGTATTTTTAATTGAATCTATAGCAATGGCATAATTCCCAGGGATAATCTGGCATATGACTATTTTCCTTCAATGTTTTTGATTTTAAGAGATATTAGAAGAATAATTACTATAGCAAACCCATGGTTTTGTGAATAATAAACTTAAATATTTGAATGAATGTAAAAAACGTGGTAAAATTCCCTAACCTAGGAAAACAAATCATCAATTTTAGAAAATATGATTTTAACCAATTAAAAACAAATTAGGGGGGCACAGGGCACACCAGCAGCACAGGAGTAGGCAACATGTTACAGGGTGATGAATTAGGTATGCAGTGTCTCTTCAGAATTGATTGTGTTTGATGGGGGAAGTTACTGCTAGGTTATACTCACAGAATTGGGGATTTAAGAAGGCTGGAAAGCATCTTCTAAAAATAGTAAATCCCTAATTCATGAATATGCAAATACACACACGTGCATGCGTGGGGGCGTGCGCACACACACACACACACACACACACACACACACACACACACACGTGTAGTTCCCATTTATATGTGCGGAATATGTCCAAAGACCAAGGGAGTACTATGGGTGTCATGTTCTACCAGTCTTCGCCTTCCAGGGTCTTTCAGTGAAGCTGCAGCTAGTCAGGCAGCCTGAAAACTCCAGAATTCCTCCTGTCTCTGCCCTCATGCTACCTGAGTTACAGGTTTATACATGGTCAGGCTTAGCTTTTTATTATGAATTCTGGGGATTTTGTTCTTAGGCATTGAGCCATCTCCTTAGTCCTTCCATTAATATATTTTGGGAGGGGAGGTATTCTTATCACTCAGATTTGATATGCCACACTAATAGTCCACTATTTAAATTTCTTGAAGGCTTTTTCTCCTTGAACACTTTTTTTAAAAAAATACTGTTTTTCTCTGTTTATGTGTCCATGCCTATGTGTGAATGCATGCCACGTGTGTGCAGCAGTCCACTGAGACCAGAATGAGTGTCAGATCATCAGAGCCCAGAATACACAGCTACCCAGTGTGGGTGTAGGAACCAGACTCAGCTCTCTGAAGCATCTCTCCAGCTCCAAGCAGTGTAATTATTATCTTATTGCCTGCCTTGGCTTCCTTTCCGTGGGGGGAGATATAGTGTGGAAAATTCTATATTCTTAAATATTTGGATTTTCTACTTAGTTTACTATTATAACACTGGGAGAGATGACCTTCATCTTTGATGGCATTTTGATAATTTTCTTAAAATACTTTTCTCCTGCATTTACTGAGTTAAACAAGTACACGTCTTTGTAGAACTTAATGAATCATGCTTAATTGCCCTTCAAAATGGTCTCACTGGTCTACGATCCTCCTGGGAGTGTACAATTGCTGTCCTTGTTTCTTTATTTTTGTGTTTTGATCCTAATAACTAAATGAGATTATATTTTAAAAATAGTATGGGTACATTTCTCATGAATATTATGCCCAAAGATTTACTTTTGTTGTGTAGAATGGGGAACTTTGTTCCATTATTTTCATAGAATTTTGTTTGTCTACATAGAATATTATTTATTGCTTAAATTTTATGGATTACTGTAATGATGAACTTGCCTATTAATTCTCTGGTGTTTCTCTCAGCTCACATTTAGGCAACAGAATTCACATTCTTTTAGCTCAAATGCTCAGCTTTTCCTACCATGTATGAAGAGGCATCTTAAGCTTCTACTCCTGGGCCATTCTCACCAAGCTCCCCTACACACCAATTTATAAAGAACTATAGCGAGGATATAATTAGGGCAAGCACAGCAGGATTAGTCAACCCACTTGAGTGCTTCTGTTTAAGACTAGAATTTATAGAAATATTAAGTTTTTACTTAGTCTTAGGTGTCAATTTTTGAAAAAAAATAAGATTATTTTTCTTAAAAGAGAATGTAAAATTGTGGTTAGCATTACAAAGAGGCTGCAATGGTTTAGAAAATGTCTGCAGTCCCTTGCTTCTTTTAGCTTAAATGGAATTTATGCTTTAATTTAGTTTTTCCGCCTCTCTATGAAATTGTTTAACATGAGTGTTAAAGCCAGTGGTACAATAAATGTCACTGGTTTCTCATTTCTGATTTTTTTTCATTTAGCAATGTCCATTGGCTTTCAAATAAGTTGATTTTTTAGGGAACTAGATTTAGCTACTTATAGCTCTAATAAAACTGTGCTGTTATAAAGGAGAATTGTCACTTTAGGTACTATCAGGCTTTTATGGTCCCGTATCCTAGCACCTCAGTGGAGAGTTGGGTATTTATGCATAGGCAAAGCAGATTTGATGATCATAGAACCACCTGCCTTACATCTTCAAAGCTTTTTCTGTATTTGTCCTGTAAAAAAAAAAAATCACAGAGAAGCTGTGTGCATAATACACTGTTTTGCTTTTTCTTATCAATCTTTCATTGTCAACAAGGGAGTGGGCGAGTGTCCCTTGGGTATCTATATATAATATTATATATGTGTGGGTGTTATATCTAACCCTATACATACACACATATGTAGAAAGAGAGAGTGCAAATCCTGCTCAGAATGTCATTCACTCGGATCTCGAGGAGTTAATATCATATTTATTAAGGGGACAGCATGATTACTTAAATTAATCGTGCACATCTACCGCATTTCCTCCTCAGCACACCCTTTTCCTTTCTCCAGTGTAAGAGCCCTTGCTCGTTCTCTCACTGGCTGAATCTGTGATGGATTGGTATTGCAGACTCTGCTGATCCAACCCCTCTATAGCTGACTTTCCCCTAGGCTCTGTCCTACAGGGAATTACTCAGCTATTGGTGAGGGACCTGGGAAGCACTGTTCTCACAAATAGTCCTCATATGTGAGGGGACTAGGGTGGGGCTCTGTTCTCAGGAATTGTCCTCAGTGTGTTGGGAAGATGCACTATTTTCCTAAGGGATGGTCGTGACCGTTTGGGTCCTCGACTTGACTAGATTCAAATGACCCAGAAGACTGAGGCACAGCCCTGGGTGTATCCGTGAAGACATTTCCAGAGGGGACTACCAGGGGGGAAAGACCTACCCTGCATGTGTGTTAGAAGCACAGCAAGAAGGTCCTTGCACTCACAGAGCTCTAGAAACACCAGGGAGGTTAAGAACACAAAATTGTACTCTCAAGAAATGGATGTAAAACCCCTTCTTCCATCCAGAAAGCTGGGAATTAGAGGTGACTAACAGCTAGGTGATCTGAATTATCTGTTAGGCAAGGCCATGTTAAGCTCCTACAACCAGGGCTGGGGGGTTGCTAGTAATCTAAATGACCTTTATAGCTAGGGGCTCCCCATGCTCCCACAACCAGAACGAGAGATACCCAATAATCTAAATTACCCTTATATTATCTCTATAGCCAGGGGCTCGCCTAAGCTCCCACAGTCAGGACCTGGGGTGGTTAATAGCCCAAATGACTTCTATGCTTTGTGTATGACTTACACCAGGCCACACCACTTCCTAAGTGCATAAGCCAACACAGGTAGCCTCCCTCTAGAATGATCTTCTTTGAAGAAATGACATATGCCCTGAGTTATTTTGATGCAATTATGCTTCCTTGTGCATTGGCAATTGTGTTATACCAGGAAATTTTTTTCCAAGTTATACTATGTTTAAATTTCTTGGGAATAAACTGCCTGGCATTAAATGATTGAAGTCTTAGTCCAGGTTGACCAAGTTAATTTGAAAGGAGTTTTCTTTCTTACCTCTGCGTCACAATTTGTTTCCCTACCTGCCATGACCACCTGTAGGGTCTCCCTCAGATGTGGGTCAAAGCAGCTCATGAACTGGGGCTCATATAGCATAAATAGGTGGATATGTAGGAACCTAGCTGAACGACAAGATTCTCCTTTCTCAGCTTCCAGTTTCCAGGGTGTTAGCTACTTCTGCTCTGCTACATCCTGAACACCTTGAAGGACTGAGCTCTGTCAGAGCAGTGAACCAAGGTAAGCCCTTCCTCCTTCTCGGTTGATCCCCTCCCCTGGAGGATTTGTCTAAACAATGGATGTATGGCTAACACAGTGGGCAGATGAGAACCTTGAAGGTCTGTGACCAGACTGCCTGCTTGCCCTGCCACTGGCAGAGAGGGAAGTAAGGTGAGGGAGCCAGAGCAAGAGGAGAGTGAACAGACACAGGAGACTCCCCCCAGCCCCTCCTCCAGCCGAGGCTAGAATGAGCTGTGCTGCTGTCTGAAGTCTATAATCTAGCATGCCTCCTTGCCTTTTTGATCTGCTGGGGGATGTAGAGTGTCTCAGTCAGCTGGCAAGGAAGGATCCTGAGGAACCTGTTGCTCTCCCAGCCCTTTGCTGTGTTTTAAGTATGCCAGACTCCAAAGTCCTTTGGAATTTTGGAGGGAGTTTTCTTTTCCCTACAGTTCTGGTCCTCTCTTCTTTGTGTGGCTTCTCAAATATCAGCTTCTTACAGAGACCTTTCCTAATTACCTTGGTTAAAATCAAAGCACACAAATCCTTTGTAAACTCCCCACAGCTGTCTTTTAGAATTCTAAACACTGTGTTAACTTGCTCCTAGTCACTATCCTCTTCCCTCCACTGGGTCCTTGAAGGAAGTGACTTTTGCCTCCAGTTCCTCTAACACTGCTGGGTGGAGTGTAAGCACCATAAGTATTTGTTGAACTTATCTAAAAGTACCTAAGAAGGGCAGTTACTTCCCCAGAGGCTGCTGTAGTTTAGCGGTGGGTGAGAACAAACCACAATATACAACAAACCCATAAGGGAGTTTATTTGTGTGTGTGTGTGTGTGTGTGTGTGTGTGAAAGAGAGTCATGCCTGTCAAAGGGAAAAGGAAGTGAGGCAGAAGAGAATGAGGGACAGGTGGAGCTCACTATTAAAGGGACCTTGGTGCATGTGTATAGAGGTTTACATAGCAGTGTAGCACATGAAGTAGTGACATATGGCCACAGGCTGGCTAGGCATTTGCCTAAATAGTGACAGGTGCATCTTGCCAGGTGACAAGGGGGGCAGGCCAGCATAATTCCTGAATGCTAACATCCCCACCTTTTGCTTATTATAAAAATGTGGGGAAATTAAAGGGAATAACAGGTGGGACAGGGATAGAGACACTGAGTTTTCAAGACTCCTTCTAGCTGTTCGAGGTAAATCCAAGTTAACTTCCTGGAACATCAAGGCCCATTTGATAGTCTTTGCGCCTCCAGCTCTGTGGCTAATGGTGGTAGTCCTGTAACAATAGCTAACTGGTTTGAGCAGAGAGAGGAAATTGATGGAGCAGGGTGGGATTAGCAGAAACAGGAGGATGTGAAGTAGCCTAGGGGGAGGGAGAAGGGTCTGATGAAGTAGGTAAGGCTGTCCCCCTATCCCAACAATAGGGAGACAAGAAGGTGAGGCGGGTCCTCCACAACTCCCCCAGGAACGAGTATGTGGCTCTGGTGTCCAAGAGAAAGGAGATGGACTACCCTGATACCATGATGTCTACTTGGGGTTCCCTGTCAGAGATGATAGTGATCCAGTAAAGAGAGCCTGGACCTCTTCGGTCGTCCATGGCCAGGCCTAGAACGTCAGCTGGAGGGCAGTCTGCGTTTGATGTCCCTATGCCACGAGATGCATGGGGACAATCAACTGACCATGTCTGTCTTGATAGGATTTTGGACATGGCCATGGGGCCCACGGGGATTAGGGTAAGCCCAGGCTGTGACATTTCTGACCACATTTGATGCAGGGATCCAGTAGTCCTTGAGCCTTGGGGGTAGTTGCCGAGGTCAGTCCGATTGCTTTGGCCAGCATTTGGTATTTTTGTTTATGGTTGGTTTCCTCATCTTAAAGGCCAGCACTAAGACTCTGCCTTGTGGTCCCTCATTCTCTTCTGCTTCACTTCCCTTTCCTGGTCAACCGGCATGATTTTTTCTTTTGCCATTCCCCCAACAATAAGCTCCCATGTGGGTTCCTTGTATATTGTGGTTTGTTCTCACCCACTGCTAAACTACAACAGAGGTTACTTACTAGTTACAAGAATAAAACGCTAACTCATGCTGTGGACTAACCTGGAGATCATGGTCCTAACTGAGTTAGTGCTACCTAAGCCAGATGGCCCCAACCGAAGGGCCCAGTGCTATTCCTTCACCTTCTAATGTGAAACAATATGAAAGACAGATCATCACTTCTGCATTCTTTTGCCACAAACTCAAGGGAACACTAGATAACTCTACCTTGTACTCTTCAAGAATACTGATCCTGCAGATAAAAAAGAAGAACCAAGAATGTCCTAGATTAAAACTAATAAAAGAGACACAGCAAGCAAAGGCAATCCATGACTCTGGACTACAGGAAAACAATGATCATTATCTAGCAGAACAATTTGCATGTGGATTGTTGCATACTAGACACAGAAAATTTATTAATCGTGAACTCCTGAATTTGATAAATATACTGGATTAATGAGACAATGCCCCCTTTCATCCTGAATAAACATTACAGTATTTAGGAATAAATTTTTATGTTCAAAACTTCCAAACTCTTGGCATTATTTTCAGGTCTTTATTTCGGAGTTTTATATTTATATCTATGTTTGTAGCTATGTTGAGGGAGTGGCGGGACTGTATCCCCAGCACCCGGCCGCCCACATGGCTAGCTTATGCCCTGAAATAATTACACGGAAACTGTATTCTTTTAAACACTGCCTGGCCCGTTAGTTCCAGCCTCTTATTGACTAGCTCTTACATATTGATCTAACCCATTTTTAATAATCTGTGTAGCCCATGAGCTGGCTTACCAGGAAAGATCTTAACCTGCGTCTGCCTGGAGTGGGAGAATCATGGCGACTCACTGACTCAGCTTTTCTTTCTCCCAGCATTCTGTTCTGTTTACTCCACCCACCTAAGGGTTGGCCTATCAAATGGGCCTAGGCAGTTTCTTTATTAATTAACCAATGAAACAACAGATAGAAAGATGACCCTCCTCCATCATAGCTATCTATACATATCTATCTACAAACACACACACACAACATGTTGGGGTAGGCAAAGGCAAAAGAGCAAATGATATTAATGTCACTAATATCAGATAATAGAGAATGAAACTGAAGAGTAAATGAATAGATATTAAACCAACAACTGTTCCTACGATTCAAATGAATCACAAAAATAATCTTATTCTGGGGAAAGAAAATGGCCCGATGCCAGAAAGAGGTGGGCTTGTCTCCTGAACAAGATTGCACACAGTTTTGACAGCTTGTTTGACCACCTCGCTGTCCATACTAGGGCAGAGACAATAGTGATGGGCAGACCTGGCATGCTTAGCTATGCATACCTCTTGTTCCCTGTTTTAACCCCAACCTCACTGCAGAACCCCAAAGATGGGCTTGCAGGAGTTACTCGACTTGAAGGCCACTCTTTGTTCCTGTTTTCAATAGGACTCTTCTGAGTAAATCTCCATTTTATTTTTCTCTTTGGTTTTTGTAATGGTCTGTTGGGGACAGGTGACTGAGCCTGGCTGTTATAGCTGCCAGGGTCCAGGTCCCCACTCCAACAGCTTAGGAAGGATTGCTATAGATAACTGACTATGACATCGGCATTGTCTCCTTGCTTTGAGTAGCTGGTGTTTACTTTGAACTTTTCCTACTTTGCAGTCTTTAAAACAACCATGTGCACTGTGCTCTGGCTTCTATCTGAGGGGCTACTGGGGGCCACGTTCCATTATTCTGAACCCTTCTATGAGGATATATCCCATGGCTTAACCTTATCTACAGATCACTTGCTCTTAGGCAAACTCTAGGAGGTTGGAGCCTCATGGCATGCATGAGTCCTGGTGACTGCTCCTTGACCGTGGAGAACACAGCAAATATTCATTTTCATACCTAATAATGAATTGCCAGGGACATAATAAACTGTTGCCTAGATCATGGATTAAGGCTTCTCTTCTCAAGCCTTGCATCACACTTTATAAGGAAGCATGCTCACCCTAGACAAAATAAAGTCACTACGGACCAATGGAACCATTTTCCATTGGACATAGAAGAAGGCAGATTCATTTGAGACAAAACATAGTAACCAGAATATGATTGGAGAATGACTTGGGAGCTATAAAATTCAGCTCAACTCTCTTTCGTTATCTGAATGTTATGGGGACATGTTCACCACCTCCCTCCTCGAGTTCATGGATCAGAAGTACAGGGGCTGAGGGATTAAGCCCCCCGCCTTGCTGCCCTATCTCCACTGGCCTCTTTGGTTTTTCTTCCCTTTGGTGTGACAAAATACTCTGAAAAACAGCATTTTTCACTGTTCAAGATGGGGAAGTCAAGGAAGCAGAGGTTAGACTACCTGGCTCATGTCACAGCTACATGAGGAGAGGTGTGCCCTGAACGCATGCTGCCGCCCAGTTCCTCCATACAATCCCGGATCCCAGGCAGGAGCACTGCTGCCCACAGCAGTCATGTCTTCCCACCTCAGTCAACACAGTCAAGATACTCCTCCACAGGCATGCCCTGAAGCCCACTATCCAGATAACTCAAATCCTCTAAAGCCAAAATCACTAGGGCTCAAGGGCCTTCTAGCCTAGCCTTATCTGCAAGGGCAAGTTCCAGGCCAAGGAATACCCTCTCTCTAACACGTGGTCAGTACTTGGAGAATGGCACTTAAGGCTGACACCTGGCCTTTGCATGTTTGCATACACATGTGTTTTCATTCCTGCACAAATTTATGTGTTCATCGCTGCAAATATATGAACATGTAAACACATCAAAATATGCAAAAGTGTATGTCAGCTGTATCCAGAGAGTGATGACCTCAGGAGTCACAGAGACCCAGAGAATCTAACACTTTTCAAAGCACAATGAATTCTTCTGATATTGTAGTTGGTTCAGAATGTTAACTGGATTTGGCCTTAAACACTGATGAACTTGTGTATTCTACAGAAACGTTTGTATTCTCATTTATTTTGTGGAATACTGCAAGGAGCCATTTTTTTAAGGAGTCTGATATCCAGTTGAACATATGCTCCCAGACAGCATCTGTTTCATTCCTTTTGATGACAGGGGTGGTATTTAGAACCATAGGCACAATGCGCATTTTCGGCTTAGTTGGTTGGTTATTGAATGTGGAAAGGTGTGTGTCATCTGTGCAAGGGACAGCACTGTGTAGCAGATCTCAGAATGAAGTGATTGTTTTCCACAGCTGAAGACAAAATAGTGGATAACCAAGGAGACCGAGCTTAGCAAAAACCCCTGGGGAATATCTCAGCTGTCCTACACAAATAGGATATTTCATTCTTTTGATTTGAAGACGCTTAGCTTTTAAAGAACATGTTGGTAGTTGCTTAAGTTTGGCTTTATTGTCTATTTTCTTCATGACAAATATGTGTGCGTGCGTGCGTGCGCGCAGGCCAGAAGAGAACCTTGGGTGTCATTTCTCAGATGCCATTAAGAACTCCTCTCCCCTGTGTGTGTGTATGTGTGTCTGTCTGTCTATCTCTATGTCTGTCTCTGTTTTAGAGATAGAGTCTCTCATTCGCCTGCAGCTTACCAATGGGCTAGTTTGGCTGGCCAGTGAGCACCAGAGACCTGCCTGTCTCCACCTCCTCACTACTGGGATTACAGGTGGTGCCACCACTCCTGGCATTTTTCCTTGGGTTCTCACGCTCTCACAACAATCCTTTGACTGAGTGTCTCTCTCATGCAGCACTTGTTTTTAGAGACAGTGGAAAACTCACCCTGCTCCCATATAAGGCACGTGAGCCCTTTCTTCTGGTCTTTTTGCTTTAGGAAGTCTTGTGTATTTTGGTAGTAATTTTTTTTCATTTTCAAAAAAATGTATTATTACAAGCTTGCTCCTATATATTTAAAGCCAGTCCTAACTTTTATATTTCACAACGTTGGTATTTCCTCATTATCCACCAAGCTTTCCTTGTAGCTGATTGATTAGTTGGGTAAAATTCTTTTGCTACGGTTCCTTTCAGTGTTCTCCTGAGCTTTCCCTCCCTTTCCTCTGGGCTTAAAATCTATTACTATGCAAGTTGCTTTTTTAACAGTTTTAGCCCAGGCAAAGTCCTCTGTAATTTAAAGTAATTATTCATTTGGTTGACTTCCCCCATGTCACATTTTCTCCATTTCTCTGCCCCCATCCCTGCTTAGGTCTCCACACTGCTAATACTCCACTTTGTACCCTCCCCAGCCTCTCCCTGGATTAATACGCCTCCTTATTCCTCTCTCATGGGACCCTTTTTAGTTTCCTACACGTCTACACAAACTAACTCCCACATAAGCTCACACGAATAAAAATTAGATGCTAAGACTCCTACATAAGCGAAAATATGTAATATTTGTCTTTTTGAGCCCAGGTTACCAATTTCAATGTATTATTTTCCATTTCCATTCATTTCTTTCATATTTTATAATTTCATTTTTCTTTATGGCTAGATAAATGTCATTGTGTGTATATACCACATTTTCTTTATCCCTCCATCTGTTGAGGGACATCTAGGGAGATTCCATTTCTTTGCTACTGGGGATCTTCTTAACTAAATTAACAAAGAGCATCTGGGTTGGTTACTTCTACTTTGTCTCTGTTGGTAGGAGCAAATTGACCAAGACAGAGAAAATGGGTGTGCTGAACTTTGGCCCATTGCCTGAATTTTCTAGCATATTTATGATAAATTATTCCTATCCTGAACATGATGAGCATACATGAGAAACATAATTCTGACAGATACTGAGGTCCTCCTGCAACTTACTAGTTGTACTAAACAGTTTGTAGCTATAGCTGCCATTCATCACCACTTCACATTCGGGGAGCCTAGGTGCAAACAATTTCTGAAATTTTCCCAAGGATGCAAAGGCAGTAAGTGCTGAACAGAAGACTTGAATAGTCATAGTTTTTTTTAAAGCACATATGTTCCTTCTTCCCTGCTCTATTTTAAAAATAATCATTGAAACACTTTTCGTAGATTCTGAACAATTTTTGTATACAAGATTTTTTAATAGTATACAAGGCTGAGGTACTATTTTTGTTTATCCCCACAAGTTGATTTCTGTTAGGTTTGGAAGCTCAATTTTGTCCTGTCTGCTCCATAAATCCCAAAGTCATCTCTTATAAAGGCCCCTTCCTGGAATGTTGACAAATCATTCCACAAAGCTGGGCTTTCGTATTTTGAACGTACCAAATATAATCAGTGTTAGACTGATTAAGTATGTTCCTTGCAAAATACCTTATTGAGTTTGCAAGCACTAATCCATGGCCTGCTGTCCTGGTTCTGATAGCTGAGGGTGTCTGTGGAAACTTTTTAATACACGGAATGTCTTCTCTTTGCTGATAGATGTTTCTGTAAAAAATGGATAAGGTGATGAGATCAGAATCAGCCGCGTTTCTTATGCAGAACCAAGGCTGGAGCTGCATGCTAAGTCCCCAGCCACGCATCTCATTAGCTCGCCTGGCAGTTGGAGATCTGCATACTGACTCAGAGAATATTTCATTACTGTGTTTTCCAAGGGAGGCTCCCTATTTGCCAAAGAACTGACAGGTTATGCGTCTCTATAACTCACCTAGTTTTACATTATGATCAATATGAAAGACTGCCTCTGATTACCTGGGGAAGCCATGAAACTGTTAAGATATATTAAGTTTCTGATTTATTTTCTGATTGACTGAATCTGGTGGAATGTGGAAACGGAGTGTATGGAAGAGCATCCACAATTGGTTTCTCCCCCTCGGCTCTTCGAACGTTCTGTGTCCGGTGTGTGTCTTTCATGCTCGCAAGTGTTTAAAAGAAAAGAGAAGAAACCTGCTCCCATTTTATGGTGGACAAACATAAAAGAAAAATGAGTTAGTACACTGTGCATGTTTGAGTTAAATTTATAATCTCATGCTGTCATCTCTTAGTGACTGTAACACACTGCTAAAGGTTAATACATTTAAAGGAAGGAAAGGTTGCCATGGTTCACAGTTGCTGAGGTCCCTTTCAGTGGTTAGTTAGTTACACTGCTTTGAGTAAGGTCACGTGGTATGGTCGCTTCTTATGGTGGAGAGCAGCTTTCCTTGAAGCAACTGAGAAGGCAACACAGAAACAGAGAACGGGGCCAGAGTCCCACAGTCTCTTGCAAGCGCATTCCCAAGTGGCCTAAGACTTCTTACTGGGTTCTACTTTAAGGGGGATATTTTTATTTTTTTATTCTTTTATTTATTTTACATTCTGGCCACAGCCTCCTCCAAGTCCTCTCCTCCCATTCCCTTACACCCTCCGCCCACTTTTATCCCCTCATTCCCTCCTCTTCTATCTCCATCCAGGAAAAGGCAGGTCTCCTATGGGTATCAATAAAACATGGCATATCAAGTTGCAGTAAGACTAAGCACCTCCTCATGTGTTAAAGCTGGGCAAGGTGATTCAGTAGGAGAACTAGGATCCCTAAAACCAGTTGAAGAGTAGAGACACTCCCTCTTTCCACTGTTAGGAGCACCACCAGAGGACCAAGCCACACAACTGTAACGTATATGCCGAGAGCCTATGTCAGTCCCATGCAGGCTCCCTGACTGACTAAGTATCTGTGAGCTCTCGAGTCCAGGTTAGTTGGGTGAGCTTTCTCCTGGCACCCTTAAGGTTCCATTACTTCTCAGTAATAGCAATCCTTGGAACCAAAATATCAACCCATGAGCCTTTGGGGAACATTCCAAAACCCATAGTGTTTTATTAATCCTAGGGCTAGACCTACCATAGCATAGTGGGTCTCACTAGACTAAAGTTCAGGTGTTGACAGGGCTGTGGTTTTGCTAGAGTCTCTTTCTTCACCTTTGCTATGCCCTCATGGCCATGTGCATTTTATTTTTTTTTAATTCTTGCCCCCTTCTTTATCCTCAAACCTATAAAACCAATCCAGCCCTGGAAGCTTCCATCCTTGTTGCTTCCTTTCTTATGTCCTCAACCGGAGCAGTGGCATGTCTCCACTTAAGGACTCATGACCAGACTGGCCTTAGAGTCATTATTCAAGCCAATCTCCCCACCTCAGGCCCTTCACCTTGACAGCTCTTGCTGTGTCCTCGGTGTGAGGAACAGTGACATACTCACAGTTTCTGGGCATGTTTTGGGTTGAGGACATTACTCTGTCTGTAATGTCATGATATAAACTGAGTCGTTCTTCCAAGTGTCCTCATCCTTTTCACTGTGAAATTACAGATGCTGAAGCAGATCTTCAGAAATGTAAATAGCATAGAATGACTTAATTGGACTCCAATGCCACAAAATTTGAAATCTTTAATAAAAATATTTTTGGTGTGTGTATGCGTGTGTGTATGTGTGTGTATGCATGTGTGTATGTGTGTGTAGTATGTGTAAGGTGTATTGGCGCGTGTGTGCAGATACACATATGTATGCTGCATAGGCCAGAGGTGGACACTGGGTGTCCTGCTCTATCACTCCGTGTCTTATTTCCTTGAGCAAGTCTTCCTACTAAATCTGGTCTAGGCTGGTGGTGGCCAGTGAGCTCCAGAGTTCCTCCCTCCTCCATGGCACTGTGGATGTAGGCCTGTACAGCCATGCCTAGATTTTCAGCATGGGTTCTGGGGATATTAGCATGGGTTATCATGACTTTGAAGGAACAGCTTTTACCCACTCAATGTTTCTCACTACCCCAAGAGAGCCAGTTCTCTGGAATCAGCATTGAGAAAATGTGCTGTATTCTCTGTGAATTTGTATGGTTCATTTGAAGAATGCTCTAAGTGAATTGTAAGTTGTCTTACAGGAGGTACACCTGCCTCCTGCTGTACTGCAGAGAGAGGCTGGCTCAGTGCTTTGCTGGAATTCTCTTTTCATCTGTTGACTTCTATCACAAGGCTCTCTGCTGATAGGACTAGACCTGGGATCCCTCAGTGAAGGGTCTGACCTGGGCCTCCATCTAAAGTCTCTCCCTTTCTCCCTCCCAAGTCTCATTGTTCTATCTTGTTTAGGGAGGCATTGGGACCCTTTGGCACCAGCAGACTCTGCCCATTAGAGTCTTCATTTGTGGCTCGCAGGGACGTGTGTTTGTTAGCAACAAGTCATTAAAACACTGAAGAAAGGTGATGGAGTTATAGGTGCAAGCCATGAACAGGTGAGGGATTTCTTCACGGTGCTTCCTCTGGTCCTTCCTTACACTCTACTACCCCCTTCCTTCATGGTGGAACATAATGGAATCTGGCCATGTTCAAGATTAGGTAAAGCAATAATTTATGGTGTGTTTCAATCCCAGGGTTATTTTTAAATGTAGAATCTAACTTTAGGCAGCTTATAATTAGTGTATAAAATTCTATATAAATGCTGTGGCTCTATATAAATTCTATGTAAATGTGATGGCTCCGCAGGTAAAGGTCCTTGCTGCCAAGACTGAGTTCAAATTTTGGAACCCACTTGGTGAAAGAAGAGAACTGACTGCTGCCAGTTGTCCTCTGCATGTATGCTGTGACAACAAGTGTGCCTCTCCTGATAAATTAACAAATGATAAATAAGGAATGCTATGTTCATATCCCCATCCCTCTCGATGGTGATAGTTTCTGACATTCCTATTTTTAATATCGTCTTTTTAATTTTATGTATGTTTATGTGGGGGTATGTAGACATGTGTGTGAGATGCTCCCAGAGGCTAGAGATGGAGCCCTCCCCCCTCCCAGAACTGGAGTTACAAACATTGTGAGCATGAAGAGGTGGGTGCTGGGAATTGAACTCACGCCATCTCTCTAGCTTTCCTCTGACGGTTCTGCCAAAGGGTGGGTTCATTACTTTTCCTGCACTTTGACAAAATACCTGAGAAAGCAAGTTAAGAAAGGAAGGAAGGAAGGAAGGAAGGAAGGAAGGAAGGAAGGAAGGAAGGAAGGAAGGAAAGGGTCTGATCTTGCTGACAGATCAAAGATGGTATCTAGCATGTTGCCGTGTTGGAGACGACATGGTGGCGGACGTGTGCGGCAGCTGGTCTCAATGCATTTGGGTCCAGAAACAGAAAGATGAACGCTGGTGTTCAGCTTGCTTTCTCTTCTTTATTCTGTCCAGGATCCCAGCCTACCTACATGGAGGTTGAGTCTTCTTACCTCAGTATCTCAAATTAGAAACTCCCAGAAATGCCTCGAGGGTTATCTCCTAGGTGATCCTATATCCTATCAGGTCGACAGTCAGTATTAACCCTCAAAGAGGATTATGTGATGACACAGAAACTCAGAGTGACATAAGCAGAGCAAATGCAGGAAGAGAAGGCATGCTATGACTGGAGTCAGTATTGTTCTATGATGAGCAGTTAGCTTTAACTTCAAGTAACAATGGCAAAATGAGCATCACGGGAACCACTGGTCCCTGCAGCAATGACACCAGTTTTCTCAAGACTAATGACCTTGTGTTTCTCAAGCTGATGTTGACTTGGAATAAGTACATAATATCCATGGTGTTTAGGTAATGTAGGGTTAAGCCAGCCCCTTTAGGGGGCGGGTTTGCCTCGGGCGAATGTATACTGATAAATCGGGCGCGCAGGAGGCGGCTTGTCCCTTTTTCCTGCCTCCTGTGCTACGCGGGAACCTCGGTTCTGTAAGTTTATTTAGTCATTAAAGCTGTATATATTCTTTAATATCTGCCTTGCATTTATTTACGCCGATACAAGGTAACTCTCGCTTGTGATGTTCTCATATCTAGACTTATGAGTATCAGCATCCAGAAAGAAAGATAAGCAGACATCCCTGACCACCTCAGGACAAACAGTGAACAGGAATCATGTGTGATCTGTGGCAGCAAGTGACTTAAGCCCAGTTGTCCAGGCCAGGGTGACAATTCATCTACACTCCAGAGGATGAAAGCAAAGTCTTGTTTCATGAAAGAATAACTCAGTGTCCCTCTGGTGACCTGCCTCTGTGCCCAATGTATTCCTACTCTTTAGTGGAGATTGATAGTGGGGTAACCAGTAAGAAAGCACTGACCGACTTCAGGCACTGGACTGAACCCAAGGCAGAAGCCTCACAAAGCCACTGTGTGCTTTAGACCACTCCCTTGAAAGGAAAGCACAGGTAAAGTCGATTCATAACAAAGAGTTTGTTATTTATCAAAATCATGTTTAGAGACTGTTCCTCTGAAGTAAGGGAGGGAGGGATAGAGGATGAACGAGGGTTTACGGAAGGGAGAGAGAAGGGCTGGAAGGAGGGAGAGAGATAAATATGTAGAGACAATTAGGGAGAATGGAGATGGGGAGAAAGGAAGTAGAGATAAAGGAAGGCAAGGAGATGAGAGAAGAGGGAAAGAGAAGGACTAGAGACAAAAGAGAAAGGCAGAGGCATACAGGGAGTGATAGAAGGAGAGAGAGAGAAAAGGAGAGAAGAGAGGCAGAGAGGGAAATGGAAACGAGAAAACAGATGAAGGAAGAGGAAAGGAGAGAGGAAGAGAGGAAGGATGAAAAGTAGTTAACTACACATTTTGTATCATTTCATATTACAAAGACTGAATTAATACAGTTCATACATTTTTTTATAATTGGAGGAGAATTTATAGTAAGGGTGTGCTTGGGTGTGTGCGTTTGTATGTATGTGATATGATGTACCTATGGACATAATGTAAGTGCTGAAAGATTGCTAACAGGAGCTACTGGCATGCTTAACTATCTTTTCTCCGTTTCAGACTGCTGAGGACTCCAAAGGTTTTCATGTCTTGAAATATAGTTCTTTTCTTACTTAACATCCCCAGAACATCTAATCCCGTCCTGTCCCCAAGCATCAGCTCCTGTGCCACCCCCTCATTTAATAGCAAGACAAGTCACTGGTCTTCTGCTCAGAGTCAGGGAGTATTACTTGACTACTCCTTCCTCCTGCACATAGCCATTACTCCAGCAGATGCGGCCATCTTAATCCTCCACCTTCACGGCCACCGTCTTCTCCCAGCTTGCCTCCCCCCGCAGCCCCCAGGGTGTGATCTTGTATCTGAAGCATCTCCCCATAACCACTATTGTCTTGTTCCTTTCCCGTCTTCATCTGGTAGCCAGACATGGACATCTGAAGGCACACTTCAGTGATAACATGGCCTGCAAGTCCTTACTACTTAGGTCTGTCTTCCTCTCGGGCATGTCTTCTAGTCTTTGCTGTTTATAGTTTAGCTACACAGATATGTTCCAGGGCTTCTGAACTGTTGGTGTCTGCCTGTCAGAAGACTTTTGCAATGCAGACTATTTGACCCCTGTTCTACCTTTGTTGGGGAATATTATCTTAAGGTGTGTTGCTTTCGTTTATGCTGAAATTGTTTAACTCTGTGAAGCTGTGGTTCTTTGCCTGTCTTAAACACCTGATGGTCTAATAGAGAGCTGAATGGCCAATAGCAAGGCAGGAACAAGATAGGCAGGGTTGGCAGGTAGAGAGTATAAATAGGAGACTCAAGGAAGAGGAGCAGCAAGAGAAGAAGAGCAGAAGGGTGTCAGAGGTCAGCCACCCAGCCACAGAGTAAGAAGAAAAGTAAGATATACATAAGTAAGAAAGAGGGGAAAAGTAGACGGGATAATTTAAGTTAAAAAAGCTGGCAAGAAACAAGCCAAGGCCCTGCATTCAAAACTAAGAATAAGTCTCTGTGTGTGATTTATTTGGGAGTTGAGTGGTGGACCCCCCAAAAAGCAAAAAGAGTAGAATATTATACATCAAACCTTGCCGATCCCCTTTTGTTTTTAGGTCTTGTTATGAGTGCCACTTATAGAATGCTTCTTCCGAGTTTCCTCAGAAGCTTCTCCCTCTTTACCTCCCACCTAGCAACCTGGAGCTTCGTGTTAATTCAGACTCCAGGAGAACGGGAATGACGTTTGTTTCTTTAGCACCTGACATAGGGTATGCACTAAGAACACGTTGGCTTATGAGTACTGTCCTTGTTCTTCTGCGACTCTTCTTTATCTGTCACCCAAACTCTCTGGGCATTCTTCTTCCTCACTCTTAGCCTCCAAGGCGACTCTCGCCTTTGTCACTTGAGTGTGAGTTTTCTTCCTTACTGTGTTTTAGAGTGTTCTCACCAGACTGTTAAGTTCTGTAATGATAGACTTTATGTTCTGTGAGCACAGAGATTATCTTAGCCTGTAAAACAGCCCTACAGCATTGCCAGAACACATTGAAGATTTTAGCAGGCTGTGAACTAAGACACAGAAATCAGGTCACCTTTGACCACATACATGTGGAAGTTCAATCGTGATATTTCGCCCCTCTTTCTTGCCTTTATCCTCCAGTTGCCTTAGCTATGAAGCTGGTTAGGGTGAGTGAGAGGTGGCAGGAAAAGTCCCATTGCTACCCCTGTACACTTTCCCTAGAAAGCCCATTAGAACAAAGGCTCAGCTCCGCACCTTTCAGAACAGAAAACGGAGACCCAGGGAGGAGGAACAGGCACCTTACATGAAGCAGGTGTGTGGTGTCTTGTATCAGGCTGCATGACTAATTAGAAAGCAAGCTGTGACCATAACACTTGTCCCCTGACTCCAGGCCTATTGTTCTTTATTAGGTTGTCTCATTTAAATTTAGAAAAGAAAGATGAAACTTTCGTTAATAGGAAGAGTGGCACCTGCTGGGAAATGAAATTAATAGGGGCGGAGAGAGCAAACAAGGTCCTGAGGGAAGTATGGGTGTGTGCGGAAGCCAGAAGTAACAGGGATAGGTCCTGAGTTGACCAGAACTATTACCTACAGTTTACTTTTATTTGAAATATATACATTGTACTCGTTTTACTCATGACTTATTTTACTCATGTTTTTATTTGTAATCATATAATAGTCAAGCATTAAAATCCCCTTTAGCAGCATCCTGTTTCTCCCTCCCTTCCTTTCATCTCTTTAATAATAATTTTTATTTATAGGATGGAGCTTGTGATATCAAACTATGAGTATGATCAGCTGTGCTTATGGCTTCCCTCATATCTGCATATGAACACTATCTGCTTGCTTTTTCCATATCCCTCTTCTCTTGTTTTAGGCACCAGATGTCAATTTCTTTGTGCATCTGTAGAACCACGCATGTGCATGGTAACACACACACACTCTCACACACACACACACGCATGCACACACCCATGCAAGCTCATAAACTGAACTGCAGGGAAATACTCTGACATATGGTACCCGCAAAGCCAGCGTCTCAGTAATAGATCTGTAATCAAGGGTGCAGATGTTTGGCATTTGACAAATGAGATTTTTTTTTATGTAAAGCTGTTTTAGTACATTAAGTTAAAGGATGGAAAATTAGCTGCATACCACGATGAACATTTCTTCCACTAAAAGGAATAAAATGAGAAATACAACCAAACAAATAGCTTGGGCCCTGGTGGTCTGAATGTTTTCCCAAGTGCTCAGAGTTTATTTCCCTTGCCTCATGGGGTCTCTTTCATTCTGCCTTCGCTACTCACCTCACACGAATGATGCTGTAAGCTGCTCCGAGTTGTGGTAACCTTAGAGCCCTTAGAAGGAGAGTTTCAGCAGAATACTCTATGCTTTTCTTTCTCCATGTTGGCTTTGGTTGTCAATGCAAATTTTCTTTTCATTTATCCTTTTTCCCAGTTTCTGAAAATCTTTTCCTTCTAAACACCTTTATTTAGATATTTTAGGTGGTTAATGGCTTATTTTTAAATATATACAATTGTCTCTATTATTCTCGTTCAATTAAGCTCAATGTGCAATTTGGTGCCTGGCTCACCCCACCACAGAACTGCTCTCCCTCTAGTGAATGCTATTCCTTTCTCTACCTCGACTGTTAAATCCCTTGACAACACAGGGAGTTAGATCGTATGGTGAGCCGTCTATAAACACCCCTGGTTCCTTTCAGATATGTTTATTTCTTTTTCCAGTAACATAGAAATGGCATATACAGAATGATTATAAATACATAGACTATCAAACGGCAATTCCTATCAGCGAAGCTCTTTGGCATTTTCTGTCTCAATCTGTTGGAACTGAACCGCCCTTTGCAGCTTGCCTTTCTCCGGTGCCGCTCTCGGGTTTGAGGCCTGTGAGATATTGTCTCTTAGTGGATTGTATTTCATTTCCTGTTCATCATCAACAGCTCCTAATGATGTGCCTATTAGTATTTTCACATAAAGAAGAAACAGGCATGATGGCTAAAGATTAAAAATAACGCAATATTGAGCAATTAATGTCTATCATTTTTTTCCTTCAGCATTTACTTCGCCCTCCCACCCACCTAATTTTGAAAGCAGGGTGATTTTTACAGTCTCGAATTTTGAATGGGGGAAACTTCAGTGGTAATTGATCAGGCAGAACTGTATAGCTGATGACCAGCAGAGATGGGGTTTAGGTCCTTGGGGCGTTCCACTATACCCCTGGCCTTGGTAGAATGGCTGGCTACCCTGTAAGTGGACATTTACCAAAGTACATTCTCTATCTCTTAGCTCAGACATCACCAGAAACATGCGGACAGTAGCTACAGGTGAGCCTGACAAAGGCTGAAGGAGAAATGCTCAGAGGTCAGAGTCCAGTGCTTTAAGAAATTTAAGGAAGTCCTTCTTTCACTCCAGCCATACCATCTCTATCTTCTATCCCAGCACATGCGTACGAGGCTCACGCTTCTCTCAAGCCCAGGACAGTGCTTCTGTCCAAGCTGTTTCTGTGTTGCTCAGGATATTGGGACTGCCCCCTTCTAGAAAGTTCCTGCAGAAACTATATTTTCTTCTCTTTTAACATTCAGTGCAAATGTTAGTTTAATTTCCTTGAAAAAGAAAACTTCACAACCTAATCTGGACTTAAGTTCCTTTGAAGACAGAACCATATGTCTACTTCTTTATCTTTCTAGTTAGCTTAACCACGGCAGGCTCAGTAAGTACTGGTGAAAATCCATACTAGTCAGGAGTTTCCAGGGAGGAACGTGAAACGGACAGTAATGAATAGGATCCTACAACCAGCAAGAAAGAAATCATATAGATGTCTGTGCAACCACAGAGATATGGAGGGAGAGCAATTGATTTATTATTATGAGAAATGATTCCACAGTTGGTTAGATGTGAAGTCTCAGAGAGAGCTGATGGCAGAGCTGAGTCCAAGTATGTAGTCCTGAATACCTGGAACTGAACTGAGTTTACATCCAATCTGAGGGCAGGAACCCCATTTTCTAGCTCTGGAACTCAAGAACACAGGGCAGATTTTCCCTCTTCCTTTGTTCTGTTTAAGACCTCAGCTGATCACACACCCACATTGCAGAGGCTCCTCTACTTCTCTTCCTGAGTAAATGTTATTCTCATAAGAAAATATGCCCAGAAATCATATTTAAAACTAACATGTACAACTAACCATGACATACCAGTGCTGATTTTAGTATTCCTAAACACATCACTAGTGGATAGCCCACACAACTTTCACATACATAGCTGTTGTTTATTATGTATCTAGTAATTAATGGGTCTGTGCAGCATCCTTGGGATGTCAGTCTCTCCATTTTAGAGTTGAGTCATTGAAACTTAGGTCATCATTAATAACTTTTCCAGAGCAATCCCAATAAACAGCAGATGTGAAACACTTGCTTTCTTTCACTACATTGCAACCTGAAGTCTGACCAGCGTTCTTTCCAGGAATATGGCATTAGTGTTGCTTATCTTTGCTCCTACTTGGGAATATTAATACAGCTAGTTCATTGTAGGTAGATTATGTGCCGCATAATCTCTCTCTCTCTCTCTCTCTCTCTCTCTCTCTCTCTCTCTCTCTCTCTCTCTCTCTCCCTCTCTCTCTGTCTCTCTCTCTCTGTCTCTCTCTCTCTGTCTCTCTCTCTCTCTCTCCCTTTCTCTCCCTCTCTCCATCTCTCTCCCTCTCTCTTACTCTCTCTCCCTCTCCATTTCTCCCTGAGACAGGGTTTCTCTCTGTAACCTTGGCTGTCCTGGAACTTGCTCTGTAGACCAAGCTGGACCTGAACTCATAGACATCCACTGGCCTCTGCCTTCCAAGTGCTGGGGTTAAAGGAGTGCGCCACCACCACTTGGCTTCATAATCTCTTATTATATGATGTTTGTGAAAAATAATAATTATAATGGTCAAAATCAATGCTCTAATAAGTTTAATAGTTAAGGGCACTAATGGGCATAGGTCTTGATTATTTTCTAAGATTTTTTTTCTTTTCAATTAGCTCTTTGGTACTTTTAATGACCAAGCTCTTTCCTTTGTAGTTTTAAGATGATAATTAAAGCTAATCTCAGCTGGTTGAACTATGAAAGGTCAAGTGTGGCTCTCATAATTTAAGGACTTGTAATTTATTTTAGAAATTATTTTAGAAGTATCCCAGTTTGCAGTTTTATTTTTAGGTATTTGAAATCATGTTTCTGAATGTGAAAAGTGATGATTTAAGGCCTTGTCTATGGAAGGAGCCATTTTATTCTCTGGCAAAATGCAGGTTAAGTGAAATAGTTTAGTATCTTATTTTCTTATGTATCCTAAGTCTATTTTCTAGCTTTGGGTGAAGGCAAAGCTAAAATTAAATTGAGATCAGCTGGAAAGAAGTTTACTGAAAAGTGCAAAACCATTTCAATTCATAAAATTTACAAAATCTACTTGTATTAAATTTTTAAAATTCACTTCTTGTTCATTTGTCTAAAATATAGTATAGTGCCATTAGTTGGAGATGACCTTATTCAGTGAACTAAGTCAATTCCACAAAGTCCAATGTTGTGTTTTCTTTCATTTGTGGTTCTAGATATAAGTCCATAAGATCACAGACACACACACACACACACACACACACACACACACACACACCACCACCACCACCACCACCACCATAAATGTATAAATTAAAACTGTCCTGAAGGAAAAGGGACACCAGTGGAGCAGTGAGGCCCACAAAATGGGCAGTGGGCAATAGGGTAGTATAAGGAGAAGTTTGTACAAGGTATAACGCACAAATGTATAAAAGCTTAAAATAAAAAATGCAAAAAATAATTGCCATATTTTTTGAGATTTATTCTTCTCATTTTAACCTTCATTAATTATTGAAGAACTCATATCAGAACATTTCCTGTCAAGTTCTTCCAATGACTAAAGTAAAGTTAGAATACAGCACAGAAATTATTATAACAATTACCTATTGACTAATAAGTATCATCACCTTGATTGCTGAACTTCGTCACAAAGGTTATGTCTAGTATGTTAGAGGTGCCACAGACCCTGTTCAGGAAGTGTTATGACTGTCGCAGGTGACACGTTAGCATGACCCTTGTTTTTTTACTGCAGATGCTGCCTGCCATAGGACATGTAATGTGGTACTCAGTGGATGATGGCTTTTTCTTAGCTGTCTACAAAACTGAGAGTATTCCTGAATGTTTTCTGACAGCCACCCCAATTTAAAAATGAGAGTGTATTTTTCCAAGTTGTAGATACTACGATTTCAAATTTTCTCATTTCTTGGACAGTGGAGATGGCTCAGTGAGTGTCTAGTACTTTTCCCACGGCATGGGAACTCTAGTCTGATACTAGGAACCATAGCTAACGAGAAGGTGGCTGTGATAGACGGGGCTTGTAACCCCAGCCGTAAAGGCAGACGTAGGAGGATTTCTGGAACTCGCTACCAGTCTGCCTCTCCTAGGTGGTGATATCACATCCCCTTGATAGAACCAGTCTCAACAAACAAACAAAGAACAACCAGACGAAAAAATTGCCTAGAAACATGTGAGAGGAAGATCCAAAGTTGACCACTGGTATTCCTACACACACACACACACACACACACACACAGAAATAGACACAGAAAAAGAAACACACACACTCTCACACACATACACATGCATCCACATACATGTCCATGCACATAAACACATACCACCCACACATACAGGAAACATACAAACATACAGGTATACACAGGTAAACATACAAGCCCTCACAAACACATGTGTATTCATATGTTCACATACACACATAATACAGTGTATGCACACATACATGCATACCTGCATATACTCACACACATACATACATATAATACACACCTGCATGCACACACACATACATTCAACACACATACTGGACACACTCATACTTACATGCATACACTCACATACGTACATACACATGCATACCTCCATTCATACACACATACACTCACTGGACACACATGTGCACCCACTACATACACACATACATGCATACAGTCACATAATACATTCACACATACCTGCATTCACATACACACGTATACTCACTGTAAACACCCAAATATACTCACTGTACACACATACATACATGCATATACTCACATACATACATACACCCATACCTGCATGCAGACACACACACATACAGTCACTGTAAACACATATGCAAACACTCACTGTGTACACATGCATACACTCCATATGTACATACACATGTATATATGTACTTGCATGCATGCACACACATATACTCACTGTACACACACACACACACACACTCAGAATCCCATCTCTCTGAGCAAAAGCCACTGGAACAAAGTTTATTTTTGCTTTATTGTTTTGTTTCTGACATCATTTCCCAAGCATATCCAAAGAAATGATTCTAATTAACTAAACTTTTTGTGAGTTCTTGGAGAGATATTTAGAGGTATCTAGGACCAGAGGATGTACCTATTTTGTCTGTAAGTATTGATGGAAACGTTTCTAGAAATCATAAAATGCTTTTTTATTCAAAATAAGATGGTCTTAGGAAACTCAGAAAATGAACACAACTATCATGACTGCATTGGGAGTAGCTGTATTTCATATCTGTTGGTACTGTACGTACCAGGTCCCACGTGATAACTGTTCTAAAAGGTACTTAGTTCATTAATGGCTACTATGAAATAAATGTTATCTTCTGTACTCTATCAATAACACTTTGTGTAATTAATATAAGTTGGATATAAATATTCTCATGCATGCATTGCTGCATTTTATCTTCATAACACTAGCGGGGAAGGTCCCACTTTCTGTATCTGTATTATTAGTATTATATGATTTTTCCTGGGGAGATGTGAACTCTTATTCACCCAGATAGGGGCATCAATGAATGCAGACCAGTGAAACTATTCCACCCAAGTCCAGCTAGTGTGTCTGGAACGCACTGAAGTTGCTTACAAAGCGTGGCTGAGGAATACTTACAGGAGCATGTATGACTCAAGGGCTGCTGCAGCTCTGAAAATCCCGTCACAGCATGGGCAACAGCTCACAAGAACTGAAACCCAGAACTCCCCAGCGACCTGCTTGCAATTCCATCAGATTCTCTCTCTCTCTCTCTCTCTCTCTCTCTCTCTCTCTCTCTCTCTCTCTCTCTTTGGAAAAAAATTATTTATTTTGGCTTCAACTTTCAGAGGAATAGAGTCCATCACGGTGTCTCCAAAGAAGTGAAAACGGAAAAGTGGTTTGTCATATTTCACCCACATACAGGAAGCAGAGAAAATAACAGTGGGGCCAGGCTATAGAAGTTCAAATCCCTCCCTCAGTGACATAATTCTTCTGGCAAGGTACCACCTCCTAAATATTCCATAAACTTCATAAACACCAACACTGTGGTGGTTTGAATGAAAATGGCCCCTACCGGCTCATAGGGAATGGCACTATAAGGAAGTGAGTCCTTGTTGGGGGAAGTATGTAACTGGGAATGGGTTTTTTTAATTAATTTTTTTTAATTAAAAATTTCTGCCTTCTCCGGGCCTCCCTTTTTCCTCCCCACTCCCCACTCCCCCCACCTCATCCCCCTCCCCCTCCCTCTTCAGTCCAAAGAGCAGTCAGGGTTCCCTGCCCTGTGGGCAGTCCGAGGTCCTCCTCCCTCCATCCAGGTCTAGGAAGGTGAACATCCAAACCGACTAGGCTCCCACAAAGCCAGTACTTGCAGCAGGGTCAAAACTCAGTGCCATTGTCCTTGGCTTCTCAGCAGACCTCATTGTCCGCCATATTCAGTGAGTCCAGTTTTTTTTATTTATTTATTTATTTTTTTTTGGTTTTTTGAGACAGCGTTTCTCTATGGTTTTGGAGCCTGTCCTGGAACTAGCTCTTGTAGACCAGGCTGGTCTCGAACTCACAGAGATCCGCCTGCATTTTCAGTCCCAGTCCAGATGGCCTTGGTGATCTTTTAATAGATCAGCCCCACTGTCTCAGTGGATGAATGCCCCCTTCATGATCTTGACTTCCTTGCTCATGTTCTCCCTCCTTCTGTTCCTCATTTGGACCTTGGGAGCTCAGTCCATTGCTCCAATGTGGGTCTCTGTCTCTATCTCCATCCATCGCCAGATGAAGGTTCTATGGTGATATGCAAGATATTCGTTAGTATGGCTATAGGATCGGGCCATTTCAGGCTCTCTCTCCTCAGCTGCCCAAGGACCTAGTTGGGTACATCTCTCTGAACCCCTGGGGACCCCTCTAGAGTCAAGGTTCTTGCCAACCCTAAAATGGCTCCCTTAATTAAGATATATACTTCCCTGCTCCCATATCCATCCTTCCATTATCCCAACTGTCCCATTCCCCCAAGTTCTCCCTATCCTCCCCTTATCATTTTTCTCTCCCCATCTCCCCTTTCCCCCATCCCTCCTCACCCCCCAGTTCCCAAATTTTTGCCCAGCAATCTTGACTACGACCAATATCAGGAGGATAACTATATGTCTTTCTTTGGGTTCACATTCTTATTTAGCTTCTCTAGGATAGCAAATTATAGGCTCAATGTCCTATATTTATGGCTAAAAACCAATTATGAGTGAGTACAAACCATGTTCATCTTTTTGGGTCTCAGTTACCTAACTCAGGATAATGTTTTCTATTTTCATCCATTTGCATGCAAAATTCAAGATGTCATTGTTTTTTACCGCTGAGTAGTACTCTAATATGTATATATTCCACACTTTCTTCATCCATTCTTCCGTGGAAGGGCATCTAGGTTGTTTCCAGGTTTTGCCTATTACAAATAATGCTGCTATGAACATAGTTGAACAAATACTTTTGTAGTATGATAGGGCATCTCTTGGGTATTGGACATGGTGATAGATATGGATCTATTTTCATTCTTCTACAGGTTGACAACCAGTTATGCCAGCACCATTTGTTGAAGATGCTGTCTTCCATTGTATATTTTTAGCTCCTTTATCAAAAATCAGGTGTTCATAGGTTTGTGGTTTAAAATCCGGGTCTTCTACTTGATTCCATTGATCGATTTCTCTATTTTCATGCCAATACCAAGCTGTTTTCAATACTGTAGCTCTGTAATAGAGTTTGAAGTTAGGGATGGTAATGCCTCCAGACGTTCCTTTATTGTATAAGATTGTTTTGGCTATCCTGGGTTTTTTGTTTTTCCATATAAAGTTGATTATTGTCCTCTCAAGGTCTGTGAAGAATTTTGATGGGATTTTGATGGGGATTGCATTGAATCTATACATTGCTTTTGGGAGAATTGCCATTTTTACTATGTTGATCCTCCCAATCCAAGAGCAAGGGAGATCCTTCCATTTTCTGGTGTCCTCTTCAATTTCTTTCTTCAAAGACTTAAAGTTTTTGTTAAATATATCTTTCACTTCCTTGGTCAAAGTTACCCCAAGATATTTTATGCTATTTGTGGCTATCGTGAAAGGTGATGCTTCTCTGAATTCCCTCTCTGCATCCTTATCCTTAGTGTATAGGAGGGCAACTGATTTTTTGGAGTTGATCTTGTATCCTGCCACATCACTAAAGGAGTTTATCAGCTGTAGGAGTTCTTTGGTAGAGTTTTTGGGGTCACTTATGTATACTATCATATCATCTGCAAATAACGACAGTTTAACTTCTTCCTTTCCAATTCGAATCCCCTTGATCCCCTTATGTTGTCTTATTGCTATTGCTAGAACTTCAAGCACTATATTGAAGAGGTATGGGGAGAGTGGACAGCCTTGTCATGTTCCTGATTTTAGTGTGATGGCTTTGAGTATCTCTCCATTTAATTTGATGTTAGCTGTCAGCTTGCTGTAAATAGCTTTTATTATATTTAGATATGACCCTTGTATCCCTACTCTCTCAAAGACCTATATCATAAAGGGATGTTGAATTTTGTCAAATACTTCTTCAGCATCTAATGAAATGATCATATTTTCTTTCAGTTTATTTATATTATGGATTATATTGATAGATTTTCATATGTTGAACCAGCCCTGCATCTCTGGGATGAAGCCTACTTGATCATAATGGATAATTTTTCTGATGTGTTCTTGGATTCGGTTTGCCAGTATTTTATTGAGAATTTTTGCATTGATGTTCATGAGTGAGATAGGCCTGTAATTCTCTTTCTTGGTTGGGTCTTCATGTGGTTTTGGTATCAGGGTAACTGTAGCGTCATAAAAGGAATTTGGCAATGACTCTTCTGTTTCTATATTGTGAAATACATTAAGGAGTATAAGTATTAGCTCTTCTTGGAAGTTCTGGTAGAATTCTGCATTGAAACCATCTGGTCCTGGGCTTTTTTGGAAGGGAGGTTTTTGATAACAGTTTCTAATTCTTCACGACTAACAGGTCTATTTAGATTGTTCACCTGGTCTTGGTTTAACTTTGGTATATGGTACTTATCTAAAAAGAAGTCCATTTCTTCTGCATTTTTCAGTTTTGTGGCTACAGGCTTTTGTAGTAAGATCTAACAATTCTCTGAATTTCCTCTGTGACTGTAGTTATGTCCCCCTTTTCATTTCTGATCTTATTAATTTGCGTGTTCTCTCTCTGCCATTTGATTAGTTTGGATAGGGGTTTGTCAATCTTGTTGATTTTCTCCAAGAACCAACTTTTTGTTTCATTGATTCTTTGGATTGTTTTCTGTGTTTCTATTTTGTTGATTTCAGCCCTCAGTTTGAAAGAAAGAAATTAGTCTTTCTTGAATGTAATGAAAATAAAGAGACAACATACTCAAACCTATGGGACACCATGAAAGCAGTGCTAAGAGGAAAGTTCATAGCACTAAGTGCCCACTTAAAGAAAATGGAGAAAGCACACATTGGAGACTTAACAGCACACCTGAAAGCTTTAGAAAAAAAAGAAGCAGATGTGCCAGGAGGAGTAGAAGACTGGAAATAATCAAACTAAGGGCTGAAATCAACAGATTCTCTTTTTTAACAACCATTGTTACTGCTTACAGAAGCTTGGGGAGAAGCCTTGTGAATGCTATGAGTTTCAGGAACTTCCTAACCCTTTTAACTTTTTTACTTCCTGAGACTTAAGGAGCCTGTATCCCCCCTCCAGAAAGGAATGTATCAACTGAGAGAAAATGGCTACACAGGAAATAGCTTAGTGGAAGCCAGATGCATCTGATTGGTGAAGTGAAGGTAGAGACACAGATAGATCTAAGTGATGCCATGAAACCATCCTACCTCACCTTGAACAGACAGAATATTCTCATTCTCTGTCTCCACCCAAAGCTCACGGCTTTAAATGAAGAACTTTCAAAGTTATAGAAAATTTTCAGGCCATGAAACAAAACCAAACAACAATAAATCTTTACTTATAAAAATGGAAACCTTATTTGTTGTGTTTCCCCGTGATCCACGAGAGGAGATGGGAGTAGGTAATATTTTGAGTTAATTGAGTTCAGATATCACTTTCTCATGAATACCGAGGCATGGGATTCTAAACATTAGCTTTTCTCATAGGAGACATTAATAACTGAGTGCCGAGAAACTTCAGAAATTAGGAATATTGATGATGTACATTATCATGATGTGGAATATGAATTCATTAAGCCTTGCAGCTGAGAGCAGGCCCCGGCTGTAACATCTGTCCCTCCGTTAAGTCAGAAATAGATTTAGCCCTTTGGCAAGCTGACTTGTGTGCCCATTCTCCATCTCCACTCTGTGGGAAACCTTTTGAATTATGCCCCTGGTTTTGGGGGAGAAGGAATCCAATAAGCAGCAATTTATTTCAGTGTCGTTCTGCCTCATTAGGAGGAATATCTCACATGCCATCTCATAGACTTTCAGACAAGCGTTAGATATGTGAAGGACTATGGTTGCTTTCTCCTTTATACAAAAATAATAATCCCTCCATACTTCCAGAACATTCTGTGCTGCAAGAAGACAGACGGGTACACATTTGTGTTGTTCCATAAAGGACTCACTCTCTCCCTGATGTTGATGAAAGAACAAGAAAAACACAAGGGTTTCAGTACATGAGGGCAGAGAAAATGACTGAGAATTAATGTCTGTTTATCTTTGCTTTCAGGGAAGAAATTAAACTAATCTCATCAAAGTTATTTGGGAAGTTTCTGACTGTACTCTTTAATCTTTGTTTCAGAAAACAGCAGAGCGCATTATTAGAAAGGAGATCGTTGCATGTGGGAAGAACATTCAGCTGGTCTCTTTTTCAAATATGAAATTAAAGAATTCAAAGTTAGTTTCAAAGCTGACAAAAACCGCTAGTCAAAACAATGCAGCCCTTCTCGGAAATGCTTTTCCATTATTTAAAACATATTTATTCGCAAAGTAGGTACGGGGAGTGCTCTCCAAATATCCTGGGAGTTTTAATCATGAGGGACATATTACTGGGGCTGAACTCCAGGTGCTAATTGGGCAGAGAAAACTGAAGGTATAAATTTGAGTTACCATTGGTCTTATCCCATGTGAGACCTGGGATAAGAAGCCATTTTCTGATTTTTTTCTATTTTACTACTTTTCTTCTTTTCTCTCCATTTAAAAAATTATCCCTTGAATCTTTCTTACATGTAGATAATATATTTTGATCTTCTCTATGCTCACTACCTCCTCCCAAGTCTCTCAACCTATCTCCTTCCTGATGCCATATCCTCTATATTATTGTTGTTGCTGTTGTTAATTATACCTACTCCAATAGTGCTGACCACATGCTTATGGTGTGGGGCCACCCTATGGAACATGGGTAACTTACCAGTGGCTGTATCCTCTAAACAAAGCTCTTTCTTCTTCGTCATCAATTCCCCGTAGTTTCTCAACAAGGAGCGGGCCCTCACGAAACCTTTCCTACCCACACTGGAGGTTTGACTGGCTCGCGCAGTTCTTGTGTAGACAGCATGCAGTCTCATGTGTGTATCAGCCACAGTCTAGAAGACAACACTTCACAGTCTTCCTGTCCTCTCCCTCTCCCAGTCTCTCTGCCTTCTCCTCGCCACTTTCCTGGGCCCAGGATGGGAAGGGATTGTTGCGAATGGCCCACTTATGATCAAGAACTCACATCCACTTATCCTTACTAGTTATACATCTCTGCGTTAACCACCACTCACTGGGAAGAGAAGCTTTTCTTATAAAGATTGAGAGCAGCAATTCAAAATGCACTGTAAGTTGATCATATGACATGGACGTGATGGATTTGAAGCTAGAGATGCACACATGAGAAAGAGTGTGGAAGTCTCTTCCATAGGCATCATCGGGGAGATGGCTATGTACCTGTCCTGTCCATTGTACTTGTACCTTGTTTTCTAGTTCTAGATCATAGGGATGAAACTCATCTTCTGTGCATTCATTAGCTTTATGTATCAATTGTAACAAGTGGCAAAGCCACATTGTATCCCCGCAGGGATCAGTGAAGAGCCCCTTCTCCCTTCCTTCCAAAAGGGTCTCTTTCTGCAGATCAGGCTTGTGCAGAACTCATGATTCTTCCTCTGTTACCATAGGACTGTGAATACAGGAATAGGCCATGAGGCCCAGTGTCTTGTTGCTACTATTTACCGATTTCTTGGACCAAAATCAATCCACAGATTATTCTTCCACTTTCTCTTTGATTTTCAAATTCATACGAGCTATTTCGTGTAGATTCTACAGTAAACCCTACCACTCCTGTTCAGTGTCTCTACATAGGGCTGAAATCATCTCCCCAAATGACCTCTCAATGCTATCCTCCACTTCACTTTCTACAATTAAGCAGTCTTCCGAAATGTGAACCTAATCTTTCCATTCCCATCTTCTAAAGGCTTCGGGTCTGGCTTTGTGTCCTACTACGTGTCCTTAAACAGCCTGCTGGATCTTCCATGTTTTGCCCACTGCCCTTCACATTGTGTTCATTTTTACAATCATTCTCTTTGTATACTCAGTCTGTTTACTGTGATCTAGCTATAAACTATGCCAGATCAACCAACATTTTGGGGCTTCAATTTGGCCCAAATATAAGCAAATCTCACTATGTCTCCTCAATCAGAAATATCGCTCTTCACCCAGCTACCTGAAAGACTTCCTTCTTTATGTCATACAGAGAATTGCTCTTCTAAAACAGCAGCATTGCTGTTCTCGTTTCCTGATTAGAGTCTCAGTCCTTCTCATTATCTGAAGAAATGCTCTACACGTTGACATTCGAGAGTATTGTCTCGCAATGGATTCATTAACTTTGGACTTTGCAGCTCGAATCCAGCATTAACTTTCTTCCTTTAGGCAGAAAACAGCACCATCCCAGAAGACACTTGACCTTCAAAGTAGAAGGTATAAGGATAAAAGACTTTCACAGGAATCCTCAGTGTTCTCTTTTAAACATTTTGATGATATTATTATATGTGGGGAATCTCTTTGTCTTCTTTGCTCGTGCCAGGGGCCTCTCTAGGGTGCCAAATCCTGATTATAGGAGGACTTATTTTGCTCATCTATAGTAGAGTATAACACAACAATTATACAACCGCCTTTTTTTCTTTATAATTTTTCTTTCATCAGCCTTCATTAGAGTCTAGCTAATGTGTCATTCAGCCAAGTTCATTGTTATCTAATGTGACCCAGAGATGCCATAAAGTTGGACACTCCAGCATATCTCATCTGTTTATGCTAGTCTTGCTAATTCCTAATGTCCATCATAGAAATGAAACAGACTTAGAGAGAATCGTGCACCTGGGCTTATTGAAATGGCATTGAAGTGCTTGCTTTTATGCATCAAAAGAATCTATCCAATAAGCTCAACTGAGTCCCAGTTTTGTGCCCAAGATTGTGTTATGGTCTAGGGACAACAAATTAAAATTCCACAGGTTTTTGCCCAAAGGTGAATCCAGTTTATTAAAGGAAACACAGATACAAAAGCAGGCAAAGGCAAACTATTAGCATCGAACTGGAGCCTGCGAAAGAATACAGAGAAGTAAACCAACTGCTCTCTTGGGGAAGTTGGAGGGTAGCTCAGGGCTCAGGAGAGGCCCTGATGTCACCCTGGCTGATAGGCAGAAGGGACCAGTGTGAGTGAAAACCCTGAGGCCAAACTGCTATCTCATGATGGCCTTAGAAGCTTGAAAAGGATTGGTTGGAAATGAGAAGACCAATTTCAGTTAAGTCTAGATGAACAGAAACCTTGTCTGTCTTGAGAAGCAGTTTGAGTCTTATCATGATAAAGGGATTTGGAATACAGAAGTATGACTCAGGTTGCATTCCAGAGAGCTCATTTGTAAGACTGTATGGATAATTAATAGGAAAGGGGGCATGGACCTGATTTTAAAAAATGGGCAGAAAATAGAAAAGATGAAATAAGCACAGTGTGTCCCTAGAATTTAAGAAACAGAGTAGGCAGGCTAGGCCATGAAGCCTGTGTGTGCTGGGGGAGAATAGGAGATGATTCCAGATTTTTATGTCTATCTGATTTGATAACTTAGGAAAGGAAGGTGTCTATAAAAGTTGCATTAATTAATCCATACCACTTCTGGTATATCCTATGTTGGGCTAAAATTCTCTTCATAGTCAGGGGTGATCCTCAGCTCCTGATCCTTCTGCCTCAGCTCCTGAGTGTTAGGATTATGGACATACTTAGTATCATAGGTGCATGCAGTGCTGAGTATTGAACTTAGGGCTTTATGTATTCTGGCCAAGCACTCTACCAACTGAGCTATATCACCAGCATCAAGAAGAGCCTCTTAGCTCTCCTTGGGGCAGCTAGCAATATGTGAGTACTTGCAAAGTGCCCCAACCTTCTTAAGTAACTATCCCAACAACACTGTAAGCTAAGAATCAGGACTTTCCCTTATTTTACATAACAGGAAACAGAGCTGCAAGAGGCTAGATGCCTTGGCCAAGGCCACAGGATGTGAGTATCCAAGCCATGTCTTGAAAGCATTCTGCCTGCCTAAAATATATTGTAAACTATAATTCAGTGTTCAGTATAATTCCATTGGAGTGCCAGTGCACGTTCATTGTAGTAATGGGAAGAATACCTTAAATAAAAAAAAAGGACAACAAAGAAGGCCGTTGGGTCTTACAGAAAAAGCTAACTCGAGCTCAGTGTTCTGGGTGAACTTAGATGTGGGAGGAGGTGACCCAACAGGTAAAACAGCTGGAAAGTTTATCTAGATGATTCTGAGTCCTCATCTCACAGTGGTGGTCAGAGCCAGAGTACATATTATGAAGTCATAAATGTGCAAGTGCTAAATAAAACTGTAAAAATGGAGAAACTGGATTTAAAAAGAGAAACATGAGGCTTGGAGAGAAGGCTCAACACTTAAGAGCTCTTGCTGCTTTTCCAGAGGCTCTACATGTCATTCCTGACACCCATGTTGAAGCTCACAACTGTCTGTAACTCCAGCTCCATGGCACCCTCTCTAGCTTCCACAGGTACCCACACATATATGATGCGCGCGCGCACACACACACACACGCGCGCGCGCGCACACACACACACACACACGCACACTAAATCTTAAAAAACAAACTTTTCTTAAACTCTTACAACTATGTGGGCTCATACCTTCTGCAGAGAGAATGACATTTCTAATTTTGTTTGAAGAAATTAAAGGCTCAGTCATAGGAGCGGAATTGTATGGATGCTCATACTTACTGCTGCCGGAAGGAAGTCCTCCTTGATCCTGGGATTACTGCTGCTTTCTTGTTACTTTGTGGCTAATTTGTCAGTGTCTCCCATCTTACCAATAATGGGACCTCAGTCCTCCTAGCAGGCTAATTGAACAATAAAAATGACACTTGGAGGCAGCTAAGCCCATGGAAGCATGAATTTGTCAAATAAAAGGATTTAAAGACAATTGTTTATAAAGAATAGCTTGCCCTCTTGTGTTATCAGTTCCTTTTTCATCCAAATGATTTTGGTGTTCTTGGGGGAAGCACTAGCATTCATCATGGGTAAGTTAGAAGGGAAAAAAGTGTATTGGGTTATTTTATAGATGTCAAGAGCTCCACAGAAAGTAGAGAACGCCATGAGGGTCTATCAGTATGAACAGTTTGTGTTCCCTGTACCTTGTCCAAAAATAATTGACTCATTAATCTCAACTATATCAATCTGGTCCCATTATGAGGGTCAAAGATAGGTTAATTATAATAAGTGGCAGAGTATCAGTTCATGGATAGGCGTGCATTTAACAGATATTATCTTAGCAAAAAGCAATAATTAGAAACATTATTTAGTGAGGCAATTTCAAGAGAAGAGTCCTCAATGAAAAAAACCTGGTTTCTACCTCAGGATTATCAAAAGAATAAATGCTGAGCTTTGCCCCTAAAATTGATGCTCGAAAGCAAAATTCATAGTAAATTTCTCCACATTTTGGGAAAGCCTGTTATTAAAATAATAAAACACTTTCATTCAGTAGAACATTCATGTCACCCAAATCACAGAAGAGTTTCTTTACTCCAGTAAAGAAACAGGCAGATATGGTGGTTGGTCACTTTGCCTTTGACTCTTCAGGTGCTTCACGTCACGGTTTGACACAAACAGACCCTTGTGGTTTTCCCAGGTCTCTGTTCCCTTTGTCATGTGATTGGATAAGAATCAATTTCCAGACTTATTTTAGTGAAAAAATTAAGCACAAGCCTTCATATGCCGCCATTGTTTCGTCACTCCCTGTCTCACTCATAAGCAATGAAGCATAACTAGATACTGACATGGCTGGTCTAGGAAGCCCTTCCGTATATGTGTTGCTTTTATTGGTTAATGAATAAAGAATCTACCTTGTCCTGTGGTAGGGCAGAGTAGAGCTAGGTGGGAAAAGCTAAACTGAATTCTGGGAGGAAAAAGGTGGAGTAGGAGAGACGCCATGTAACGCCAGAGGGGAAAGACGTGAGCAGCCAGCTGGAACCTTGCCAGTAGGTCACGAACCTCATAGTAAAATATAAAATAATGGAAATAGGTTAATTCTAGATGTAAGAACAATATGCTTAAGATATTGGGCAAACAGTATTGCAATTAATACAGATTTCTGTGTGATCATTTTGGGAGTCTGGGCAGCTGGGAAGTGAATAAGCAGCCTCCCCCAATACATAGTTACCTGCACAAAATATGTTATTTTAATCTTGCCCACCCTGGGTCCTGCTCACCCATTCCAAATGGTTCCTTTCTTTGTGCTTCTTCTCTTTGCTTCCAACTCAAATGCTGCTTTCTTTTCTATTATTTAACTCAATAGATTTTAAAACACTGTTTATACATCAATCATCAAGGCTAGACAGTTATTGGAAGTTGAATTATGTTCCATAGTTAGAGTTATTCGTGCATATTGGGGAAAAAGTTAGAATTTTCTCAAGTCTATTTAAAAGATGCAATTCCTGGGAGTAATCTTGGCTTCCTTGAAAGTTGTCTCTGATGATGCTTTTGTTAATGTTCTCATCCCGCATGGTGAAACTGCATTCAAGAACATCTCATTGTTCTTTCCTCCTACACTGTAACCATATCACATTCATTTTAAACTGTAAAAATAGAGAAAATATTAAATAAAACATTTTTCATAGTCAGGAATCTATTACAATGTATGTATTTTACTGAAATTTGATAACCAAGAATTACTCCACTGGGAGAGGCAGACCTACACAGAGTTGAAAGCAGGCATCTAGTTTTATAGGCAACTAAAAATGATTCTTATGAAGTCACCTATCACCATTATTTTCAGATTTAGGATGCTGTAGGAACCCTGTTTCATTGTATTAGGCATGGAAGAAAGGAATCAGAGAAAGGCTAGTTTTGAGTTGGTATCTTTCTTGTGATAACGAGTTTTGAGGGTTCACATTATTGTTCTTCTAGGAATAAGGGGCTTCTTTCTGAGTTTGCCAGGACCTCTGACTCATCAGTGTCCCACTGTTCTCAGGCGTGGTACAGTGCATACCACAAGTCTTAGGCAACGTCCACACTGTATTTGTACTTGTATTCTGTAAAGGCACCAAGACCAACCTATGGTCTCTCTGTGGGAAGAGAACTATGGATTTGTTCTTTTTATATGCTTGATTTCCATTTGTAAAAATTTTTATTGTTGTTCTTATCATCATCATTATTATTACATTGTTTTCCATGCGGATCCTCATTATGAATCCAAGCCTAACCTATAATTTGCATGTAGCTCAGGCTAGCCATAATTGTATGATCTTCCTAGGATTGTACCATATCCAGCTCTAAGAAAGATTCATCACTCAGATTCCAACCAGGAAAAAACTGAAATCGTTCTAGATATTTCAAATAGAATTTGACACATAGAATAGTTAACACCCATGATAGAAGAGTAAGATGCCAAGCACTGGATGATGTGGTGACTCTAAGAAAACAGATGAAAGCTGCTATTTATTCTAAGTCTGGAGGAAGGAAGACAGGAGAGGTGTTGAGCAACTTGGAAGCAGGGAATACTTAGTAGAAGCTAGAATTCTGGCTGTTTTGTCAGTTGGATTTTGGAGATAGATGGAACAGAATTTTCTAGTAGGGGTTCGAACCCAGGAAGAGAGGCCATTCGACTAGTGTGAGAAGGGGAAGGCAAGGATCCTGGTTGCTCCTTAACTTCTGCTGCCTAACTTCCTTTCAGTGCTTTCTGCTGGTCAAGATGAACAAGGAAATTGGAAACCTCTGGAAGGTAATTGAAAGGCTAAAGGTTAATGTTGGACTGAATTTGAAACATGGGAAGACCACTGGGACAGATGTACTGTGCTTTCCTTCTGGGATAAGGAATTATCAGAAAGCATCATCAGCAGACAGCCTCCAACCATCAGTATTTCTTTCTTGTCTCAGCTATAGATAGCTTGATTGATGGCTAATGCTCCCCCAGGACAGCCTACCTCTGGTGGTTGAGCTAGGGAGTGTATGGGACCTGTCTATCTGACCTTGAGGTGGCATACCTCCAACACTTTGATAAGCCATATTACAGCCTGCTTTCTTCCTGTGCCTTCTTTTCTCTTCAAGTCACAGATGTCCACTCCTTCCTAAAGGTTTGTCACATGTCAAACTTAATTGGAACATCTAGATAATTTCAAATTGGACAGAGACATATTTAACAACTCACACCTCAAGCATGAGGTAGAGCAGAGGGAGAAAAGAACAGGTTTTGAGGGCTGGGAAGATTGTTCTGTGGTTAAGAACACTGGTCCTGTAGAAGACTGGGTTTCAGTTCCCATCATCAGCACGGTGTGACTCATAACCTCCTGCAGCCCCAGTTCTAGGAGATATAATGGTGCTTTCTGACCCAGCGTATGTAGTGCACATTATTTATGTGGAGGATATGTGTGTATATGTATATGTATGTGTAGTAGAGGCTGCTTGTTCATCCCCAGCTGTCCAGATCATGAAATAATCACTCAGAAACTATATTATTTAAATCACTGCTTGGCCTATTAGCTCTAGCTTCTTATTGGCTAGCTCTTACATCCTAAACTAACCCATCTCCATTAATCTGTGTATTTCCATGTGGCTGTGGCTGACTGGCAAGGTTCCATCACATCTGTGTCTGGTGGTGGCTACATGACATCTACACCTTCTTTTTCCCAGCATTCAGTTTAGTTTTCCCTGCGTAGTTCTACTCTGTCCTCTCACAGGCCAAGGAAGCTTCTTTAATCATTAACCAATAAAAGCAACACATAGACAGAAGGACCTCCCACACCATGTATGTTTTGATTTGAGAGAGGAAACCAGGTAGCAATTCTTTTCATATATTTGAAATAGCTTAAAAGAAGGTGAAGTTCCTTGAACTCTGGAGTAGATGGGAGCATCATCAGAGGAAGTAAAAGGATGACATGCTTGAATAGGTAGGTGGCAGTGAGGGAAGGAGTCTGGGCTCAGTTAAGAGTCTTAACAGTGATAACTACCAACCTCAGTATAGGAGGTGGCACAAGGACTTAGGTTTGAAGTTCTGCTCCAGGGACATAGAATGAGTTGTGGCAAGTACAGCAGGACTTTTAAATTTGCAGCATCTGAGAGAAGCAGTCCACTGGGTGGCAGAAAGAGGTATGTAGATTTTAAATAAGTTTTGTAAAAAAAAAAATTATAAACTGCTTCTCATTTTTGTTCCATGGCCACTTTAAAGCACAAAAGCACAAGCAAAAAAGTGGAAGATGTTATTACTCAAATGGGAACTCCTTTTAATTTGTAATTCTTGTTTGAAAGGAAAGAAATCTGAAAGGCATTATAGCAAACAATTACAGGACAGAATGTTGGGCTTGACCACTGTGAACGTTGATTTAGAGAGAGCTGTAGCTTACACAGAGGCTAAGGACATGCTTCGCAACTCTATATTAGATAAAGGTAGCCTGTGAGCATGCATATATCATGCTCAATCAGATCAGTATAACCATAAGGGAAATTAAAATAATGTATTATAGAACAATAAAGAAGAAAAACTCATAAAAGTTATTTCTAAATACTTAGAGACCTCAATTAGAAATTCTCACCATGCCAGGTGGTGGGGGTGCATGTCTTTAATCCTAACACTGGGGAGCCAGAAGCAGGCAGATCTCTGTGAGTTCAAGGCCAACCTGATCTACAAAGGGCATTCCAGGAGAGCCAGAGCTACACACAGAGAAACCCTGTCTTGAAAAACCAGAAAGAAAAAAGTTCTCACCAAATGCTTCAGACAGTGCATATAGCCTCTAGGAGATGTTATATATACAAAAAGAATATTTGGACATTCCTGTTACCATCTTTCATGTGGGTGGCCTGATGGAGAACTCTAATTAAGTAGGAGAAGAGCATCTTCCCATAGCTGTCCCTGATCTTGGCTTTGGAGTGATGTTTGATAGATGATAATAGATGGTCATTACTTATGGTTGAGTTTTACAGCGAACCATGACGGTACCCGCAGTGACTTAGATTGAATCATTGCCTGCTTTCCTAGGTACCTGACTGTGGAGACTAAAGAGATGATGATGAATACTGAGTCACACTCCATCTAGTCACTTTTAAGATCTTTTTTTGCACTTAGTGTCATGTGGGGAAAAGAGCCATAACAGGAAAATGTCATCATTTCTTTTATTACAGAAATGAAAACACCTCTGCTATTGCAGTTTAATAATAAAATGTACATATTACAAGAAGCAGGAGCAACAGCAAGCCACACTACCTTCATGGTTTCCTTTACTTATAAAGCTGATGCTAAATAATTAACAGGAGAATCATTGATGGATGGCCTTATTCTATAGAAAAGTACCACGTGATTCCGTTCTAACCATACTTAGTGATTCATACAGAGTGCAAGTAAGAAAGTATTGTAATTATATATTGAGTATTGCTCTGCCAGGATGTAACTGCCTCATTCATATTGTGTAGAATTCAGTGAGGATTTGATTTATGAAATTTTAGAAATCCACATGTCCTGCTTCTAATGTAGTCATTCAAACTAAAGAAAGGGCTTATCAAAACACCTTTCTAACATGCGAGTTTGAAGTTAAAGACACTTGTTAGCATCTCAAAGGCCAACCACCTGCTCCCAGGCTGTTTGCACCGGTTTTTGAAGGGTGCTGCTCAGATTGCTGGGTTGGGTTTTGACAGAGCAAAGACAAAATTCAGAATTCTGTATTGTATTCAAATCCCCCAGCCCCCACACAGACAGAGGAGTCTTCGTCTAAGCCCTGGGTTAACTCCAGAAAGTTCTAGACAGAATTAAAACCAGTAACTCCCTTGGATATTCATTTCCATCATGGTACAGTGACCTCAGAGCCCATGGACCAAATTTAACATCCCCATTTGTCCGTGACTTGTTAGCAGAGGAGCACCCTGCCCAGTGGCAGAGTCCCTCCTAACTAAGGTAGCACTCTACTTTGCCAGAAGGTTTAATCTGAATCCAAGTGATTCCATTTATTTCCATCCAAATTAAGATGTGTCTAAGACATCTCAATTTCTACCTTTATTTCAGCAGAAAAACTTACTTGAGGGAAAAAAGTATTGTGTCCAATGAAGGCTTTTCAAGTGTGTCTCTTGTAGCCAGACATAGGAATTAAGCATTATATAAACTCAAAATAACCCATATGATTATATGTAGGTCAAATATAATATATAAAATATAACACATTAATTTTTAAAACTTTATTTCACATTTATTAATTTATTTCAAGGTAGAATTCTAGAAAAGAGAGAGTTGTCAGTAAATCCTAATGCTGTCATAAAGTGAAATCCACACAGTGATTCAGTGATATTTTATCCATTTATTGTGTATATAGTTCTCTTATCAAAGAGGGCACCACATCTCATTACAGACGGCTGTGAGCCACTATGTGGTTGCTGAGAATTGAACTCAGGCTCTCCGGAAGAGCAGTCAGTGCCCCCAACCACTGAGCCATCTCTTCAGCACATTAGCCTGTTCTCAATATGTGTAAACTGCAGGTCTTCCACTACAGACTTTTGGTAACTCTCAAATATTACTATTTATTACAATCACTTGGAAGGCTCACAAAGTACAGAATTTTTGGATTCATCTTTGTAATGTGGAATCCAGTAGATTTAGCATGGAGCTCTCATAATACCCATTTTAAGGGGTTAGACAACTTTGAATGAACTGGATGTTAAGGGCTGTGATCTACCAATGAATTAACCCAGAGACGGTCCCATAGTCTGATGGCATTATTGTGGAGCAAAATGTTGCTTTAGGAGGTACATGTTTGAACAAGGATGGGGCCTCTGGGAAAGGAATGATGGCAAGAATTTGGACCCAGTCAATGAATTAGCCCACCAATGGATTCATCATCTAATGGCATTATTAGGAGACAGTGTCAATGAGAAGGTAGGGTCTGATTTAAAGAAGTAGGTCATTTCTGGAGGTGTCTCTGAAACAGGCGTCTAGTCTCTGTAATGTTCCTGTATTTTTCTCTCTCTGTTCCCTGGCTGCCATAACATAAGCTGCTTTTCGTAGTCATCCCCTTCCACTGTGCTGTGGTCTCTTGCCACAGGTTTAAGAGAAATGGGACCAGCTGACCCTGACATTGTTTATGCAGGTATTATTTCACAGTGATGTAAAGATGATTACCACAAGCAACCATGTATTACCAAGTGTCCAGGTGCCTTATATGCTACTGCTTCATTTTCAAGAGGAGCTGAACATTTCCAGTATCTCTGAAAGTAAAACTTTGCTATTCCCATTTCACAGATGAAACTGATTCTGGGAAATGTTCCATAACTCATTAAAAGGGCCATGCAGCCTGATAATTGAGCTGAAAAGTTATGCAGTCTTCATTCCAAAGCACACTCCCTCCTTGCTCGTTATGTATAGCCTGTGCTGTTGTGTTGAGTGCCCGCCAGCCGGCGAGCTTTACACCTGAAATAACAACACACAAATTGTATTCTTTTAAACACTGCCTGGGCCATTAGTTCCAGCTTCTTATTGGCTAATTCTCACATCTTGCTTTAACCCATATTTTAATCTGTGTAGCACCACGAAGTGTGGCTTACCAGGGAAGATCTTAACCTGCATCTGTGTCGGGTGGGAGAATCATGGCGACTGACTGACTTGGCTTCTTTCTCCCAGCCTTCTATTCTGTTTACTCCGCCTACCTAATTTTCTGTCCTATTAAAGGGGCCAAGGCAGTTTCTTTATTAACCAATGAAAATAACATATAGACAGATGACTTTCCTCCATCACTGTGCATACAGAGATTTTTTTTGACAAGGATAAGATGATTATGGAAGATAATTATGGAACTTAAATCTTTGTCTTGTTGATGTTGTGCCTCCATAGCCTGTGAAATCTTACTGTATGATGTTTGTACAACAAAACCACCCTCTGACATTTCCCAAACATTGTCTTCTTGTTTAGTGGCATATGGTTTTATTTGATTCCTGAGGGATTTTGTCTTATTTTCATCAATTTTGCTTTAAAGAATTTAAGAGACTAATGCATTGAGTGCCTACTGCTGTTACATCTTTTATACATGTGATTTCATTTATGGCTTTCTATATTCTGCAAGCAAACTATTGCTAATCTCATTTTGTAAATGAGAACTCTGATGCTTTGAAGGCAATGATTTATCCAGATGATCTCAGAAGGCATGTTTGAACTCAAAATTTTCCTGCCTCATATTCTGTTCAAATCGTTCCTTCAGCTTTGAAACACTCTTATCTTAAATATGATTATAGTGACCATCCTGCTTTACCAAAGTGTGGGCAGAATTACCCATGGACATAACAGCCTTTTTGCTAGAGAGACCTGAAGGAGACAAGGATTTCTTGCCTCTACCCTTGCTCCCTAGTGGAGCAAGGCCTGGGGAGCCTAATATTTATCCATTAGTGTTTCACACTAGTCTTTCACAGCTGTAAAGTAGCCCTGATATCTCCAGCTGCAGATGGGCCAACACCTTAGATGGACTAAGACATTAAAATTCCCTCTCAGTTGTCAATTTTGCTCTCTACAGAAATATGACACATCAACTAGGGAAAAGTTGTTCAAGTAATTTTGCAGCCTTAGAGATGTATAGAAAGCTACATCAAATAACACACTACTTATGTCCATACAGCTTTATCAAATCTTAGTAGTGTTTTCTATTGGCTTAGTTTGTTAAATATTTAAACTTTACTTTTATATTGGAATCCTCTGAAGTGCCTTATCTCAACCACAATCCACCTATCTACTCTGTGCTGAATTAAATATTATACTTTTAGCTATTATAATCCCAATATAAACTTTTATATCATTATTTCATATATCTTTACTTATGAAGTATATTATTTGATGTTTTCATATTTTACCTGGCCAGTCTTTTGCTTTATATATTGTGTTGTAAGTTGATCCTTTCACTACCTTATATAATTTTTTTTAATGTGTTGTCCTAATTAGCTCTTTCTGTCAGTTTGACATAGCCTAGTCAACTGAGCAGGGAGTCTTAATACAGTGTGACTCTATAGGCCAGGTTTGACCTGTGGACATATCTGTGGGCAATTGTCTTGATTGTTAATTGAAGTGGAAGGATCCAGCATTGTGGGTGGTATCATTCCCTGAACAGGTAGTCCTGGGTTATATAAGAAAGTTAGGTAAGCATGAGCTTGCCTTGAGCCAGCAAGCAACAATTCATCGTTTCTAATTCAGGATACTTCTTGATTTCTATCCCTGACTTCTCTTAATGATTAATTGAAACTTCTAAGTTGTAATAAACCTGTTTCTCTTCCCTAAGTTACTTTTCACCATGGCATTTTTCAGACCAACAGAAAGGAAACTAGAACAATAATTGGTTGTTTTATAAAACTTCTGTTTAGTAAGGTGTGTGGCTGCATAGTGCAATATTCTGTGTATGCATTTATATGATTTAGCTTTCTCTTTTGCTAAGGCTCTTAAATAATTTCAATAATATGGTATGATAAAAGCAATGCAATGAAATTGAAATACATTTAAATCATTGAGTACATTGCAAAAATTGTTCTGATGTGTCCACAACAATAAAAGACAAGTATTATCCTAGAAGAAGCAATAAGGAGATAAAGGACATGTACAATTTCAATCCTTATGTGATGACAGATGTCCAGAAAAGGGTATTCCAGTGTATTCTACCACTGGAAGTTCTTCTGGTTCTTTCGTTTGAGAGTTTATAATGTCAGGCTTACTGGCTTTACTAAGCTTGAGAAATACAAAGTGACATGCAAATTTAACTTTCAATTTCTTTAATAAAATTAGGAAATCTTTTGACATGTTACTTAATGAATAAAATATGATTTTGAATGTAGAATGGTGCCATTTTTAGACAGAAGTTTTTGTCCCTCTTGGTCTTGCAGCTGTTCAATTCCAAAGAAACACACAGAGGCTTATATTAATTATAGGCTGCTTGGCCTATTATCTCAGGCTTATTATTAACTAGCTCGTACAATTTAAATTAACCCATAATTCTTTCATGTGTTTAGCCATGTGGCTATGTACCTTTTCTCAGTATAGCATTCTCATCTTGCTTCCCGTGCATCTGGCTAGTGACTGTCTCTCTGCCTTTCTTCTTCTCAGAATTCTCCTAATCTTGTCACCCTGCCTATACTTCCTGCCTGACTACTGGCCAATCAGTGTTTTATTAAACCAATATGAGTGACAAATCTTTAGAGGGTAGAAGTGCATTATCCCACAGCACAAAGATAATAATAATTATGTATTAATGTTTTATCAATAGTTTATCTGAATTTTTACTACTTCATTTATATATTTCATGTAATTTTAACTTTTCCAAAGTATTCTTCAGCAATATCCATAGATGTATTTTATATCTATGTGTCTAAAATGCCTTTCCTTCAAACCCAGTCAAAACTAGTTACAAAAGTAGAGGTTTAAAATTTTTCCTCACCCATTTAAAGACATTGTTTATTTCTTTGTTACTGATAAGAACCTTGATGGGAGAAGCATTATTATATTATAGGTTTTTTCAATTTTTCATTCCAAAATGAATTATTGTATCTAAAGTTTTGCCAGTATAATAAAAATACAACTTCAATTTCTTGCATGGTGTTCAGCATACTATAAATTCCCTAATATATTACTCTTCATATTTTATCCCTATAAGCATTCTTGTATGCCACTTCCTGAATTTTGTTTTTAATTTTTGTAGTTCATATCAATTATATAGTCTATATTCTTTCCATTTACACACCATGTCTCTTAACTACATCTTACATTTGTTTCGCCTTTACTTTTGCATACTGAATTCAGAGTAAATTATTCAGTTATATTTTCTAGTTATTACTTATTTTTTGTTCATTATATTTCTCTCATCACATTGCTAACAATTGGTACATAGGAATTTTTTATACAAATCCATTGCCTATTGTTTTTTCTTTTTCAATCCTGTTTACATGTCTGTAGATAAATTAGAATTCTGCTGCTCTTGTCTGGGTTTAGCTAAGGTGATCTTGTTCCATGGACCTGTGGACGTGGTTTAACCAGAGACCAGAGAAGAATATTCTCATGGTGACTCTACACATGTAGGTACCATTCAAATTGTAGTGAGAGTCACTTTTGCATCATTTCAATTATTTTTTTACTAGACAAAGTAATTATAACTAGCTGTGATCTTTATTGAAGTCAATGTGTGTGGAAATGTATTTTGCTGTTATAGAAAAAATTCCACAGAAGTAACCAAAGGTATAAACAGAGAATGTGAAAGAACTGAGATTAGTAATAAAAGGTATGGCAACCGAATTGTTTGATCAATGCAGTAACAGATTAATCTCCCTCCTGCCCAACACAACTACATCCTAATGGCTGTTGATGTCTTTATCACTAAGAGATCCTTCAGATAGCCTTAAAATAGCCTTTATGATAGCCTTAAAATAGGGAGCTCACCCTGGATTATCCAAATTGACTCTTTGCATGTACTCCCCAAAGCAGAGATCTATCTTTGAGTCAAAACAACAAGATATGAGAGAAGAGGAAGGGGAAATGATGTAAGAGAGAGGTGATATCATAGATATTCCAAGTGTGAGCAGACTGGCGAGGCACAGGACAATGCACTGTGCAGACAGAAAGGCGACCCTGTATCTTCATTTATTAGGCAAGGGACTACTTCTTCCTTCTCCACTCCTCTAGCTCTCTAGGAGCTGAAAGGGATTGAGCCTTTATGCCATGGGTAATCTTTAGCACAGGTCCACCCAGTATGTCCTGATGACTAAACTTAGGCCATACACCCTTGGCAAGAAAATGTTCAAATGTTTTATATTGTTCTTAGGGCATACTATCAGGACACATATATGATTTAAAACATCAGATAGCTAGTAATGTTGATACGGTTTACTTGGTCTAGAGCTTATCTTTCAGTTTCTTACCATTTGCATTAGGTGTTTGGTTAACATTTCAAGAAGAACTTTGTCATATTGAGCCAAGGCTCCCCTGGCCTAGCTTGACAGTCTTTGATGACTCTGACTTATATCAACTGTATCCTGATTCCTAAAAGATGGCTACTTAGAGCTACCATTCTTTCTATTTTTGTAGAATGTTATCTTATCATGAGAAAGAATGTTCTACTTCCTTCTATTATTTACTTAAGTATGTTGGTATGAATGCAAGGATTCATACTTTATTCAGAATGATGTATGTAATCCTAAACTCTTATTAGGTTTTTGCTTTTTTGAGCCTAAATTGTCCTAGATTTGTACCATGGTAGCTGTTTTTTTATCCTGGCAGAGCTCCCCTGAACCCTCTAAGTCAATGGTTCTTAATCTGTGGGCCATATCCCCATTTGTGGTCACATATCAGATATTCTACATATCAGATATTTACATTATGATTTATAAAAGGAAAATTACAGTTATGAAGCAGTAATTAAATAATTTAATATTTGGGGTCACCATGACACGAGGAGCTGTGTTAAAGGGTTGCAGCATTAGGAAGGCTGAGAAACATCTCTCTAAAAATTACTTACTTTCTGGACTAGAAGGATATTCTAAACTCATCTTGCCCATCTTGTGTTTCATGACCAACCTACCATCCTACCACCAGTTATTTTCCCTTAAGGAATCTATTTCAAGACTGTCATGTTTACTAGAGTGTTTCTGCTTCTAGGAAATAGAAGTGGAAACTGTTTACTGGAGTATTACTATTTCTAGGAAATATAAATGAAAATTAGAAGACAGGAGAAAGACCAAAAATAGAACCAGGAAAATGGGAAATAGAACTGGATAAAAGTAGGAAACAACACTGGGGAAAATGCACATAAATTATGCAATACATGTTTATATGCATGTCCATGTGTACATACATCTGTGTATATGTGTGTGTTGTGCCTATCTTATACCTATATATGTTTAAATTCTACAAATTGTTAGCACTATCCCTGATTTCAATGAGAATACTCAGAATTATTTTATATGTATCTTCTTACAATGTTTTAAGCCTAAGTAGTGAGTAATAGCTTCTGTCGTCTTTGGGATATTTATTTATTTGATTCAGTGAGATGACTTTGGACCACACTCACTTCCTCTATTCTAGATACTCTCTGTTCACCTTGACACTGAAAACCTTTAGCTTTATGTCAATACCAAATAGCTTTATGTCAATCAGAGGAACTTCAATTAAGAAAATGCCTCCATGATTAGTCTTACTGTAATGTGATATGCTATGTTTTGTTGATATTCGTGAAAGACCTCCCATTTCCTGAATGGAAACCAAGGAGGATTGGGTTGGGGGTGGGAAGAGATGGGGGTGTAGGGGAGAAGTAAGGAGGAAATAAAGGAGGGGAAACTGAGGCCAGGATATGCAATACATAAATAAATAAATAAGTAAATAAATAAGTAGAAAATGCCCCCAGAAGATCAGGTTGTAGGCAATACTATATGGCATTTTCTTAATTAGTGATTGATGAAAGAAGGCCCAGCCCATTGTGGGTGATGCTACCACTGAAGTGCTGGTCCTAGGTTCTATGAGGAAGCGGGCTGAGCAAGCCATGAGGAGCAAGCCAGTAAGCGGCATCCTTCAATGGCCTCTGCATTAAGTCTTACATCTTGGTTCCTGCCTTGTTTGACTTCCTTCAACAATGAGCAGTGATATGGAACAATAAGCCAAACAAAGCCCCTTCTCCCCAATTTGCTTTTTGGCCATACTATTCCATCACAGCAATAGAAACCCCAAGACAGCACTCCTGTTCTTCTTTGTTTGTTTGTTTTATCTTTTAGAGATCTCTTTCAAACTTCTTTATTGATTCTTTGGGAGGTCCCACATCATGCACTCCAATTCTGTTCACCTCCTGGTTCTCCCATATCCCCCCTCATCCCTGTTGTACTTCTCCCATGAAAGGAAACAAATAAGGTAAACAATCTAGCAAACAAAAACAAGAACAAAAAATCCCAGTAAACCAAAACAGAACAAAAACCACACCAGGAACAGAAAAATCTCCTTCTCTCCTACTTCTCTACCACCTCTTCACCCATCCAGATGTCATTGAAGGCTTCGGTGTGACATATAGTATACACCTTTGTCAGTCAGATTGGCTGACCACTGTCCATTGCAGTAAGTCACTGCTATTTTTCCTACTTTCTTAGGACCTCGCTTGCTCCTTATTATTTCCTTACCCTGCTTTTGAGCAGGTTGTTTGTCAAGGTTGAAAGAGGGTAGACAAAATGATGAGACTAGAATCTGGGAAAGAGCAGTAGCTAGGCAGCTGCTACAGGGAAAGAATTCAGTTGTTTTCCGGCTGCCATTTCCTGCTGAGGATATTATGGTGGCAGTTTTTGCTCCTGTCTCATGGTAGTCACAGGGCTATGGAATATCCATCTTTATTCAGTTCTTGGTTGCTGGTCTCCACATCATCCGTCTTCCTTACATCCTCTCTGAGCCATTGCCTAGATGATAGATCCTGTGGATTTTAAATTTAGTTTGTCTTTATTTGTGTTTATATGTGTGGTGTATGCATGTGTTCATGTGTTTGTGTGTGTACAAATGTGGATGAGGCTGAGGACATGTATGTGTATAAACATTTGAGTGGAGCCAGAGTTGGATGCTGGGTGTCTTACTCTCAGATTTTTCCATACCTGTAATAGCTGTCTGAGAAAGATGCTTAAGAGGAAAAAGTGTTCATTCTGATGCATTATTTTAGAAACTTTAGCTGAGAGTCAGTTCTATCTATGCTGTGGGTCCGAGGCAGGGCTGAAGATCGTGCTCAGGAGCATGAGGTGGAACAGAAGCTTAGCTCATTGATAATAGGAAAGAGTGAAAGGAAGAAGAAAGGGGCCAGAGCAGCAGAGACCTTTCAAAGATGCTTCAGGCATTTTCCTCCCTCTAGTCAGGCCCCGCCCTGGGGAGTCTCTCCACTGTTGATCACATTCATGTTATGTGGCTCCCTCAAGGGGGTATCCTAGGTCAAAGGCTCAAGACTCAACAACCTTCCAAAACCTCACAACTGGTAATGGACACACATGCATACACACATGTTCACATAAGAAAATGCAGACAGACACGTGCACACATATATTTGTGTATGTATATATGCAGACCCTTTGGGACATTGAATATCCAAACCATAGAATTTAGAAAACTTCCTAGCTTCACGTCTTCTGCTGTGATAAAGTATTTTGGAATCAAGCAGCTTTGGAGAGACAGGAATTTATTTCACTTTCATCTTAGAGGATAACTGTGAAGAAGTCAAGGCAGGTGCTTTGAAAGTCTAGTCACATTCCATGCATGGTCAAGGACAGACAGAACGGAATGCATGCCTGCTCACTGGTGGTTGGTCTTGGGCTCAATTCACTTTCTCCACTCTTACACAATTCAGGAACCTGTGCTTAGGGAATGGTGCCATCTACAATGGGCTGGGCCCTTCCAAGTCAATGAACTTAACCGCAACAGATGGCAACAGGCCAACCCAAAGGAAACAATCCCTCATTGAGACTTTTCCCAGGTAACTCTAAGTTGTGTCAAGTTAGCAATCTTTTCCAGAGCTAATGTTACGTAATAGGCCTTATTGTGGTCTTCTATTTTCTATGAAGAACTTTTAGTATCCTCCATATCAAAAAAGAAAATATCATGGTCATTGGATAATCCTTTCCTTTGCTTGTGTTGTCTTTTCCCGTCCATAGACTTTTACATGGAATTGAAGTCTCAACTGAAGCATTACTTTCTCAAGGATATTTATTCCTCTAGAATATCACCCGTGTCGATATCCCCATTTCACTTCTTATCATATTATGTTTAATTTCCTTCATGGTACTTAGCAGTTTCAGACAGAATTCTGCATACATGTTTACTCCTTGAATTTAAGGCACTTCTATTCTTGGACACTTGTTGGCATTCTAGAGACAGTAAAGTGCTTTTGGAGAGAATGGAATGGTGAGTGAATAGTTCTCACATAAATAAGAGAAAAAAAATGTGACTGGGGTGGCTGCTCAGTTTGTAAAATGCTTGCCTAGAAAATACAGACCTGAGTTTTAAACTACCAGATTCCACATAAGAAGAAAAGTAGTGATATGCATGCAATCTAGGAAGGGAAGGCAGAGACAGGCAGATCCATCGGGTTCACTGTTCAGTCAGTCTAGTCAGTGAGATCTTGCCACAAAGGAAGTACCACCTGTGGAACAACAGTTGAAGTTGTCCCTGGACTTCAGAAATACACACGTGAACACACATGTACACACACACGTGCATGCACAAGCATGCATGAGCTTACACACACACACAAACATATGCATGCATATACACAGACACAGAAAGAGAGAGAGAAGGAAGAAAAAATAAATATGGGCTAGTAAGGGGTTGGGAGGACTCTTCTGAAAGAAGTTGTGTGCTCTTAAAAATCCCAGCTGACTTTTCGGTAGACTCTGCCTGCGGTCACTGAAAGGAGCTTGTTTTATCTCTTCTGTATCCTGATTCTTTTCCAGATTTCCTTTAAAATGATTTTAATGTCAATGCTAAATCTTTCTTAGAACCAGTTCAATTACTCTTGACTAGATAGATCCTTCAATTAGAGTAAGCTGATATTTTAGTATTGATCAGACCTTTTCCTTAAAGTTAATATTTTGATATGAAAGAAAGAGATGGAGAGCCGAGAAAGAGAGAGGAGATGAGAGGAGAACATACTCTCTGACATGTTTAATGCCATTCATTTAGAATAAAACCTAGTGTGGTTTCTTAATGTAATTTTATTCTGTATTGAGATATTCTTTATGTGGATAGATTCATTTCCATTTGACTGTTTTTGTTTCAATAATCAGAAGAAATATGGCTTATTTTTAATGAACTATCATTTGATGTATAAATGTTAAGTTGAATCTTCAATGTGGGTGTTTATTTTATATTGACACCATTTAAGAAATGCGAATTCATGAGATTATGTGACTTTTTAAAATTTTAATAACAAATGAATTTACATATTTGTGTGTGTTGCATATGCTTCTGTGTATGGGAGCACACATTCCCTTGTACATTCAGAAAACAGAGAAGGACATTTACTGTCCTCAGAGAGTCTGAGTCTCTCACAGAGGTTGGAATGAGGCTGATGGTGAAGAAGTCCCTGTAATACCTATCTCTACTGTCCACCAGCACTGGAGTTATGAGCAGGGAATTTATTCCCTGATTTTTAGATGGGTGCTGGGGAGCTTAACTCAAGTCCTCATGCTTTTGAGGCAAGTTCTCTTAGCCACCAAGCCCTGGCTCAAGTCCATGAGTTGGCATAGTCTCAAGTTCCTGGAGCCAGACTCACAATTTAAAGGGTGTATTGGTCTCAAGCCTTGGACCAATAGAGTTGGGTTTTACTGAGCCTGTGGCCCGGAGGAAACTTTTCCAGTTCTGATCTAAAAAAGCATAAAATTAGTTGTCCCCTTTTAAGATCTCACAGGGTGACTATATTGTGATTTTTCCACCTTGTGTAATTTTGCTCTTGATCAATATTCATTTACCACTCACAAGGTATTTTATACCTATGTATAATTTGATAATGTTTATAATTATAATTATGTGGTTATAATTATTATAATTATATATTGAATTGTGTGAATGAATTAAGACTTAGTTAAAATAAATTGTTACATTAGGTAGAGATGGAATCAATACCTGAAAGCTTTATTAATTTTTTGAGGTAGTCTTTCATATAGCCAATATGGTTTTTTGAGCCCGTATGGCCTCAACTCACCTATGAAGCCAGAAATAACTGAACTCCTGATTCTCCCGCTTCTACCTCCTGAGTACTGGGATGACAGGTCTGTGCCACCACACTTGGTTTACACAGTCCTGGGCATGTAACCCAGGGCTTCAGGCAGACAAGGCAGTCCTTAAAACAAACTCCCACAGTGCACCAGAAATGACTTGAATATCCCCCAGATCTGGTGCCCCAAATTCACAGAAAATGACTTCTACAAATCTCATATAATAATCACAGTTTAAAAACAGTTTGAAGAAAAAATTGAGTGCATGCCTCTCACAATAATATTTATTGATTGTTGAACATCGGGTGTGTCTATTTTTTTGCCTGTCCAAGTTAAATCCTGGTTTTTGTGCCTGTAGTTTAATCTAGTTTCTTGCTGTTCTGGCATCTGTGGAGACTAGCTGCTTGCCTCTCTTGTCTATTTCTCCTATTGTGTTTTCAGGGGTGATTATATTTATGAACTGGTTTCCTGCCTTTTTAATTCTGAAATTTTTTTTTCCTAGCGGAAATACATTTTCTCTTGTACCCTACCATCTGAACTCTTCATTTTAGATGGGAACAGTGTTTAAGCAGATGACTTATAAAACAGTTGAACACAGCATTTGAAGAAAATAATTAACAATGCAAGTGATCAGAGATTTGCTATTTAGATAGGCTAATTAAAAAACAAATTTAAATGATGGTTATTAAATAACATTGCAAATGTGGGCAGAACATTTTCACGATGCTTTAGAACTATTCCTTTTGGGACTTTAAAATGTCTGGTTTGAAGAAAAAAGACAACAATAATGGTCATTTCCAGAAAAATATATAGGCCTATTCAGTGATAGGTAATTTGGGAATTGTAGAAGACCTGGATTAAGGCTTAGTCCCAGCTTATTCTAAATTGTCGTGATGATTGTCCATTCATTCCACACAATATAAGGCTAATGATCTTTCACTTTTTGTCTATTTTGAGGTCATTTTTGGGCATCCTTTGAAATGCTCAGGTAATACATCAAAAGTACATCCTTTCAAACGATTTGCACTGTTTAGATAGCGACAGTTGGCTTGAGAGCACACTCTGCCAACACAATATTTTATTTAGACTCTCTGAAACAGCGAGGCCACGGTGATCCTGGAGCTTCAGATGTACAATTCATTTGCATCGTAAGCTTTCTGTTTTTTTCCAAGACGTGTTGGCATGTACAACCCCGGGAAACTGATCTAGTATTTCCAGAGGATCAGGTGTTCTTTCCCATCTCAGTTTCTGAATAGTTCTGACCACCTAGTATGAAAATGGAGAAGGGGCAAACAACTTAATCTGATACCCACGGCGTGCTCTGATTGAGTTATTTCCAGGTGGATGTGACAGATGTTCCTCCAGTCGCTCCAGGCATCCACTGCTAATTGAGCTATAATGGGACTGACTGCAGGGAAGGACAAATTATAAGTCAGGGCACAGTCTGAACCCTGGGTTCTTATGACCTTCTAAAAGACGTTGGTCAGGCGACAACGCCTGCTCATTTTCCTGCATGCGGGAAGAGATGTGTGATGGTGTTAGCCACAGAACATCGAGTAGCTAATGTCCTCAGAAATTAGCAGCGTCTTCCTGTTGACACTTGTTATCAATCAACTTGTTTCTTCAACTGTGATGTGTTAACAGGTTACAAATAGAGAGTAGTAAGTCCCAGCCATGAATCATGTCTTTAGAGAAGTCACTAAATCTTGATGGACCACATTTTCATCATTGTCAAAAGGAACAGACATTACCTTTCTTAATGTATGAGAAATGAGACTTTTGTGTGCCTGTGAATACTAGACACAGAATAAAAGTGTTAGATAATGCCTGCTTGAAGCATCACTTGAGATTCTGTATTTGGAACTGTAGTTCAATAGGAGAGTACTTTGCCTGGTCCTTCTGAGACCTTAGGTTTGATTCCTGGCACCATCAAAAACAGAAAAATAACAATAAGATATATAATAAGTGAACAAATCTGATTCAAAGAAGATCCAAAACAAGTCACTTCAGCTGAAGCATGAATAGATAGCATGACAACAAGCAGATAAAGGGGATGTAGCTCAATGATAGAACCTTTGCTTGCCATGATTGAGACCTGGGCTCAATATTCAGCACTATAACAAAAAAAGGCAGAAGAAAGAAAGAGAGGAAGAAAGGAGATAAAGAAATCAAAGGAAAGATGGAATGAAGGAAGAAACGAGAAAACTTACAAAGTTTCTAGCCGTGGGTTCAGAGTGAGTAAGTGACAGTCACAAAAAAAGATGAGGGATGATGTCATCCATTGGATAGCAAGTGTAGCTATCAAAGAATGGTTGGCTCCTCATTTTGGTGGAATCCAAAATATGCTCTATACACATATCTGCAGCCATGGGTGTTTCTGTGTTCATTTGAAACAGTGCAATTTCTGAGTTATGAAGGACAACATGATAGATTAATCATCCCAGAATTTGGTATTAGAAGAGTTGGTTTGTCCAGTCCAGTTGGACACTTAGGGGTGCAGTGGATAAAAGCATGAATGATTTAGCTGATGAATCTGGAGTGGGAGCTTGTGAGGCTTGCAAGGTGGATGAGGGAGAATGCAAAAGAACAGAGCTGTGAGTAGATGGAGCACAATTTATTGATGCTTGTATTACCTAGGTAACCCAAATCCAATTCAGTGACTTGATCTGACTGGCTCCCTTCATGCTAGGGAATTCCTCTGAACACTGTCTCATGGATACAATTATGCATCTGCCTTCTGTAGTTGCAGTTTGATTTCTGTTTGTATGATAGAATGACAGAAAGAAACTTTAGGGAGGAAAGAATTTATTTATTTCATCTTACATTTCCAGGTCACAGACCATGCTTGAGGGATGCCAAAACAAGAACTCAAAGTGGCAAAACCTGAAGGCAGGACTGCTTGCTCTTGTCTACAGAATTACCTCCAACCTGGGAACTCACTTAGAACTAAGAATTACAACAGCAATCATGGAGGATTCTTCTTGCTTACTGGCATAACTCTCTTTCTCCCCTGCCTTTTTCTCTAGATAGATGTCATCTGTACACCCCAGGCCTAGATGCCTAGGGGTGGTTTCATCCACAGTGGACTAGATTCTCCTTACATCTATAATCAATCAAGGCAACCCCTCCCAGACATGGTGACAGGCCAATCTCTCAGTTGAATCCCTCAGAAGATTCTAGGCTGGCTCAAGCTGACAGATGAAGCTAAATAGCACACCAACCCCCAATAAGCATTTCAGTCTTAATATTCCGAACTGAACTCCAGTAGCCCCGCTACCCACATCACTGTGTTCAACCTTTGGGCCACATGCAACCCAAATATCTATGAATGCCATGCAATACTAAATCATAACCTTGCTTAGAAATTGGTGATTTTCTTTTGATACTGTGACTCTGAACTTCTCAAGTGGTGAACTCTATAGATAATATTGTGCTGCAATGTCACAAGATCAGTCTGTCCATTAGAGATCCCTGTCTGTTATTAGCAATTCCATTTGATAAATTGTTCATCTCCAAAATGGAGTCAGCCTTGATTCTTATATTTTACTCATATTTAGGCCATCAACAAAGCACTTTCCACTGCTTTCAGTACATTTCCAGAATTTGAAAGACCCTTTCTTCATTCTAATTTTTATAACACCTCCCCCATACACTATTATATTACACAGTGTGATGAAAATAATTTTGCACAATGCCCTCTTACTATTAAAAGTATTCAGTAGCTCCTCCACATAGTATGTTCTAAAGCCACATAAGTGTTTATCTGCTCTGAAATTCTCCTGCGATGTTTCCCTCTATATTTTCTTAGGACATTGGGACTTATTTCTTCTACCTAGAATACTTTTCACCTGATGGCTGCACAGCCCACCTCTATCTGTTGAGAGCCCCGTTGTGGACTACTCTACTCTTAGACTGGAGAATAATAATTTTACAGCAGGCATTCACTAAAATTTTGAGAGAATTAATTTGCCTTTTATCAGGTTCTTATGGTATGGTTAGTTACTTCCCTTTTTGCTGTCATGATAGAACAATGTGACCAAACACAACTTTGTGAGGTAAAGGGTTTTTCAGCTTGCTTACATGGTGTGCAGTTCATCATTGAGGGAAGTCAGGACAGGAACTCAAGCAGAAACTTGAAGCACAAGCCATGAAGAAATGCTGCATGCTAGTCTCTACTCAGCTTCCATTCTTAGACAGTTCAGAATTACTTCTACAGGGAATGGTGCCACCCACCATGGGCATTGCCCTCCTACATCAATTAGCAATTAAGGCAACCTCCAACAGACATGTTTACAGCCCAACCTTATCTAGACAATGACTTAACTGAAATTTTCCTCTCAGATGACTCTAGGCTGTGTCAAGTTAACAGTTTAGGTCAACCATGAGAGGATAAAATAAATGTTCTAGAGAAATGAGATGAGGCTGTTTTGTCACATGTAGGGAGTATGAGTAGGCATCAAGGTATTTTTAATGAGTCAAAACATTTTATTTTAGAATCTCATTATTTTGTAGTTTATTTTGTATAGAAGTTGCTTCCACTTCGTCACATGTAGGGAGTATGAGTAGGCATCAAGGTATTTTTAATGAGTCAAAACATTTTATTTTAGAATCTCATTATTTTGTAGTTTATTTTGTATAGAAGTTGCTTCCACTTCTACTTAACCTGACTCCCCTTTGAGCTGTTCATTAGATACTCATTTAGACATCTACTATCTATGTCAGACCCAAGGTTGAGTGCTTTAGTGATTTGATCTCATTTGGAACCATCTTTTTGGTACTATGCACTCATTATGCAGGAGAGGACACGGCGTATGAGAAGGGTGAAGGAAGTTTCCCAGAGCCAGGGCAAGCCAGGGTGAGCCAGGGCGAAGCCGGGCAGAAGAGAGTCTTAGATTTCATTCTCTTAATTTCCAATCTGTTGTGCTTTACTCGTGAGTCTTCAGTCTATGAGAATAAAGAGTGTACACAGTGGCAGTCACTCTTCCTGACTCCACCTTCTTCTCGTCTTCTGTTTCCTGAGGAGATGTAGAGATATAGAGCAAGTGCTAGCCATATACTGCTGGGTAACAAGTCACTCCAACATTTTACAGCTTAAAAGAGCAGCAAACATTTGTCCCATGTCTCTGTAGGTCAGATATCTGGGAGCAGCTGAGCTGGATCATTGAGTATAGCACCTGTCCCTAGATTTTAGTCCAGACATCACCTAGGGCTGGGCCTAAGAAGTTACATTTTGACAATTTTAAAAATAATTTTGAGATTTTTAAATTTTGGTTTATGTGTGTGAATGTTTTGCCTGCATGTACATATATTCACTACATGTATGCCTGGGGCCTATGGAAGTTGGAAGAGGGCAGTGGGTCCCTTGGGATTGGAGGTACTCGTGGTTGTGAGCCACCATATGAGTCCTGGGAAATGAACCCTGGTCCTCTGCAAGAGCATCGAGTATTCTTGACTTTTGATACACTTCTCTAGCCCCTACTTTTGATAATTTTATATTCAGTGTGGGAAGGAGTTACGATATACTGTGTTTTAGGTGTTAAAAATCGTCAAAGCCTGCCTTCAAGACTGGCTACTGCCATCTGGTCTTTTGTCACCCATAACTCCCTGCTTCCCATATGTAAAATATACAGTTTTCCATTACACACCTCTATTCTTGCTTATGAATGTGGCAGAATCCTATTCCATAAATCAACTCAAGGTATTACTAATATTCCAGTATGCATATAGCCCTCTACTTCCTATCAGGTCAGTTTTCTTAACTTCAGACATTGAATATATTCCAAGAATAAAATCTTTCTATGCCAAGGACTGGCTAGAAATACTAAAAAATAATACAGAATTTTCATTCATTAACCTTACAGTGTAACATATGGGAGAGAGATGATTCCAGCATGCTATTTGGGATCCTAAATATTTTGGGGGAGTGAATAACTATTAAAATGAGATTGTAAATGACCCTGTAGGTGAGGGCAAACTTATACTGGCACTTGAAAGTCACAGAGATGTGCATAAGGCAATCAAGTAGAAGGGAGCATTATACAAGAGCACAAGAGTAGTTTCAGCATCAAAACTTTCCTTTTCTGTGTTAATATGGACAGACTGTAGGCTCTCCCTGTACCACATTGTCTTACTTGGAGAACCTGCCCAGTTTCTACTTTGTGGACTTACCTATCAGCACAGTGGACCAGATTTTTCAATCCATTGTTTATTTGGTAAAATCAGAATCATAAACCCATTGGTTCTGTTCATATGGCTTCCATCAATGTCTAAGACTCCGGTCTTGGTACACTAGTTCATTCCATTTGCTTGCTTGATATTATATATTTTTTCCTTTGCTCAAGTCTTGGCTGAAACCTCCCTGAATTTCAGATAGTCTTGGTTAGCTCTAGCTCTTTACTTGACATGGCCTAGATTAATTTGAGAAAAGAGCATCAATTGAAGAATTGCCTGGATCACACTGGCCTTTGGGAATGTCTGTGGGAGATTGCCTTGATTGTTAATTGATGTGCAAGAGCTCAGCCCAATGGGAGTGGCACCATTTGCTAAGCATGTGGTCCTGAACTGGATACAAATCTAGCTGAGCATAATCTCGTCTATGAGGCAGCAATCACAATTCCACTGCCCAGCTTCGTTGGCCACGTAGTCAGTTCCCTGGTCAGTGGTAATGATGTATGGAATAGCAGGGTGTCACTTTTCAAGTTCTTGCCTGGTGTCTGTGCCTTGACCTCTCTCATTGGTGGCCCGTGATCTGCAAATGTAAGTCAAATAAACCCCATCTTCCCTACATTGCTCTTGGTTAGTGTTTAACACACCAACAGGATGAAACAGGCACACGAGTATTTCTTTGTGGTCATTACAGGAAGGAGACGTTAGCACATGCACAGGTTATTTTGTTAATGAAATCTTCACTTATTATATGCCCACTCATTGGCAGGGGCTTAATGAGCATCATCAGAGAAGTCATGCATCTTCCCTCCTGTTTGCATCCAAGCCCAGCTCTCTGCTTTGCTTCTGTATTCTGTAAATTGTTAAATATTTTGTGATGTTAATGTTTGCTGTGGAACACAGTGTTAAACGGGAAGACAGGACCATGGGATTTATTCCTTGTGTTGCTCATGAATAATAACACATGATTAATTCTATATTAGGTCTTGACAGTATCAGAAGGCTCAGGCAACTGCAGTAGGGATTATCATCGTGATAGGCTTTGTCATCTGCTCGTTGGATACAGTCAATTGAAGCAAAGAACATTAGGAAAAGCTAGCACAACAGGCTTTGGTTGGTCTAGGGAACTAGAAGAGGGTCTCATGTTTAGCAGAACCCTTTGGATTGAGGAAGCAAAGTGGAGAGGGCTAGGCTACTATCTCTGTTTGGCTTTAAGTCTTTCTTTATGGAACCCATAGTAATTGAAAGGAAAAGAAAGCAAACTGAAAATACCTTCTAGAAAGTGGCACATCTTTTACATTCGTTTAAATTTTTTATTATAAAAGACAGTAAAGTATCCCACAATAAGCCTTGCTTATTTACCAGAGACTATGAAACCCCAGGGTCTGCTTTCTGGCTCGCTCCAGGCATTTCTATTAAAAGTTGACTGTAACTCCCTGTCTAGATGAGCTTTGTGGAGGACAAGACAGGAAAAAAAGCACGGCCCCTCTTTGCTACTTGGGGATGAATGGCTACTAAGGGAAACACACTATTTTTAAAGTCATCATTAAGGTTTCTTTTCGGCAAGATTATTTTCCTTCCCGGAGAAAACATGGTTTCACTGACAAATTGCCAGAATCTGCAGTCAGGGAAATGGCCTTGCTCTGATGGCTTCTTCAAGCAGATACTTTCCTAAGACCCCGATGCATGCTCAAATCGTGCTGCACTGGATGTGGGGCACACTGCATTGCCTCTGCTTCTGTAATTCATTTCTCATTCGTCTAATTATTTATTAATCAAATCTGCTTTTAGAGAGTTTCCCACATGTATACAAGATGGGGGTTGCTGTAATCCCCTGCCTCTCTACCACCTCTTATAAACTCCCTCCCACACAAATTTCTCTCCCATATTCATGTCTGAATTGTTTTGAAACCCACTGAGATGGACCATGGCCATTTGTGAGACTGTGGGAACCTGCTGGCCTCAACAGAAGGTATCCAACTAAAGGCAGTGATTCACACTCTCCTAGAGTCAAGTGACAGTCGGCAGTTCAGTGGCAAAGGGTCCTGTGAGCCTCCTGTGCCCTCCTTGATTCATTGTTGATAAGTCCAGTTTCTTGACGGTCAAGTGAGATAACTACAGTATTGAGTTAATAATTGCTATGGTTATATAGAATCTAAAAATGGCAGTCTATAGCCCTTTGTTTTCTCAGGCTCCTACACACTTCCTAAGTGTTCTTCTATAATGTCTCCTGAGCTCTACAGGGAGTGATAGAGATGACTTGCTCAGGGACTGACCCATATCCATTGCTTATTCTCTGCATCCTGGGATAGCTGTGAGTCTCGGCATTTACCACTAGTGGCTCTAAGAAGTGGCTTGGGGAATGAAGGCCTGGAGCTGCTTTTGTTGATGCGTATGAGCATAAGTATTTAGAAGGCAGTTTGTGACTATGCTACGTTAATTAGCCATTAGTAATAAGCTCCCCAGATGGGCCTACTACTTCCCAGACCTAGATTATTACCCAGGCTCACAGTTCTAGGTATGGGGCTTCCCCTGTCTTCTGGAGCAGGCTTCAAATCCAATCAGGGGTCAGTCAATAGCCCCTCAACAGTCAGGCCACCATTGCACAGGTGGGCATAACTTGCCATTCATTTAGTTTCCTTTTACTCCTTTTATTCTGATTACTCTAAATAAGTAATCTCTCTGAGTGTTTATGTGCATCTGTGTGTGTCAATAAACATCTGTATGTATGTTTGCATACAGAAATCAGGAAACAGCCTCAGGTGCCTTCCTCTGTTGTCTGTGGCAGGGTGTCTCATTGGACTGGAACTTCACCAAGCTAGACTAGGCTGGCTAGCTAAGGAACTTCGAGAGACCCACAATCCCTCTGTCTCTGTCTTTCATCTCATCATCACTGGGGTGAGAAACAAGCACCGCTGTGCCTTGCTGCTTTTCACCGGCTCTAGAGGTTTGAACTCAGATCCTGGTACTTGCGTGGCGTGAGTTTTACTAACTGATCTGTCACCCTAGCTCTCTTATATATGAGTTCAAAAATAGCAATATCTCAAATACTCATCCTATTTTTCTGTATGATCCCTCCAATAATCGTATGTATAGATCTTCTTAATTTCTTAGTCAAATACAATGCAATATTGAGGCTTAATTTCAATCCATCCTATACACATTTTAAGATATCTTTTATTCTCTTTGTAATGGAAGAGTATGGCTACCCATACTTCATTGAGATGATAATAATGAAGTTAATCATTTACCTATAATAGGCTTCTAGGTTACTGCCTCTATAATTAACATTACTATGTTTCTAATTAACATTTATAATTAACCCTGATATGAACACTGGTGTGGACAGTTTTTTTAATACTTAGGATTATTTCTGGCATAATTGCTACTCCAGTGGCCAACACCCTTTCACTGAGGGGCTCTCAGCTTTCACTGCTTGATACTTCAGCAGCCTCTTCACCCACTGGGGACAGGCCTGGGGAAAGGTGACTTAGTTGAAAGCTAGACGCATTGATTAATGGGAAATGGTTAAAGGTGGATGGGTAGGTAGAGCCTAGAAAAGGCAAATTTGGGAGTTTTGTCACGATGACTACAAGTTATAATTTTGCTTTAACTCTAGAGGAGGAGATACAACCAAGTGATTTGGATTACAAGAACCAGAGGAGAAATAGAGATGAGCATGCTAAGGTATTTAGGCTACCTAAAAGAGGAAGCAGCTGTGTTGTGAAACGCTGAGGGTTCTCTGTCATTGGAAATGTCTCGTGGCTACGAAGGAGACCAGAGAAGCTTGGGATATGGAGCTGCCTCTCAATAGTCTTTCAATTTCTTGGTCCTTACTTGCCCTGGTTAGAGCTTTCAATATCTCTCATAGCTCCACACTGAACATCCGCCTTCGTCTCTTAATTGTGCTGGGAGTTAGAAGATGCCAGGAGACTTGCTCTAGGGAAGAGAGGTAGGATTGCAACCTTGGCACATATGGGAAATTGTTGAGAAAAGAATTGACTATCGGGAATGTGGCATTACCGCAAGCTCACCTCTCTTAAAGATGGTTCTCTCTCACAAGACTGCTCCTTCTCTGTGACAGTTGTTCTACAGCAATTTTAAAAATTACATGTATGTGTGTGGACAGACATCCATCCATGATGCAAGTATGGAGGTAGAGAACACTGGGTAGGAGCTGGCTCTCTCTTGCCACCATGTGAAGACTCCTAGGGATGGAATCGGGTTGTGTTTCTTAGTGGGAAGCAGCTTTACCCACTGAACTATCTTGTTGGACCCCACTTTATTTTTTTTAATATCATGTTACATGTTAGTTAGAGCATGTCAGCCTGTTCCTCAGCACTGACGTCTTTGTCTTCTATGCATTCCAAAAGAAATTAGGAATCAAATTAATACAGGTCAGCAATGTCTACAGCTGCCCAAACATGAGGCAAGGCAAAATATAATCTTTCCTACCCTCTCTCCAGGCTTCTTATGAGTTTTAGAAAACTATGAGATGAAGGCCAGAAGATATGTAAATGTAGGTGTGAGCCACTTTAGTGGGTCCTTTACTTAAGTGAAGGACACTCAGACAAGTTGGTTCTAGAATGCCGTTCCATTGTCTCAGTCTTTTCTCTATTACAGTGCGAGTGTGTGTGTGTGTGTGTGTGTGTGTGTGTGTGTGTGTGTGTGTGTGTGTGGTGTAGTGTATGGGTATGTGAACATGGAGGAAGCCAGAAGAGGGTGTCAGATCTCCTGGGCCAGAGTTACAGGTTGTTGTGGGGCACTTGGTGTAGGTGCAAGGAACCAAACGTGGGTCCACTGACAGAGCGTCAAGTGCTCTTAAATCCTGGGCTAGCTGCCTAGCACCAAGATCCTGCACTTTGGAGAGAGAAGAGCCTCTGGGGTTTGACGGGATGATGGCTGTAAGATCCCTTCCCATCCCAGGCCTGGCAGAGCTCTCTGTGATGTGTGGGACTGCAGTATTTGTGTCTTCTCTCTACTGTAGAGGCCAGCTTCAAGTTGACCTCCTGCATACTTGTTAAGCACACTAATTATGCAAATGAGAAAAGGTGATAAACTAATAGCACTAGGGAGGGACCCAAGTGTTCTCTTTAAAACCTCTTTCTCTAGTGTGAACTTCAGCCTGGAATCTCAGTTCCCCTCCCACCTTGACTGAGCCAACTCAGAACCCCCACACCGTGACCAATGACAAGCATTTTTAAAGCAGCTGCAGGATCAAAGCGCAGCTGTGACCACACAAAAAAAGTGACATTTGGCCCACAGGGTGACATATTGTGTTGGTTTTTGTCTCATAAATATATAATCCCATGAAAGTGTAATTTGATCTGCTTGGATGGTGAGCTGTGTATCTGGTTTCCCTAAAGGATTCGCGACACCTGTGGACCTGGTGTGACTGCCACTTGTCTAGCGGGGCAGCCACCGTGGGAAAAGTAGGCTTCTTTTACAGTCGTCTGTGGGAGGGCCTGGTTTGTTCTAGTCCGCTGCCCAGGCTTTATGACCTCACCTTGTATTTGTGCTGATGCATTTAGAGGCTGTCATTTTTTATTTTAATGCATATAACACATCTCTGAGATACCTCTTTTGCCTCTTGATGACTTCTTTGTTCTAACAGACATCTCTCTCTCTGACCTTCAGATTTCCGAGTGGTATTTCTCACCCCTCAACTGACAGAGGTCATGTCTGTGTTGATGTTAATGTCTAGTCCTCTGCTCCAGTAAAAATTTCAGTTCTGTGGGAAGTTATATTTTGAACTTTCATCGAAAAAGGATTCTATTAAAATGGTATTTTAAAGGGCCCATAGGTCCTTTGAAGCTTCTGAATGCCACTCCTGTCTGAAAATAAAAACGGGGTACTATTTGTAGAAATTACAAGGTATGTGACATTCCAGATGATGAGCCCAGCAAATGAAACTCATTTAGTTCCCTGTAAGAGCTTTCCTTAATCACGAATTACAGTTTTCTTATCAAAGCATCCGTGTGTCACCCCCTGTCCTGTATCAAAGCATCAGCGCACTGGTCCTCTGTGTATCATGTCAGGTTAGAAAGCTGTCCTTGGTGTTTTCTACAGTCATGGGGATCAAACCCAGGGCCTTTTGCATGCCAGATAAGCACCCAAGCTCTGAGCTCTAGACCACCTGTTAGCATTAGCATTCTGAGACAAGGTCTCGGCATGTGCCCGAGACGGGCCTTAAACCTGTAGCTTCTTCAGGGCTGAGATTTCAGGGATGTGCCGCTGTGCCTGAATAAAGGGTCCTCTTTGACTCTTTAGGTATCCTCCAAAAATGTGTCTATCAATGCTCACTTAGATTTGTAATTAGTGACAGCCTGCAAAATGTTTATTATACAAATTGTAGTACTTTTGGGGGGTGAATAAAGAAGTTAGGCATATGACAAAATAGAATTATGCAATACTAGAGATCTACAATTGAGAATTCATTTTCCATAAGTGTTTGAGGCTTTGCTTTTCTTAGACTAAATCTTTTTCTACATTATTAGGTAATTTTTGAATATTTACATATTCATTTACTTATTTTTTATTTTCGTGATATTGATTTTCAAGACAGGGTTTCACTGTATAGCCCTGGCTATCCTGGAACTCAAGTTGTAGACCAGGTTGTCTTTGAACTCTCAAAGATCCCCTTGTCTCTGCCTTCCGAGTACTGGTATTAAAGGCATGCGCCACCACCTCCTGGCTTGTAGTAAAAGATTTATTTTTATTATTTTTTATTTATGTTTATTTTTGTGTGAGAGAATGGCCGCAGAGTCTACAGAGGTCAAAAGAGGGCATCAGATCCTTTGGAACTCCAGGGTTAGGTTGTTGGGGATTGTGTTGGGAACCAAACCAGGTGCTCTTGAAGAGCAGCAAATCCTCTTAGCTGCTATGCTAATCTCTCTCCAGCCATTCTTCTATTATGTGTATATTATATATGTGTATATGCATCTATTATTACACACATGTGTATGTTTATGTGTTATTTGATAATAATATTTTATTTTATAGTATTATTTTATATAATCACAAGTCATTCTTTAGAACAGAATGTGCTTGGTTCTACTGATTTCTTCATTTGTTTTTTCACATATTGAATATTTACCACATACTCACTGAGACTAGATGCTGGGTCTAATCCAGGCATGTAAAATGGAGAACATGTTTAGCTTTTACATTGTGTCATAAATTCTTGTTTGGACACTTCGGAGGTCACAGGAATGTTGGTAGGGCTTTCAGAAATGTATGTTTTTAACAGGGTAAAACCTCAAATAAGCCAGCTAGCCCATGTAAGTAGCAAGGTAGCAGACATGCCCTCCTCTGGCTGTGTCTAAGGGACCCTGCACTTTTAGTTGGCTCCTTAGTGGTAAGGGTTGGATCCTTTGGCTTCTTGGAAGGGCTTGGATCTATGAACAGTTCAGAACTCTGTCTTGTGTGTTTTTCAAGACCAGCATGTTAAGAAATGTATTTTCACCCTACAGTTATCCAATGAGCCCACGGTTTCTGCCTTTATAATGGAGACTGACAGGCTTAGACATCTTTCGCAGAGTGGAATAGTTTTAAAGACTACCATAAATAGTTTTAATGAACTGTGGGTAACAGTAAAAATCATTTCACAAAAGAGATCCATCCTATTGCTGTTTAATTAAAATCTCTCTGCTGGTGGAAGTTCTCTCTCTAGTGTTTTCTTTAATACGTTTACGATGCATCTGTCTAGGCTCCTTCACTAGAGATATCTTTCATTTTAATCCACTTATCGAAGTTTGTAATTAAACTTCCACATGTAAAATTTCCAATGGCAAATTGCCAGGTTATCCAGTGAACTTTTGTCTTTCTCAAAAAGAAAAGAGAGAAAACACTTTTTAAAAAAAATTGGTTTTGGTAGCTTAGACAGTTTATCATTTAAAAAGTATTCGTTTGCACTATTTGTGGGAATATAAATCAAGACAGTCATTATGCAAACAGACACCTCAGACAACCAAAACCAGAAATAACGTAAGTGGAGCCAGTCTATTCTTTGGGTACATACATGGGAAGTAGAAAGAGCATGCCAAAGAGATGCCTGCATTCCCATTTTTACTGCCTTGCCTCCACAACATCCACAATAGCTCACATATGGAATCACCTGAGGTGTATCAATGGGCAGATAAAAAAGGAGATGTGGTGTATTCATACCATGTCAGAGCAATGGTAGTTGAAATGTACTGTGTGACAATTATCTTGAGGCTGGTTGGGTTTGTTAAAAAATGGCATTAAGTCACAAAAAAGAATGAAATCTTGTTGTTTGCTAAAATATGGATGGAACTGAAAAGTATTGGATCGTGTTGAAATTAACCAGATGGAGAAAAATAAAGCATTCTCTCAGCCACAGAGATGATCTAATAAATTTGATTTCATAAAAACAGACCATGGAAAGTGGTCTTTGCATGGACAGACAGACACAGGGAGGGGGCACACAGAGATGTGGGATAATGGGTATCAAGATACAGTTTGACAAGAGGAGTAATTTTTGGAGATACAAACCCCAGTTGGGTGACTGTAATTCACAGTAATTTATTGTGTCTGTTAGAACAACTAGACAGGAAGAGTTGGAGGTTTAGTAGCACTGAGAAATGATAAATGGTTAAGGAGATAAAAATGCAGATTGTGCTGCTTTGATAACTGTGTTTTATATGCACGTATAGAACTATCATATTATAGCCATAGATATTTAATATTCAAAAATATCTGCGTATTTTCACAGACATATAGCAGTGAGGCAAGGTAAGAAAGAGTGCCTTCTATTTAGTATCAGTGATTTCTGCCTCTGCCTTTGAAATGGGAAGTGGGTAGTATTGATTAGATATACATATGAGTGATCTTAAGGTAGGAAGATGATAAATGTACTTCATAATAACTGCATTCAGGTGCATGTATTTGTTATGAATATCCACATACCATGTTGGTAAGACTTAACGAGTGTAGTTTCTCTAATATTCCTAGGGGATACAATCTCAAAGTAAACTCCCTGTTCCACCAGCTCCTACAAATCATTCTGCCCCCTCTTCTGCATTGCTCCCTGAGCCTTCAGTGCAGGGGTTGTGTTGTATGTATATCAGTTTGGGCTTGGTTCTATAACTCTTTACTCTGGTAAGTTGTGGTTTTCTGTAATACTCACTATTTGTTGCAAGTAATATTAAGTAAATTAATTAAATAATATTTGTTGATTAGGTGTGAGAACTAATGTTGTGGAATATTATTTATAGTTGTGCTAAATTTGTTTTTTGATGTGAAATATTTTTTAATGGTACAAAGTTGTGTTACAGTCTTTTATGTTGCATTTGTTAACTCTGTAAAACTGTGTTGTTTTGCTTTTGCAAAACACCTGACTGGTCTAATAAAGAGCTGAATGGCCAATAGCAAGGCAAAAGAAATAATATGTAGGGCTGGAAGACAGAGAGAATAAATAGAAGGAGAAAAAGAAGGATTGGGAAGCAAGAGAAGAAGGAGAGGCAGACACCCAGCTACACAACTAACAATGGAGGAAGAAGTAAAGAAAGGTATATAGAATAGAGAAAGATAAAAAACCAGAGGCAAAAGATAGATGGGATAATTTAAGAAAAGCTGGTAGAAACAAGCCAACCGGAGGCCAGGTATTCATAAGTAATGATAAGCCCCCGTGTATTTATTTGGGAGCTGAGTGACAGGTCCCCACAAAGAGCTAAAGATAAAAAACAACCAACAACAAATTTCACTTATCAATGGGAATAAAGATAAGTATTTAAAATGTAATTAGGAATTGTGCTGATTTAGTAAAGTGACACTGTAGGTGCTCCTCAAAGACCCAAGACATCACTAACCCCAAGTAGTTAACTAGATTTCCAATATTAGGCATGGCTTCCCTGTTGCTGAGTGAGCTTTAAGTCCAATTAGAGAGCCGTTGGTTATCACTAAGGTATGTATGCTACTCCTGCACCCTTAGGGTTATGGTGACTGTTGTGGTTTATAGGAGTCATAGCTTAGTGGGACTATAGATTGTTTCTCTTGCTTTGAGGCTTCCATGGCACCTTCTGGTACCATGCAGGTCATCCTCAGAGATGAGATTTTCAGGTCAGATCCGGCACTGGTCTTCTACATTTTGCATCCTTACTGAATGGGACTTGCTTTCCACCCTTGAGGAAAACCAATGGGAACAGCAATAGCCTATAGGTTTTAGAAGATGCTTACACAGTCCTGACTAGCAACTAGAATGAAGGCTTCTCAAGCTTGACTGGGGGGTGCTAATCTATGGGTCCTGGGAAGAAGACATTGCCAGTCAAGCTGGGGAAATTTTGTTTAAACTACACACACACACACACATAGGGAGAGAGAGAGAGAGAGAGAGAGAGAGAGAGAGAGAGAGAGAGAGAGAGAGAGAGAGAGAGAGAGAGAGGTGCTTTATGGGTATTTTAGGTAGGTAGATAGTTAGTGGTATGATTCCTTATGAATTTTGACATCCTTATTGTCATTTTATCCTCCTTCTTTCTTCTTCTGTATTTAATTCCCTTCACTTTCACTATTAAGGCTCCTCTTTGAACGGGTTCATGACCTGACCTGAGAAAGAATGCCAACAATAGACACGCTAATGTTGAAAGTGGAAATCTCAGGATTTCCTCAAACCTAGATAAACAATTACAGGGAACTAAAGAACGCTGAGAGCAGGAGAAATAGTCTTTCTTAGGGAAGAACACACCAATTGGTTATCCAGTGCCAAATGCCAGCCCTAAAGACAAAAATCACGCATGTACCCCAGGTAACATTAAGCAGACTGAGCATTTGTATTTATGTGTTTAGGAAAGTGTTTGTTTGTGTGTGTGTGTGTGCATAACAAACAACAATTAAAGAAAAAGAAGCCATGAGTTTGAAAGCGAGAGGGGGAAACATAGGTAGGGTTCAAGGGAAGAAAGTTAAGGGCAGATATGATGAATTATAATCTCAAAAACTATAATAAAAATTTATATATCACATATAATGTATATATGTATGCCTATAAACATGTGTAAATGTGTACAAAGCCCAAGAAAGTATAAAGAAGACCAAAAGAGAGTCAAAAGAGGTGTTGGAGTGTTTTCCAAAAGGATATGTGTTGTGTGAGAATAGAAAGGGAACTGGGAGGGTAGAGGATACAAGGGAAGGCATCGGAGGAGACTCTGCTAAAAAACATATTGGAAATACCCTAGTGATACTTAACACTTCACATGCTGATCTTAAAATATTGGAAAATTAAACTGGCATCCTCACACGTGTTCATACTCTTAACCATGGTCAACTTTGAAGATGCTATTTAAAAGAAAACAATCTGTCTTCTTTGATGAATGTTTTCGCTACAATAAAAAATATTAAAATAGAGCCTATGGCTTTCTTTTTAATTTCCCTTTATTTGGAGTGCTTCCCAAATAAGAGATTTGACTCTGCTGTTTGGGGAAGTGAAAAGGACACAGTATGGGAGAGGATCCCACCAAGTCTCCAGAGTCTAGTGAGCATCTTGTTCATGGTCGACACAGAGACATAGGAAGTGAAAGCTTATAAAAGATAATGGGAGTGACTGCTGGAGAATTCATAGGCTTATAAACATGTTATTATTTTGATGTCAACTGTGGGCACGTTTTTCAATTGCTTCCTTTGCAACATTAGATGCATAATTAATCAGGAGAACACAAAGCTGTACTTACAGTTTAACCAGATAATTGCCTTGGCATTAAATATTTAGTATCTACATTGTAGAAAATAATTAATGAGTAATTAAATATTTTTTTAATTTTAAAGGTCAACATCATTTGAAAAGAGGAAGTTATCTCATATTTATGCAGTCTAGTAATCCTGTTTTTTAATAAGAGCCTTTAGTTCAACTGAATATAAGCCCACATAAATCATTCTGTAACCTGCATACACGTATGTATAGTAAACTACACATATTCAAAGTGATTATTAAATTTATCCGTGCTTCTTCAAGCATGATACATCACAAAATAGACATATTCACAAATCTCTTTTATTTCTTAAACTACATACAGAAATATTTATATTCATTTTCTTACTCTTTCTTAAAATTTAGGCTTTCAAATTAAATTTATTTTCATTGTTTAATTAACCTAAATTCCTAAAACAAAAGAATATAAATGTATATATATATACACACATATATATTTCTTAGTGACTATTTTATGCTATTTCTATTAAATGATTAAAATTATCATTTCCCTTCCTTGTAGTATCCTCACCTTGAGAAAAAATGTAGGCAATGAACAACTTTTTGCATTGCTTTGATTTGGGGGCAGGTAGAGTAAGATTATTTTTAAAAAGCAAGTAATTTGTCAGCTCATGGGTACAGAGTTGTATAACTATGAAATTGGTTTTCCTAAGCTTGGAAGAGAGAATTGAGACTTAAACCCAAAGACATTGCTAAAGTTTCTAAGCTTCATTTTGGTGTACTGGAAACTATATCTGCTGATGCATTGACCTGTAAACCTGAGAGACAGGGAGGCTGTCAGGATGACTGCTTGTCCTGGTCCTGTGACCTGTGACACATTTATCATGAGTTATAACTAGTCCACAGTTGCATAGGAATGAAGGATTCTGCTTCCGTTAATACATAAGAGTTGGCTATCGGATGCCCATCTGGACATGCGTAGTAGTAGGTGTATGAACCAGATCAAGGAAGAAGTTATGGCCAGAGATACAGGAAGGGATATGGAGAAAGAGGAATCGATACATGTGCTATTTAAAGCTGAGGGACCAAATAAGATCCCCTTGAACAGCAAGCAAAGCTGGGAAAGGGAAGGAATCTGAGGACAGAGCCAGAACCATGCAAATAGGAATGTCAAAATGAGGAGGAAGTGTGAATGGTGTGGGCCAAAAGAGGATGCCAGAGAGAAGGAGCCAACATGGAAGTTTCACAACCTGTCTCAAGTGAAGAAAGTGGGGGAGACTATGAAATCAGGAGATGAGTTTATGATTTTCCATAAGGCTGTGGCCAGTTGGTTATAAAACTACAAGAATACTTTTAAGGTAGTCTCCCAATGATATCGGGTGTAGAAATAACTAAAAGGTTGCATCTTTAATATGTTCTTATTTAACTAACTTTGGCTATTTTGTTTTTGAGGTTGAATGTTTATTCAGGGGGTTATGGAGGAGGAAGGGTGAAGGGGGGGACAGATAGAGAGGGAGAGAGAGAGAGAGAGAGAGAGAGAAGAGGAGAAAGAGACAGAGAAGGGGGAAGCAGAGAAGTGGGGAGAGAGGCAGAAGCAAAGCTGCCTCTCTGAGAGGAAGATGGAAAAGAGAACGAGCTCAGGCCAGATAACTTTGGCTATTTTAACCAGTTTATTCTCACATGGAAAAGTGAGCTAGCTTACAGGAATAATTCCTCCTTTCTTTGATCTCAAATTGATTAAGGAAAGCAATCCTGTTCCTATGGTTTCCTTGTATGTAGTTATCACCTTAAAGTAAGTACCCCTTTATGTCATGGAATAGCACCCTATAAAAGTGCCCAATGATGTAGGTAAATGAAGTCAGCTTGATCTTCATGGAACCAGGGTCATCTGTGTTCAGATTTAGTGGAACATTTCAATATTGTCACTTGAACCACATGTAAGGATTTTTTTCAGTCTGCATAAGTGGTAGAGAAACTGTCACATGAGTTGTTTATACATGACAATTTATTGTGCCAAAAACCTCAGACACTGTAGGACTCAGGATTTACCTTCAGTTGATGTTAGAGGAAGCACGCAGAAAGAGGCATGCCAGAGCAGAAGCAGGTTTTTCTTATAGAGCAGAAAATTTAGAAGTAGGCAGTCTCACACAGTAGTTCGATTGGATGAAGAAAGAAGCAGAGTCTTGGGATTCTTCTGTGTTCTCCTTCTTCATGCTCAGCGTGTGACATCTATCCTTCCAGTCTGAAGATGGCATCCACATTTTGTAGGAAAGAGTCAATTGCAAGGGCCTGTCCTTTCTTTCAGGGAACTGTATTTTTTATTGAACATGGGTGGTATCCATACCTTTGACCCTGCACTGTATAAATCATTTGCTAGAACTGTGTTCTGGCATTTGGCTGGGTTATGGCCAGTATATCTGGCAACATGATTTTCTTTTCTTAAATATGACAGATATTAAAATATATAGTTCTGAGAAAAATTGAAACTACAGCGATATCTTCATTTACTACTAAGTTGTAGTTTTGGTTAGAAAACCCCTTTCAGCTGGGCGGCTGTGGCACACGCCTTTAATCCCAGCACTCGGGAGGCAGAGGCAGGCGGATCTCTGTGAGTTTGAGGCCAGCCTGTCTACAAGAGCTAGTTCCAGGACAGGAACCAAAAGATACGGAGAAACCCTGTCTCGAAAAATCAAAAAACAACGAAAACCCATTTCAATCTTTTTAAAAAAAATATGTACTTTGGCAAGAGTTTGTACAAAAAGAGGTAATACATTAATATTAATATTTTTCAGATTTTCTGTGCTTTTTTCCTATGATGCAAAACTCTTTCAGTTATTAATATGTGTTTACATTAATAGTCGCTATACATTTATATGTGTATATCTATATTTTATAATACATATTTAATTACAAATAGCTACATGTTACATACTTATATTAATGTTATTAGGATTCTTCAGTGAGCTTCAGAAAGTTCACATTTGTAAAAATTATATTTATTGTACATAGATTTGCAAATGTTCATATATTAAATGCACAGATTTGCTATCATTAGGATTCTTCAGTGAGCTGCAGAAAGTGCCTGGCTGTACTCTGCAGAGTCAGTGCGCAATGGAAGAGGCCAGTGGTTAAAAGTCAGGGGAATGTTACTAAACATGTGTCACTCTAGACCAGAGGCCGCACTCTCATGAAAAAGAGATGATAGCTGTTTTCTCCTTCAAAGGCTCAGTGTGAATCTTTCATTGGACGCTAGGTACAGAGTGCTCTTAACTCTTCAAAGATATATATTTGCAGGATTGAGAGGCTGAAAACTCATCTCTATGCATTTGCTGCAGGGCAAGACAGTGTTTGATGTTCCTTAGCATTTTGGAAAGCAGAAAGCTGAGGCAGGATGAATGCTGGGTGTGGGAGGCCAACCGTGGACGACGTAGTGGTTATTGGTCAACCTGGGTTATCGTGAGAAACCTGATCTCAAAATGAACAAACTGAGCACCCAACTAAAGAAGCCAGTTGTTCCTTATGCAAAGATGAAGGGAAGGCTCTTCTGAATGCTTAGCAGGGCAAGTGAATCATATCACAGGCAGTTCCACTGTGAGCCCTCACTGTCTAGCAGACCCATATTGACACACTCTCTGTTTGCTATTTTATTCTAACTTCTTCCACAAGGGTTAGAAGAAAGACGACTGTTTTCCTTTAGAGTTAAGGATTCTGAAGAGGTGAGGGTGACCTAACGGGATCCACAGGAGTGACAATAATCACAGATGGTTATGGTTCCAGTACTGTTTACTGACCCAGCTCATTGAACATCTTCTGGCTGATATGATCTTGAAGTAATTATTTAATACCCTTATAATTATTCTCATAAAGTGGGAATTATTGCTTATCATGTTTTTTATGAACATTCAATGAAATGATAGAGAGCTTGCCTTGCACAAGCCACTGAGATAACCCATAAAGTTGGGAAGGATCTTTGCTTTGAAGGGCATGAGGAATTGCTCATGTTGGTCTTACTCCACCAACATAACATGATTTTATCATAGCTAAGGCACTTTTCTCACTCGTGGCACACAGAGTGGAACTATTTTTCTTATTCTTTCATTGTATTTATGGTGAATTCTTGTATGACTTCTTCAGGACAATACTTGCCTATGTCCTTTCAATGAAGACCAATGACTGTAGTAATAAGGAGCGGCGGCGGGGCTGCGTCCCCAACACTCTGGCCGCCTGCATGGCTAGCTTCACCCGAAATAATTACACGGACACTGTATTCTTTTAAACACTGCTTTGGCCCATTTCTATCTAGCCTCTTCTAGGCTAATTCTCACATATTAATTTAGCCCATTTCTAATCATCTGTGTAGTGCCCCTAGGTGCGCTTACCGGGAAGATTCTAGCCTATGTCCATCCTGGGTTGGAGCTTCATTGCTTGCGTCTGCCTGGGAGCTGGGGGCATGGCGTCTCTCTCTGAGGCGTCTGCTCCCGAGAGGAGAGCTGTCGAGTCTGAGCTCACTTCCTCTTCCTTCCAGCGTTTTGTTCTGTCTACTCCTCCCACCTATCTTCTAACCAATGAAATGGGCCAAGGCAGTTCCTTTATTAGCCAATGACCTTCCTCCATCAAATGACGTCTCTCATAGTTCACTATTTCCATGAGCTTCACTTCTCAAATCATTTCCCACACCTTGGTTTCCTCAGCTCTAAAATGAAGTGCTACTATCCACATTTGAAATGTTCATATGCATGTAAAATTGCACAAGACTGAACCGGTTGCTCTTCCATGGTGTCCTTAGGACACTGCTGTGTGTAGAGGACCACAGTATGGAAGGTGGAGTAGAGAACATGACAGGAGACGTCATTCCTCACTCATCAACCATCTTTGCTGAGTCACCTCCATCATGAGCATGAGATGGCGCTTTGTGGAATTATATAACTACAGTAAGCTTGGCTCCTGCTCATCCCAGTTCCTTCAGGCTGCAGGTAAACAGGAATCATTTCTAGGTTAAGTTTTGTACCTTTTAAATATTCAAGGACTCTGATGATAAGAATACAGCTTGGGAGAATGAAATGCCTAAGACCCACACATTTTCTGTAGGCTGAAGGGCCTCTGTGTGATCAGAAAGTTGAGACAAAAAGGAGAAACTGTGTTTCTTATTTAGTATTCAACATTTTCACGCTCTCCTTGCAAATATATCCTGGGTGCTAAGAGATATAGTAAATAAGTTGATTTGGAAATTCAGCAACCTTTATAATGTAAATTATTCATATCATCATGGGTGTCTCCAGCATAGCATATTTTATCAGTTAAAGCATCTTTTCATTTGTGTTATACAAACAGAGGAACATATTCTCTTGCTCTTCTTTATTCCCTCATTTTGTTCATAGTGAACTCTCAAGTTACAGGTGTAACAATCACTCCCAGTGCTGTCCAAAGAATAATTTGGTGAATTTCAAGCATTTGAGAGAGAAAAAGGCAATGAATCTGTGTTCAGAGTTTATCCAGCAAGGCCCATGAGCCTGGCAGTGTCCCACCTTGGTTACATGTAACATGATGCTTCTTGACTCACGGGGACCTCCATACAAGCCAGATTCCTGTACTCTACTTTTGAGATTCCTTGGGGAAAAAAAAAACAACAAAATCATTAGGTGTGGTGGAAAGGAATTGAAATACCAAAAACACTTGGGTCTTTCCAGGAATATTATTGTTGCATATCCTGTACAGAATGGTGCTCTACATTACTAAATGTCTTCTTTGGAGTTTGTTCTCATTTCAAATCCATGCTATGATCCCTATTACCATGATGCCTTGTTCATCGGTGATAGTCAGGACATATATTGACCATGGAGTATAGGGGTTCTTAAATCTATTCATCCTGGAGATGTTAGACTCTAAATAAAGAGTCCCACCCTAGGCAATCACAGAAGGAGGCTTCAGAGCAGTGGGCCCTGAAGAGTCAGAATTGGGTTTTAGACAAGTGAGCAGTGCCCAGAGATGAAGGCTCAGAGTGAGCAGTGTCAAGATAATATTTTTCCAAGTAAGATTCATAGATTGATGCAAAATTGCAAATAATGAAAGATGAATCCTTAGCTTATCATTGTGGCTTCTGCATAGTCTCACTGGAATGCAAGTCCATTGTGATCTCTCTCTGATCTCCCATTTACAGCCATTTTAAGGAGAACAGGTGCACTTTCTTTTAGTTCACATTTGAGTGACTTCATCTAGTCTTACATATGATGGATGCATGAGAATGCATCCTACAAAGTCACCTAGAGTGTGACAGTTTTGTGGTGTGGGAGGTCCTTCTGTTTATGTGTTGCTTTTATTGGTTAATGAATAACAAACTGCTTTGGGTCTATAGCAAAGCAAGGCAGAACAGAGCTAGGCAGGGGAAACTAAACTGAACGTTGGGAGAAAGAGGGCATAACTGAGAGAGAGGCTAATTCCTTTGTTTAAACTTTTGCAATCGTAGACCACCCCCAAACAAATTATTTTTATTTAACTCCATTTGACATGAAACTTAGAACCCCTTATTGTGTAATACTCAGCTCATTTGCTTTTACCTAGATATATCTTTTACCCTTTTAAGAGTCATAGAAAGGGTTATTATTTTATGGGGCAACATAGCTTATTCTATTTTCTCAGCAGAGTAATTGGAAATGATGTCTTACTACAAATGTCCAGACAAGTCTTTTATTAAATCTATATTATACAATTAATCATGCATTTGTGTGTATGTGTTTGTAGAAAATATTATATTGTTTTCTGAGTGAAATAATAGCCTGGTTCCATTGGAAGTGTCTATTGAGAAAAAAGCCTAGACAGATTTTAACATGATACATGGAGGCATGAAAGGTACATGTTTCTTAATCCCAGTTCTTGGGAAGTTGACGCAGAAGCAAGAGTCTGTGGCTTAATTCTGTCTCATCTTACTCTCTAAGAGCCTTTCTTGATCTCTCAAGTTCCACCAACAGAGTGGGAGGGAGAACATGCCTCCCAATGTTGGTGTGTGTGTGTGTGTGTGTGTGTGTGTGTGTGTGTGTGATATTCACCAGAGCAGCAGTTAGAACATGCTTATATACACACATGACCCAGGACACTGACTACTGGAATTCTGGAGAAGAACTCTCAGTCAGAGCAATCTACACTTTCAAAATGTTTCTACTTGAGAAGAAGGTCTCTTTTTCTGATTCATAAAAAATATCATATGAACTCCTAGGGACCTTAGAACAAACTTCAATTTAGAGTCCATGATGCTCAAACTTTAGCAAAGGCACAGCTGTGATGAATCACATCTTTGGCTCTTGGCATCAAGGATGTGTGCTCAATTCAGTTGTCAAGGACAGAAGTTTTAGAGCTGAGTCTAGTAGTGCCTCCAAGGAGCCATGAAATCTGCTAACAGGCCACTCTTGAGAATAAACAGAGAACAAGTGGACTCATTTTATTTCAGCCCGAGCTCTTCACTTTTACTCCTCTCAATACTTGTGTGTGATGTAGAAGATTGAAGCAGAGCTTTCGCTTGTCTTTTAAAACACTCTTCATCCCAGGATTGAGGCAGGTGACCAGAGCTGTGTATTCAAAGTTCATTGCTTGGCTCCTTCTAGAATAAGTTTTACTCATTTTTGCTTTGCCATGGTACCCTTGGTATATTCTTGGAATGCCTGAGTCTGCCTCAGATGCCTCCTCTCTTGTCTGTTATTTGGTAGTGTTCAGCATCACCTGTGTTATAAGGAGCACTGCATAAATTAATTCTACAAGTGGGTTGGAATAGAGCGATGGCTTCTTATAAGAAACCAGTCAAACAGAATGTAGTATCCTGGTTTTATTTCTGGTCCTGTAAAAGAAATACCCTTAGAATGGGCAACTTAGGGGAGAAAGGTTCATTTTAGCACACAGTTCAGGTTAGAGTCCACTGTTGTATAGAGGTCACAGTAGGAGCCTGAAATGAGTCACACACACAATCAGGAGCAGAGAGAAATGAATTCACGGATGCTTAATACTCACCTAACCTTTTCTACTCTAGTTCAGGAATTCAAACTAAGGATTTGTGTAGCCCATATTCAGAATGTGTCTTTCCACATCCATTAATGTGACAAGATAATCCTCTACAGATGTGTCAGCAGATAAACCTGGTCTAGAGAATGCTGCATTGAGATACCGTACTCTAGATAGTTATACCTGAGCATCACAAGAGATGTTACATGTTATTTTGTATACAATGACTTCAGGACTATAGTAGCTATTTCTTTTTTATTGGTTGCTAGGATTCTTATAGTCAAAGTAACCACCATTTTTTAGTAACTTTGCTGGGTATTAGGAGCACTAGTGTTTACTTGTGACACTTCTAAAGTATTCAGGCCACTTTTCACACTGTGACCCCATTATCTATCTATCTATCTATCTATCTATCTATCTATCTATCTATCTATCTATCTTCTTCTCTTTCATCTATCTAGTCTATCATCTATCTGTTATCTATCTATAATCTATATATTAATTTATCTACACATACATGTGTATATGTATGTGTGTATATATTTTTTCATAATCAAATATCAAGGTTGTTTCCATTCTCTTCCACTCTAGGTGTAATTTTCTTTTGTTTAGAAAAGTTCTATCTGTAACTGGGGTTGCAGTGTATAGAGTAACATTTGCTTAGCATGCATGAGACCCTGAGTTCTGTCTCTATCATTACAAAAATAACCAATAAACAAATATAACTCTACATGTATATATGGTAGGTACATAAGATTTCATATATCCTAAAATATTTACTTGAATCTTTCCTTTCAAAGCTGTGTTTCAAGAGGTTTTGCTTCCTTAGTGATAGGTGCCATCTGTTCTTGTATTTACATTTTATAATCTATCGTTCTTTTTGAGTTTTTGCTTTTAGCTGACATCCAATCCTCCACTGAATGCTTTCTGCCAAGTCTATCTTCTATTTTTTTGATCTTTCCTAATTGTTTTACTTATCCATAGTTGCTTAAACTATTTCACCAGTTTCATAACCCTGACCCCCAACTTATCTAGCCCTACTCACTAGTAACTGATGACCACTAATCTTGGGTATCTAAAAGTTCTTTGCTGCTTTCAAATTCCCTCCCGACATTCAAGGCCTTTTGCAGTTTGGTCCCTAACTTGTATTCCAAATCTCATCTCCAAGGAAGTGATTCCTGGGCACGGAGTGCACCTGTTCCTCCCTCCCTTTCATGTCCTTCAAAGCAACCACACACTTAATTACCAGTCCCTGAACACTAACATAACCAGATTTCAGTGCTCTATTCTCGCGGATGTGTCCTTCTTGACTCCTTCAAGCCCTTATGTTTCCCGAAGGCTCTTCTCAGATATTGCCTTGTGTGTTTCCCTCTGTTTTCTCTCAGAAATGGCCTCCTCCTGAGTCATTCCACTCACTGCTGTTAATGATGTTCCTTCCTCACCCTCTTTGGGTCTTAGCACTGTGTGGCATTCCTCTCCTCAGTTGTGAGCCCCTCAAGGAATTTCTTCTGAACAGAAAGAAGCAACTATATGAGACATCTTCCAAACATGATTACTTTTAAGAATAAAACACAGTGGGGGCTTCTGTTACATAGTCACATGAAAGTCACTTGCAGTCAAAGCATGCCCTGATTGCCAAACGGGCGCACAAATGGTAGCGCTCACCTGTCTTTCTCTTGTTTTCAGGATTAGGCAAGTGAAGACGCTGAAAAATCTGAAGAATGTTTCCAAGGAGTGATCTGGCTGTCACTCATTGGGTTCTGAGGAGCATGAGGAGGCTCTTTATAGTGGTTTCTCTCCTGCTGTCCCAAGCAGCTCCTTTGGAAGGCAGAAAAGATAATCAGTTCATCTGGAAAACAGGTAAGACTGTCCTGGCTGTTCACTTGTCCAACAGTCATTTACAAGATGAATCCTTCATATTCATGGGGAATACTCAGAGGGAAAACAAGACTCTTTAACATACAGCTTACATTAAGTTTATTAAAGATTTTTATATTTATTGGTTTGTTAATTATTTTTTTGTGTGTGTATGTGTGTGTGTGTGTGTGTGTGTGTGTGTGTGTGTGTGTGTGTGTGTGTGGTGTACATGCCTGCAGAGGTCATAAGAGAGTATTAGATTCCCTGGAGCTTGAGTTACTGGGGATTGTGAACTGGTCACATGAGTGCTGGTAACCAAACTTCCGTCCTCAGCAAAGGTAGCAAGCTTTGTTTGTTAGCAGCTAAGCCATCTCCCCATTCCCTTATATTAGATTTTCATTTCTGCTTAATTGCCACCCAAATCAGCGATACTTGTTATCCTTTAGAATTTTTGTGTTGTTCTGAACTACACTTATCCTCTCCACCATTATATCTACTTCTTTTTTGCCAACTATTTTTTCAACTGGGAAATGAAATATGACCTCTGAGTGGAGCTCATCTCCTCAGCTGAAAGGCTTTGGAACAGTTCTCTGTTTGTCTTTCTTTCAGGGTTCAAACTAGCTAGCTCTTTATTGTTAAATATCCTCTAGTAGAGATTATTTACATGTGGGCTTGAGAACATGAAGAATTACCTAACTTGGACTGGAGAGATGATGCAGGGATTAAGAGTTCTTGCTGCTCTTGCAGAGGACCCAGGTTCTGTCCCCTCTCTCATTTCATGTGGCTCACAACCTGCTCCAGCTCCAGGGGATCTAATATTTCCCTGACCTCCAGAGGCAGCCACATGCACACATATACACAAAATTTTTTAAAAATCTTAAAAATAATTATCTGAACACATTTATTTATGGGTGGTAACTACAGAGTCTCCTTGCTGTATTTAGACACCCTTTGCTATCCTGCATACAGTTCCTTATGCATTTCTATAGAAGAATTGATTTTAGGTTTTAAAGTTTATGTATAATTTATGCTCTCTAACTGTATCTTTAATTTTTCCATGGAAAAGATTTGTTCATTTTTATTTCCACCTGTAATAATTTATTAGCTTAAATTATGAACCCCCAAACATAGGGTTGTTACTCTCATATGGCTCTTTGTATCTCTTATGCTTTCTTTGTTATGGATTTTAATTTTCTTTAAGTTTCACAATCAGATCATTTATGATATTTATTACTGTTTTAAGAGTCCATTCTTGCAAGTATAGATAACTTATACACTTAATATCCTGGTAGGGAAATGTGGTGGTGGAAAAGATCTATGGTCCTCGGAGAGTTTTCATTTTGGTCCCATCATCTGTAAATTAAATAGACTGTGAACATATTGTCACCATGGAAATATGTATAAAAGTGATATTCATAATATTTAAATGACTTTGCAAAAATGAAAGTGAATTATGTTTTAAAGTATATTAAGTAAAATATCCCAGTACCATTAGAGATACAGTCTGGAGAAAACTTAATTGCATTAAAACCTCTATAAATTAATTTAATTGGAGGATCCAATGCTACGTTAGTGATTTGTGTTTTTTCCACATGCACAGTAAGTAGTATTGCTAAGCTTTAGAGATAGTTTTAAAGTCAATATTACATTTCTGTGAAGGGGGATATATTGTTTAATCACAAAAGTCAAATGTTTTGTAGGGGTGGGTATGTGTGGGGAAACCAGAGATCAGTTTAAATTTTTATTGGCTTAGAACTCACCAATGAGGTAGGGTGACTACCAGCATGTTCTAGGGTTCTTTCTGTCTCTGCCCCATAGTGTCGGGATTGTAATTGTGTGTCACTATGCCTGGTCTTTCTGACTTCTGAGGACTCAAGCTCCTGACCTTGGCCCATACTTCACAAAAAGAGTCATCTCCCCAGTCCACACAAGACAAACATTTCATCAATCCAAACTTTATCTGGCTACCTCACTGCCTGATGCTCTTTGAGAAATGCAATTAAAATGGAAAGTAGCAAATCTGGAGCATTAATGAGACGTGTTAGGAAAATGAGCTTATTTAGAAGGAAATTCATGTATGCGTTTTCTAAAAGTAAGCAGTTGAGTTTCTGGGGAAAGAAATCTCTCCAGAAGATACAATGCATTGTTCAAAGTAGACATCGAAGCGGATGTTTCCATTTTTCGCAGAGAGTGCTGCTCCTCTCTTCCCACACTGGTGGTTCGCAAGCTTCCTATACTGCTTTGTTTTATACTGTTCCTCACATGGTGTTGACCCCCAATCATAATATTACTTTCATTACTAATTCATAATATAAGCTTGCTACTGTTATGAAATGTGATATAAATATCTGTTTTCTGATAGTCATAGATGACCCCTGTGTAAGGGTTGTTCAACCACTGTTCTATTACTAAAGTGTTATTATACGACCATCAACTTCAAAAGCAGAATCTCAACAGTGAAAAATCAAAAGCAAATCTCTAGACCATGTAACCCACACCCACCTCTTTTCTAAGTTTCCAAAAAATCTCCTTGTGTAAATATATTTGGTTTCATACAACTGAATCTTTACATTTTTTGTAGCTAGACTTCATCATACCATGATGTCTTGAAGAATATTATATACTAGGTTGCACATACCAGCCTTATCTTTTAAAGGTTGTGGAGAATCCTTTAGTATTCTTATTTAATTGCTTGGCATCTCAATGGTTTCTATTGTTTGCTATTATACATAATGCTGATGAGAATAAAGTATTTTAAAGTTAAGCAATAAGTTGCCTTCAGAAGTCATTACATCTTGTGGAACAATTTGGGGTCATAACCTTTAAAATTTTCTTTAACACTTTGTGTCTGTTGCGTGCGCACACACACACACACACACACACACACACAGAGAGAGAGAGAGAGAGAGAGAGAGAGAGAGAGAGAGAGAGAGAGAGAGGAGCCTATTATATTTTAAATAAAAACTTTTGTTTTTGAAATTGATTACATGTTATCATATCTAGAACACAGATGGATACAGGTCTGATGTAATCTGGAATTTGAACAAATTTTCTGAAGATGCAGATAAACATTTTACACCAGAAACCTGGAAATCATCTTTCTGGTTTAGATCAGATGGCATCCACTTAAACTCTTTGCTAATCTCACTGTTTTCTCCCTAATCAAAAGGTTAAATGCCAGTTAACTTCATATAAATCAGAGCCATTTCTAGGTAAGTCTATGCCTTGGAAACACACTGGATTGATTATAGAAAGAATCACACTATGTTGTTAAGGATTGCTGTACCAAGGGAGCCTGGGAAGTTGCTGGTTGTGGAGTCATTGATCTGCCAACACTTCCCAGCACCTGCCTTCAACCATAAGGACATTAGATTTATATTTAGTATCAGCCAGCCCATCGCCCAAGCCTGAGGAAGGATTCTTCTAGCAGGACCAGATAAGAATTGAACTTGCTTAATGTTTTAAGTTTAAATTTCTAACTGTTTGTAGTACCTGCTTCGTTAAGGAAGGGTGGGGCCAAAGTCTCTGAAGCCGTAAGAAGCACTTATTTCATGCATTCTTGGTAGTGGTTTCGAGAAGTGTGCTCATCCCATGAATATTTGCTGAGTCCTATGTTCTGGGCTGTGTTACAAGGACACTTGATACATAAAAATTAAGAACAAACCAAACCATCAGTTCTCAGAAGCAGCAGTTAGAAAATACATGGTATGGTAAGAAACGGTGAGAAGGAACGCATGACAGGAAGACTGGGGCACGGGGTGGAGGGGAGACCGGGGGCTGGAGGAGGCTGCTGTCGGAAGGCTCCACTGAGGAAGTGGCTCTGTATAAAAGACCTAGGGCAAGTGAAAGCTATGGCTGTGGGAATGAGGGAAGGTAAATATAGATGGCAAACGGGGGTGCCAAGGCAGAAGCGCAGGGTGCTGCTCTGTAAGGACCAGGGGGGACCTGGATATGGTAGTCTTCACCTTTAATCCTAGACTCAGGAGACAAAGACAGGTGGATCTCTGTGAGTTCAAGGCCAGACTGGCCAACATAGCGAGTCTCTAGCCAGCTAAGGTAGCACAGCGATATCCTGTCCCAAAGAAACAAAACAAAAACAGGTCCAGGAAGGAAACAAGCATTCTGAGGCAGACAACCCCGGGAGAGTGACAGGAACCCTGGGCACGGAGGTTGCAGGAACATCTTAGCCATGTCCTCATCTGTCAGAGCTGTGACGCTGTATGAAACAGAAAGATGTCAGAGTTCGTAGAACCGTGACATGAGCTGAAATTCTTCCCAGTAAGATCTGAGTGAGATCATTTTGGGAAGCCGTGAAGAAAGGCAGGTCAGGGAGACTGGGTAGATGGTGCTGGGGACAAAGAGTGAGCCCAGCAGCTTGCACCAAGATCACAGAAGTGAAGCCACTGTGAAGAGGTTGAATGAAATATGTATATAAGAGCAGACTTAAGTACATAAGACATATTGAGGGCAGGCGTGTCTAGGGGCAGAGAGATTTAAGAATGGACTTGCGTTATTTAAGGGCAGATTTATCTAATCATCAAGCATGATTTCGATGATGTCTTGAGACACTTTGGCTTGTTGCAGATGCAGAGTGTTATCTGCATCCGGAGATACAGCTAAACATTCCGAAATGATCAAGGAAGCACCCAACCTGAACAAAATATAAGGCTTTAAAACTATCTTCAGGGCCTAGGATGAAAAGCCAGGAATTAAGGTAGAGCCATTAGAGTGGTGTCTTAGTGTTCTGTTGCCATGACAAAAGAAAATGACCAAGGCAACTTATAGAGAAAGCATTTAATCAGGGCCTCGTGGTTCCAGAAGGTCAGAGTCCATGACCGTCGTGCTGGGGGAGGATGGCAGTAGGCAGGCAGGAATGGTGCCTAAGTAGTAGCTGAGAGCTTATGTTGATCCAGAAATGTAAGGCACAGAGAAAGAGAGCTAACTGGCAATGACGCTGGCTTTTGAAACCTCAATGTCCACCCCCAGCGACTCATCTCCTCCAATGAAGACTCAGCCCTGTCTTTTTGATCAGTTCCATCAACAGGGGACCAATGTGCTCATGGGGGCTGTTCGCATCAAACCCGGCACAGGGGGAAGGAAAAACACAAGGGAGATTGTGACTTTGCATTGTTGAGTGAAGTGACTTGGGCTGTGTGGCTGAGAAGGCTCCAGGAAACTGTCACTTAGTGCTCACCACTGAGACCTGAAGACTTGAGTTCAGTCCACAGAACCCACATGATGGAAGGAAGGAAGAAAATGACTAACTTATGAAAACTGTCCTTTCTCTTTCACGTGTGAGCAGTGACCTCTCTCTCTGTTTGTCTGTCTTTCTCTTTTTGTCTCTCTCTCCCTAACACACACACACACACACACACACACACACACTAAATAAGTAAATAAATAAAAATTTAAAAGGGAAATTAAGTCATTTCTCCTGTGCTGTAGAGGAAGCAGAGGGAGAACACGGGCCACACTTACATTTTGACCTTGTATGAAATTCATACCCAGGTACCAGTCACAAAGTTGGATCTGCACAATCTGAGCACAGGCAAGAGACAGCAGCAAAGAGGTTGGAATAAAGCATAGCTAGAGAGATGCAGCTCTGCACTCAGAATTTGTGATCCTGAATATGTAGAGAATAACATTTTGATTACATCCTTCGGGAGCCAAATGACATTAAAAAATCACGGTGCTAAAATGCACGTAACATAAACCTTACCATTTTAGCAGATTTAAAGGTGTAAAATTCGGTGAGATTTAGCACGCTCATGGAGAGCTGGAGCCTTCACAGATACCTTGTTCCAAAGCGTTTTCACTAGCCAAAACCACATTTTACAAGGGAGCTTATAAAAAGATGGCAAAATAAATTTGGTTCTTGATAATAAAATTTGAAAGAACAAAAAACAAGCTCTGTGGTTATTTCTTCATGATCATGTTTTAAAAAATTGTTAGTTTTCGACAACATGGAATGGGCCCTGTTAGCAGTGTAAATTGCTCTAGCACAGTGCTCTGTCTACAGGGAGGCACCCCCAAACCCCAAGTCATTTCCATTCTCTGAGCCTCAATTAGTGATCTTTAAAAGAGGACATAATAAGATGAAATATTGAAATATATATTGAAAACAAGCTACACAATGGTAGCTACTGTTCCTGTTTCTGTCTTTGCCTCTTTTCCAGTTTTTTTTTTAACAAACAAATAATGTGTTTGTGTGGTTGTAGTCTAGTTCTGAAGTCACAGGTAGTTGTGAGTCACTTGACATGAGTTTTGGGAACCAAGCTAGGGTTTTCTGTACTCTTAACCATGAGACATCTTCTCCAGCCCTCATTTCCATCATTGTCTAATAGTATCATGCTCGCTTGATCTATATTTCTGTTTTTAAATTTTTATGTAATGTACTTCCTAAATCATATAAAATAAGGACTGTTTGACAGTTGCATGCATTTTATTAGGAGGTGATCTGACTGATTTGAGGTTTAAATTTGTCGCCATATTAGGCTTTCAGAAAGTTTTAATTTCAACACTTATATGATAAATGTGAGAGTAATGATCTCTGTTCTATGAGCAAAGTAAATAAAACAGAATTATTCACTTGGAATAAAATTACATTATGTCAATGATATTGCAAAAGAACAAACTATCTTATCTATGTTCACAGTTAGCCATAGCCTAAACAATATTATCCGCACTAAAATATTATAAGGAAAATTGCATTATATATATTGCACACATACATCCTAAGCTTTAAGAGTCTTAGAGAAAACAAAATGTTCTTAGAAGAGAGATTTTGTTTTAATATCTGTTAGAAATCCATAAAATATTTCCTCTGGGAATTAGATTAAATTTAAATCATTTTAATTACTTCTGTGGACATTAGATCATCTAAAGGGCTTGTATTTAATAGACCCTCGGTGGTGTTACTCCTGAAATATCAGAAAGCCCTGGCATATATAGCGTGGATTTTACTGCTAAAAGTTATAATTACTTGTCCTTAAAGACCTCAAGACCTAATTTTATAATGCTCCCAAGTGGTAAGAAAAAAATCCATATTATGTAACAAAACAAATTAGTCTGCTTTTTCTTTCTAAATAGAACTAACGTGTAGACTTCATGGCAAGAGGAGATTTTACTGTTCTTATGTTGCCCAGGTAACTAGGATGTACATAACTAAATGTTGGATAAGTCATATTCCGCCTTAAGTGAAATGAGGGACACGTGTGTGTGTGTGTGTGTGTGTGTGTGTGGTATTGGTGTGAATCTGTATGTGTGCATATTTTCCTTTCAGTGTGATTTCTGATCATGTTCTGCAAAGGTGTTTATTTGAAAAGAGACAGAATAGATATGCGTGGCCTTTAGGTGCAGCCGGAGTTCTCAGCATGAGGGAGGGACTATAAGTACCTTGTTGCCCAAATGGAGTCCATTGTTGTAGCTTGTCTGTGTCAATTCTTTTCAGAAACAAATCTAATATTTACCTCTACATTTCTGTCTCTGTCCCTCCCTTCCATTCTTACCCATCCCTTTCTCTCTCCTGCCACTGTCTCTATCTTGTAAAACAGTCTGGCTGCATAGCTAAGACAGATCTCAAAGATCTAGCAATTCTTCTGCCTCAGCCGACTGAGCAGAGACGTACAGGTGCTGACCACGTCACCTAACCACCTCCCTATTTCCCAGTAGCACACTCCTTATCGTTAGCATTTGGGTTATATACACCTGATTCCCACCGTGGATCTGCTCCAAGGCCAGTGGAGGACGCCTCTCTCGTCTTCCTCCTCATTTCTTTCTTACTGCAATCCTTCTGAGCATTTTTATTAGGTCAGTTCATCCAAAGGTTATTTTCTATGCAGACTCTCTCTGTTCATCCAAGCACTGTAGTGCATGCCATTGGCTATTGTTTAGCTCTCTGTGGATAAATGAAAAGCTGTTTCCTATGTGTTTTTCCTTTGACTCATTTTCGTGAGGTCTACCACTGCTTTCCTCCTAGTGCTCCACTCACTATTCAGTGTGGCCCAGCACCGAGGCTCAAGTCTAAAGACTCGTTGGCGTTCCCTTTACTTTGTATGTCTTTCCACAGCCTCCACCCTTGATTCACTTGAAATACAGCACAGGTCTGAACTCTAAGTGCGTCTTCATCCCTGCTTCTTGAATCCCTGCCTCACTCTTCTGCTTCCCTACTTGCTTTATTTCTAGGTCTAAAGTTATCCTCTAGTATGGCTCAGAGGGGTATGGTGGCAGTCATTTTTCAAATGTTTCATATCAGAAAGGGTCTTTGTGCTGGTCATATACTGGAATGATAGCTTGTGTGATAGATAGGTTTATCAAGTGGGCACAAACCAGGGTCATCTGGGAAGAGAGGATCTCAGATGAGAAAATACCCTGTACATCTGTGGAGCAGTTTGTAGTTAATGATTGATATGAGAGGGCTCAGCCAACTGTAGCCAATGCCATCTCTGGATGGGTGGTACTTAGTGGATATATGTATGTATGTATATATGTATATATATATATATATATATATATATATATATATATATATATAACTATGGACCGTATATGTGTGACTTAGAGATGTATATGTGTATATATATACACACATACATATATAATAAGCCTAGATATGTATATATACATGCATACATACACATACATAGATACATAAATACATGCACACACACATATGTATATATGAGCAAGTTGCCTTCCTGGTAGATTTTGATGGGGGAAATAAGCCAGTTAAACTCTCCATTCCTAAGTCAGTTTTAGTCTCTATTTTCTGACAGCATAAGAAGTCCACTAGGGAATCGTGAGTGTACAGGTCAAGATTAATAGGAATTTTCCCTCAAAATGTCTGGTATTGAAGCTCCTGTGTCTTATTGCTCCCAATACTGAGACTGTAGACATTGATGCCACTGAAACCTTCTGTTGGTGCAGTCCTATCCATTTGTTTACTCTTTCCAACATCTTTATCTGTGACTTTCTAAAACTGCATGATGATGGCCTTAGGGATGAGCCTGTTTTCCATAGCGTTCTCTTCGGCATCAACTAGAAGTGTGTTTGTGTGTGTGTGTGTGTGTGTGTGTGTGTGTGTGTGTTGCTACATTCATGTTCTACAGTTCTGAGATTTATTCTTTCCTTTCACAGATGTACGTATTACTGGCGATTGAACCTAGGGTCTTGTCAATACCAGGCAAGTGTACTGAATGAAGCTGCAACCCCAACCCTCTTTTCAGTTTCTTTTCAATTTGGAGACACGGTCTTGTTTAGTTGCCTAGGGTGGCTTTCAACACAGCCTGTAGCCCAAGCAAGGCCTGAAGTGCTGTCTTCCTGCCTCACCCTTCTGAGTACCTGAGATTACAAGCTTGTGTCTCTTGGCCTGCCTCTTTTCAGTGTTTTAACATTCCAGATATTGTGATTTAAGTTTATAATGTATTGTGCTTATTCTAAAAGCTTTAAACTGCCTGAGTTTCATAAGCACAACACCTTTTTGTTGAGAGGATTCTGATCCTACTTTGATTACCTGTGTTCCATACACCACTTACCTATTCTCCAAGCCCCCATTCCTACATCATTCATTCATTCATTCATTCATTCATTCATTCATTGTTTGTGGCTTCTGAGGTGTGCAGCCCTTAACTCTCTTTGCTGATTGTCTATTTATTCAGTCTCTCACATTGTCATAAAAGAAGTCTTTGGACAATTAATTGTTCTCTGTTTTGATCAGTTCTTGAGGTTCATGGCCAGGACTTCTAAACTGATGGGCTGGCATTGTCCCTGAAAATGAGTTCTTTAAAAATCCAAACCCAGTCATAATTAAAGACCTTTACACTGGGACTGTGTCATTGAAAGTGACACCTAAGGGATAGCAATAGAGATGTCCCCAAATAAACTGTCTTGGAAAGCACAGGTTCTCATTGATCTCTTGTATGAAGATCACACAGCTTGTGGTCCCCACTGACGTACAGCTTTGCTGGTCTGTTTACTCATCAATGTATGTTCTTATTTTGTCTTAAGAAATTTATTTTCCTCTGTTTATTCAAGCCACACCAGAGGTTCCATCTAAGTGACACACAGATTATAATCATGTACCAATTCTCTGTTATTATATAAATTCACCCAAAGATAGTAGCTTTCAACAATAGCATTAATTTTGTTCCCACATTGAAGTTTTGTTTGGCTAGTGTTCTGGACAGGTGTCAGGGACCTGGGTTATCTGGGAGGATTGCTTACTAGATAGCCTGTGAATACTCAGGTAGCTGTGGTTGGGAGAGCTGGGGAGACTTCAGTATCTGTTTCACCTCTTCACACAGAATCTTCCAGAAATGGAGGATTATAACCCCATGTCTGCAGTCCTCCAGGCAAACCTCCTCAGAGAAATGTGAAGCGGTATAGAGTGTTCCAACTGAGCCTGGAAGTCAAGTTTTCTCACCGTTACTGTGTTCCACCAGTGAGACATATCTCTAAGATGCCTGTGCTCTATTTCTTGATAAAAATGGCAAAATATCCCCAGGGTGTGAGTGTGTTTGTGTGTGCACGCATGTGGATTTGCAAACACTTGGAAGCCAGGAGATAACTCAGCTGACCCTCCTTGGGCCTTGTCCACTGTTTTTATTAAGACATGGTCTCTTCACTGGCCTGAAACTTGCCGCACAGGCTAAAGCTGGCTGGTCAGTGGGCTCTGGCTATCGTCCTGTCTCCAACTCCTCAGCACTGAGATTACAAGCATGTTACCACACATGACTGTTTTTGGTTATTGGTCTGTTTGTTGTTTCCCTGCGTGGGTTCTGGGGCTCAAACTCAGATCCTTAGACACTTTAGTGCCTGAGAGATCCTTCCAGCTCCTTAGGCAGGCCTTTAAACCATCTTTACCACCACTTCCTTTCCCATTAGTTAGTGAGATGGGATGCCAGCTTGTACTCCTAGACACGATACCTAGCCCTGTTGTGAATTAGGTCGGTACGATGAATAACGAGGCCAGCTCAAGAATAACAATTATATTTTAACGGTTATAAGGGGAAACTCATGCTACAAGAGTGGGAGGTCTGACTTCCTATCTGTCCCGCAGGAGACATGCAGAGAGAGAGAGAGAGAGAGAGAGAGAGAGAGAGAGAGAGAGAGAGAGAGAGAGAGAGAAGAGCACCTGGGTCCTCCCAGTTTTCTTCCTGGGCTCCAGGTAGCCATGCCTTAACTAGATGTGATTGGTTGACAGAGCTTCCCCATTATAATCCTTTAAGCATGCTCAAAGCTGATCACAGTGAGCAGGCTTTGTGTAAGGGCTACTTGTTGTCTCCTGAAACAAGCCCTCCCTACACTGCTCTTCTAGGCAAGAGCGGCCTCATTTACTCCTCCTCCTTTTTCTTAGTGGGGTGTCTAATTCTTGTCTTCTATTTTGTTTGCTTAGCTCAGGAATGTTCTCTTGAGGAGTTGAATATTGTTATTTTCCTGCAGAGACTGGCTAAAGACAGAGGAAAGAGTCAAGAGGTCAATTCATTCCATTTATTGACTTTTAATTAATGTTCATTTGGAGACTCGAGCATACTTCTTCCCCAGCGCCTCTAGTCTCCAAATCTTCGCCGGGTCTGCACATGTAAATGTGCATTTGATGGTCAACATTCTCATCCGTGGAATCTCAGTCTCCATCTTCTCTGTGTCAAGAGGCTTAGGGCTCTGTCTCCTTTCCCCACCTTCCAGGTCCCATTTTTGCCCACTGTGATGTACATTATTATAGTTTCAGTGAAGTCAGAAAAGGACTTGGAAACATGCTCACATCAAGCTCCTCCCTTTGCCCCTCCTCATGAGAAGTTTTCTCATCCACCATCGATCTCCTCTCCTCAGGCTGATAGTACGGAATGTAGAGCAGTTAAATTGGGTTAATCTTATGGTAACTGATTCAGTTATTCACTTTGAGCTTTTACTATAAAAATATGCCAGTAGTTGAATCAACTGGCCAGCAATCCTTGCCCGAGTTAAAATGTAAAACCAATCAAACAGCAGTACTGGGAACAAAGCTGGGACTGGGGAGATAGATTAGATTAGTCGCCGAACCCGCTTGAGAACCCAGCTGTGGAGGCATGTGTCATCTTAGAACTGAGGAGGTAGAGACAGGTGTGTCCCTGGAGCTTGCTGTCCTATCAGCCAAGTGTACTTGGTGAATTTCAGGCCAGTGAGAGACCTTGTCTTAAAATATAAGGATAATGGCTCCTGAGGAATAACACCATAGGTCGACTTTTGGTCTCCCCCTGTGTGCATGTGTGCGCACACACACACACACACACGCGCGCGCGCGCACACACACACACACACACACACAGAGGCAAATGTTCATACAATTGTCTGCATTCAAACATTACTTTTTTAAAATCCAGTTACAGTGTTTATTGTCTTGAATATCTGGGAATATGCTGTATTGAGTTATTGGATTGGTAACTAATAAAGAAAAAGTGCCTTCCTGGTAGTGAGCTTATCAATGGAGTAATTCCTACGTGGCTCCTGGCCGTATCTCCCTTCTATGTGGAAGACTTTGATATTTTAGTTTGAATTGTAATTTAGAAATAGAGGTTCTTATATGAAGTGAACAGAAGGCGAAATTCAAAACAAGTCAGAGATCAAAGTAAGCCCGCGGCATGATTAAAGACTGTATATACAGCAGTCTGAATGCTTGAAGCAAGTTTACTGAAAGTTTACCTTTTAATAAAACTTAGCAAGTCTTGATTGGAGATCAAATCCTCAAACCCATAAATGCTGAGTGTGCATGGTAGCCTACCTATGATTCCAGCACTCAAAGGGAGAAAAAGGGCATCCTGGAGCAAACTGGATAGCTATAGTAGCTCTAGGTTTATGTCCTGGGTTCAACTGAGACACTTTGCTTCACATAATAAGATGAGGGGCAATTGAGATGCATGAAGCTCCCATACCATACATGTGCATGTGTACCTCTCATGCCTGTGCTCAACCATACACACGTGCTCTCAGCCCACATACAAGTGAACACACACCCTCCCATCCACATCCACACACATACACAAACACACACATGCACACAAAAGATTGCCTTTAGCACCCTTCCTGGTTCTGAATGTGAGTGTGATAAAGTTCACCAGTCTAGATAGTAATTCAAAGTCTATCTGTAGGTGGCTTCGTCTCAGTTCATACCATCCGTGATGTCATTTGAACATCTCAGTAGAGTTCCTAAAACATTGTAGCTACAGATGACATCTAAACAGTGCCCATTAGTGCTGTTGATCATACCTGAGACTAAGAGAAATAAATGTGGACATTTAATACTACTCTACTTCCTACTTTATCTCAAAAATATGTGTTGTTAAAAACATATTTTCCTAGAAAAATATGACTATGAATTAAACAGTTCATTTTGCTGTTTCTTTTCCCACTTTAAATTTATTATAGAAACTAAACAGTGAATTATGCAGGTAACATGTGATATTATTGTCTCCATACACCGATCAGCTCTCCTCAAAAATAATACAATGAAAATTGGTTTTGAACATTAGAGTTATATAAAAGTTGACTTTATTCATGAATACATGTTGATATAAAAGTAATACTATAACTAGTGAGAACAACATGGATTATTTTTGTTTGTGGATTTTTTCCTTGGGGTTAATAACTTTTTAATTGAATGCAGCTGCTCATAGATTTCTTTTGCTAAGTATTCTCTATGTTAGAAGGGATTTTGAACTGAAATTTTTTAAAGACGTAGTTTTGAGGTTTAATTACTTAGCTGCACATGTACAGAATTACATTTCATTTCCAAATGTTGACTTCTGTGAATTATAAAGCAGATGGTACTACACACTAAGGTAGAAGAGGGTTCAGAACATGGGTCTAGAAGCCACACTGAGAGTTTGCTGCTCTATGCTATGTGAGGCCTCATCTTCTGGCCTCTACTCATTAGCAAGCCGACAGGAATGAAAACTCTGGGAAAGTAGCTTGCACTCCATAACGAACTGGCTTTCCTGTGATTGAAGTTAGTATTGCATACTAATGTTATACCGAGTGCTTAAATAATGCTACTTTATCCCTTTCTAATGAGGGTTACTTCAGGAGACCATCTGGGTCTTAAAACTCTGCTGTGCAGAACATGATGTAGTTTTGATAAATAGGGTGCAGTAATAATGAGTGTGGTTTCTCTACAAAGACAGATGTTGGTTCTCTGTGCTTTCTAGCTTGTAGTCCATAATAAGATTTTCAAAATGACCCATCCTTTTGCATGTTTCTAGCGGCATTATTCATGTGCTTGAACTGTTTCAAAAACCCGAACTCTCATAGGTCCTCCCAGCACTTCTCTTAATAGAGCTCTATTTGATTGGTTTCAAAACAAAAGGTGTAGGACTGGGGGAGTCTACAAAAGGCGATAACCAGGATGAATATGGCCACTGACTTTCTTAGGGCTGATTTTATGTGGCCTGTTTGGGAGGACCTGGGCTTCAGATCTGATGGTCCCTCAGGACTGACTTCTTCCATCTTCAGTCTTTAAATGAGGAAGAGCTAAAAGCATAAGTGATATCTGTATATTTGGCACACAGTTCAAAATCATTGTATTTATGAGCACCCTTTCTTTTAGTTTTCCAACATGAGTCCTTCCTCAGAAGAGGTTTAAGGACTTTCCAGGTAGGACAAGGATCCAGGGTGGCTAGTTCTTATTTGTCAGCTCGCAGCAACATGGGGCCACCTGAGAAGAACACCTCAGTGGAGGCTCTAGAGAGGACAAGCTGGACTGTGGATATGTCTATGAGGGGTTGATTTGTTTGTTACTAGATAGGAAGACCTCAGCCACTGGCAATGGCAGCACCATTCTCTGCTCCGAAGGTCCTAAACCACGTAAGACAGGAGACAAATTGATAAAACACAAGGACAGACAGTCACAATCATTGTGTTTGTTTCTCTATTATCTTGACTTTAGATGTGAGGTGACTAGCATCTTGAGTTCAAGTCTCAACTTCTCCACAAAACAAACAACCAAACAAACAAGTGAGTAAGTAAGTAAGTTAGTAAGTAAGTAAGCAAGCAAGCAAGCCCCTTCTTCTCCTGTGTTTCTTTCTCTCAAGGAGATTTATCACAGTCACAGAACATAGACCAGAAGAGGCTCCAACTGGTTTTACAATTGAAGAAGCTGAATATGAAAACAGTTTGCTAGTGATGGAGCTGAAATGAGCCTAGTTAATGATGGAGCCTAATTTAGCCAGTTAGTGATGCAGCCTCAATGGGTGAAATGAGCCCTTTTAGTGATGGCCCCAAAATGAGCAAAGTCAGCCCAGTTAGTGACAGAGCTAAAATGAGCTCAGTAGTGACTGAGCCGAAAGGAGCCCAGTTAGTGATGGAGCTGAAATGAACTGAAATTTTTCTGCTTGAATTTTCATTATGAAAAGGTCTAGTGTTTACATATTTTGAAACTTTGAACTTACAACTGCGTATGATGTTATTGTTTATTATTTTAAAGGAATATCATGAAAAAATACGGTTTTTGCACTTCCTGAATTTCATTTTAATTGGTTACCATTTTGGGTGGCTGATGAACCCAGATGAACAAATGTTTTAGGCCAAATGGAAGCTGTTCTTCTGTAGAAATTTGTACTTTTACTTAAAAGTATAAATTAAGTATCATATTTATATACAAAAGTATAAATGGAGTATTTATTCTTATGACTATTTCCTTGAAAGACTGGCTTCTTTGAACATCTTCAATGAAAAAATTTTAAATATATAATTGACTCATTTAAATGTGTGTTTATTGTTTCCAACTAGTGCCATTGTTTTGATTTTGATCATTTACCAACCAAGTGACATTCTGCCTGGCTATTTACAGCTTATCTCTCTTTTTACCCCTAATTTTAGAAACCACTAATGTCTATCCTGTCTCTAGAATTTCCCTTTATAGTATTTTTTTATAAGTAGAATCATGTAATACAGTGTTTGGTGACTAGCTACCTTCACTTCCCATAGAGATTTTGAGATTCATCATATTATAACACTTGCCAGTACTTCATTTTATTTTTTAATTTGAGACTATTGTAGTCTGGGCTTACCTCAAACTGTGCATGTAATTGAGGATAGTCTTGAACTTCTGACCTTGATGTGCTTGGGCTCTGTGCATCCCCATCCCATGTTTTATGTGGTGCTTGGGGTTAAATGCAGGGCTTCATGCAGGCTAGACAAGCAATCTACCAATGGAGACACACCCCTAATTCTTCATTTCTCTTTATTGCTGAATATTCTTTGTTCTTTGAATAAAATACATCTTTTAACTCTGTTCATAAGTTAATAGACCTCTGGACTGTTTCAACTTGTTGGCTACTATAGATAATTCTATTATTATTGAGAGGTACAAACCGTGGTGGACATATATTTTTATCTTCCTATGGAGTGAGACTGTTGGGTTGCATGGCAACTGCAGGCTTATGTTTTTAAAAGCTATAAACTGCTCTCTAACATGGCTGCGCCATTTGTGTTCCTCCCAGAAATGCACGAGAGACCCTGCTTTCCCAGTTTCTTCTGAGGGTTTGTTACTGTCTCTTTCCATTGCTGTCACCATTCAGTGGGAATGAAATATTATCTCTTATGACTTAGATTTGAATTTCACTAATGGATGATAGCATTACATTTGCAAGCATTAGTTAGCATTAATATATTTTCCCTGGTGAAATGTCTCTGGAGATCTTTCTGCGTTTATAAACTGGGGAGCCTGTCTTATTAACTTTTAATAGTTCACAGTATCATCTGAATTTTATTCTTTTATTGGGTATGATTATATTTATAGATACTTTGTACTATCATATGGCTTCATGGTTAAGCTTTTGATTTTGTCTTTTGAAATATGTTTTTTTGTTTTTGAATAAAGGTCCAACTTACAAGTGGTCTTATGGATTATACTTTATCTGCCATGTCTACTGGATCTAAGAAATCTCAGCCTTACTATGGTCTCAAACAATTTTGTCCTATATTTTTATCTAAATTTCTTTTATATTCTTACTACTTAGAGATCTGTGAGCTACTTTTTATAAAGTTTCAATATAATATAAAGGGGCTCTGAAGTTCACTTTTTTTATATGAATACCCATTGACCCTGCAGAATTGGTTAGAATAGAGTTAAACTGTTCTCATTAAGTAGTAGTATTCCCATTGGTTTTGTGTGTGTGTGTGTGTTTGTGTGTGTGCAAGAAATGAACATGGAAAGGTATCTATAAAACAAGAAAAGGAAATATTAACCGAGGTTGGAGTAAGTGAAAGAGAAGCTAAAGGAATGCATGTGAGCTGAAAGCAGGAATATTTGGAGGCAGACGTGGACCAGTGAGAGGAGTGTAGCAAGGTTGGGGGAAAGGTTGGAGAAACTGGAAAACGTATGGTGATGTATATGTGTGAAAATGCCATGAGGAAAACCTCTCCTTGTTCTGCTTTCAAAGTAATTAAAAATTTAACCACAAAATAATCAATTGACTTTAAGCAAGATTTTTTTTGGATACCCATCCATTAACCTGTCTATTTATCATCTTTTTCTTGCTATATTACACTGTCTTGATAATTACCATTTTAAGTTAAAATGTGATATTTTACCAACCTTTTTGTTCTTCAAAGATATTTTGCTGTTTCCAATTCCACTGATTTTGAAAATTTCTATAGAAAATTTGCAATTTTGATGCATATGCTGAACCTTTAGGTCAGTCTAGAAAGAATCAAATTCTTTATATTTGTTTTCTAATTTGTGAATATAGAACAACTATTTATGACCTAAATCTACTCACCAATATTTTATAGTTTTCAGTGTTTAAGGTTTATGCGCTTCAATTATTAGTTTTATTTGTAAATGTTTTTTGAATAGAATTGGCCCTCTAGATTCCTTTTCCAGATTGTTTTTTTTAAATTTATTTATTTATTAAAGATTTCTGCCTCCTCCCCGCCACCGCCTCCCATTTCCCTCCCCCTCCCCCGATCAAGTCCCCCTCCCTCATCAGCTCGAAGAGCAATCAGGGTTCCCTGACCTGTGGGAAGTCCAAGGACCTCCCACCTCTATCCAGGTCTAGTAAGGTGAGCATCCAAACTGCCTAGACTCCCCCAAAGCCAGTACGTGCAGTAGGATCAAAAACCCACTGCCATTGTTCTTGAGTTCTCAGTAGTCCTCATTGTCCGCTATGTTCAGCAAGTCCAGTTTTATCCCATGCTTTTTCAGACCCAGGCCAGCTTGTTATTATAACTGCTATTATAAACAAACACAGAGAATTAAAAAGTACATAGCTTGTAGTTTACAGTGATTCATCATCCAGTTTTCATCCAATGGTTAAGACTATTCAAAATTGATGATCTATGGTGACACACAAGAGAGTTCTCAGCTGCCCAGGAGACAGACACAAAGCACAGCTCTTGAACCCATGTAGGAAAACCTTGTCTTAAACAAAAATTTAAATCACATTAAAACTAATATTCGAAATCTATGTGGATTTCCCCAAACTTTCTGAGTGTTAAACAGAAGTGGGCTTATTTTCAGTACTTGCTGCTTTGCAGAAGCCTACAATGTATTAAAAATTGCTTCGAATACTATAATTGAAAATGACCTTTTTCATGATCACATAAGTCATTGTTCCAGCAACAAATCAGTATATCAAACACCTTATACAGTGCCAATGAGCTATGTTAAGGAAAATAGTCTTAGTTGAATGAAAAGCTATGTAAATACCAGGAGCTGTCTGGTGTCTTTTTCTTAGTGTATTATTGAAAGTACCTGGTTCCAACGAGGAAGACCTGTACAAAGTTCATTTCAATAAAACTTTATTTAAAGATCAATCCTATATGCCATTTCTACTGGTCCAACATTCTAATGCCTAGGGAGTTAAATTTCTTGTTTTCATTTTAGAGCTCACTGAATTGGGTACTAGCAGATGGCTTAAGCAACTCCTGCTTATCATTCTGTGTACCGTGCATGATAAATACTTGCTGCTGTCTTAGATGCTATTGCAAAACTATTTAACTCTGCAACTTTTCTTCTGGTGAAACATGCTCAATCTTATTAGGTAAGCCAACTGGATAGTGTTGTACAGTTAGTACAGATAGATTCTGTGCTCCAGTTTAGAGTGAAAGACAGCTGTGTTTTCTCCCTGGGTCACTTAAAGTTCGATAGGATTCAAAGATTATAAGTATGTGCATGTGAGTTAGTTTTCCCTGTTATAAGAGGGAGACCGAGACTGCCGGTAGGAATATTGAATGGCTATAAATTACGAGGCATTTGTGGGTTTGAGCTTTATCAGCATTTGCGTTGAATTCAGAGAATTAAATGACTTTTACGTGTTGATATTACAAGCTAATCTTGAGATGTAGTCAGTGGATAATTTAAATGCTGTAGAAAGTCTGCAGTCACTCGCATATTGGGAATAACCCAAAGGACTTAGCAGGCGGCAATAGGAATATTGCTTCCTGATCATAGCATGTCCTGTATGGCCAGTCATGAAAAATCACTTTTCAAATGAGAACTTAATAAAAACTTTCCTGCTTTGAACACTGAGCTCCACTCCCTGTGCGATTAGTGGTTTCATTTCTTTCTCAGCAGTTGGGTGATGATTATGGCTCCAGATGCAGCAAGGGTGATAAAGAGATTGATTAATTTCACTTGAAAGGGCGTATGTTCAAAGAGAATCCAATCGGAACGCCATGAATGAAGATCCCATATTACTGCGGCTGAACCTCAGACCTGCTTGGGTTCTGACAGAGGCTGGGCATGCTGCTAATCTACTTGGTCTGTACAGCATGGGACTTGCTCTTACTTCCTGTCTGTATGTGTGGGTGGTCCTCTGAGATCTTACTGCCTTCCTTTCTGCAGTAAGAGACTTGCAAAAGCTGAAAGGATTCTTTTGGTTCCTTACACCTCCCAGGGAAGCTTTCAAGTTATGTGTTATTGATGATCAAGAGGATTAGGGTGCTTCTAAGATATAGCATCATTTATAACATGATACAATGCAACAACGAGAGAGAGACAGAGAGAGAGAGAGAGAGAGAGAGAGAGAGAGAGAGAGAGAGAGAGAGAACACATATGCATTCAAACTTCTCGAGATATGCATTGAAAAACAGTCTTCAATACTATAACACTGTCATTTAAAAGCTACTTATTACATCTCATATAAAACAAGAGTGTTTTCTCATAATCTATTTCAGCTTATATTTATTTTGCATTTTACATTCTTAAGTAACACTTATTACTATAAACCTATCTTCTACATATACTATCCCCTTTTATTTTCATGATTACAGGATATATAAATATGTATTTTTATGACGAAACAAAACTTCCCCAAGGCTTCTTTCCATTTTCTTTCTGAGAGTCCTGCCATGTATCTCTGACCAGCTTAAAATCAGCAATTCTTCTGCTCCGTTTTCCAAGTGTGGGGAATTATAGGTGTGCACCCTCTCCTCTGGCTAAGACTTCGTTTTTAAGAGAGAAATTCCAGAAAAAAATAATAGGCTCCGAATTTTATGAGTGAAAGCTAAAAAGGAAATGCTGAGATTTGAGCACAAAGCTGGAGTTTATTTTGTTCTGCTCATTAGTCCCTGAGTAGGTATGTGTTCCTGAATAACAACACGTATGTGCCTTTCCTGGAGAAAGTGGTTCTCACACACAGATCTCTACTGTAAGTTGAGAGGATCATTTCAATGTGCTCTATTAAGAAGACCACATTATATACCCTTTGACCTGGTCTCTATGTGAATCAGGAAAACGTTCACCCTCCTGAAGTTTTCTTAATGGCTTTCAGAGAAGACAGAGGCGTTCTTGCCCTGCTTTTATTCTGACTCTTGCGACTGCATCCAGGCAGCAGATCTCACACTTCTCTGGCACTTATTAGCAACTCAGAGGGCTGTGCTCTGAGTAACAATGTAAGCCAGACACAGCTCGGTTCCCAAGTAGGAGGGCTGCATGTCATGATCCGTGAACCGGAGAAGGGGAGCATGGCCATGAACACTCACTCCAAAGGAGCATAAAAGAGAATATTCCTCTAAGCTTTACTGGTCTGAAACATTTGGCATTAAGAATAGTTTCTACCCTTGTAGCTTCTAATTTTGCCTGAATCGGTAGAGTTATTATCTGAGGATGTCTTTGAGCTTCTGAATCATCAGGTTCTGAAGTACAGAATAAGGGCACTGAAGGCTGGTAATGAGATGAGAGCGAGGAAGTCGGGGGAATTTCATGGAGATTTTAACACTTCTCATTGTTTAGGTTACAGTTTTAAATAATATTGGGAGGTGACTTCCTTTTGATATTTTGAAGACATTTCCATTAAAGTAAACTTTCACAAGGAGACTCTCCTCTGGAGAGGTTTTTTGTTTTTTTTTTTTATATAACAGTTGAGAAAAGAAGTCTGTGTTCACAACCGAATTTTTACAATTCTGTATACTTTTTAGGCAGTAGTTTTTTTTGAAAAGCATTTTGTATTCAGAATTAAAACCAGTGATGCATTGAAAGAGGCTATGACTGCCTCTTATTCATCTTTGTTAGACTCTGCTCTGATTTCTTTGCCCTTGATTGATTTTGAAACAGGTGAGCCAGCTTTCAGAGAATGATTTAATTACTGCAGAACCCAAGGCCTAAAATCAGATTTGAGGATGCGTTGAAACTGCGTTCAGAATGAATTAGGGAACAGATGTAGAGTGTCTGTCACTTAGGCACAATACTCGTGTGCTGGCCTAAGAGAAGGGCGTCTCCTTGCAGAACCTCGACACTAAGTGTCCGGGGACTTAACATAATGGTGCCACTTAATCTCCAGCGACTTCACACAAGTCACATAATGGAAATTCTGGGGCCATTAAGGAGCCCAGAGCTTAGAAAATGCTGCAGTGATGGAGGCAAGCTTCACAGAGATTATGGGATGGCAAGGGGCTGTGGTGTAGACCGATTTAGCAACCCCAGCATTGATGTCAATACTCACACTGCAGATCAACTGAAGCGCAATTGACGTTTTACTAGTTTCAAAGGTTGTTATAATTATTGGGATCATTAGGAAACATTCCATCCAGTGTTTTCATGGATTTTTCGAGCAAGGCGAGTCGTTGAAGTTAGCAGACATAGCCTTTGGCTTCACAAGGAAGGCCATGAGGACACTTGTTATGGGGCAAATGTAGCAAAGACTGAGCTGGTCTGGGCAGCATAGCTGACTGGTGGCAAGTGGATAGCCATCCTGCCGTGGCAGCTGGGTGTGTAAGGGAGTATCTAAGGTAATATGAGCCAATGATATCTTTGGTATGGAGTCAGATGCAGGGAAGTGAAGGCAGTGACCAAGGTCATTGACTCGGCAGTCATGGAAAGTCCACTTAGAATCTCTTCCAGGCCTGGCTTAAGCAGAGGTCCGGCCATGCACTGGGGCAGCTGTGAAGGGTTCCCTCTTCTCTCTGGTAACTGTAGATCTATTAAAAGGGTTGATATCTGCAGCTGAGTTCAGAGCAAATCCACCGAGAATTGAGGGTTTATGAGGAAAAGGCTGTATCCAACAGACCTGGAGTGCACTGGGCTTGGCTGAAGCTTGATGTCATGTGGCAGGAGCTACCTTGACCCGGTCATGATGCTTTATGGAAGGAACAGATGGTGCTGAGATAATGGTGTGGCTCACTAGTTAGCGAAACACCGTGAAATTGAGACACTTCAGGAACCTCCATGTCCAGAGATTGGTTCTAAATAAGAGACAAGAATAGAAGAAATGAAACAAATTATACAGGGATACAGAGGGTAATGGGCAGGTACATGTTCTATATTAAGGTGTGTGTGTGTTGTTGTTGTTGTTGTTGTTTTTAGAGACAAGTTCTCATGTAGACCAGGTTTCCTTTGAACTCACTCTGTTGCCAAACATTATTTTGATTATATATTCCTCCATGTCCAGAGTGATAGATTGCAGAGAATCTATCCTGAGTGATAGATTACAATAATTATAGTTGTAATTCTATCTGATTTATGTGTTTTTAAGGATCAAAGCAGAAACTTAGGTCAGTCAGGCAAATGTTTTACCTCTAAGCTATGTCCCCAGCTCTACTTGTTTCATCTGATGTGATTTTCTTACTTTTTGCTTTTCTTTCTCTAAGAACTTTTCTATCACTTGGTCTAGAAATGCCATAGGAGACTGAATCTGGAAGATGACCTCTTTCACTAACTAGTATGCTATAACCTATATATATTTGTTTCCAACATGATCATGTTTGGACCTTATAAATGATGTGGCTGACTCAGGTAAAACCAGAATTCATAGGGTTTGCTGATCAATCCCACACTCATCTGACTTTGTGTAGTGAAATCACACAAATCTTCCCTGCACCTTTCTTGCTTCACTGGGAAAAAGGTATTCCTCAGGCTTTTCCCACTGTGCTTCATCAATTTCCCATCTTGACTTGTTATTACAGGCCCCAGGAATGGACCATAGCAGAAATAAAAGCTAATAACAATATATCAAGCACATTATGGGAAGCAAGCACCCTGTGAGAAATGACGTTTAAGTGATGCATTACAGCAAGTGCTATGTAAGCATATTGCATGAATTATGATGTTTGTCTCCTAAAAAGACAACATTAATATCCTAAATTAATAATCAACTTCATCATAATCTTTCTTAATCACCTAAGCACTATTTCTCTTCACTGAAGTTTAGTGGAATGTTCTGGCATCTAACACAATAGTGTCTTAGCAGGCCTAGCATGTCATTTGTGGTTATAGACAGAACACTGGTGGTAAATGATTTCAGACAAGTAGACCCTTACTGGCTGAGATGGACGAGCATTATGGATAATCTCAAGGAAAGGTCACTTTGTATGTGACCTTATACAAAGTCAGAACCCCAGGGACAACGGAGTACGAAAGATGCTAGAGCTACCATTAGAGCCTTTCATACCTGGAGTAAACACACATGTGGTTTACAATATTGAATACCCAGTGGGGATATGCAATGCTAACAACGCAGCTAATCCGTGTCATCTTACTTGCCTGGCCAGCTCTCCAGTAGGCTGGTCTCCTTCCATGGTGGGTGGACACGGTCTTAACAGCCCAGCCAGACAACAAATTTTTCCCACTTTCAGACCTTTGCCCTGACTTTCTGTGATCCTCTTCCAATGTTCTCCCTGGTGCTTGGTAGGAACTTTACAATTATCCTGGACTCTGGTTTTTTTTTTTATTTATCTCATTTTGTTTTTAATTGGGGAAAAGTTTCAAAGAGACTTGCATTTAGGAAGCACTCTGTATTCAGTTGCAGACTGGCACTTTTTATGAGAGTTTCCTTACTTTAAAATATTCATCTTTCAGGGTGCATTTGCGAATACTTTTAGAAAAAAAATAGAGTATGTGGACTGCATATAATATGTACATGTATATGGTACACAAGAATGGATCTATATCTATGTCTATGGATGCAACTCAATGAATGGATAGATGACTGCAGAGATGGAGGGAGGGAGGGGAGGAGGGAGGGCAGAAAGAATCACATATACTGAACCTATTATCACTAATTTGTAATTTTGAGACCTCCTTAGCAAAAAAGAAAGAAAGAAAGAAAGGAGGGTTGATTCAAAAGTAGTTATAAGTCACATTAAAAAGGCAGAGGTTTTGGTTATTTTTTTAGTAATTTTTTTATGCTTACAGAAAAGCAAGAATATGAATACAACAAAATTGTCATTTAGGGGCCAGTGAGAAGGTTCAGCAGGTCAGGGAGCCTGCTTCTCAGCCTGGTGACCTATGTTTGATCTCTGAGGCCTACATGGTAGAAGAGTGAGAACCCACTTCTATAAACTGGCCTCTGACCTTATACACCTGCTGTAGCATATGCATGCCCTTTTCATATATTATAATATATATGTATATGTGTGTATACATATTCCTCTGTTTTGTGTATACATATGTCTAGATATTCCTCTGTTTTCTGTTTTGAAGATAAATGAAGGATGACATCACAGGTCCTAGGAAAAGGCAAGTCTTCGTTCTCCGAGGCTGTTCTCTTCTGTAGAGGAGCAGGGTGGCCTAAAGAGAAGAAATTCTCTATTTAGGAGACTTCTTATTTTTCTACAAAATCTTCATGAAAGTAACCGGAGGCATTATTATTTTGGTTTCAAAGGGAAACTAAGATGTCATGAGAAGTATTGTTAGACTTGGGAGAGTACAGCCAATCAGCAACCAGTTGTTAGACTTGGAAGAGTACAGCCAATCAGCAACCAGTTGTTAGACTTGGAAGAGTACAGCCAATCAGCAACCAGTTGTTAGACTTGGAAGAGTACAGCCAATCAGCAACCAGTTGTTCATGTTCCAGCCAAGTACATACCACTCCTATAATTTCAAAGTGAAGTTTTTGAAAGAAAATATCTTATTCAGAATTGTGAAAGTCTCAAGAGCTTAATCTATATTCTTAAAAATACAAGCGAAGGACTATGGTATAAAATGTTTGTGTCCTGGATGAGGTCGAAAAATAGAAAGAATCTTTTAAAATTTTACTTGACAGCTTCAGGATTTCACTTCCAGAATTATATATTTATTTCAGAACAAAAAATCTGGGAATCAAGATACAAAGTAAAAGACAAAAGGATAAAGTGATTAATAAAAGTCAAAAAACAATTTATCATGATTTTTATCTCAGTAACGTTTTACCTACAGGTAGATCTTAGTTGAGTGAAATTAGCCATTTCAATAGCATGTTCAAACTTTACCCATTTGACTTTATGAGAAGTCAAAGTACTAATCCTGGCAGTATTTACATATTTAGTTGTTTATATATCATGTGAAAAGCTGGTCACTGTTTATCAGTGGCTTACAAAGATTTTAGGTTCTCACAATTTTATCTTTACTGTGCCATGAGAGTTCAATTTAGAGGCTTGTGTTTTTCCATCTCAAGGTGAGGTGTGAATGTCACTCACACAAAGCAGCTGGACATCTCATTTGGTGTAGTATTTTAGGAGACACCGATAATACCAACAATAGAGAGAATTTGACACTGGAGGCTGTAACAGATTGGGGGAAAAAAGACACATTTGTCTCTGGTTTTTATATTCCTTGAAATTTTAGTGCCTTAAAGGGGCTCAAAACTGAATGATTCACTTTTCCTTTTAAAATTTCAGGAAATTTACTTGACAGCTTTGATTGGAAAACATCACATTTTTAGTAGGTGTGTGTGTGTGTGTGTGTGTGTGAGTGTGTGTGTGTGTGTGTATGTGTGAAGAAAAGTTAAGTATGACCACTAAGATTTGCTCCCCAGAGCTTGCCATCAATCTTTGATTTGCCCAAGATATTGATGCTGTGGCAGCAATTAATAAGTGATGGTAAGACACATTTTATAATAATCCCTGCAAGATGTGCTGGAAAGAGATGGCATTGGTAATAGCTAAACTCATTGACTAGGTTTCTGATTGCATTTGATGTGTTACTTTATTGAATCTTACATATCACCTCAGGGGAAATTGAGTCACATAATGAAATGAGTGACAGAGCTGGGATTTGAACCAGAATACCATTTGCATTATAGTAGCTAGAATAGCATGATAATAGATGCGCACTCCTAAAGAATTGAAAACAGTGGGTCCCTGGTCTCCACATGTGAATGGATCTGAGTAGGGTCCACTAAATACTTCACAGTCATAATGAAAGAGACGACATTCCCTGGGGGTGGTTATGTCTGTACATCCTCCCATAATAAATGTGGCTGAAGAGGCAAATGAGGGGAACATACTTTTGAAAGAGTGGCACCATACCTTTGCCAATTAATTGTGTTGAAGAGGCATCAATTAGCTGTAAAGAGCGAATTGAAATTGGGTTTAAAAAAAAAGAAGTAGGGCATTTTGAGGAATATTTCTGAGCTCTCACCTTCTGAATAAATATAAATAGCATAGCATTTAGCAAGCAGACATAGGCAAGCAGCAGGGCAAGCTAACTATAAGGGAATGAAACGGTGTGGAGTTCCAGGTGTCCAAAAGATGGCAAGATGCAAGAAAAGGGCTTAGGAAAGTGATGGAGCACGGGACAAGAGCAATTCCCTGCTCCGTCCATCATCGGGCATGACTGGTACTGTACTGTGGTTGGTCCTTAGAAACGCTTTTGTCTTCCCACTCCCCCATCCTCAGAGTAATCATTACCAAGGGAAGCTTATTTTATTTTGAGCTCAATAAATGTGTGAGCAGAGGAATGAATGCACGACAGAACACGAAATGAAATGACGTTGTGAAAATCCCGTTCGAGCTTCATTTTGTCTGAGAAACCGAGAGCTTTCAAGGAAAATAAAGAGCATGGTATTGTATGTCCCAGGCAATATTTAGAACAATGAAATCCACAGATCTAAGCAAGGCTCTGGTATTTATGATATAGTTCATCTACTTATGCCCTTGTCGGTGGTATCTGTTCATTGTTTCATTCTTTTCCTTGCTGCACAGTTGTCTTCACTCTTTCCTTGAGGGCAAACATGAATTCTGAAATGCTTTGCTAAGAGCCCCATGAAGGTAAATGAAAAAGAATGAATCATGTCATATGAACTGATTTCTGGGTTGCTCTTGGGCCTGTGGAGTGATACTCCCAGCCTGGCTCAAGGTGCCTTCCAGAGAATAGCCTGGGTTTCAGGTCGCCTGGAGCTATTCATGGAGACTTGAGGCAAGGTGTTCCTTTCATTGACTAAGAAAATAACACATGTTACAAATAGTTAGAACAACACTGAGATCAAACACAACTTAGTAAGAGGGGGGAGAAGTCAAAAGAAAATCAAAATTAGGAAGATCCCTGTGTTGACCATCAGAAACAAGTCCTGACCAACTGGTAGCATTCTGGAATGTAGTACACATGTAGGGAAGGGAAGCCATGTTCTTCTGTGAGGTTTTATAATATCAATGTATAGCAAAGAATCTAAGGTAAACAGCTTGTCCTTCAAGAATGATTTTTGGGCCAGCAAGATGTCTTAGTGGATGAAGGTGATTACCACCAATCCGAACCTCCAAAGCTTAATCCTAGAGCCCTGCAAGATAGAAGGAAAGAGCTGACCCCATAAAGTTGCCTTCTGAGAACCACATGTGTATTGCAGGCATGCATGCACAAACATAAATATGTAAAAGTAATTTTAAAAAGAATCCTTTCTTATTCCCTAAGCATCCAATTTTCTACCATGCACTTGAGTTTTGTGGTTATTACTTTGTATCAACAATTATTCTATTTAAAGTCTTCTTGTATAAAAAAGAGAATCAAGTGCTCTGCATATTATTCTAGTTAGTTTTTCGCTTGTTGTTATAAACATCAGCTTATAGGTGACAGTCTCTCCTTCATGGAAGCCAGGGCAGGAGCTCAAGGCAGGAACTTAGAGACAGGAACCATGGAGGAACACTGCCTATTGGCTTGTTCCTCTGTCCTGCTCAGATACCTTCCTTATATACCCAAGTCCCACCTTCTCAAGTAGAACATGCCCACAGTGGACATCAATTAGCAAACAATAAAATGTCCCACATACATACCTGTAAGCCAATCTGATGGAGGCAATTCCCCAATTGGTATTCCATCTTCCCAGGTCTCTCTTAAATTTTGGTCAAGTTGAAAAAAAAACTAACAAGTATACATATATTAGCAGTTCATATCTCCATAAGTGAATTGTATGTCTGAGGAAATTTTCCTTAAATTCTCCAACCTTTCTAATGCTGCAACCCTTTAATACACTTCCTCCTGCTGTGATAACCCCCAACCATAATATTATTTTATTGCTAATCCATAATTATAATTTTGTGGCTGTTATGTATCATAATGTAAATATCTAATATGCAGGATAGCTGATATGTGACCCCCCCAAAGGCGTCCTGACCCACAGGTTGAGAACCGCTACTCTAAACTAATGTTCTTTATTTTTCAAATTGTGTTTAAAGTACATGACTTAGAGTTCTGATGAACTAATGAGACAGTGAGTGAATTGCCAAGCTTTATTTAGTAACTAGTACAGAATATAAGATCATTTCAAAAAGCTTTTTGGTCAGCAAAATCAACTGGGATGCTGGCTTTGAGCCAACACACATTTTGCTGCTCATTTCTCTATGGGAGGGAAAATTCATGTTTTGCTCTTGGAAATCTGTAATGTTTATCCCCACTGAGAGCATTTGTAGTGATGATTATGTTGATATGACCCATATTCACATTGAAATTGCTCTCTAAATGCCATTCGTTAATAATTCTTTGATCATCTTTGTGCTTCACAAAATTGATAAAATTGCTTTCGCTGTTTCTTTCTAGTTTAAACCCTTTGGTGTTCCTCTGGAGATTTTATTGATAAACTCTCCCTTAAGCATACATCCAAATTAAATGTGAGAACCTGAAGCTAAAAGAAATTGCTTCAAGGCCATGATTCACTCAGATGAAAAATCAATCGCAGTTTCGTTAAGGCAGGAAAGACAGCTCAGACATACTACAGCCCAGCCTGCTTCCTACTGAAGGCATAGAAACAATTGTTGATTCTGGCGGCTTTTCTTTCAGATATAATCATATCCTAGCACACTGGCTGCTCAATAACAAGGCTGCATGTGCCCCTCTGAATCTACTGGACTCTTTATATTTTGAAAGATTAATGGTTATTTAAAGCTACATTTCTTTAATAATGTACGCCATGCTGAGCCCACCATAAGTAAAATCATTATCATTACTGAATCTTGCTTGTAGATTTGAATTAGCTAAATTACAAATTTCCTTCTAAAATATACTTCACTTCTTTCCCCATAGATTGCTTAGTTGGTAGGTGGTGTGATGGACAGATGGATAAATGACAGCTGGATGGGCAGGTGGATTGATGGGCACGTGAGTGGTAGAGAGCAGGATGGGAGGGAGGAATGAAGAAAATACAGAACTAGAGATGGGCATAGTGACATGTATACTTCCCAACTGTATCTATGATTCAACTTTTTCTGTTCTTTTTTATCTTTAATGAGATTGTAGGGATGGTTACTATGAGAAGTTAAATAAGTTGTGCGAAGTTATAAAATGCATATCTATCATTGTACATATTATATAGCCATAGAATCTTGAGCCATAGCATTTTAACATTACTAGAAAAAAGATGAAGATACAATTAAGGTCAAGATAATGAAAATTTCAAAACACAGGGGCTGGAGATGGGTCAGCAGTTAAGAGGGCTTGCTGCTCTTATGGAGGACCAGAATTTGGTTCCTAGCCTTTGTGTTGGGTTGTTCACAGCCAACTATAACTCCTGCTGCAGGGAACCTGACATCTTATTTTGGCCTCCATGGGTACCAATATACCTTCAAATATACACACATGCACATACATATTTGTTTGTGTGTGTGTATAATAAATCTTAATAAAAGGGAAAATTTCAAAATGTTATTTTGGGATAGAACAATTCAAGGTAAAATATAATTGCATTATTTGCTAGAAGAAACTCAAATGAGGTTACTGTGTTATCTAAGATGATATTTAGACTGTGTGGGTTAAGAGATGCCCCAAATATAGGCTAGTTTCATTTTAAGATAGTATTGCCAATGGACAGAATATGCATTAATCTTTTCCAAGACCTTTTGATATAGAAAAGATATTCATAGGAGAGCTACACTGTGCTCAAAAATAAGTTAAGGGACTTAAAATAATCTCTTCCAAAGGAAGGTGAAATGGTTACTTTTTCACAGTGTGGAAATGACCAGAGGGCTCAGTCAAGAGATGGAGTCAAGACCTTATCTGTTGCTACACTCCAGTGCCAGGTGCAAATGTGGTCCAATAATCCCATCTCCCATGGTAGCAGCAGGTGATATAAGTATCAAAGAGTTTTTAGAAACTTTATTACAAAATCCTGTTTCAAGTTCTTAGGAGGTTAGCTAGCCCATTCAGTCTTTTTTGTTCCTTTTTTGTTTGTTTGTTTTAAGTGTCCCTCTGAAGACTCATGAGATTTCTTTGGGTCATAGGCAGGCATGGCTGCTAACATTAGCTGCTTTCCTTAGCAGGCAGGCGTTCTTACAGACACATTGCAGGGTCTTCCATATAACTCCTTTGTCACATGCACCCAGAGGGCTTACCACTGTCAGGGTTTGGGTTTCACCGAATCACAGAGAGATTAGCTACCTGGCCAAGGATTTCTCAGTGCCACAGCTCAGTATCCAAACTACCCCTGTTCTTGAATCTGAGTCAAAACACAATGCTTTACAAGAAGTGCTTAATAATTTTGGATTGTTATAAAGACCTAAAATTAAATATAGCTATATGTTTTCCTAACCAAGTCAATAATTTCCTGGTTTCTAGTAATATATTAAGTACATGTAATTAGATGATTTTTAAATGACTTCAAAACTACATACCCTCCCTCCCTCCCTTCCTCCCTTCCTTCCTTCCGTCTTTCTTTCTTTCTTGAGACAGGCCTCACATACCTCAGTCTATATAGCATAGAATGTCGTTGAACTTTTGGTTCTCCTACCTGTACATCCTAAGTGCTGGGATTTCAATCGTGTGGTAGCACCCCAGTTTTATGAAGCACCAGAGTTTAAACTCAGGGTTTCCTGATCATCCCCCACTTAGCCCAATAGTTTCTTTATTGTCTCTAGTGTAAATTTTGCTATGTAGTGACTTGATTTCCCTAGAATGATTATTTCCAGTTAATTTCATTTCCTTACAAAGAGCATAATGTCAGTATTCTATGGCAGAAAAAGTTCCATTGTGCATATGTAATATGTATTTTCTATTCATTCCTTTGTTGATCAAAACTTGGGTTGACTCGACAACTTAGCTGGGCAGAGCACTAAGGCAAACACAGATGGTCAAGTGCTTCTGTGCTGTGTTGACTTAGAGTCCTTTGGTACGATATCCAGGAGTGCGGTCGCTGGGTCACATGGAGGCCTAGTGCTAGTGTTGGGAGGAACTACCATACTGCTTTGCGTCACGGTTGTTCTAGTTTAGACACCTACCAATAGTGTCTACGAGTTCTGTCCACATCCTCACTCTTTTTTCTTGACATTACATTCTTCTTAGTGGACCCCAAGGCCCCCACCTATAAACTGGGGAAATAGAGTTACCCAACCTGTGGCAGAGACTGTTGTTCTGAGCTTTAAAAAAATAGTTTGCAGAAACTCCCAGAGAGCTGACAAGCAGTTAGGCACTAGATTTTCTTTTTCATTTTCATAAGTGAGTTTATTTGTTTTGATAATCAACTTTTTTTAACAGGGGCATTTTTTTTACCATGTTGTGATTTTTATAAATAGTGAGATTTCCCTAGGTCAACTTTTATGGCACAAGTTTGCCATAAAACTTTGTCAAATTTGCTTAAAATCTTCCCTTGAGAATAACAGCACTGTCATCTCCTGCTTTGTCCCCTCCCCAGCCCCTGTATACAAGTGGAAGAATATTCACACTGTATTTGCGTCAGGATTTGTAGCTTTTATGGAGCAGACTGAAATAGCCTCATTTGCGGAGTTTGTTGAGCAGGGCTGGAAGGGGCTGATGGCAGCCTGGCTTTGTCTGTGGACTCACACAACACTCTTGTCTAATTGAATCAGTGAGTCAGCCTCCATGTATTGAGCTCAGCTGAGGGTTAAGGTTGGTGGGGGTCGACTAGGCACTTTAACCAGAAAGGAGCATCTGCTCCACACTTAAGTGATGTGCACCCCTACCCTCTGACCGGTCTAATGGACTCTGCTCTCCATCTCGGCTATTGAACAGTGAGTGGCCCACAGATTGGGACATATTTGGTTTCACTTCTCCCTGCTCCCACAGATGAGACCTGTGTATGTTCAGATCCATAAATTATTTAAGGGGCAGTGTCTATGTAACCTGAGCCATAAGTAAAAGTTGGCCCACCGTCTGTTCTGTCACCCTAGAGGACTCTTTATTTTCCCAAGGAAATAGTCTATCTTGTGAGCTGACATCATCCGAGTTATAAAAATTCAAATGCACCATTAGCAATTTCTTTTCTTTGGCATAAAGCCCCAAGTATAGTATCTAAAAGCTCAACATTCTTTAACTGGAATATAATGGTTTAGGATTAGATGGAAGAAACTTCACAGAACACAGCTTGTAGTTCCAGAACACTGTGAATAGTTACACTCTGAACAAATTTGGATCTGTAAACAGGATTTATTTTCATGGATTCAGAAACATTCGTGCTTTATTTATTTGTTTTATCACTCGTGAATTTAGTTTTCTTATATATATGAATATATATGTATATATGTATATTTGCTTGTGGGTTTAGGGAGGAAGCACATGAGACAGGCTACAGAGATTGTTATTAGTATTAATTTTTGTAGGTAGTGTGTGTGTGTGTGTGTGTGTGTGTGTGTGTGTGTGTGTGTGTTTGTCCTCAGGTGCTGTTCACTTTGAGGACAGAGTCTCTCTTTGGCCTGGAACAATCCAAATAGGTTATGCTACCTGGCCTCCCTGAGGATCAACCTGCCTCTGTCTTGGGTACTTCTGCATTGCAATGCAAGCATTCTACCAAATGAGCCATGTCCCTAGTTCTGCAGAGATTATTCTTGCATAGTCTCTTTGGTTTGTATGTGAAGGACTTCAGGCCTAGGGACAAACCTAACGTTCTGCAAGCCGCGGATTGTGAATCAGAGCACAAATCACCCGGACTCCTGGAAGAGGAAGCTCCGCATTGTGTCACCTCCCACCACACATCTATTTTAGGAGAGGAGCCACACCTGATTGTCTCTCTTTGTCACCTTCCCCACTCCGGTTTCAAGGAGTTGAAATGGAAAAGTACAGAGGAACTCAATCCATCTTCTCTTTGCTCTCACTGAATCACCTTGCCAAATATAGTTGCTGCCTTCTGTCTGTTCCTATCCTCGTCTAGATGAGACCTGTCCCCTGAGCCTGCCCTCTTCTTTTTGTCTGGACAAGTGTAAATGGAGATATTAGGGTGCACTCTGGCTGGTGACCTGGAGATTGACAGTTATAGGCCCAGTGCCTGAAGGGCTTCTAACTTCCTCTCCCTGCAAGAAAAGATGGCAGCAGGGCAAGCTGGGTGTTACTACTTCCCTAAGCAGTTTTTGTTTGGTGCTATGCTTCCTGTGGTGGGGAGGAACCTGACAGCTTCCATGGTTTTCCGGAAGGGCAATGTTAAATGGATTTGCTTATCTTAGTTTGTCTGCCTCTATTTACCTATCTCTACCAATCACTTACCTATCTTTTCCCCATCTATCACTTGTTATCCATCTGCTTAGCTTCATCATCCTTCTTATTTATCATCTATCTCTCTATCATCCATCTGTTCATATGTATGTATGTATATATGTATTTATTATCCTTCTGCTATCTGTTTAGACTTCAAAGGACAGTAATGTTTCAGTATCCTAGCTAGATAACTTGGGTGAATAAAACAGACAGATTCTGCTTCTACTGAGTGACCTTGGAACATGAATCCAGTGTGACAGAGTCAGGAAGACTTGGCATTCTGTGAGGGAGGCAGTTACAGCCCAAATATTCCTCAGTTTGCACTCACCTTATAACTGTGTAAGAATGAACTCAGATCTAGTTCCTTCCATCAGTCCCTCCATGCCCTAGAGCAAAAACACTTTCCAGTGATGAATTACTTAAAAATGCATGCTGTTTAAGGCAGAGATAGTAAATAATGGGCAACTCAATAGCTTTAGTCCTTTTTACTCTCTCCAAGCTCAGGACTAAAGATGGCACAGACACAAAACAACCACAAAGCCGCCAATGTCTGGAAAGTAATGCCAAGGAGAGCAAGTTTTTTTTTCTTCTGCCAAATGTATCCTGATTATTTCTTGTTATTTATTATTAGAAGTAGCCTTGGACAAGATACAGTTTGGAAATGTCCCTTGTAATAGTAGTTTCCTTACTTTCTTAACCACATTTCTTACCTTTTAACAGTTTGTTAAAATAAAAAAAATAGGTTTATTAGATAAAGTATAGTAGTGACTTTATAATGTTAGTTGTTTTTCATAGAAGTATTTACCCTCCATAGTTTTATGCAAAATGTGTAAGACCTTAACTGAAAGATCAGGCTATGATCCAGTCGGGTAAGTCTGTCCTAATGGGTGCTCAGAGCGGCTGTCCCTCTGGGACCCACAGATAACACTAGCAGCCGAATTCTTATTCTCTTAGAGGCTGCTTTTATATATTAGCATGATCACAGAACAAGTACTATGAGCTAAGCCGAGGAAGGTGAAAAGTAGCTCGTGAGAAAGGCAGGAGGTTGAGCATTTGTTCCATGCGTTAATCTTGGTTCAGTCGTCTTAAGGCCTCGGTGACCCAACACAGCGTTTCTTTGACTTTTGAGACTTTAAAAACTCCTACTATTTTCTTTCATTGTAGAATGAATTAGTGGGTCTATGGGAAGGAGCTCTAGGAGGTGGAATACAGAGGGTTTTGTTTTTGTAGACAGCCATTTACAAAATAGTTTGAACTATAAGCAGAAGAACCATAAGCAAATCCCACATTGATTCTAGATGGTGGGAATTCAGAGGCCTCTTTGCCAGTTCCCTTGTTGATTGGTCATTACTCCATATGAGGCATCTGATTCCCGTGGAACCTCACTGGGCTGTAAAGATCTCGGAGAGAAGAGTGGGGGTGGCTTTGGTGCATTTAGCATTCATTTCTCTTTGCCTCTTATGCTCTAATTTCAGATACGCTTTGCTGTCCATTAGCAGAGGGATAAAAACTGCTCACCACTCTCTGCAGTTTCTGCCCTCTTATTTCCCACTCACTCTCTGGCCTCTTGGTTCTCAGTCATTTGCCTTCCCTCCTGGTTAGTAGGAACAACCGTGTTCAAGGGGACTCTGTCTAGCACGGATTTTCACTTCTCACGTGACCACTAGACCTACCCTGAGGACTCATTATAGATGGATGGTATAGCCGCCACATTAAATTTGTTTCAATTCTATCATGCCATGTGTATTATAACCCTTTTCTTTGGACCGGTATATTGTGATATTGCCCTGTATCTCCCAAATAGATTCTACTGAGACTGTGAACTGTATTTCTTAGTTTATGATGATGGAGAGAGGCATTTAGGATGGGCTTAACAAACTCACAGCATTTTAGAAGGACCGTTCAGTTAGTTGACCCTAATGTAGCACCCTGAATCAATTGTCTCTTTGACTGATCATCCTGAAAATGTCTCTGCACACTGTACATCTCTCCGTATCTTCTTCAGCTCCCAGGGAACCTGAGATATCAATATGAGACACACATACCTTGCTTGCAAAACTTGATACATGAGGTCTCATTTGAGATAATTTTGACAAAAGTTTATAGTTTTCTAAAAGAAATCCTCAAGCATTATAAGAAAATAAAATGGCTTGTGGCTAATGTCTAAATATAGCCAACTTTTTCAATGAAGAGAATGCAGGCACTTCCACACTTTCATTGTTATGCCAGAGTCCAGAGGTGTTCAGTAGCATCTGGGGGGATGTTTTAGTCATTTATTCCATTTATTATTATTTAGTTATCATTATTAGAATCAGAGCACACTTGAGGACGGAAGGGTTTATTCAGCCTCACACTTTGAAGATCCGGTCCTCCGTGGTGCGGAAGACTCACATTGCATCTGCAGCCAGGGAGCAGAGAGAGCTGAGCTCCCCATTTACCTCGCTTTCTTCTTTTCATTAAGTCCAGAACCACAGAGCATGGGATGGTGCTGCCCGCAATAAGTGGCTCTTCCTACCTCCGTTGATCTAATTCAGGTACTGTCTTGTAAATTTGCCAGAGATGTGTCTCCTAGGTAATACTAAGCAGCATCAGTTGGCAATCAGGATTGATCATTCCAGATACACACTATCTCACCATAAAGTGTTCAGGTCGGTATGCTGCATTATCGGAATTGCATAAGAACTGCAGGTTACACCTACTAAATACCTCCTTTCCCTCCCTCTCTTCTTCCCTCCCTCCCTCCCTCCCTTCCACCTTTCCCAACCCCCAGCAATCATATTCCTGGTCTTACAGCTGTAGATATAATACGTGAATAGATCCCAGAGCATTTGTCCTACACTTAGCTTATTCCCTTAGCATAACATTCTAGAAGTCCATCTATAGTGTAGGACGTGACAAGATTTCCTCCTGTATAGTTGTTACATAAACTGTATACATTATGTATATATAATGTATATCATCTACACATATTTTCTGTGTACACTTGTCAGTTGCAAAATTCCTTTCCTCCTATCTCTGCTCTATTTTTAGTAATATTCCATTGAAAATGGTTGTGGGATGTTTCTAAATTCTTCTGGATACATAATCAGAAATAGTAACCATGTGTTAATTTTATTTATTTAGTTATTTATTTAATGTGTGGATGTGTATTATGTGATGTTTTACTCTTTGGACTTTTTTGAGGGACCCACCACCCAGCTCCCAGATAAACAACACAGAGGCTTATTATTCCTTATGAATGCCTGACCTTAACATGGCTTGGTTTTTGTTAGCTTTTCTTAAATTATCCTGACTGCCTCTGGGCTTTTTTTCTTTCTCCACTTCTGTATATCTTCCTTTCCTTCTCACTTTGTGACTGGCTGGGTGGCTGGCCCCTGGTGTCTTCCTCTCCTTTTTCTTTTGTTCCTTGTTCTCTCCCAGGTTTCTCCTTCTATTTATACTGTCTGCTAGCCCTGTCAATCCTTGTTCCTGCCTTGCTATTGGCTGTTCATCTCAGACAGGCACAGTAACACAGCTTCACGGAGTTAAACAAATGCAGCACAAACAAAAGTCACATGCCTGAAAATAATATTCCCCAGTGTGTCTGTGTGTGTGTGTGTGTGTGTGTGTGCGTGCGTGGTACTGGGAATGGAACTAGAGAATTGTGAACACAAATGCTAGGCAAGTACTTTACTAATGAACTACATCCCCAGGCCCTAATAATACTTCAAGTGCAATTGTCTTCAGAAAATCCCACACTGTTTTCCACAATGCTCACCCCATTTTACATATCTACATATATTACATATAGTGTCTGGCACAGAAGCCTTTTGATCATCTTCTTACTCTTGTGTAGCTTTTACAACTTTGTGAAAAGATCTTTTGATCATGCACACGAGAGCTCATTTCTTGGTTCTCTGTCCTGTTCCACTTGACTCCAGAGCTTTCTCTAGTCTATAGTCAGATTGTGAGTCTCTTTCTTTCCCTTGCCATTGTTTCAGGACTTCCTCCTTCTGGTCTTCAGTCTTCTCCCACTCCACTCTAGTGACTGGCTCTTTTGTTTCTTCATAATTAACTTTAGTTTACAGACAAATCCCACCTGCTAGGTGTGCCCTGTCTGGATTGCCCGCTTCATGCAGAAACACTTGCTTAGAAGAGGCCTGCTGACATGTATGAAAATTAGCTTTTTCTTTGCTATGTAGACAAGAAATAGCTTGAACGTCAGGCAAGTTGAATTCTAGAAGTTAACAATACTTTTATCATTTGCCTCTGCCCTACTATAGCGTGTCTCTTTTGACATTTAAATAATGTTGTGGAATCCTTATTAAATAATTGGCTTCCAGGATGGAGTTCATGTTCAGTGTTCAACAGATAAGGTCATTGGTGTATTTGGAAAAGGGCTTGACTTTGTCAAGCTGGAGGACATTTATTCAGTATTCCTGAGCAATGGGTTTTTACTTTTGAACAAGGTTGGCTTGAACAAAACCATTTTTCCCCCTCTGGAGAATAAACCCCACTTTAGCTGAAACAGGTTAATTATACATAGTAAGTATGGATGGATAGAAGACAGCTAGTGCTTAGAAGGACTGAGGGATGACAGGAATAAAGATGGTCCATTTTATTTTTCTTGCGAAGTTTCCTAGTTATTTCTAGATCACCAAGCTAAAGCCTTTGGTTTTGGAGCAAGACACTGGGGATAGTTACACTTACCACGAGGGAGCCTTTATCTCTGGAAGTTGGGTGGAGGGAAAGGGGAGAGGAGGACAATAGGTTTGTCCACAGTGTTATCCTTGAGCAGATATTCTTCCAAATTTTCTTATAGTCACATGTTTTTCAGTATTCTAAAAACATATTTGGTAGAACACAGCATGTCTATGCCTAGATTCCCATCAGCCATTCTCTATCTGGTGAGCACATCCCTGGTCTGCATTAAAAGAGAAAAATTTAAAGGGCTAGTTTTGAAGAGATGTTCTCAGTAGAAAATAAGTGATCATTTCTTTGGGGTTCAAGATTGATATAGGAAGTAAACATATTTTACACATAAATTTAAATACCTAGGGTTCAGAATTGATCAATATACTTCTCACTTCGATTTAAAGAAGTATACCATTAAGAGATACACACAGGAAGAAAAACAGATGTTTTAATAGAAAAGTCATAAAAACATTTATTACAAATTTTGGAGAGCCTAACTCAAATATATTTACACAGTGGCTCAGCAGAAGTGTCATAAACTATAACAACATGCAAAATGGGAAAGATACATTGAAAATTCCGGATCCCGCTTCCCCTTTATTTTAATCACAAAATCATGAAAATTGTTCTGTGAATGTGAGTGAGCTGAAAGAATATCAGCAGAATATTAGTTACTAGAGAAACAGAAATGAAATCGAGGGGTGAGATTTATCATCTTCTTGCTTTAACTTGAACCCCTGCTGTACTGTAAACGTAATAACCATCAACATGAAAAATGTAACAGATTGATAATGCCATTGAGTTTTAATTAAACCACTGAAATGAAAAGGGCCCAGATGGATAACTGGGAAATGTAGTTATCCTTTATGAAATGAGCAGGAGTGCCCGTTTGTTCCGTTCCTTAGGAATTAATGTTCTGCCAAAAATAGTGCCCCATCAGAGGACTTCCTGGGAATTAATCATTTCAGTTTACAAAACAGATGGCCACTTTACTTTACTCAGTTTAGTTTTTAAAACACGTATCACTCAGAATCAGCTATTGTTCCTGTCCTGACGTGGCCTGCTATGGCTTCCCCTGTCTGAGGTTGTAGGAGGAGAGTGCCTGTTTGTTTCCCCGCTGCCCAAGCCCAAAATTATCACACAGAAACTGTATTAATTACAACACTGCTTGGCTAATAGCTTAGGCGTATCCCTAGTTAATTCTTATATCTTAACCCATTTCTATTAATCTGTGTATCACCACGTGGTAATATGTATTACCTACTGGTAAGGTTCCTTGGCATCTATCTCCTGCAGCAGCTACATGGCGTCTCCCTGACACCACTTACTCTCTCTCTCTCTCTCTCTCTCTCTCTCTCTCTCTCTCTCTCCCACCAGCCTGGCTATATTCTGCCCTGATATAGGCCAAAGCAGCTTTATTCATTAACCAATGGCAATAAAACATACTCACAGCATACAGAGGGGAATCCCACATCATGAGGTTTTTCTATTTAAATACATCAATACTAGTAAAACAGTGTCTTGCATGCCTTGGAAGTCATTGGCCGATGCATTTTCTTCAAAATCTAAAGGATCAGTATGTGATTCATACTAAGCTTTAGGTTATGTGAATTCACAAATGAAAATGAATTAACCTGCAGCCAGAGAAGTCACCGCATTGGGGGACTTTCAGCACTTGTCACATTGGCATCTACTGACACCAGGTCAGTTAGGACCTAGAGAAATGGTGTGTGTACTTATTAGTTTAATGGAAATATGTATTGGCAACTTAAGCTTTGACAGTTGAGGTTGTCAGACAGCTGTAGGACATGTTGCGGGTGTGTACAAGAGCACATTGCTGACCCATTTTCTAACCACAGCCCCAGGTCTGCCTGCGGGACAGTGTATGTTTTGTAACTGTAGCAAACTCATGCATATTTCCAGCTCTGAACCACATCATATGACTATACAAAGATGACCTTTACCCAGTGGCAGAGCTAGACTTCAGTGTTGAATTAGAAACATAACATTTTCATGACAGCTGCAGAGAAATGAGACATATGAGTTTAATCATGGAACAATTTTTTTTCTACTACTTAACTATTTGGGATATGGAAGTGGGTGATCCTTGGTTTGCAAAGGGCATGAACAGAGTGTTAGCTGTTGAGTCTCAACTATGCCTGACACCATGAGAAAGATATCTCGAAGATATATCTGTGCACTGAAGCATTTGTAATCTAAATAGAGAGATGGCAGAACCATGAAAGAATCATAAATTTGCATGCAGCAGAGTCTACATGAATGCTATAAGCATCCAAGGAAGGGAAAGATCAGTCAAAGTTGCATGTAAAAAATAAAACAGAGTGGAAACATTTGACTCTGTGGAATTATTGGATTTCATGGAGAGGGGATACTATTCAAGGTAATGAGATTAGCATAATTTGAGGCATGGAAGAAAATGTGTCATGTTCAGGCAATTTCAAGTATCCTAGAAGAAACATTCATCTTAAGGACTAGTACAGATAAGGGTAGCCAGATAAGAGGTGGGGCAGACACTGAAGAAACTATATGGCTAGTGGCAGTGCTTCAATGTCTTAATGACAGGCTGGAAAAGGTCCCTGTTGATTCTTGAGTCTGTGCTGGAAAAGCATAGTGGCAAGAAAATTCATCTGAAAGTGGCATCAACTATTGAGACTGCAGCTATATAAGCTGATAGATGTATTTGAGGAACAAATATTTATGTATTTAAACAGATATAAGGATATATTAACCTCTGATAGTAGGTAATCCAAGATGTTGGCAAGGCTTTATGGTTTATATCTGTTCTGAAAGATGGCCTAGCTTCCAGAGGACAGTCTTCAAGAAAACCATTCATTTACAAAGACCACCTATCTCAATGTGGGCCATTAAGATTGCCTTCTCAGATTTTTGTGTGATTGGCTAGGAAAAAAAGTGTCTTTTAATAAAGTCATAACAATGTAAGACCAGGGCAAGGAGGTGGTGCTTTCAGCAAAGTGTCTGCTGGGTAATTATAAAAACATGAGGTAGATCACAAAAACCTATATAAAAGCTGGTCATGGTGACCGTGTCTGTAGTTCCGGTCCTAGGGATGAGGGGAAGAGACGGGAATATATATATGGAATTCATTGGCCAACTATTCTAGCCAATTCAGGGTACTTCAGAATAAATGAAAGACCTTCTTCTCAAAAAAGACAGTGGAAGGTTGGCAAGATAGCTCAATACTGCTAAGCCAGATGATCTGAGTTCAACGTGGAACCCACGTGGTAGAAGGAGGTTGTCCCCTGATAGTCACACATGTGTCATGGCACATATATAAGGACATAATAAAAATATAAGATGAGGATTAAATGAGGAAGACGTCAGCCTCCAACCTCTGACTTCCAAATGTATAAACACACTTGAGTGTGCATCTCCACACCCAACCCCCCCCACATACATATGCTACAAACCTCCTCCAAGCACACACAAGATCTGCCTGCCAACTATTATTAGAAGTTCCCAGAGCACAAGTCTGAGAGACAAAGCCAGAATTTAGAAAGAAGTTGTGATTATATCAAGGACTGGAGGATTGGAAGGGAAACATATGCATATGTGTGAATATGTATATTTATGCATGTAAACATTCTGCAAATATTGGTACTGCACTAGAATACAAGTCGTAACTAGCCACATTTTGCAGATGAGGGCATCAATGCTCAGAAAATTGAGCAGCATGGCTAAGGATAAATATATACTTACAAAGTGGATTAAGAATTGAAACCTAAATTTGATTCCAAATCAGCACTATTTTTTGGTCATAAGATTGCTTGTCCTCTCTGTGGCTGAGGATTCTCTTTCAGCCTTGAGATTATGCTAATTATGTAGCTGAACTTTCTGTGTTCTTCCCTCATGCTGCAAAGGCTTATTCTTGGAAACAGCACTGCTGGGGCATGCTTCTGTGCTGTAGGAAGATAGAGGAGGTTGGTTCCTTATATCCCCGTGGTGTTTAGTAGTATATAATGTAGGACAGTCTTCTTTCTAGGGACAATACTGTAAATGGCATTTAGTTAAACACTGGCAAGAAAATAATCCACATTATCCAGCATAATAAAAAAAATCTATCATAATACCCATGCTAACGATGAAAACTATTATTGACCAAGAGCTCCACACATGCCACACACAGAAGAAGAAGAAGAAGAAGAAGAAGAAGAAGAAGAAGAAGAAGAAGAAGAAGAAGAAGAAGAAGAAGAAGAAGAAGAAGAAGAAGAAGTTGTTGTTGTTTTAGTAGAAGGATTAGAACACCCTCCCTTCTATTAGGTTGCCTTGTCCAGCCTCCATATGAAGGCTTTTGCCTTGTCTTGTTGTATCTTGCTTTGTCACGCTTGGTTGTTGTCTCTTGGAGGCCTCCTCTCTTCTGAAAGGGAACTACGGCAGGAGTAGATCTGGTGGGGAGGAGGACATGCCTTGAGAGGCAACAAGAGGGCTCTACAGATGGCTGTGAGCTTCCTGATGTGGTGCTGGGAACTGAACCCTGGTCCTCTGTAAGAGCAGTGCACACCACTAATCCCAAGCCACTTTTCAGCCCTTTGATCAATGGTCTGAAAAAGCCCACTCTTAAGTGGTTGTGCTTCTGACCGTTCAGGTACACTTGTGGGCTGCTCATTTCTTGATATACACCCAATTTCTTGTATGTAGCTGCTCAACTTACAATTTTCAGACTTTAGGGTGGTCTAAAAGCATGCAGTGAAAAACCTAACTTAAAACATTGAACTTTAATCTTTCCTTGGGTAAACTGGCCTGTGGTTAGATAATCTCGAGGCTCTCAGACAGGAGACAGTAAACCAACACTCTTCAGTTCACCTTTATTAGGCTAAAAGCCTGGTAGATGGGGAACATTAAATGCATTTTCAACTCATGGCATTTCTGACTTAAAACTGTTTTTATCAGGACATAAGCCTACTGTAAATCAAAAGATACATATGAATATATCTCATTTCAGACTTCTGCTGCAATTTAAACCATATGGCCAGTTTACATGGTTTCTTATACGTATATAAATATTGGCTCACAGTAAGTAAGCATGAGATAAAATTGCAGTTTATTTTCTTAAGCACATTTACAAAAAGTGGCAAGAATTAGAGGGAGTGAAAAGCGATATTGGGGCTGGAGTGATGGTGATGGCTCAATGGTTAATAGCAATTGCGACTCTTCTAGAGGACCTGTGCTCAGTTCCCAGCACCCACAGCAGGTAAATCATAACTGTCCTTAACTCCAGCTCCTGGGGTTCTAACGCCTCCTTCTGGCCTCCACAGGTACTACATGCATATGCACAAACCCACACATAGACACACATGCATATACATAATTAAAAAAAATACATCTTTCAAAAGAGAGAAGGGGGTCATCAAGTATGTGAATAAATACTAGAGTTAATTCTTGAAGTAGAATTACTTTAGCCTGGGAAAGAAGATGCAGGAGCACTGAAAATAAAGTAAAGATCTTCTACAGGAGGAGAGATGGGAGACAAGAGGAAGTAAGAGGCCTGGTAGTTCCTGCCCCCGTCACCATGGGGTGGTAAGGTCTAGGAGAGATGTGGTTGAGGGGGCACTGCAGCCAGCACAATGACCACGAGAGGATGGCAGGGTTTTAAGTCTTCTTTCTGTTACTTGGGCAATGTCTTAATATTAGTCCTTACTCCTGGAGTAATTTATCTGTTCATAGACTGTCTCTCTGTCTCTTGCTGACCTCTCTCCTATTCAATATTGTTCTCTAATGAGTTCTTAACCAGGAAATCAAGGATATGCTCAGATCTATTGTGATGGCTGCCTAGTGGCTTTCACAGAAATTTCTTGGTTAGTAGAATGATTCCTGATACTTTTCTTAAATACGTTACTGAAGGATTTCTATTATAATAGTCTTTTGTGTAGTTAATTCCTTGTCCCCCTAATTACCCCACATCACTTGTCTTTCATCTGTATCATAGAAATCAAAGGCTTGCATAAGCTTTTGTGTCGCAGTTGTGATTGTAGGAGCCTAAAAGGTAAGTCTAATTGAAAATTTGAACCAGTTCCTCATCGCTTTCACTGACCTAAAACAACAGATGAGTAAAGAGCCCAGTGTGAAACCTGGTGTTTCCTCCAGACTTGCAATCCTTCACTTGTGCTATTAACTGAGCGTTCTAAGCTAAAAGTGCATTACTTTTCCCATTTAAAACCTACATCAGTTCAAAATTCAGATGGTCTGTCAGGCAGCTTTTCTTTGTAAGCCCAGTCCACACAAAAGGCATTAGTCTAATTAAATTAGGGGCTATTAAAGCTACAAATTAGCATACTAACTCAGAAAAATCGATATCTTATTAGTTTCACAATCTTTTATCTAGCTCCTCTTGACTCCCGTTTCTGAACTTTTTTGTAGTAAATGACATGAGAATTGATTTAAAGCTTTCCAAAAATTGGTGATCAATAATTGTTTTCTAGTCAGAAAGAAATTCATTAGCTTCTACACTTACTGCACCAACACATATTCTCATTGAAGTCTCTTCTAATCACCACATTATTCTTGGCTGGAAACACATTAGCTGTAAAAATTCATGAAATGAGAAACATAACATTATAAAGACTGTGTTTAGGTATAGTCGTTAATGGATTGTGCAGAGTCGCGTAACGCTCTCTTATTTCCAGTAAAAATAAATTTATGTCTTCCATTGTTTTACACTTAAACATGGATAGTTCTGCGCCTTTATCATTGCATAAACAAATTATTGCCAAATGAATTTGTAGACCCTCAGAGTTCTTAGATTTCTAGCAAAGTAGAGAAAGCTCATGCCTCCATGCGTGAAGGTACCCAGTAATTGCATGTGTTCTAGAGATGATGGAGATTTGAGAAGAATAGATTACTTAGCATCATGTGCTTGAGAAAATAACTAGCGCAGCCATGAGCAACTAGGCATGCATGTGTTATTTTTTAATTTTGCTTTCACTGGTTAGCTTTGATGTGTGTTTCTGTGTGCTTGTGTGGATGTGTGCCCACATATGTGCAGATGACTGTGGAGGCCGGAGGAGAGTGTCAGGTTCCCTGGAGCTGGAGTTACAGGTTGGTGCAGGCTGTTCCATGTGGATGCTGGGAATGCACTTGGGTTTTCTGCTAACTACCATGCAATCACTCCAGCCCCCAAGTTACTGTAGAATTTAATATATGATTTCTTTTGGGGTGTATTTAATGTTTAATAATTTTAGCCTCTTGCAAAATTTCTACCATTTTGTTCTGTAAAATGTGAAGTAATTTGTAATTATATTTTTTCCAGAGTCACATTAGAAAATTAACTAATTGGTACACAAATTAGTAATGATTTGTGATTCATTATTTCCCGCAAATTTCAAGAAACTTTTAAGTCACTATTAAAGATGTTTATATTCCTCTGGGCTACACATATATTATTTACCAGGACAGTGATAGTGGGAGGGACTTGCAGGTTATTAGAAAATTAGAAGCAAAGATGTAGATATAAAACTGCTTTCTTTTAAACACTCTGACTGGATTTAATATTTGAATTTGTATATGTGTAGAACAAATTTTTTTTTTTACCTTGGAGATATGTATTTACTAAACTGTGACAAGATCTCTCTGCCTCCGTGTGGCCAAGGCTGACCTGGGGATCACGAGGTGTCCTGGGTTAGTCTTGAGCTTTCCTTGATTGACTAGGAAGTCTGCTAGACACGGTGTTGATCCCACTACATCCACAATTGGAATAGATCAAGGCAAATGCTAGTGTTGAGGGTAAGTGTTCTCTGTGGTGAAGAATGAAGATCAAAAAATTGCTTTATGGGGGAGGGCGCTGATGATGACTCTCACTTGGTACAGTGTCTGCTGTGGAAGTGTGAGGACCTGAGCTCTGACTCCAGAACCCATGTAATAAAGGCAGGGCAGCCATTCACTTGTAATCTCAGAGGTGTTGGTCCCTGGAGTTTCCATACCAGCTCTCCTAGGCCACAGGTGAGCTGTAGGCTCAGTGAGAAACCCATCTCAAAACAATAAGGTGGGCATTGATAGAGGAAAATAACTGAATGTCCACACATACACACACACACACACACACAATCTCATTGTGATAGTACATACACACATTATCACATGTACACTGATATATTACACACATGCATTGTGACACTACATCCACTTTATCATTTGTATATTGTTACACTACACACAAATACACACACAGTGTGACACTACACACACACATTCTCATAATGCACACACAAGTTAACACACATACTGTATATACACACTTCACACAGAGATATTTCTTTCCCTTTCTTTTTAAATATAACATTTTAACAGTGACTTATTCTCATTACTTTCAAAATGTAGTAATTTATTTTATATATGTTTGTTTTTCCATGTGTGGTGTTTATTCAGCAAGTTGAAGCATACAAGGACATAATGCTATCTTATTTTTTTATGGCAAGGTTTAGACTGTGTCCTCAGACACATTTTCTTTTTGCATATCTGTGTGAAGGCTGCATTTGATGTCTTATAGTGTAGACGGGGATTTCGAAGGGAAAAATATAAGGAGGGTTGGATTGATACTGCCCCATTGTGTCTTTTCTCTAGTAGAATAATTCAACATATCAATCCATCTAACGTTAGGCAACATCACAGAGGTGACTGCCAAAATACAATGGTTGCTCACATGCAGACTCAAATCACGAGAGAATTCAGGGAAGAAAAGAGGGAAACAATATAATACAAACTATTTCAAAAATCAAGATATATATGTGTGACTTGAAGTTGTGGCATGTCTCTGATTTACTCCCCCACCAATCGTGTGGTCCTTGGTGACATCACTCAAAACCCAGGCAATTTTAGCACAGAAGACATGGGACGTGCCCTCCACCCCTCCAATAGATGGCAGCACATAGTCACACCATGGTAATCTCTCTACCTTTAACTCCTAATCCGTTCATGCTTATCTGACAAGTTCACCACTGTGTGCACCATCATTTTGCATCCTGATCCCTTCCATGTTGGATGTGTCCTTGGGCCCTGAATGTGAAGCGTGTCTTCCAGTGAGGAGTTCCATGCATCTGTCCCTTCCATGAAGGCTTCCTTTTTCATTGGCCAGTGGTGGTGGGGTTTTTTTTTTTTGTTTGTTTGTTTGTTTTGTTTTTTTCTCCTCTCTGGGCACACATACATAGGCTTTCCTTCTCTGAATCCACATGGGAATCTCACTTGGGAGACAGTTCTCTCTTTGTTTCTCACTCACAGGTGATGTCATTTCGCTCTCCCACCACATGGTGTCTCCAGGCATCAGGGTGCTGGTGTTTAGTAGCATCCGCTACTGCCTCCTCTTGAAGTAGCAGGGGTAGCACACTGCTTTCATTTTGTAGACCATGGCCATGCTTTCTTACCCTGCCTCCACTAACCTAGCCAGGAAGTTGGGTATAATACATTGTCCTGCTAAAGCTAGTGCCCGACTATGTTCTTTCTGATGCTGTTAATGATAATAATGTCAGGGATAGCATGTTGCTGAGACTACTCTCCTTGTATCAGGGAAAATATTTGAAGCTTTTCCATTTTCTTCTCATTTTTGGGCTTTTAGCTATTATCACATTTAAAAGGGAAAAGGGAAAGGTGAAAAGAAAAAAAAAAACATGGGCAGATGGAAATATTTGGTTAATTGGGTATTTGAAGAATCATGGACTTTATTTTTCTTCTCATAGTATGCAGTCTCTAAAATAGTAAACGATCCTTTATCCTTTCTTTAAGTTCCATAAATAAAGAGGCAAGGAAATTGTGTTTCAGATGATTTTCAGGTTGGACAGAATCTTCCATAAACAGCTCTGTCTTTTTTATAACAATGAATGCCTGTCACATGTAAGTCAGGGGTTGAGTTAGGCTTTAAGTAAGTCTGTTATGGGTATGATCTCCTGGAGATGGGGAGCTTAAAACTAAACATTTGTGACAATAAAGTGTCCTGTCCAGAAATTATCCAATTTACAGATTATTATCTCTCTTCCTTCTATCTTCCTAGCCATCGACACTTCTTCTAGTAGAAGCTCTTTTATCTTTGACAGAGGGTAGGGGCTTGCAATAGGGGAAATATTGAACTGATGTTTGATTTTAATATGCACTTGTGAAGCAAGAATCTAAGTAAACTCTAAAATTCTCATTGTCCCGTGTGTGTGTGTGTGTTATGTGGTGAAGTGGGGTTTGAGAGTGTGTGTGTGGGGGGGGATGCCCTGCATGTGTGGATGTCTGTAGAAACCAAGGGATAACCTCAAGTGTTCGTCAGGTGCTATCCACCTTGTTTTTGTTTTGTTGTGTTCATTTGTATTGTTTGATTCTGAGACAGGATCTCATTTTCTTAGAGCTGGTCAAGTAGAATAGATTGGCTAAGAATGGAGGCCCCAGGGCCAGCCTACCTCTAACTGCTCAGCTTTGGGATTCCAAGTGACACTACACACTCTTCTTGGTTGTGGGTCTGACTATTGAGCTTGAGACCTTATGCTTACTCCATGAACTGACTCCCCAGCCTTAAACTCTTAGTTCCCATGTCATCCCTGAGTCTGCTCATCACTTCTTCACACGATGCTACAACTTTATTTAAAACTTGGGGACCTGGAACCATAGTAGCCCACTTTATATCTCTTGTGCGCTACCTGCTGTGCTCCAGGTTCCCAAACAGGTGTCTGGAAGTCGCCATAGGGGCCGTCTGGCAGGCACTTTACACAAATGTGTCCCCTTGGATTGCACTTGTAACCTTCTTGGAAATCCTGTCTTTATATCTGTGGTGAAACCCTTAGCTAAGTTTGCATGAATATCTCTATCTTGTTTGTAGGTTAAGACTTTCTCTTAGCAGTTCTTGTACCTTCTTCTGCCAGTAGTTTAATAATGATATAATAATAATACTATAGCCTAGCTTCATGCAGTCTGTAACATATTTAATGAACACATGTGGTCTTTCTTTACTGCTAAATTGTTACATGTTGACTGTGTGTGTGCATGTGTGTCTATTAATGTGTGCAAAGGTGTACCTGCGTGTGCATTTGTGTATATAAAGGTCAGAGAATAAACTCAATTGTCATTTTCTGGTATCGTCTTCATTTTCTGTTTCTCACACAGGGTCTCTCACTAGCTTAGACTTTTCCAAGTAGTCTCGGCTGGCCTGCAGTGGTCACCAGGGATCTGCTTGTCTCTGCAGCCCCAGAATGTTGGTTTTGGGGATAGAACTCAGGTCTTGGTACTTGAGAGAGAAGAACTCTAAAAGCTGTAGAGCCTCCAGCCATTGACTGGCTTAAAAATATGAAGTGCAAAAGACATGGCCCACCTCAAAAACCTTCAGTGAATCCCATATCCCCGCTGTCTGCAGGAAAGCTGGTGACTATGGAGATTATCATCACCAGTGGTTCGCCGCTGCTTCCTTTATCACAGGGTGCAGTCATGCATCCTTGCCCATTTGGATGGTATCTGAATTATTTATGAGTAAAATTACTCATGGGATGTCTCTCCCCATTCCATATCACCATTAGGAAAACATGGTTATGTTTCTAAGATGAAGTTGATGGAGAGGCTGAGATCCTCAGAAACAAATGACAGTGTTCTTTTTTTCTTGGCCCCATCAATTATTTTCCCATTTCCTTCAGGGGCCATGAAGAAGCCTGCTGGCCTGTGTTCATTGCTTCCAGTGATGATGAGCTGAACAAATCAATCATCCACTCTGTGCTAGATTATGTTGCATTTGGAGCTAGGGGTCAGGGAGGTAGAAACCAAGCTGTGCTTGGTTAAGAGGATGACTCAGTCGGTAAAACATGAGGACCTGAGATCGATTCCCAGTATCCATGTAAACAAAACAAAACACACAAAAAAGCATGTTATGCACCTTAAGGGGCAGAGATGAAGGATCCCCGAGGCTCGCTGGCCAGCCTGCCTAGCCGAATCAGTGAGTTCCAGATTTAACAAGAGATTCTGTCTCAAAGAATAAAGTGGAGATCAATAAAGGAAGACACCCAACATTGACCTCCAACCTCCATGTTCACATCTGTAGATATATTTGAACACAAACATCAATAGACTTTGATCTTGGTACAGATGGACACCTCCAGAGACTGGAGACTAAAACAATGTTTAAAGCTGAGTGAGGGGTTCCATCGCTGACTCACCTCTAAGTCAATGGGGACCAAGAGGGGCTTGCAGTGTCCCACTGGACATCGCTTACCTGGGAAAGAATCATACACTAGAGACCTGAGCCTGTTCTGTAGCAAAGGCTGCTGTAGTTTAGGGAAATGTCTTCTGAAGTTTAAACCCCACTACCGGCAGGCTTTAAGAGGCAAAGCCCAGTTAGATGTCTATAGTTAATGGGATGACCTCAGTGAGGATTGTATGTCCCCAGCCTCTTCCACTTTCTCTTTCACTGGCTGCCATGAATCTGAAGCGGTTTTGCTCTGCTATGTGCTACAGCCACAGAGTGTTTCTCTTGGTAAGACTAAGAGCCTTGGTGCTAAGCAGCTCTGAGCTGGGGTCCAAACCTGTGAGCCTAATAAACCTTTGCTCTTTGTGAGATGATTTGTTTAATAACAGCAACGGATCAATATCAAAGCTACCCTCTTCATTTAGTATTGTTATCATTACTTCTGCTATATACATACCCTGAGACAGACAGATAGATACACATACACAGAGACAGACAGACAGATGCACACACACACACACACACACACACACACAGAGAGAGAGAGAGAGAGAGAGAGAGAGAGAGAGAGCCAGTATATTTTACTATTTATTTATTAGTTTTATTTTTCAAGCTTTATTTCATCTTTAATTATGTGTATGTGTGTATGTGGGGGGGAGTGGTATGTACATGGGAGTGCAGTTCTCAGGGAATCCTGGCAGACCCTATGTCTCAGATTCCCTGAATTACAGACAGCTGTCAACTACCAAAATGGATGTTGGGACCTCAACTTGGATCCTCTACAAGAGCAGCAAGCACTCTTAACCACTGAGCTGTCTCCCCAGACCTGCATTTAACTACTTCTGGTGATTATGCCCTGAATATTACTTAGCTAAAAATATTAGTATGATTCTAATTATAATATAGTCAACTCTAGTGAGTCATGTTTTTACATCAGGATATGTGATTCAAACTCATGTATCCACACACTTTCTGTCCAATAGCACTGGGGGGGGGAGGGAAGAAGCCAGATAACATCATCTTGTTCTTTAGGCAAAAAATGAAAAAGAAAATATAGCATTTCTCTGAAATGAGAGCAGACAAACACTTTAAAATTTCTTACTCAGCTATCTCTGAATTCTGTGCTTCATTTTTAGCCCATTTTGCTGGAGATGCAAAGTGGCTTTGTCCTAGGGAGGAGAGGTTGTCATGGCAGTTCTGATGGGGGTCTAAATTCAGATGAGAAGGCAGTCAAGAGCATTGTGTCCGTTAGTTATTGGTCAGCAAAACTAGGCACCAAAGAAGCCCAGAAGCAGAGAATATGCCACCTAGCATACAAAGAAATCATCAAGGGGAATTTGTGGATTTTTATATCCAATGTGTTTTAAATAAATGAGAGCCATGAAAAGAAAAATAAGATTTATGCTGAATTCATTGAATAGGACATTCTTCACAAGGTTACAAGGTGGAGATGATGCTGGGATTTAGGTTTCTCTTGGCAAAAGTATCTGTTTAATGAGATTCTTCCTGAACATGATTATAAGTTACACATTGTAGTTCCTCTTGTGCCCAAGTAGCCAACCAATGCAGGAGGAACAGGCTGGGCAGAAGACTGTATGTGGTGGATGTGGTATCTCTTTGATAAAGGCTATTGAAGATTCTAGTGTAGAAAATTTTGTTTTTATTTTATTTTTTTTGGGGGGGGCAGGGTTTCTTTATAGTTTTGGAGCCTGTCCCAGAATTAACTATTATAGATCAGGCTGGCCTTGAACTCACAGAGCTCTGTCTACCTCTGCCTCCCAAGTGCTGTGATTGAAAAAAATAAGCCACCACCACCCAGCCTGTTATAGAAAATCTGAGATGACTTTAGCACAAATTCCTTCAGTGAAGGGCTGATCACTGAAGAGAGAGAGAGAGAGAGAGAGAGAGAGAGAGAGAGAGAGAGAGAGAGAGAGTTTGTGTGTGCATGTGTGTGCCTGTCTGTCTGTTCTAGTAATTATGATAAATTGCCTAACAGATCCAAATCAGTTTAATATTTTTCCTTTTTGTGAATTATTACATAATCTACATGCTTACTAACACGTTTAGAAGTCATTTTCAAAGAACCTAAAAGTTCTCTTGTTTTGTTCAATTTGGTAACAGGACATGTTGTTATTATTTTAATGGCTTGAACATGTTCTCTAAGCCAATATGAAAATATTGAACTCATTCCACCTTTCACCTTATATATTCGCTGACATTTGGTTTCTGCAGAGATTGTCTTGGATGACATTGAGGAAGAGGGTTAGCTTTCCCCACCCTGTGCACGTAAAAGCTACCACTAGTAGGAATAAGAAATTTTAAAAAATTACCTGGTATTATTTTTCTAAACAGATTCTTCCAAAGTAAAATTTTTATGTTATTGTATAACTATAACCTATGCAATATTTTTAAATAAAATATACAAAAGTGTGCAGAGGATATAACTAAAGATAACATGTTCATGGGTTTTCATTCATAGATTTTAACTTTCCATTGTGAACAAGATAGTCACATGCAAGGGCTTTTCAGCAGAGATGAAAACATCTTTGTGACAATTCCGTAGGAAACAGAAACTTATGTATGGGCCTTAAGTGGCCAGTGAAGTCCTTCCAGGCACTGTTTCCAGTTAGCTTTAGAGAACATTGCCAAGCTGTTTAAAGAACTCTTTTTAGCATCCAGGATGCTTTCTTTTATTAGGGGTTACAACATTGACCACCCAAGCAACAAGAGACCAGAGGAGAATCAGTAAGAGAGAATTTTATACGCCCCTCTGAAACTTTTCTTGTCCAAACTATGGCATTTACATACAGATGCATGGAGTTGACGTGGATCTGGTCTGAATGGAGACACAGTGATGTCACCAGGATTTCAGAGCCAATTCAGTGACCTAAACACCTCATTTGTCACAAATTCATCTCTTTTGCCTCAAAACACGAGAGAGCACAGAGCCTGCAAAGAAGCATTTATTCACCACATAGCAACAATAATTCCGGATCCTTGCCAACCTTTTGCTGTTTTCCTGTGAGACTCTCATGGACATTGTCACGGACACTTTGCTTGCCTTTTCCTTATGCCCTGTCACTCATTAATATCACCCACATTCTTAGTTTACAAATTGAAGAGATCTGAGGGGCTTGCTTAATAGAAAAATGTGACAAAAATATATGCAGCCTTACCTATATTTCTGATTGGTGACTCAGGATTCTATTTCAGAGTCACATACCAGGGAATGAGTGAAATTGGATTGTTTATTCAGTTAATCACTCAAATATTACGTATCGGTTTATTTATTGGTGGCAGTAGGTGCTGGGATATGAACAAGATCCCTGTAGTCATTGTGTTCACAGGGGTGCAATCAGATGTTTTTTTAAAAAATCATTACACTGTTCATTATATAGTCTCCATCGTGAAATGTGCTCCAAAATTAGATAACTAGAAGTCTGGAGGAAGGTAGTGAATGCTAGGCTGCAAAGGTCAAGTGTTTGCAGACTTTACTTGCAGCGTTTCCCTCAATTAGCATCCTGGCTGCTTAACAGCCCTACCCTGGGTTTAAGATATCACATATGAGCTTCCCTTTCTTTTTCCTTGTCGTGTTTTGTTCTAGACTCCTGTACTCTATTGTAATTGAGTACATTTCTGAGCTCTCAAGTGTTAGCCTTGAGGAATTCGGGGACTGAACACTGGCCCCTGGTTGTCTGTTATAATGGTTTGTGTCCTGTAGCAACTTGCCTGGTTTTAATTTGTATGGACATATTGTAATCTTCTTTCTTGGCTCCTGTTATCTCTCAAATCCAGATATCTGGATTAACTTTTAAACATTGTTTATACAAGCACACAATCCACCTCCCCACAACATGCCTCCTGTCCTCCTTCCACAGTCTATACAGTGAGGCCTTCTGAGAATCACTGATTACCTCCCAAGTCACAGTTTAGGAAATTCTGCCGGTGTTAGGAACCAAGACTTGGCAGTGAAATTGTTGGCAGTAAAATTGTAAAAATTGTGTCGCATTTCAGGCGATTTTCATGAGGCTGGAGTTCCTTGTAAGCAGACTTAGAAACCGAAACAGAGGGAACTATTGCTTGCCCAGATCTTTAACATGGCAAGTTTTGGTCCATAGCAACCAATTGCTGTAACTTAATAAACCCACCAAGTGAAGTGTGCTCCACTGTAGAAGGGAGCTGAATTTGATGTGACTGACCTAATCTGGTCCATATACATCTTTCCTGTGTGTTAATGAGAATATCCCATGCTGCTTATAAAAGACATATGCAGAGAACACAAGTGCCAGCTCAGGAAATTCGATCACAGAATCGGCTCAGATTTTCTTTGGAGTGGCAATTTCCCCTTAAAAAAATACACACCAGGTAGAGGATATGAGAATTTTTTAAAAAATTATATTATTTTGAGTTTTTCAGAATCTATTTTTTTAAATCTTTTTTATTGAGAAAATGAGAAAAAAAACAAGTTTCCACCTCCTCCCAGCCTCCCATTCCCCTACCCCTCCTCCCACCCTTCTCCCCCTCCCCCAACTCCTTTCCCTCCTCCTCTCCAGTCCAAAGAGCAGTCAGGGTTCTCTGCCCTGTGGTAAGTCCTAGGTCCTCCCCCCTCCGTCCATATCTAGGAAGGTGAACATCCAAACTGGCTAGGCTCCCACAAAGCCAGCACATTACGTAGGATCAAAACCCCTTGCCATTGTCCTTGGCTTCTCATCAGCTCTCATTGTTCGCCATGTTCAGAGAGTCCAGTTTTATCCCATGCATTTTCAGTCACAGTCCAGCTGGCCTTGGTGAGCTCCCAATAGAGCAGCTCCACTGTCTCAGTGGGTGGGTGCACCCCTCGTGGTCCCGACTTCTTTGCTCATGTTCTCCCTCCTTCTGCTCCTCATTGGGACCTTGGGAGCTCAGTCCAGTGCTCCAGTGTGGGTCTCTGTCTCTATCTCCATCCATCACCAGATGAAGGTTCTATGATGATATGCAAGATATTCGTCAGTATTGCTATAGGATAGGGTCATTTCAGGTTCCCTATCCCCAGCTGCAATAGAACTTAGATTGATACAGAAATGTCTTGATACAGAAATGTCACATTCTAAGTAGGAATGTGAGCATTAAGGAAACATTGAGGGAATTTCATCTCAATGAGGTAGCAAAGACACACTATACACAAAAATATCAGGCAGCATAAATTGAATAAACCAGGCATGGAATAAGATTAAATTTATACCAAGTTCCTTAAATATGTAAGGAAAGCATTTTCTTGAAGTTTCGAACTAAACCTTTGATCTCTAAGGTGCTCTGTAAAGCAGGCATGACTTCTTTTCAACTTGGTGTCAGCAAAATAATTCCTTTAGTTCTGAGTGAGAATGGGTCTCAGCCCTGGTTGAGATGGAGAAAAGATTGTCACATTTTACGTAGTTGAAAGAGATCATTTGCCTGGGAGCATACAGGTTTCCCTACAAGCTTGGTTTCTGTTTTATCTGCCAAGACCTCCCCCTGTTGTCAGGATGCCATGGCCCCTGTGCTGTCCATACCTTTGTCATTGCTCCAACAAGATTCTCAACAGCAACAATGGAAAGGAGGAAGGGTTTAGCTCAGTTCCGTGTACACGAGAAGATTATCATGTGACAGGAGTGTATGTTATGTGGCAGGGGCATAGTGTGCAGCAACAGTCTGCAGGGTGCATCAGCAATGTGTAGTGTGCAGCAACAGTCTGCAGTGTGCATCAGCAATGTGTAGTGTGCAGCAACAGTCTGCAGTGTGCATCAGCAATGTGTAGTGTGCAGCAGCAGTCTGCAGGGTGCATCAGCAATGTGCAGTGTGCAGCAACAGTCTGCAGTGTGCATCAGCAATGTGTAGTGTGCAGCAACAGTGTGCAGTGTGCATCAGCAATGTGTAGTGTGCAGCAACAGTCTGAAGTGTGCATCAGCAATGTGCAGTGTGCAGCAACAGTCTGCAGGGTGCATCAGCAATGTGTAGTGTGCAGCAACAGTCTGCAGGGTGCATCAGCAATGTGTAGTGTGCAGCAACAGTCTGCAGGGTGCATCAGCAATGTGTAGTGTGCAGCAACAGTCTGCAGGGTGCATCAGCAATGTGTAGTGTGCAGTTTGCAGTCTGCAGGGTGCATCAGCAATGTGTAGTGTGCAGCAACAGTCTGCAGGGTACATCAGCAATGTGTAGTGTGCAGCAACAGTCTGCAGTGTGCATCAGCAATGTGCAGTGTGCAGCAACAGTCTGCAGGGTGCACCAGCAATGTGTAGTGTGCAGCAGCAGTCTGCAGGGTGCATCAGCAATGTGCAGTGTGCAGCAGCAGTCTGCAGGGTGCATCAGCAATGTGTAGTGTGCAGCAGCAGTGTGCAGTGTGCATCAGCAATGTGCAGTGTGCAGCAACAGTCTGCAGGGTGCATCAGCAATGTGTAGTGTGCAGCAACAGTCTGCAGGGTGCATCAGCAATGTGTAGTGTGCAGCAGCAGTCTGCAGGATGCATCAGCAATGTGTAGTGTGCAGCAACAGTCTGCAGGGTGCATCAGCAATGTGTAGTGTGCAGCAGCAGTCTGCAGGGTGAATCAGCAATGTGTAGTGTGCAGCAACAGTCTGCAGGGTGCATCAGCAATGTGCAGTGTGCAGCAACAGTCTGCAGGGTGCATCAGCAATGTGTAGTGTGCAGCAACAGTCTGCAGGGTGCATCAGCAATGTGTAGTGTGCAGCAACAGTCTGCAGGGTGCATCAGCAATGTGTAGTGTGCAGCAACAGTCTGCAGGGTGCATCAGCAATGTGTAGTGTGCAGCAGTAGCGAGCAGTGTACAACAGCTGTGTGCAATGAACAGTGTGCAGCAGCAGCATGCAGTATGCAGGAGCAGTGTGCAGCAGCAGTGAGCACTGTGTAGCAGTAGCATGCAGTGTGCAGCAACGGTGTGCAGCAGCAGTGTGCAGCAGCAGTGAGCAGGGTGTAGCAGTAGCATGAAATGTGCAGCAGCATGTGCAGAAGAAGCATGCAGTATGCAACAGCAGTGTGCAGTGTGTAGCAGCGGCATGCAGTGTACAGTGTGCAGCAGAAATTCTTTACTTTTCATGGTAGAAAAAGGGGAAAGCAAGAAGAGAGGGAGGGAGGAATGGAGAGAGAGATACAGAGATACACACACAGAGAGAGAGAAAGAGAGAGAGAGAGAGAGAGAGAGAGAGAGAGAAAGAAAGAAAGAGGGAGAGAGAGAAAGAGAGAGAGAGAAAAAGAGAGGGAGAGAAAGAGAGAAAAAGAGTGCAGTCCAGGGATATGGTCCCAAATAGTTACTTCTATCAAACAGGTTGCTTATTTTACTCTTTATTTTTGAGATCAGAATAAAATTGCCCTTTTCCACCTTCCCTTTCTTCTTTACGAACCCTACCATATACCCACTCCTTGCTCTCTTTCAAATTCATGAACAGGGAACTCTTTTTGACTAGCTCCCAATAATGTCATAGTATTCTGCTTTCATAAAAGGGTTGATCTGATTATTTCATTGGTAGGTCAGAACCTTCCTGATGTTATTGTCTCTTGAAATGCCCTTGCAGACACATCCAGAGGTGTGATCCACTAATTTCCTAGCATTTCTTAATCCAGTCAGGCTGACAGTGATCAATGAAGATTAATCACCGCAGGTCCCCTACCTGGACCAAAGGACAGCATTAACTAGTTCTGACCAGTAGGTGTCATTTTACATATTCTGTAACCTCAGGCTGGTGTTAGCAGAAATAAATCCATCATGTCCAGGAGAACATCAAGCAGAAGCTCCTGGCTTTCATCCAGAAACCACAAGAAGTCTAAGAATATGCTAACGGCTGGAGAGCAGGACTTACCGACCAAGCAAGATCCAGGTCCTGATAGACTCACAGAGGTCCAGAATTCGGCTGCAGCTATGTTAGGCTTTGGAGTTGTGGGAGCAGACGGCCAGTATTTGCCTTTGGCTATCTCAGTGGCCATTATTATTATTATCATTAATTATTATTATCTTTACTTATCCATAAGTAAAGATCTTACAATACAGCTTTTTTGTTCTAACCGAAATATTTCTTCTCCTTGTTGTTGTATTGAATAGAATCTCTGTGCATTTTGATTTCCATGAGAACGAGGCACTCTACATTGGGATTGCTGTTGTACTCCAGTTTGTTCAGTGCTAACCTAGCATTCATGAAGCTCTAGGTTTCACCCCAAAATCATATTAACTGACTATGGTGGTGCGTACTCAGGTGTACGCAAGCAAGAGGATCAGAAGGTCAAGGTTAACCTTGGCTACACATCAAGTTCAAGTCTAGCCTGGGCTACATGAGACTCTGTCACAAAATGGAAGACAAAGAAAGGAAGGGAGTAAGAGAGGGGAGGAGGGAGGGAGGGAGGAGGGAGGGAGGAAGAGAGGGAGGAAGGAAGGAAGAAGTGCCCTCTTTAATGAGAGAGAAATGATATCATATACATGTTAGTACTTCAAGTGATAATAGCACAGTGTGTATTGGACAAAAGTGGACAGAAATTCAGCCTATCATTTTCCACAGCTTGATGGTTCTCTGCTAATAGTGAGTGGGATGTATTCAAATTGTAAGGGTTAGACGTGCATCATTGATGTGATGCTTGGTACGAACAGTGTGGCAGAGTAGATGAATCAGCACTCCCTCAGCATCTTCAAGATCAGCTACTAATGAATGTTTTCTTGATTTGCTCACAAAACTGAAAGTGGTGTTTAATATTTTATATATCTCAATCAGGATGAGAAAAAATCTCCAAGTAACCAGAATAATTACTTGTAGGTAGCAAAATGAGGTCTAGCAGAGTTCCCTTTCATACAATGGCACCAGATTGTGTGGTAAGAATCACTGAACTTATTTCCCATTTTAATAACCACTTTAATACACTCATCAAAACAAATTAATATTTCTATATTAATTTATATTATATAAGTTTGTTCAAATATATAAGTAATGAATAGAAATGAGAAGAGATAAGAAAGATTTTGAAGTTCATTAAAATGTAAATAATAGAGTCTCAACTTAAAACAAAACAAAACTGCTCTAAGTACATCTATGAAATAAAGGTTTATAGTTCTGTCCTTTGAATAAGCTTCGGTATAAATGACTAGAAGATGAAAAGCTGTAGTTTACCAGCAGAGAGGTGAAATAACTCACTGGTGCTATTTTCCTGTAAGTAAATTATTTTAAAGACTATTGTTTTATTTTTGTGTATGTATACACCTCTAAGCATGAGTATGGGTACTGCAAAGGTCAGAGGTGCTCACCCCTTAGAGTGGGAGTTACAGGCAGTTGTGAGCTCCCTGACATGGGTTCTGGGAACCCAACTGGTGCTCTTGATCGTTGAGTCATCTCGGAGACTCACAAACATATTTTGAGACAGGGTCTTACTATGGTATATCTGGCTGTCCTGGAACTCTATACATAGACCAGGCTGGACTTGAACTCACAGAGATCCACCTGCCTCTGTCTCTCAAGTGTTGGAAATTAAAGCATGTGGCATCATCATTATTTAATGATATGACTGGTATAACAGGAAATGTTAAATTCAGATTTATTGGCTCATATGTAGGATTTTCTTTAGTGAAAACAATGATTCTTAAATGCTTGAATCACATTTACATGATAGAGTGACCGTCTTAGTCTATTTCATGTGGCCATAACAAAATACCTGCACTTGGGTAGTTTATAAATACTGGAAATTTATTTTGCTCACAGTCATGAATGTTCTATTTGAGAGCATGTACCAGATCTGGAGAAGACCTGTCTACTGCATGGTAGCACAGAAGAAGACCCCAGAGAGCAAGGAAAACTCAGCTTGGTATCCCGAGTCTTCTTTCCTCTTGTCATAAAGCCACCAGAGCCCTTCACGGGGACCCTACTCTCATGATGTCACCTAATCCCAGTTACCCCCCAGAGTCCCCTACCTACAGATATCTTGAACTCTGGGGGTTGACAATTCAATGCTGGAAACTTGGGGAGAAATTTAAACACATGAGTGAGTGACCTTATTTGGAGCATGTGGGCCTGGGTTGTGGGGTGCAGGGCTTACCATATCAAGTATTCTAATGATCAGAACACCCCAACAGGGAAAGAATTTCATCGGCATTGCAGTCTTTTAGACATCTGAGTCCCCTCTTCACACTTAGCTGGATAATAAATTCTTGGAAATACAGCATAGGTTATTCAGACAGATAGATTATATATCTAACAATAGTAGATCTCACGGGGAAAGGGGAAACATAATTGACTTTTAGGGAACTTGGATTCTGCTAAATTTTTCATCAACATAATTTGTTCCAAGAGGTAGAAGCAGTAAGAGACTCCTGAGGCCAGTGTCTTGAGCAGATCCCACAGCCAGGACCAATGCTGGCATCTCAGGGCTCCGTTGTAGATTTCTCAATGCTTTCCTGTTTTGATGTCTGGTCGTGTGAAGGCTGCTAAGATCTCTCTGACTTGAGGTGGCTTGAACATGTGGAGGTGTGGAGAAGTGGGCCGCTGCTCTCCTCTCAGGCATGGCAGGTAGCACCTGTTCCCTCCAGTGACAGAATTTGTCAAAGCAAATGACTGAGACTGAAGGGACTACAGCCAGCCTGGGCCTGGCAAACAGACCTTGCCCATTCCCTCTGCCTTGCTAAAAAACCATTAGATCACATCTTAAAGCTAGCCACCAAGGTCTGTTCACTTCCTTCTCCTGAGGCCAGCTATCAAGGTCCAGCTATCAAAGTATTGATATTCAGCATTCAAAAGCTCCCTTTGACTCACCTAATAAACATGCCCAATTAAAATTCAACACTTCATCCTGACACAGGGTGTCCCCTTGTATCTTTTTAAACTGCCATTTCCCTATGTGACACATCTGTCTTCTCTCTGTCCAGAGGCAGCCCCTGGACAAATAGCTCTTCCCCGTCTTCCTTATTCCCATCTGCTTCTCCCTCATCATCTGTCTCCTGCCTTTATCACTTATTCCATTTCCTCTGTCCTTCTGGGGCAAATAAATCTCCTTTGCGCTGAAAACTTGGTCTTGGGCAGGGGGGATGAAACAATACCTTTCCTTTTAGAGACCCCTTCCCTACTCCTTGTTGCAGAACTATGTCGTTTCTGACTTCACAGCATCACCTTTGCCCCTAAAGACTGGTTTTGTAGAAACCTACTACTTTTTACCTTCCTCCAAAATTGCCAGGTTGTCAAAACATTCATTTCATAAACGTTCTCAAATAATACATTTGGTTTGGTCAGGGAAATCATCGTGAATGTTCTTGTTGATTTTTCAGCAAGGCCGGTGGAACTTCCAGTTAATTAAAGCCATTATTCTTCTCTAGCCAAATGCTTTGTGTCCTAAAATCTAGGCAACTCGAGGTAGGGTTTGAAGCTAAGGGAGTTGGGGCAGTGCTCACGTTCTTGCCACTTAACCTCTCTAATATGCTGCAGCCGAAGGATTGTATCTGAGCTTATTTGGTTCAAATAATGCTGTTGTGTTTTCCCAACAAGTGAGAAAATGCAAAGAATGTCAAAGTCTACAGAGGTTTTCAAACACGGTAATTAGACGATACAGTCATGGGAAGAGCCAGGGCACTAACCTGGAAGCAGGCAGCCTGACCAGGAGTGGGAATCCACACACCTGGACTAGAGCTGAGAGGTAGTAAGTAGGCTTGCAGAGCAAATGGCTGCTGTTTACCTGGATCTGAAGGGATGTGGCTGATGAAAGATGGTCTATATCTCGAGTACTCATATCAGAGTCCAGGAGTCTGGAATCTCTTCTAATGCCTCTTCTATATACAGCCCTATGCCACTTCATGGAATGTATGTGCTCTGGTAAGCACGCTGGATGATTTTGCCTTTGTGTGAATACCATGAGGATGGATACAGAAGACTATGTCACCGGGCAGTATAGTTTCCTAGGACTATTGTGTATGTGGTCCAACCTGGACTGAAACATCTTTATGCTGACCGTGAATTAGCCTTTGGGCAGTACCCTGAAGATCCACCATTGACCAGGGGCCAAGGAGATACTACGGTGAGTCATAATCTAATAGAGCATGAAGCTGTTATAGCTTGACCCATGTGTTCCTCCAAAGCACTAATGTTTCTCACAGTAGTACTGGTTAGAATCACTGCCTTTTCTTTCTTCAATAAGCTTCCATGTCCTAACTGAGTCTATTTCCTTATCCTTGGGCACTTCCCTGGTGTCACTGTGCATCTTCCTTCCCTAATGAGCTTAGTGTGGCTGGCTCAAGCTGCTTGTTTTGATCCAGGTCATAGGAGGACCAGGGCCATGCTTGTGTTTGCTTCTTGGGCAGATTCCTTGGAGCTGTCAGTCTCTGGTTTGCAATCATGCCATAACCTCTTTTTCAGCCCTACCTAACTGTTTTGAGAGCCCCTGGTCTAACTGAATATGTACACCCCGGAATACTTTCCTACTGGAGAGAAACACAACTTATTGGGGGGTGGCATGGATGCCTACCCCAGGACAAACTTAGTCTTTTTATCTAAATTTTTATTATCAATGTCTTCTATAAACTGTTATTCAGGCAGTGGGATTGAGAGGACCCAACCCTAAATGCTATACTCTGAGATAATTGGGTGAAAAGCCCCCCTAAGAACAGCATGGACACTTGAAGTGCCCATGTCAAAGGGGTGCCTGGCTAAAGAAAGGTATGGGAAGGTTGATGCATCCTAAAGCATCCTGTCACTACTACTAAAGGTGGACAAAGGCCATGGAAATATAAGGTAATGTTGTATTCCAGTGTTTCATGGGTATGGGTTAAATAGCCTCTGCAGTAGGGAGGAAAAGGTTCATGAGCCTAGGGTTAACAGAAGATCAAATATCTGGGTAGAAACATGGAAGATTCATGAGGGTCCCTCATTGGCAGTATAAAAATAAGTGATCATCTGCTTTGGGTGGAGCTGGATCAGAAAAACTGCAGAGAGGAGAGATCTTTGGACTGCCAAGCTGCCTGGAAGCTGTGCAGAGAACTCCAGGTTTGCAGCTTTGGAGAATCTTCATCATGATGCTGTAAGCTGGTCAGCGATTGACCTGCTTTTGAGTCACCACCCCTCATCCATGACTTGTTAGAGAGCCCAACAAATGCTCATTGGTTCACCAAATTGGACATTGGTGCAATTGTTATTTTCTTCTGTTTTGTGTTTCCTTTCTGGGGTGAATTGGGTTGCTTTGCCCCAGGAAACATCGGTCACACAACTCTTGCCACCCAAATGGGGATACAGCAGAACTAGGAAGAGCTGTGGGAGTCTGACTGCGTGGTTCCGACTACGGGTAGAAAGGCATGCAACTGAGGGGGAGCAGCCTAAGCTTGGTGCATCGGAGGAGAGAATTCTGATACAGCATCCTCTTCTATTTTCTTTTTTGGTTTTTTGAGACAGGGTTTCTCTGTGTAACTTTCGTGTGTCTTGAAACTAGCTCCGGTAGATCATACAGCAGCCCTCTTACTCACGGTGGAGGTATTGTACATATTTACTATGTAGTGGTAGCACAGTTCTTGCCATGGGTTCTGAGACATGTAACTAAGGCTAGCCCATCTGAAGTTAAGTATCTCTGGGAGTCAGGGTGTCAGTCTTTGCCTCTGTCTTATGGGGTGGTCTGCCTGCTTAATGTGGGGATCTATTCTGTGGATGTCGTGATGCGCTGAGAGCCACGAAAGGCTCAGAAACAATCGGAAGTCTTTGAGAGTAGTATACGGGGTCAAGACTGTTGACAAGAAGAGGTGGATGTTATGTGGCCATGGTGGGGTGTAGTGAGAAATGCACCTGAGGCTTATGTGACAGTCAAGCAGGAACGTGTTTATATAAAGGAGGAACTGCAGCAAGAAAGGGAGGTATACTAGGATCTTACTTGTTAGCCTCTGATTGGCAGGTGAATTAGATAGAAGAGAAGATGATGTACAATTGTTGGCTTGCTGTTTCTTACCGCTGGGGGCTTAAAAGGGAAAAAAAGTATAGGTTAGAACTGTTCTCAACAGCCCTTTCTAGAGTGTAAAACCTTGGAACCCATGGGGAAAATGTGAGGAGAAAGGACACATGGTAAAATATAATAAGAAAACACAAAAAAACTATCACATAAGAGTTGAACAAGGCAAATTAACGAAAGGAAACCGGCCCAAGAGAAGGCATAAGAATTAGAGAGGCACTTGTTTGCTCGGGGTCTCAGGAGAATACAAAACTGAAAACTATAATGTTTTATAGCAGGTCTGTTATCTCCTAGAAGTCTGTTCTTTTCTAATGATCAACAGAAAGGGAGTGGATCCAGATAGAGGGGAGATGGGAAGAGCTGGGGGGGGGGATGGAGGGAGGGAATAAGGAGATATCTGTGATTCAACATGCAGATGGGGCCTCAGCCAGGGTCAGGTACTGGAAACTGTGATAGTTTGGGTATACACAGCATCTGAACTGCTTGAATTAGGAAAGGCTTCTAAATAAGAAATTAAAGAGCCCCTTACAGTGTGGCTCTGAAGGCTGTGGGACACAGGAGTGGATGGGGCCAGTCAAACTCCTGTGTAGGTAGAAAAGCTGAACAGTGTAACTTCTCATGCCTCTTTAAGGCAAAGGCTGCAAAACCTGAGCCAGTGTGAGGGAAACATGGCTCTCACAGGCTGGCTTCTCAGAGCCACAGGAGCACATAGTTATTGCTGTCTGAGAGCTCATAATATCAGGAAATGAAAAACAATAGGGGAAAGTGGGTATTTCTAAGGGACCTGGGAATATGAGAAGCTGTGCTTATTCCCCAGTTCATTGGTCCAGATAGAACTATATTCACAGGAGAGTTTTTTTTTTTTTTAAAAAGAAGTCAATGGGCTGGAAAGATGAGTTGCTGGTCAAGATCTCTTCCAGAGGACCTGGATTTAATTCCCAGCACCCACATGGTTACTCATGGTAACTCCTAGTGCTAGGGGACCCAGAACTCTCTTCTGTCTCTGTTGGCACCAGGTATGCATGAGATGTATAGACAGACACATAAACTTAAAGAATATTTTAAAAAAATAATTAAAAGAAGCTAATCTAACAGGAACCTCAAGACTGGTATGGAACACTTCCAAATCCTATAATGGGACCTTATCATTATGACATAAAAGAGTCTGTGGCCAACTTAAATGATCTAGACTAGCATATTAATCGAGTTCACGAAGATACAGAAGTCTAGATGAGACCAGAGAAAGAGAAAAAAACAGAGGATAGGGTGTGTCTGGTTCCCAGTGGGGTGAATGTGGGAAGACCTGTGTGAAGCTGACGTTCCTCGGGAGAGAGATGATGGAAACCCAGTGTGGCACTGGTGAGCTCCAGTTCTGCCTTGGCATTTTACTCTCACCATTGTTGTGGCAAAATACCTAAGCCAAGAAAGTTAAGGAAAATAGTTTCAAACTTTGAAGGAACAATCCCTTGGTTTGGATATCGCAGTGGCTTGAGTGTGAGGCAGCTGGTCACATTGTGGGACCCAGCTCACTTCCTCCTTTTAACTCAGGCCAGGACTTCTGCACAGAGAATGGCAAGTCATCAGTTGCAGGATCACAAGCTATCTTAGTTAGGGTTTCTATTGGTGTGACGAGACACACCGACCATGACAACCCTTATAAAGGAAGACATTTCATTGAGGAGCCTTCTATTTCCAGAGGTTTAGTCCATTATCATCAAGTGTGACATGGTGGAATGCTGGCAGATATGGTGCTGGAGGAGGATCTGAGAGTTCTACATCTTGGCTTGCAGGCAACAGGAAGTGGTCTGTCTCACTGGCTGTGGCTTGAACATATATAAGATGTCAAAGCTCGCCTCCACAGTAACACACTTCCTCCAACAAGACCACACTGAGGCATGATTAATAAAAACTCAGAGAGAGAAATTGGGGTTCAACCTGAAGATCCAAAAAGTAAAGCAGCCAGTCACTGACTCTTACCTCTACCTCAGTCCGAAATGGTGATCCTACGTCCAGGAATCTTAAAATGAGACTGTGTCTGAGAGCTGTTTCCTCACATTTGTAATCCTCTCTAGTTCTGTGATTCAAGGTGTGCACCATTACCACCTTGTTTCTACAGCAAGCTAGTGTGGCTCCTGGGATTAAAGGTGTGTGTCATTGCTGCCTGGTCTATAAGGCTGACAGGTGTGGCTGTTTTCCCTTACTGATCCTCAGGTAAGTTTTATTTATTAAAATACAAGTGAAATGCCACTATACCACACTTACTCCAACAAAGCCACACCTTCTAATAGTGCCACTCCCTTTAGGGGTCATTTTCTTTCAAACTATCACACAAGGCAAGCCATAAAGGTGGTAACTTGTGATTGGAACAGACAGGGGTAAAGATTCTCAACTCCTGCTTCTGAAAGTTAAGTGAGCTTGACAACACTTGATTGTAACCTACCAAGGGGCAGTTCAAACTTCTAACTCGTGTAATTGTAAAATAACAGATTGTTTTGTTTTAATTGATAATTTTTGTGGTAACTGGTTATAGGAAAATGCACATGATATGTTTCTATATGGGTGTATATACATGCATATATACATCTGTTTCTTCATGATCTATATTGTCAAATTGAAGATGCTGCCCTTGGAAGTAACAGAGTTGTGGGGAACTAGGGTGCCTGTAATCTAAACCAGTGTGTTTAAGTGTAAAAGAGGAAGTAAATGTCTTTAGAATAGTGTTATTTCATGTCAGTGTCTAACCAGTACAGGGGAGAGGAAAAGAGAAGGAAAGAGTTGATCTGGGCTTGAAATATTCTAACAGTTCACAAGGACATTTGAGAAAAAGTTGTCAGTAAAAGGAAGAAAAAGTACTACAGAAAATAACTGTGCATTTTTCTGAGAAATACAACTTCATAAAGATAAGTGATCTATTAGTTTTTTTTTTCATGGGAATGAAACATTTGCAAGGTTTTGTGGGATTTTTCTCTCTCCCATGAAGGACATATATAAGATTGGAAAGAAGGCAGGCAAAGGTAATGATTCAAGTTTGATCATGAAATATGTATTTTCAAATGTGGTTTTTGTGTGTTGCTCTTTTTTTTTTAACAAAAGGATGAAAGGAGCAGTGTAAATGGAATGGAAAGTGGAGATTGATTTCTGCACATTGTGTCACAGAAATGGATGTGGTGGGGTAAAGGGATCACAAAGTGAAAATTGTGTAAGAGGGATGGAGGCAGGTCCATCCACCATAGCCTCCCAGTTCTCACTGTCCAGGGATGACTTGTTTTGTAAGACATGTTATCCATTGCATAGCTGGCCCAGAGCTTCCTGGCTGGTTGGTCCTGCATGCCTCCTGACTTTCTCTGACCCCAGGCTTTCCTAATTATCTTATAAAGGAAATAAATTAATATAGAATGAGAAAAATAGGTTTGGGGGGTTGTACATGTGGTTCAGCCAGTAACTTTCATTGCACAAGCGTGGAGACCTGATTTCAGATCCCCAGCATGATATTTATAAAAAAAAGCTAGACATGCATGGCACCACATGCCCGTAACACCAGCACTGCCAAGATGGACACACAAGGATCCCTGGAACCTGCCATTCAGGAGCTCATCGTCCATTGGAAAACCTTGTGTCAAAAACATAGTGTGGATCTGGTAGGTGGTAGCACACACCTTTAATCCTAGCAAGTGAATCTCTGAATTCAAGGCCAGCCTGGTCTATAGAGCTAGTTCCAGGCAGACAGGGCTATACAAAGAGACCCTGGCTCAAAAAAGCAAAATATATAATATATGTATAATGTGGAGAAGTGACAGAGGGAGACACCTCATGTTAACCCCCTGGTCTTCACACGCACTTGCACACACACATATGCACACACACACATGCACACACACACATACACATGTATACACACACATGTACACACACATGTACACACACCCCAGGAGGCCGTTTGTGCTGGGAAGGCCCATTAGCTACTCTAGAGAGGCAAAGCAGAATAAAGGCAACAGAAAAGAGTGTGGCTCAAGCCAATGCAGGGTTAAGAAGCAGCTGTGGAGTAGGGAGGAAGCTGTGGTGAGAGATCCAGCCAGTCTCTGGACGAAAGGGTTAGTGGCAAGAATTGCATCTTCTTGAAGGTCACTGGGAGGCAAATGATTCATTTTAGTAATCATATTACAAGCACATGTGTGCTACTGTGCTAAAAAGCTGAGTGCTATCCTCATACAGCTCTGCTGCTAATTTGTTTTGTTGTTGTATGTTTGTTTTGTGTTAAATTTGGGGAATTTAGCTTCTCCACAGGTCAGGGAACCCTGATTGTTCTTCGAGCTGATGAGGGAGGGGGACTTGATCCAGGGAGGGGGAGGGAAATGGGAGGCAGTGGCGGGGAGGAGGCAGAAATCTTTAATAAATAAATAAATAAGTAAATAAATGAATGAAAATATAAAAAGGAAAAAAATAAATTTGGGGAATTTGATGTATGAACACTTTACTTACATCATTGTCCTTCCTATCCTTCCGACTCCTCTTCTTTTTTTTTATTTTATTATTTTTTATTGGAAAAAAAAGTTCATACAGTATATTTTGATAATTTTTCCCTTCCCCAAACTCTTCCCAGATCCCTCCCACCTCCCTACCCACCCAACTTTATATTCTTTCTCTCTCTTTCTTTCAAAAAAAAAAAAAAAACAGCCGGGCGGCGGTGGCGCACGCCTTTAATCCCAGCACTCGGGAGGCAGAGGCAGGCGGATCTCTGTGAGTTCGAGACCAGCCTGGTCTACATAAGCTAGTTCCAGGACAGGCTCCAAAGCCACAGAGAAACCCTGTCTCAAAAAACCAAAAAAAAAAAAAAAAAAAAACCAACCAAGAAACACAAAAATGTAAATCAAAACAATCAAGCGAGAGACCAATAAGACAAAAAAATGCCAAAATTAAGTAAAATGAAATTTAAAAGTCCACAAAAATACCATTAAGTTTGTTTCATGTGGGCATGAGTCCTGCTCTGGAGTGTGGTTGATAGACCCTATTCAGTGACATTTTCTGTGGCTTATATGCTCAGGGACACTGTGCTGCCGAAAATTCTCTTTACCCAGAAGGTATTAATTGCAGATAGCGTCTTTGTTAAGGGTGGGAGCTGCTGTCCACCTCTTCTCAGTGGGACTCCATCTTGCTTGAACCCTAACGGTTCTTTTTTTTTAAATTTATTTATTTATTAAGGATTTCTGCCTCCTCCCCGCAACCGCCTCCCATTTCCCTCCCCCTCCCCCGATCAAGTCACCCTCCCTCATCTGCTCGAAGAGCAATCAGGGTTCCCTGACCGACTCCTCTTCTAATTCTCAAATTCGTGGCCTCCTATCTTGAAACATTATTGTTTTATAAACACACATGAATATAACCCATGTCCCGTCCGTACTACTTATATGCATATGTGTTTAGAGATGATCACTTGGTATTGGATAACTGATCTCCAGGCCTCATCCCTAGAAAAGGCTGATTCTTGCTCTCCCAGCAACCATTTATTGTCTATAGCTGTTTATCTATAGGTGGAGTCTTGCGCAATTTCCCATGTCTTCATCGGCATGCCAACTTGCTATTCATCTACATTGCAATTATGCATGTCATTGAGACATATTTCTGCCCGCCATTTTTACCTGGTTAATTAATTCTTACTGTGTGCTAGTAACTGGCTGTATCACTCTCGTTCACAAAGTGTCCAAGGAATGTTTTAGAAATGTGAGTCTCTTTGCGAAGTGATGGACAGATGAGAGGAAAAGGAAACTACGGGGAAATCCAGGAGAGTTGAAAAGCCACTGTCATCTACCTGACAGAATAATACAAAAATCAAAGATGTACTGCAGGCTTTTATATTAAAAGCTTTTAGGAAATAACATAAGACAATATCAGCAGCACCCCAGGGAAGGAGGTGCTCTCACAGAATTCTGGATGCTAACTATAAATTGTTTCTTTTTGTCACTGAAATTAAGAACCACTGGCTTTTTTTTAAGGCATCACAAAAAAACTAAAAATACAGAGAGGAGACTGACTGTCTGAGTTGTGTGTATTCAACAGAACACTAGGGACATAGAATCAACACAAATCAGTAACAAAAGGAAGCAGGAAAAGTAGACAGGCAGCTTGAAGGCAAGAGTCTAAATAGTACACCACATACAAAAAGAGCCTGAACATCCTCACTTGTTATAAAAATAGCTAAAATTGCAAATGGCTCTTTAATGCAGACACATACATGGTCCAGAGCAATGGCTCATCAGCTAAGAGTGTTTTTTTCTTCTTGCAAAAGACCTGAGTTAGTTCTGAGCATGTTCAAAAACAAACAAACAAAATCAAAAAAAAACATACACCAAAAAAAACCATACTGCCTATAAGTCCAGCTCCAGAGAATCTGATGGCTTCTTCTAGTCTTGGCAGCCACTTATGCACACATCCCTTCCCTGCCACAGAAACACAAATACACACATAATTTCAAAAAGCACCCAAGAACATCCATATCATTAGACTTTGAGTGAAGTAGATGCTGTTTAACCTTTTCAATTAGAGTGTACACTGGCTTTACCATTGTGAAGAACACCTTGCCACTTACCATGGTTTGATTATATATACACCGAAGCAGTCCACTCCAAGATACCAGTCTTACAGAATATTGCACACATCCATATCATAGTATGTTCAAAATGTGCTCATGGCAGCACTGTTAACAGTAGAAAGTGTAGACTCCACATATCTGACAATAATAGCATGGCTGAACCAACAGGAATACTCATTCCATAGAAGACCGGGCAGAATAAAAACAGGCTGCGCAGTTAATCTCAGAACACCACAAAGATAGGAAGAAGCAGTCTCAGAAGATCCATACATACTCTAATTTCATTTGCATAAATCTACATAAAGTTCAAAACCAAGATCTTCTCTTCAGGGAAGCATCCATCGGGGACAACTGGAGAGAAAAGCAATGAGAAGGTTATTACAAACATCAGAGCAAGTGCCTTCCTTTGGGCTGGAAAGAAAAGTGTGATAAAGACACGTGGGGGTACAGAAGCAACATCCTGTCTCTAAGGATGAGGGGTTCTTCTGCCATTCACTCTATAATTATTCTTCAAGCTTGTATTTGTATGCATTTTTCCTGAGTATATATCAATATAAATGAAAGAAATACATAAATATTTCCTTCCTATTATTTATATCCTGACTGCTGTTTCCCCTCCCTCCTCTCCTCCCAGTCCCTCCCCCTTCTACCTCCCCTCTGACTCCTCACCAATCCACCAATCTCTTTTCAGAAAAGGGATATCAGCCAGTCTTGCAAAATATGGCATATCAATTTGCAGTAAAACTAGGCATCTCTCCTTGTATTAAGGCTGAATGGGGCAGCCCAGGATGAGTAAAGAATCCCCCAAACCCCCAAAAGCATAAGAGACAGTCCCTGCTCCCACTGTTAGGAATCCCCCCCCAAAAAACAAAACACCAAGCTAAACAACTGTAGCATAAACACAGGGCATAGGTCAGTCCCATGCAGGCTCCCTGATTATCTGTTCCATCTCTGTGAGGCCCTATGACCCCAAGTTAATTGATTCTGAGGGTTTTATTGTGATGTACTTGACCACTATGGCTCCTACAATCCTTCCTCCCCATCTTCTGCAAGTTTCCTATTATGCTCAGATCCCCAAAGTCCCCCCCTCAAAAAAAAAAAAAAAAACAAGTAGACCAGTCCTGTATGTAAAAGCAAAGAACTTTTATTTTACACAAGTTTGCAAACTTTGTCTCTTCGTGTGTCCAACAAATTTGAATAAATAGAGAGCCCCAAGCTCAGTTATAGTTGAGTTTTTATAGGAGTAAAGGTTGAGACAAGGGATTTGTAAGATTCAGGATTCCTGATTGACTGACATTTGTCTAGGGGTGCCCTGGTGAGTGTGTGCTGGAAGGTGATCCAATCTACAACGGTTGAAAAGTTAGGCATTTCCTTTGGATCTGTTCTTGGGTGGTGTTTGGATAATCTCAGTTTGTGGTCCTTCCTGCAACCGGGTATTGCCTCAGGGTACTCTTCTAAGACTCAGGCCTCCATTAAACTTATCATGGCTGAGTCCTACACTGGCAGGTGATAATGGTTGGAAGAACCTCCTTTGGGTGACCTGTTTCTATTAAGCTTATCATGGCTGACTCCTACAGCTCTGAGTTCTGCCTAACATTGGGCTGGGGGTCCAGAGACCCATGTGTGCTTCCATCAGTTACTGAAGCCTCTCTGATGACAAGTGGGTTAGGCACCAGTCTATGAGTATAGGAAGACATCATTAAAAATAATCTCATTGACTTTTTTGTGTCGATCATTTTTTGTTCTATCCTATTTATTGTCCTATTTATTCTAGGCTTCTAGCCTATCCAGCCTCTGAGTCCTGGCCCTCCAGGCAGTACGCTCCAGTTGTGGCATGTGTCCCAAGCTGTACCAGTCATTGGTTGGCCACTCACACAATCTCGGCACCACCTTTACACTAGCACATCTTGTAGGCAGGATAAATTGTAGGTCCAAGGCTGTCTGTCCGGGTTGGTCCCAATCCCTCTACTGAAAGTCTTGCCTTTCAGAGATGGCCAGTTCATGATCTGTATCCCCCATTGCTAGGAGTCTTAGCAAGGTTCACCCTCAAGATTCCTAGAAGATTCTATTGTACTAGGTTTCTAGATTGTCCCTAGCTGCCCCACCAATTTCAGTTGTCTCTCCTTCCACCCTCCCTTCATTCTCCCTTCACCTGATCCACCCATATTCAACCTCCCTCTACCTTTGGTATCAATTCTATTTCCCCTTCCCAGGGAGATTCAATCTTCCTCACCTTGAGCCCTCCTTATTGCTTTGTTTCTCTAGGTCTGTGGATTATAACATGGTTATTCTTTTACTCTACAGCAAATGTCCACTTACAAGTGAGTCCATTACCATGTTTGTCCTTCTGGGTCTGTATTACCACACTCAGGATAATTTTTTTTGACTTCCACCCCTTTGCCTGCAAATTTCATGCCATTGTTTTTAACAGTTGTGCAATACTCTTATTGTGTAAATGTACCACATTTTCTTATCCATTATTTGCTTAAGGGATGTCTAGGTTGCTTCCAGTTTCTGGCTATGTTGAATAAAACAGGTGTGAATACAGCTGAGCAAGGGTCCTTGTGGTAGGATGGAGTACCCATTGAGTATGTGCCCAGGTATTGCTGGGTCTTCAGGTATATTAATTTCCCATTTTCTGAGACTCTGCCATACTGATATCCAAAGTGGGCATACAAGTTATTACTCACTCCAGCGATGGAGGAGTGTTCCCCTTGCTCCATATCCTAATTAGCATGAGCTGTCACTTGTGTTTTTGATCTTAGTCATTTTGGCAGGTGTGAGATAGAATCTGTTTTGATTTGCATTTTCCTGGTGACTAGGGATGTTGAACATTTCTTCAAGTGCTTCTTGATCATCTGAGATTCCCTTGTTCAGAATTCTCTGTTTAGATCTGTACATCATTTTTAAATTGGATTATTTGGGGTTTTTTGATGTCTAGTTTCTTCAGTTCTTTATATATTTTGCTTCATTTGTACTTAAATTTGGTGGTGACAGATCTGGATGTATTTGTATTCTTCTACATGTTCAACCATTTGTTGAAGACGCTTCTGGCTATTTGTTGAAAATTAGATGTTTATAAATGTATGAATTTATTTCTGAGTTTTTTATTTGATTCCATTGATCAACAAGTCTGTTTTTTATGCTAATATGATACAGTTTTTACTACTAAGCTTTGTACTAGAGCTTCAAATCTGGGATGGTGATACCTCAGAAAGTTCTTTTATTGTACAGGATTTTTTTTAGCTATCCTGTTATTTTTTCAATATGAGGTTGAATAGTATTCTTTCTATATCTGTAAAGAATTGTGTGGCCAGATTGGATTGAATTGTGTGGATGGGGATTGGATTGAATCTGTAGATTGCTTTTGGTAAAATGACCATTTTTACTGTGTTAATCCTACCAATCCATGAACATGGGAAATATTTCCATCTTCTGATATCTTTGATTTCTTTCTTCAAAGATGTGAAGTTATTGTCATACAGTTCTTTCACTTGCTTGGTTACAATTACCCCAAGATACTTTATATTACTTGTGAGTATTGTGAAAAGTGATGTTTCCCTGTTTTCTTTCTCAGCCCATTTGTTGCTTGCATATAGAAGTGCTATTGATTTTTTGTTTTTTAGTTAACCTTGTATTCAGTCACTTTGCTGAAGGTGTTTGCGAGCAGCAGAAGTTCTCAGGTAGAATTTTTGGGGTCACTTATATGTATTATCATATCTGCAAATAGTGATACTTTGACTTCTTCCTTTTCAATTTGTATCCCTTTGATCTTCTTTAATTGTCTTATTGCTCTAGCTTGAACTTTAAGTACTATATTGAATAGATAAGAAGAGAATAAACAACCTTGTCTTGTTTGTGATTTTAGTAAAACTGGTTTGAGTTTCTCTCCATTTAAGTTGATGATGGTTATGGGCTTGCTGTAAATTGCCTTTATTATGTTCAGTTGTGTCTCTTGTATCCCTGATTTATTGAAGACTTTTATCATGAAGGGTTATTAGATTTTGTTAAAGGCTTTTTCAGCATCTAATGTGATGATCATGAATTTTTTTCTTTCAATTTGTTTACATGGTGAATTACATTGACAGATTTTCATATGTTAAACTGTGATCTCTGTGATGAAGCCTATTTTGTCATGATAGATTGGTCTATAAATCACTTTCTTTATTGAATCTTTGTGTGGTTTGGGAATCAGGGTGACTGTGGCCTTATAAAATGAATTTTGCAATATTCCTTCTGCTTATATTTTCTGGTATAATTTGCTAAGTATTGATATTAGCTCTTCGTTGAAAGCCTGGTAGAATTCTGCGCTAAAACCTTCTGGCCCTGTTTTTTGTATTTTTTTTTTTTCTGAAAGACTTTTAATAACTGCTTCTATTTTGCTTCTATTTCCTTTGGAGTTATAAGTTTACTTAAACTGTTTCTTTGATCTTGATTTAACTTTGGTAAGTGGCATCTATCAAAAAATATCTATTTATTTTAGATTTTCCAATTTCGTGGAGTGCAGATTTTTGAAATATTACCTAATGATTCTTTGGATTTCTTCAGTGCCTGTTGTTATGCCTCCCCTTTGTTTCTGATTTTCTTAATTTGAATAATCTCTCAGTGTCTTTTAATTAGTTTGGATAAAGTTTTTCTGATCTTGTTAAATTTTCTCAAAGAACCAACTCTGTTTCATTGATTCTTTGTATTTTTCTATGTTTCTATTTTTTTGATTTCAGCTCTCATTTTGATTATTTTCTTCTACCTACTCTTCTTGGATGTGCTTGTTTTTTTTGTTTTTTTGTTTTTTTTTTTTTTTTTGTTCTAGAGCTTTTGGGTGTGTTGTTGAGTCACTAATGTGAGATGTCTACAGTTTCATTATGTAGGTAGGCACTTAGTGCTATGAACTTTCCTCTTTGTACCACTTTCATTGTGCCCCGCAAGTTTGGGTATGTTGTGCTTTTATTTTCATTGAATTTTAGGACGTCTTTAATTCCTTTATTTCTGCCTTTACACAGTAGTAATTCAGTAGAGAGTGGTTCATTTTCCACGAGTTTGTAAATTTTCTGTTGTTGTTGAAATGCAACTTTAATCTCTGGTATTCTGATAGGATACAGAAGGTTATTTCAATTTCTTGTATCTATTGAGAGTTAGTCAGTTTGGGAGACTGTTCCAAGAGGTGCTTATTTTTCCTTTGATGAGTCTAAAGTGTCCCCTGACTCTTTGATTAAATTTGGTTTGGAGTCTATTTTTTGATATTAGAATGGCTACAACAGCTTATTTCTTAGGTCCATTTGCTTGAAAAATCTCTTTCCAAACTTTTACTCTGAGGTAATGTCTATCTTTGATGTTGAGGTGTGGTGTTTTTTTTTTTTTTTGTATGCCATGGAAGAATGGATTCTGTTTTTTCACATACATTCTGCTAGTCTGTGCCTTTTATTTGGGAACTGTGTGTGTGTGTGCATTTGTTTCCTTTCTTAGGGGTTTGGTGCTGTGAGTTTATTTCTTGTGTTTTCATGGATGTAATTTACCTCTTTGTGTTGGAATTTTCTTTCTATAACCTTCTGAAGGGCTGAATTTGTGGACAAATAGTGTTTAAATTTGACTTTTCATGCAATATCTTGTTTTTTCCATCTATGTTGATTGAATGCTTTGTTAGATATAGTAATCTGGGCTGGCATCTGTGGTTTCAGACTCTGCAGAATATCTAACATGTCTAGGCCTGTCTGCCTTTTCGAGTCCACATTGAGAAATTGGGTGTAAGTCTGATAGGTCTGGCATTATATGTTACTAGACCTTTTCCCTTCACAACTTTTAATATTTTTTTCTTTTCTGTGTTTAGTGTCTAGATTATTATGTATCAAGGGGACTTTCTTTCCTGTTCCAGTCTACTTGGTGTTCTGTAAGCTTCTTGTACCTTTATAGGCATTTATTTCTTTCAGTTAGGAAAGTTTTCTTCTATGATTTTGTTGAATATATTTGAATATATTTGAGCTGGATTCTTCTCCTTCTTCTATTCCTATTATTCTTAGGTTTGGACTTTTCATGGTGTCCCAGATTCCCTGGCTGTTTTATGTCAAGGACTTTTCAATTTATCATTTTCTTTGACCTATGTATCTGTTTATTCTATCATATCTTCAATGCCTGAGAGTCTCTCTTCCATCTCTTATATTCTGATGGTGATGCTTGCTTCTGTACTTCCTGTTTGTTACCTAGATTTTCCATTTCCAGAATTCCCTCAGTTTATGTTTTATTTTTTCTATTTCCTTTTTCAGGTCATAAATAGTTTTAGCCACTTCCTTCACCTGTTTATTTTTCTGGGATTTCTTTAAGCGATTTATTTATTTCCTATTTAAGGACCTCTTTCATCTTTTTATAAGTTGTTATTAAGGGTTTTGTTGTTGTTGTTGTTGTTGTTGTTGTTGTTGTGTGCTTCATCTGTATTGAAATATTCAGGACTTGCTGTAATAAGTTGGCTGAACTCTGGTGTTAATATATTTCCATGGCTATTGTTGATTGTATTCTTTTTTTTTAAATTTATTTATTTATTAAAGATTTCTGTCTCTCCCCCGCCACCACCTCCCATTTCCCTCCCCCTTCCCCAATTAAGTACCTCCCCCCAGCCCGAAAAGCAATCAGGGTTCCCTGTCCTGTGGGAAGTCCAAGGAACCCCCACCTCCATCCAGGTCTAGTAAGTTGAGCATCCAAACTGCCTAGGCTCCCACAAAGCCAGTGCGTGCAGTAGGATCAGAAACCCATTGCCATTGTTCTTGAGTTCTCAGTAGTCCTCATTGTCCGCTATGTTCAGAGAGTCTTGTTTTATCCCACGCTTTTCCAGACCCAGGCCAGCTGGTCTTGGTGAGTTCCCAGTAGAACATCCCCATTGTCTCAGTGTGTGGGTGCACCCCTCGCGGTCCTGAGTTCCTTGCTCGTGCTCTCTCTCCTTCTGCTCCTGATTTGGACCATGAGATTTCAGTCCTGTGCTCCAATGTGGGTCTCTGTCTCTGTCTCCTTCCTTCGCCTGATGAAGGTTAATATTCAGGAGGATGCCTATATGTCTTTGGGTTCTCCTTATTTAGCTTCTCTAGGATCACTAATTATAGGCTCAATGTCCTTGGTTTATGGCTAGAAACCAAATATGAGTGAGTACATCCCATGTTCCTCTTTTTGGGTCTGGCTTACCTCACTCAGAATAGTGTTTTCTATTTCCATCCATTTTCATGCAAAATTCAAGAAGTCCTTGTTTTTTATTGCTGAGTAGTACTCTAATATGTATATATTCCATACTTTCTTCATCCATTCTTCCATTGAAGGGCATCTAGGTTGTTTCCAGGTTCTGGCTATCACAAACAATGCTGCTATGAACATCGTAGAGCATATACTTTTGTTGTATGATAAGGCCTCTCGGGTATATTCCCAAGAGTGGTATTGCTGGGTCCAGGGGTAAGTTGATCCCGAATTTCCTGAGAAACCGCCATACTGCTTTCCAAAATGGTTGCACAAGTTTGCATTCCCACCTTTCTCCACAACCTCTCCAACAAAGGCTATCATTGGTGTTTTTGATTTTAGCCATTCTGACAGGTGTAAGATGGTATCTTAAAGTTGTCTTGATTTGCCTTTCCCTGATCGCTAAGGAAGTTGAGCATGACCTTAAGTGTCTTTTGGCCATTTGAACTTCTTCTGTTGAGAATTCTCTGTTCAGCTCAATGCCCCATTTTACAATTGGGTTGATTAGCCTTTTACGGTCTAGTTTCTTGAGTTCTTTATATATTTTGGAGATCAGACCTTTGTCAGTTGCGAGGTTGGTGAATCTCTTCTCCCAGTTAGTGGGTTGCCTTTGTGTCTTAGCGACAGTGTCCTTTGCTTTACAGAAGCTTCTCAGTCTCAGGAGGTCCCATTTATTCAATGAGGTCCTTAATGTCTGTGCTGCTGGGGTTATACATAAGAAGTGGTCTCCTGTGCCCATGTGTTGTAGAGTACTTCCCACTTTCTCTTCTATGTTGATTGTATTCTTATGTTGGTGTTTAGGCCTGTGGGTTGGAGGTGATCATAAGTGCTAATTTCTGAGGTTTTTTTTTTTAGATGGGTGTTTTCCCCCCTTGGTTTCTCTGTTCTCTCTGGTCTTCTTGCTGGAGTGGTCTTTGGTTGAACATAGGCTTTCCCCCAAAGTTAGGGGCTGGGTTTCTGGCAGCCAGAGTGGCCTCTGGCCTAGCCAGGGTTCCCCTGGTGTCTTGGGTGCCGATGTGGTGTCTGGGAACTTGGTTGCTGGCGTGGCGACTGATGGAACAGAGGTGTTCCACTGGAATTGTGGATTGGGGAACTTGGTGCTGGTGTGGCCTTTGGTGTAGCAGGTGGTCTTCTGCAATAGCAGGAGCAGGATAGGGTAAGAAGGGGAGGAAGGGTGGGGGATCTGGGTCCTGACATGGTCTCTCACCTAAATATTTCATAGTACATGAATAAAGCAAATGACTAGGAGAAAAACTTATCAGAAACAGGCAGCAGTTATTGTCAGAAATCAGAATCAGGATCCAGGGTCTTGACTATGGCAGAGGAAAGGAAGAGGCTCAAGTGGAGGATCATTACAGGCCAGATAGAAGCAATAGGGTGTAATAAAGGCTTGGATACAGTAGCAAAATAAAGTAGAAAAAATGAAGATTAACTGAAGATTCTCCCATGCATTTCGCATGATGAATACTCCATTACTACAGAGCACAGCAGAGGATGGAGAACAGTGGAGCAGAGGAAAAGTGAAAGGATGGTTGGAAAGATCCTGGCCACATTGTATTGAATACCAGTGTACGAGATCCCTGGAGAGATACCTAAGGGAGTTGAGGTCCTCCCTCCAGGTACAATTTCACAACAGGGCCTTATTTCAAACTGTCAACAAAGAAATGTTTTCCCCATATCTCTCACCTGCAAGGTAGCTCGACAAGCACTGTAGAGGAGCCAGAGAGACAGAAGCGGATGTCTCTTCCCAAATGTTCACACTGCAGGTGAAGACACAGGACAAATGGAATGGAACATCAGCTAAAATAAACTAAAAATAGGGACAGAGACGATCAAGGATACAGAGTTTAGGAGAAGGAAGAGGGAAAGAGATGGTGGGCAGAAAGATGATTCCTAGGTAGACGATAGAGGATTGGTTAGGTATGGAGGTGATAAATTGATAGTTTGGTGATTGATAGATGACAGATTGATGATAATAGATTAGCGGATGGATAGATAGATGACAGATACACAGGTATTGATAGATTATGGGTGGATAGATAATTAATGAATAACTGAATTGATGGATGGGACTATAATGGATGAATTGATGAGAAATAGATAGTAGATGATGAATATATATATATATACATATATATATATATATAAGAGATGATAGATAAAAGATGGATGAATAGACATATGGGTAAATGATAGATATAGACAAGCAGACAGATGGATGTATGTCAGGTGGGTATATGGATAGACAGACAAATAATGACGGAGATAAGATAAAGTCTAAGTAATTTCTGATCTGTTTTTGAGAACATATTTAAGACTTAGACAAGATTTAAACATCAGCCTTGGACATAGAAGGTCCTTCATATGTAAAGATCAGTACATAGCACAGTGTACTCAGAGCAGGAGAAACAACAGAGATGAACAGGGCAGGATGGAGCCATTTTCTTCAGCATCTAAATGACAGGTAAGAATCCAAATATCAAAGAATGCTGTCCAGACAGAAGGCTACACAGAGTCAGGAAAGAAGCCCTAGCTACACTTGGGCAGGACAAATGAACATGCATGAGCTAATTCAAGAAGTATTGCTCAAGATGAATTGACTTTAAAAGAATTGGGAGAAATGAAAGGGCTAAGCCTCTATAATGTTACACCTACAGAGCACGTGAGAAAGAAGGAGGCCTCACGAGGGATTTGGGGAAGAAATATTAATGTTGTTTTAAATATCAAGAAGAAAGAAGATGGAAGCTGGTTAATCAAGCAAAAGAGTCCAATATGGCCACGGGAAATAATACTTACTGTGAAAACGTGGCCAGGCAGGAAAAGAGATAGAAAGCAAACACCCAGAAATGACAACTAATCTCAGGCAGTAGAGAAGTGTTCCAGCTGGAGTTAGTGAGCTGGAAAAGTGCCTCCCCAGCAAGCATGAGGACCTGAGTTCCATCTCCAGAAACTATGTAAAGGATCAGGCATGGTGGCGTATGTGTGATCACAATGGTGAGAGAGACGGACAGGTAAGTACCTGGAAATCACGGCACAGCTGGCCTATCTTACTTGATGAACTTCAGGCCAGTGAGAGACCCTGTCTCAAAAACACCCAAGGAATGAGACCAGAGTATGTCCTCTGTCCTCCAAACTTGTGTGCATCCACATGAACACACACATACACACACATACACACACACACACACACACACACACACACATAATAGTATTCTAATCAATGTGTTAATATATGTATGACTCACAAACCCCATGTGATATAACATGGTAATTGGACTCCAGGCCAAGAATTATAAAAGAAACTTTATAATTATGAAGAAAATGAAGTGTTTGATAATGAAGTAAAAATGAAATTTTGTGAAAGCAACACTCATTTACTAGGACCTATACTTTTGAATTTGTCCTTTGCTATTCAGATTGTCAATTAAATTCCCATGTAAAATAAAGGTATTTTCACATTTCCATATTTCAAAAATTCAATTTTCTTGGTGACTTCCTGTAGCTAATACATTCCATCAAAACAACAAACTAAACCACCATAGCAGAAAAATCCTACAAACTGTGCTTTGCCAGGAGGCAGGGAAACCTTAGAGATTTAGGGTGGGAGGGGGTTGTCCGTAACAGGAAGGAGTAGGATAGTTTCCAGGGTGTCTATGGCAGTCAGTTACACAGCTATAGTGAGTGCAGTGTGCTCAAGTGTGGCTATTCTACCTCTAGCTAGAGAAAGAAGAGCCCAAGGCGCGAGCTGAGCACTAGATCTTTGCACGGGTCTGTGGATACATGATGCCTTGGCTTTCTGTGTGATCACGGCTGCATGGGTCTGTGGATGCATGGGCTTTCTCTATGTGATCACGGCTGCATGGGTCTGTGGATGCCTTGGCTTTCTCTGTGTGATCACGGCATAGACCTGTAGTTCTGCCACAGTCAGCAATGCTGACACCAACTTTTACTTGCAGAAATATTGCAGGAAGGATGTTCAATTACGGAGTTACTCTAGAGTCACTGTAATAGGTGAAAATGGCCTTGAAAGACTGATGTTCATCATCTCCACGGAGGAGGAAGTAAAGATCAAAGGTTGAAAGCCAATTACATAAATTCAGGCTCTTTGGAAATGCCAAGAACAATGGATATCATAAGAAAGGTAAACATAATAAGTATTTTATTAAACATTACACAGATGAAAGCTACTAATATTGAATATCCACCTTGACTATTATAAACTATTATAAATACACATAGTCCTCACACCAACCGTACATACATCATATACATACATCACACAAACACACATCATTATGCGCACATACATTATACGCACATCATATAAACACATCATACACAAAGTATTCAGCCATCACATAACACATCATATATATACACATCATTCAGACATACAGCATACACATACACACATCAGGCATGTCACATACAAATCACATACATATCACAAGGACTCCATACACAAAACACACACAAATAAATACACCATATACACATCATATGTATCACCACACATACACTACACAAACACTCAATAACATGTATAAAATTTATAAGTGGACTGTTTGCTTCACCTACTTGATTGGGGTTTTTTTTATGGTTTTCTTTGAGGGATTTATTAATTTCTTCCAATTTTTTGTTTGTCTTTCCCCCCATTTCTTTAAGGGAGTTTTTCATTTCCTCTTTAAACGTCTCCATTGTTTTCATAAAGTTACATTTAAAGTTGTTTGCTTCTACTTCTTCTCGGTTAGGATGATCAAGTCTTCCTGTTGTGTGACCACTGGGTTCTGGTATTACCATGTTGCTTTTTAGGTTGTTGGATATGGAAGTCCAGTCAAAGTGGAGCTTTGATGGGCTCCTCACCTTTAAGAAAGTGACTTTCTGCCTTTTGTTCTTTACACTCCATCTTTCAGTTAGCATGATGGCTCTAGGAGTTCCAGCAATTGCATCTAGGAAGTCCAGAAAATTAATTCTTCCAGTATTTTTCTCATAATTGAGGAAGTGTTTCTTAGACTCCTGACTTCCCTCAAGCCTCTCTGAGAAACTTGGGTTTCATATTTATACATAATACTCCATCATCACGAATAGACCAATGGACTTAAGGTTAGTGATGGGCGGGCAGTCAGCATTGTCTGTGGAATCTGCAGGAGAGAATGTTCACGGGTAGTGAGGACTAAGTTCTCATTTATATCGGATGCTGACACCTGATGTTTAATGTTGCTGATTAAGACATGCAAGTATAAATACATTCTTTAGAAGTGAGGTATTTTATACTAGCAAAGTCAAAAATAAAGCAAAGCCATTGTTCTCGATTTGGCAAGAAGCAGAGACGAAAGGGCTTTTATCATTCAAACCTCTGATTTATCAGTGACAGTGGGTGTTCTAAATAATGCCTGTGCATACATTTAATAAAAGATTATTGGAATAGAATAGCAAACATTTAGTTTGATGTCCTCATTTTAAATAATAGCCATCCATGTGTTATATACTTTGACATTTAATCAATCCTTTGATGAAAGGTGTTGAGATAGCTGGGAATTTTTCCTGTTGCCTATCTTGATGGGTGATACATGTCTCATTGAAGATATACAGGTACCTCACACACATTAAATTCGCTTGGGTTTAAGGCAAGTTCACATCAAGGAGCCTTAAGGATGAAAATGGTGGTTCAATTGCTGCCCCCCTCCATGTACTGCCCGAGGGAATCTTTACAATCTGTTTATTCTGAACCTCATTCCAAAAGGTGAGGTTTGCAGGAAGTGCAGTTATACAGATAAGGGTTTATCTGGGAAATTCTGCATTGACCCATGAGGTACAATAATTTGAGAATCATTAGGTCCAGCAATTTTCTTTTACTAGATTTATCTTTCTCCTACTGTTTACAATTAAATAGTAGTTTAAATGTAATTTCTGTGATATAAATTGCACCCAGGCTAGGGATGGCATCATCTCCCACCCCTTGTTCTCCTCTCTACACCTCCTTTCTAATCTCGCCAGTCCTGTCTCCTGTCCCTGCTCCCATCTGGTACTGATGCAAGGAATCTGGAAGCAGACAGGATCCTAGTCCTGTGTCTTCCCTCTTTCCATACATGAAGTCATATCAGTGTCTTCCATTCTTCTCCGAAAGATGAAGATGAATGGACCATTCAGGTCTTCTGGCTTCCTAATCTGACCTTTTGCTTTCCTTTCAAATATGTAATTTACAGCTTGCTCGTTTTTACACCATCAATACGTGGGGTGCTTCCCTATTGTCTAACAGCTCTGTCTTTTCAGTGTGGAAAACGTTTCTGTTTTGACATTCCAGTTTGGCAAACAGGCTACAGTGAAATAGTAAATGCCTTTGTTTATCTTTTTAGGCCCTTTTCCCCTTCATAATGTTTTGCCATTACAGAAACAAGGAAATTGATCATTTTCAAAAATTATTTGTGAAAATGGATTTCTAACTTTTTAACACAGTCCCTCTATTATTGTACGGGTAGGAAAGTGTTTTCAATTTACTTTTCTTGATCAAAACCAAACTTGAAAACTACGTAGCATTCTGCACCATCTGTACCGAGCTGCCGAAATCACCCATCTGTTTCAAACCGCGGCTTTGCAAGTACATTCTTGTGTTTGCTGTTTTGCATAATTAAGTTCATTAAAGGAACACCCTTGAGTTTTAATATTTAGGGTAATAAATTTGAACTCTGGCATTCTGGAGAGCGTAGGTTAGTGGGTGGAATTCTGATGAAGTTGGCTATCTTATTCCTCGGTGGCTTGAATTAGTACAGGGCAGCCGGTAACCTAAAGCATACTGAGGAAAGGCAGAGTTTAACCCCACATTTCCATATTTTAATGACAGACTAACTAGAAATGATTAAGCAATGATGATTTAGATTATGTCCTTTCTCTCAGCATGGTTTAGTGTAAGATTTTAATGATCGTTGGTTTAACTTCTTGTCATTTGTTCCCGTCCTGCTGTCAGCGGAACATTCCTTGTGTATTGATCCATCTAGCATGTCTTAATATAATTGTTATTTTTAAATGTTTTCTGTAACTTGTACAAAGACGTGGTATTTTTACTTGTGTGGCAAGTTGCATGTGTTATGTCATGCATTGGGATGTGAGTATACTTTCCTTCCATGGACCTGACTATGGCTGTGGTTTGGATCCCTTTGGCATGGAGGTTTTATATCTAGCACGGGACTGTCTTTTGTCAGCCAACTTGAGTCCGGCAACTCGGGCCAGATCTGAGGCTCCCAGTTTCCTTCACAGGAGCTGATGGAAGAGAACAGAAGTGGTAAGTGCTGCTCTGGGCCCTCTGCTCCACCCTTAATATTTGTAATTTAATATTTTGTGATTTAAATAATCTAGATAAACATTTTTTTTCTGTTTCGCCTCATTATTAGTCTGGCTTGTCTCTTTCTGCTTTTGGTTTACTTCTACTATAGCCATCTCTCCCTTCAAGTTCGCATTGTGTCCTTTCTCTAGGGTGTCCTTAAGTATGTGGAATTCTCTGTTAACCTGTATCCAGGTTGGTATCTATTGTCAAACTGACACAACTAGAAATAACTGGGAAGAAGAAACCTCAATTTAAGAATTGCCTAGAAGCCGGGCAGTGGTAGTCCACACTTCTAATCCCAGCACTTGGGAGGCAGAGGCAGGCAGATCTCTGTGTGAGTCTGAGGCCACCCTGGCCTACAAGAGCTAATTCCAGGACAGGCCTCCCAAATACAGAGAAACCCTGTCTCAAAAAACCAACCAACCAAACAAACAAACCAAAAAGCCGAACTACTGATTGTCCTAACGTCACATTTGTGAGGTTTGCGAGAGATTATCTTTATTGGTGACTGGGGCTGGGGTTCACATGGGGGTATCATCCCCTGGTTAAGAGTGTGCCAGGAAGCAGCATGCCCCTATGTTTCATGCTTCCAGATTATCCCAGATTTTCCTTTATGATGACTGTTACTACAATTGTAAGTTGAAATAAAGCCTTTCCCCCCCTAAGTGCTTTTAGTTGGAGAGCAACAGAATGAACCTAGAACAACCTGAAAATGAATTATATGGAGGGAACCCATAAAAGCAGGATTCTGTGGAGTTCGGTGATAAGTAGACACAGGACAAGAAATTATAGTTTGTGGCATAGATGTCTCCCTCCCCAAGAATGCTTTGAGTTCTTTGACAGTTCACTGGCCTTGTATCCATATTGGTCTGCCTTGGCCTCCTGCAGCCAGGGGCCAAATTATGGTTATATTTCTGTAGTGGATATTAATATGGGACATTCTTTTTACCTAATGTATTATGAGGTGATGCACCGTCTTACCTCACAATTCCTAGGGCCTTTATATTTTATGAAAGTTACAGTAACCAGAATAAGTTTGTGTGTTTCCATATGCCTGTGATCCTAAGTCCTCAGAAAACTGAAGCAGGAAGCTTGCAAGTTCAAGGTCAGCCTGGGTTGTGTAGCAAAACTCTATCACAAACATAAAACAACAAAACAAAATGCAGTTTGGTGAAACCCCGTTGAGTGCCTTCTCTTTGCTTACTGGACATGTTTCCTCTTTACTGACAGCCCCTCTAGAAAACCATATGTAACTCTTGCCAGACGGTGGTGATGCATGCTTTTAATTCCAGCACTCAGGAGGCAGAGGCAGGTGGATCTCTGTGAGGTTGAAGCCAGCCTGGTCTACAAGAGCTAGTTCCAGGACAGGCTCCAAAGCTACAGAGAAATCCTGTCTTGAAAAACCAAAAAGAAAAAGAAAACCATATATAACCCTCCCTGACTGACAGGAGCTCTGTTTGCATGCTCCTATGTATGTCTTACTACATACCATGCTATTTTGCAATTATCATTTGCCTAATTATTTCTTAATAACCTCTGAATGCCATAACTGAAGGACTTTTCCTTACTCATTTGTGGTCTAGGGTTTGCCACATTGTTTGGCTCTGGTAGAGGAGTTCAGAACTACTATATATAAGGCAGCTGAATATTAATTTGGGCACAATAATGAAATTTAACCTTTAAGACACTCGACTCCTGCTTATGAAGTCAGACACACAATCACTAATATAGGATAATCTCTTTCTTTAAATGCTGAGGCAAAGTCAGGCATGGTTGTTCACACTGTAATCCTGAAATTTGAGATGCTGTAGAAGGAGGATTACTCTGAAATTGAAGCTAGCCTGTGCTACATACCAAGTTCAGATTGGGCTATATAGTGAGTTGCAAGCTAGCCTGGGCTACAAGATATGCCCAAGATCAAACCAGTGAGAGGAAGAGAGAGAGGGCCTCCCCAGCCTCAAGCCTAATTGAGGAGCTCTTGATGCTTGAAGGATACTTGATGGGGAAGTTAGTTTCCTTAAGGTTGTAATCCTTCCAGAGGTTTGTTCCACAACTGTGACTGTATGGGTAGCATGAATCAGACTCAGAGGGCTAGAGGATAAACCAACAAAACAAGGACCTGAAGTCGGGTGAAGTTGGGAGTGGGTGGATGCAGGAAGAGTTAGAGGAACTAGTAGGAGTGGGCATGGTCAAAATCTGCTGTATAAATGTATGAAATTCTCATAGAAGTAATACTAATACTTTTAAAAGAAAGACAATTTGTAAGTAAGGAAATACCAAGCACGGGTCAGGGAAATGCAACATGTCAGAACAGAAAGGATAAATCACCTGTTATCTTTTTGATGTGGTAAAACCACGTGGAATTTTCAGTTTTGTAACTTGGAATTCATAAGGTGGGGCTAGTATATATGATGGAATGGGAAATTTCTGAAAGCTAAACACTCGAATAAATGAAATAGAAGGCTTTTTGAGCACTAACAGTGCACACCAGATAAGCAACTCTCCACCCTTAGGGAAGGCACTCTTAGATGGGAAAGTGTAACTCTATGTCCTTACACTGAGACCCAGATGGAAGAGAAACAGCCCAACAGGCACCCCACAGGGAAGTCTGTGGTGAACTGCGAAGCTGGCGGCAAGTCCGGCTAGCTCTTCTCTTCCCACAGGAGAGACCTGCCCATCTCCTCATGAAGTGACGTGAGCAGATATCTGGAAGCAAATGACAAAGGCAGGGGTAGCTGGAAGGGCCCTCCTCCATGTCCTCAGGCCGTGTTTGCTCTGATTTCTGAATGACACTTAACAAGAACCACAGGGAAGATAACCATGTCTGCCATCAGCGGAGAGGAGTCTTCTATAAACTAATCAATGTATGCCTGTTTGTCTGTCAGTTAGTACTTTCAAGGAAGCATGAGTCCCAGGACAGCAGACAATTTTGGAATCAGAGCCAAGGTTATTTCAGTGCCCTTGTTTTGTTGGCTTATCCAATAGCCCTCTGAGTCTGAGTTGCTAGTGGTGATCAGCAGGAAATGGTGTCACCCCAGGGTTCAAGAGTGCTGGTGCCAGCCAGTGTTGATCATGAGTTATTGATCCACTCTAGGTTCTGGATCTGCATTGTGATATAACTGCCGTGTCACCTTGCCTTGAGAGGTGGTTATGGACACCCCCATTTTTCAGATGGGAACACTTAGGTTGATGTTTCAATAACCAAGTCAATGAACTCTATCTAAATATGCCACACGTAGCATTCAGATAGGTTGGTCCCACTTGTCAGGTTTTTGCTACAGAGCAAAGAAAAGAGAACCCTCATTTTCAGAATTATTTAGCCAGGGAAGATAACTGTAATTCTTACAGAATGGACTATTAGGGTGTTTGGTGTGGGGAAGAGTGTCACAGCTGTAATAGCTCCTTGGTGGTGAAAAGCCACCAAAACTATTCATTTACTTAGCACCTGGATAGATAGAATGATTCTAAGAAAAAATAAACTGAAAATAAGGGGTTGGTGTGATGAATCCAGTGTTATTCACAGAGAGGGACCAGACTGGCATTGACTGGAAGTCAGGCATGGGGCTCTGTTAAAGGTGAAGTCAGGAGTGGGCTCTGTTAAAGGTGAAGTCAGGAGTGGGCTCTGTTAAAGGTGAAGTCAGGCGTGGGGCTCTGTTAAAGGTGAAGTCAGGCGTGGGGCTCTGTTAAAGGTGAAGTCAGGAGTGGGGCTCTGTTAAAGGTAAAGTCAGAAATGGACTCTGTTAAAGGTGAAGTCAGGCATGGGCTCTGTTAAAGGTGAAGTCAGGCATGGGGCTCTGTTAAAGGGGAAGTCAGGTGTAGGCTCTGTTAAAGGTGAAGCCAGGCATGGGCTCTGTTAAAGCTGAAGTCGAGAATGGGGCTCTATTGATGGTAGGTGAAAAATTACATCCATGGGAAAGCAAATGAGACAGCCACGGTTGGTGGAAACATCAGGATAGCAGGCTAGGGATGCTGAGCAGAAAGCTAGGGATGCTGAGCAAAAAGCAAGGAATGCTGAGCAGCAGGCCAAGGATGCTAAGCAGTTCTGGGGTCCTGTGAAGTCCCTACTTCTCAGTGACCTTTACACTCTGCAACTTGTGCTTTTGACTTGAGGCTACAGACAGGTGCTTTCTGTAGCCCAGTTTGGAACAGTCCCTTGATGGTTCACATAAACTACCAATGATGGCCACTTTCATTTTAGTAAATTATAGGATATGTACCAAAGACTTAGCACCTAGTCACCTGTTAGAGAAAACAATGAAGAAGAAATACTTCGCCATTGGTATAGAAACAACCTCTCCTGGGAATCTCTGACAATATTTAGGCCAAGACTTTCTCATATCTTAAACCAAAGTGAGGAAAGAAAAGAATTAAACACTTTTATATGGAATTCTGCCTAGAAACAGGGAGTCAGGGAAAGTCAGGTAATTAATTCCAAAGAGCTCATGGGAAAAAAATAAGCTTCAGGGGCTAGGGATGTCTGGCATTCATGAAGCCCTGTGTTTCATTCCAGCACTATGTGAACCAGGTTTGGTGGTGCAATCTATAATCCCAGAACACAGGAGGCAGGGGCAAGAAGCTCAAGGTCATCCTCACTTGAAATGGATGAAACCCTGTCTCTCCTCCAAAAAAGCAAGGTTTATAGAGATAGAATTTTCATGACATGAAATTTATCTATTTGGATGCTCAATTTAATACTAGTGAACTTACCTAGCTGCCTAACCACTTTTATAATCTAACTTTAGAAACTTGGTTGTAATAAGGTCCCCTGAACCTTTTCTAATTAATCTCTTTTCTTACCCCTGCCTGCACAATCACTAATGCCCTTTGGATCTCTGTAGAGCTGCCAGTGGCTTTATTCTAAGAAAATCAAGATGGGTCAGGAAGTTCTTAGTTGGGCTTTTCTGTCTCTGGATAGTCACGCTAAATACCAGCTTGGGACACTTCAGCGTAAGCTCTGTAGTTTTCTTTTCACCAGCTGTGGAAAAAAGTGGTCCTGGGCAGATGAATAAATGAAAGCAAACACATTATCTTCCTGCATCAGAACGCTGAGAAACTTCTTCAAATGGTGTCTGGGAGCTGGGGCAAGAGATCAGGCAGTGAAGTGCTTGTTATGTTTCTATGAGACCTGAGTTCGATCCTCATAGCCCACACATTAAAAAAGCTGTGTGTGGTGGCATGCTTAACCCCAGTGCTAGACAGGTAAAAATGGGCAGTTCATTGTGGCTCACTGACCATCAGCCAACAGAATCAGTGAGCTCCATGCCAGTCAGATACAGCCTGTCTCAAAACCCGAGGTGTGGTTTAAGTTCTAGCCTTTGCACACAGGTACACATGGGTACAGGCATACCTACACACACACACACACACACACACACACAATGACGTCTCCAGAATGTGACTGCGATGTTCTCACTTGGGAACGGTGGCATACATCGAACCATGAGAAAACCGGTTCCATATGTGAGGAACTTCCAGGGACAAACATCCTTGGGATGAGCATAGCTGTACATCTGTGCTTGCTGTGTGGAAATATTTCTGTTTTCTGAAGAGAACTGCTTACCTCTTTGAGAAGCCTGCTATGGATCTCCACTTCATGCCTTTCACTTTCCAACACCAGCAACACCTTATTCTTTGTTTCCAAATAGAAATCAACATCTGTGCTACTCTTACTGAATCTGAGATCAAGTCTGTCATTTATTATGTCCAGGAGGGCCACCCTACCTGGAGCACTGTGCTTCTCTCTGCCATCCCCTGAACAAGAACTGATAATTTGAACACCACAATGGTAGGTGAAAGGGGTAAAGGGTGCCTAAGAAGGCTGGTATGACATGCTCTTCAAAAGTTTGGAGCTATAGACAAATGATATCTCAATATTGAGAGTAATTTCAGATGGAGGCCCGTTAACTTGAAGAAGGAATGACTAACGCTAATGCAGATGAATAAGCAGAGAAAGCTTCCAAGAGATGAACATGCCCACAGAGACAGGCACGCCATAAGGAAGTCAGCAATGTGAGGATGTACTAGGTATGACTTAGAAGCCAATCATGTGATAGAAGTCATCATGGAAACAGTTAAGCCAAGCTCACTGTTTTAGTTAAGGTTACTATTGCTATGACAAAACCCCATGACCAAAAAGCATGTTGGGGAGGCAAGGGTTTATTAGACTTATGCTTCAGCATTGCTGTTCATCACTCAAAGAAGTCAGGACAGGAACTCCAACAGGGTGGGATCCTGGATGCAGAAGCTGATGCAGAGGCCATGGAGGAGTGCTGCTTACTCACTTGCTTCACATGGTCTGCTCAACCCACCATCTTATAGAACCCTGGACCAGCAGGCCAGGGATGGCACCACCCACCGAGAGCTGGGTTCCCATTGATCTACATACAGATGGATCTGATGGAGACATTTCTTCAACTGATGCTCCTTCCTCTGATGACTCTAACTTAGGTCAATTTGAAACTCAAAACCAGCCGGTACATTCACCCACCGAGTTTAAGAGACCAAGATGAGGCTGGTGTTTGTAGCTCCATAAGGGGAGAGCCATGCGGCGCCCAGAAGAGGCTGAATACTGGGGAAGCCTGCTTGGGATTTTTGGTATGGACCATCTGCAGCCATGAGGAGAGGAGTAATGAAGAGAGAGTTATTTCAGCTGACTCCAAGAGTTGGATGTAAAATCTAGTCGTGGTAAGGGAAGCCGGGTCTTCTAGCTTGAGCTGACAATGGCCGGGGCCAATGCCAGGTCTCAGGGCACCTGGATGCCTGGTCCAGTATCAGTTCCTTTTCCTTTGACTGGTCGAGTCAGGTCCTCATGTAATCTAGGCTAACCCCAACTCGTCAGTTAGCTGAGGGTGACTTTAAACTTCTGGTCCTCTTGCCTTCCACCCCCCAAGGGCTGGGGTTACAGGTGTACCCCAGCATGCCAGGTTTACGTGTGACTGGGGATCAACCCCAGTGCATTGCACATGCTAAGCCAACTCTGTAGCAACTGAGTTAGGTCCCTGGCCCTTGAGTGTGTGGCTTCTTAACATGATGCTGCCTCTCTTCACTCTCTGTTCTTCTGTCCTATTAGCCACAGGTCTGCTGCTGCCTTCCCTGTTCATTTAATAGTCCCCACTGAGTTGCATAACTTTAAACGATGGTGACTTTAAATCGCTGAGGGAGAAATGTTCCTTTTGCTAAAGTAGTGCAACTTCCTCATTCTAGACCTGATATGCTTGAGCCAGAATGAGAGCAGTGACATTTCAGGGATTTCTAGTTTATATGTCTAGTTAACATTAAAGCCAATGGTAGACTTCAGACCTCGGGTTTCCCATCAGATGTTCCTTCTCCCGCTGACCTGCCCAGGCTAGACTCTCATAAGATGTCTTTTCTCATCTTTTGCGACGTGGCAGAGGGATATGCTATCAGGTAGATGAGCCATTGGACCCAGAGGCTTCAGCTATTTTGATTGGGCTGGTAGAGTAGATCGTTGTCAGCCCAAAGTGATCAAAGACGCCTGAGCTAGGATGGCAGTCGGGAATCGGCAGGACTTTCAAAGGTCAGAGCAATGAAGCCAGCAGACGGACAGAGCTGCGGGAGGGACACGCTAGGCAGGGAGCAGATGAGCCTGGGACTGTCTGGGGGTATTACAGGACAGCCGGCAGATGGGCTGCGCCGGGGTGCGCGGTGAGAATCACTGTCATTGACACTAATCACCCGTGATGGAGGTGCTTTGCAAAACATGGGGGGAAATGGCCCGAGTTCAGAACACATTTACTGCAATGCAGGACAAGTTCATAACGGCTTTCTACATTAAATATGCTAACAGGGGAAACAGGGAAATGTCTGCAGGGTTCTCCCCCCCTCTTTTCTCATACTTTTTTTTCTGAGCTGGAAAACTTGGTGAAGACACACCCCAGCACCTGGCTAATGGCATTTATTCTGAGCACTGATCATTTTCACAAATCAAAATTACCTTTTAATATATATAGTATTCAAAAGTAAACGCCGTCTTACCCAATGAGGAGGATTTGTAACACAAACCGGAAGGTGAAGTTGAAGAATGAGCACTGGGCACTGTCTATTGTCTTTGCTAGTTCAGCGGAACTCCTAAGCACAGGCCGAGGAAGAAGGACTATTACAGGTTTAACGCAAAGGGCCTGAAAAAATATAATTCAGTGAAAAATATGTATTTTACATCTTCAGAACGCACTGAGTACACAATTTCACATTTTAACTAAATTTGTTTTTCTGGGTGAAGTTTAGTGCTAGGCTTTGCGAAAGGGATCCAAAGTCAGCTCTCTGAGCTTTTAGGGAGTGAAAAGGGTTTCAGGTAGAACTGCTTCGGTGGAGGGAGAGACTTGATTTGGTTCTGAGAATGATAAGCATCTATGATAATCTTGAGAGTGAAAGTAAAAAGCAGCCTCGATCTGGATACTGTCTGGGATAAATGGGAAGAGGCTTCTGTCTTTTGCTTCCTTTGTGTTGTTAGAAGTGGCTGGCACGGTTGAATGTGCAGTGAGGAGAGGAGACGGAGACTTCTTCTAGCTTTTGAAATTGTAACATTTTTGTTGCAGAGTGGCAGACTTCCAAGAGAAAGCTGGGTGGTTCTTGGTGCATTTGAATAGCTGAGGAGATGGGTTTGGTGGCCTGAGAGCAGCTGGGTTTTTGTTTTTGTTTTTTGTTTTGTTTTGTTTTTTTTCCCTCCATCAGAGAACTAAAAGACAGGAATGTAGCCATGTAGCCGAGTGGGGAGTGAAAGCTTATTGACACAGACATCTTAGGTACAGAAGCCATCGCCAGAGCTGGGAAGACCACTGACTCTAAGGAGGTTTAGGCTTTTCCTTGGGGCTTAGGGACGCCTACTGGTGATTTCCCTGCCTTCTTTACTCTATTGGTTTAAAGGTATCTATGGAAGGGGCTGGGTCTCTTTCATTGCCAATTGACTGATCAACAAGGGTACCCCAACCCCCTCTGCTCCCGTGGCTTACCTGGTACAGAATGACCCAATACACAAGAAGAGAAATGAACTATATTTTAGAGAGTTATAAGTTTACTGTTGGGGGCAAGAAAAAGCCACAAAGAAATGGAAACTTACTATCTATTGCTAGGGACAAAAAGCCACCCAAAAGGCTCACTTCTATCTTTGGAGCCCACAGTCTCGGAACAGAGTATGCTCAGTAAGACTGGTTTTGGTTTCTTTTTAAAGATTTGTTTTGTTTTTAAGCTGTGAGAAGGAGATGTTTGCCAGTGAGTGTAGGTGCCTGCAGAGGCCAGCCTTGTCAGAGCATTAGAGCCTGGGGAACAGGCTGGGGCTACAGTGAGCTGCTCATGGTAGCTGCTGACAGCCAAACTCAAGTCCTCAAGAGCAGGGAGTGCTCTTAACGGCCCCCTCCAGTCCCCTGTGGTAACCTTTTTTATTTGCTCTTCGTTTATAAGGCAATGAGACTGAGGACTTCACTTAGCCTAAGTGCCTGCATTCTGTCCTCATGGCCAGCCTTTTTGTCCCATTAATCTCTCTTCTGTTTTGCTCTTTTCCCTCAAGTTCTTTTATTTCCTCGCAGTTGCCCCAAGGCCAAATTGAATTTGTCAAGTGTACTCTGTAACTCAGGGCCGTCAACTCGGAATGCCAAACAGCAGTTTAGTTTTCAGTTTTCAGAAGCCAGCCTGGCCCTAAAACCAGATTTCTCATTTAGGTTCCTGCTGCTCCATTCGTCACTTTGCCGTAATGAAGATTGCAGGGACCCCGTCAGCAGCCTCGCAAGCCACCAAGTCACAGTTGTGAAGACAGATGAAAATTTGAGCCTCCTTGTCGTTCTTGCCCAACACACCAACATATTGCTTTATTTCTAGAGTCGGAAAAATAATTTAGTTGATTGATACAGCAATAAAGATGCATTTCAGACCAACCAAGATAAAAAGGCTTGGGCAGAATCATCTTTGCTTCAAAATCACTCCTCTGGAGTTACCAAGGCTCAGTTAAATGGGTCGAGCATGGTATATAAGATTTACTCTCTTGGCAAACTTGAACTGATTGAAGGATGTAGCAGAGGAGAGGGAATTTCTTTATGTCTCAGACAGCATTCTTGCTTTGTGAAAAATCATAGTAACCAATTAATGTTAGGTAGTGTTGTGGACCTTGTATAAATAAATAAATGTCACTCCAGATAGGGTGCCAGCCATAGGTCCTCTTAAACAATTCAAAGACCAACTGGAGAGCCAAAGGGCTTTTTTGGTGTTACTTAGAAGGGGATGGGCTTATCTATAGGAGCACGGGCAGCTCAGTGACCCGTGCAACACTAGAAAACCCACCCCAGCACTGCTGGTGGTGTATGGACTCTGCGGTCATGATGTGCTTCGTGTACCTCACAGGGTCTCCCATCTCCCCAGTGATCCTCACCTGATGGACAACCTTAGAGAGAATGTTCTATTTCAGCGTTCTCCTGAGATTTATAAGCCATTACCTTCTTGAGTCTCAACAAGCCTTTCTCTAGGATGGTGTATTTCCAGTAGGAACTTTTCAAGGATTCCTGAGCCCAGCTCCAGTGTGGAAATGTTTAGTTTGGATATTGCTGCACTATGATTAGTATCTTCAGCTGTTCCTTTGTAACTATCGTGAGTTATTTCTGAGGCAGAGATGGAGACCAGATTGAGTACAGGGGTTTATTGGTGAGCAGAGAAAGAACCTGTAGGGGGTGGAGAAGTCACAGAGGAAAGAACACTCTGACTGAGGGGTAGCCACTAAATTAGCAATAGCAAAGCAAGTGTTTAGGCTCCATCCAAATTATAGGCTCTAAGAAATGCTCAATGGAGGGCTGACTATTGATAGCCATCTTTCGAAATACTGGCTGAGAACTGTTCTTTTCTTTGGTCATGTGGACCTGAAGAAGTAAATTCTGGAATCATCTTTTCATCTATAAGAAAATGGGATTACAAGTCAAATGCTAAAGTCTTCTTTTTGTCTTAAATATTTAGTTTGAATGTGTCTCAGTGTGTCTGTGTGTATGTATATATACATACATACATACATATATACGTACGTACATACATACATACATGAGTGCCTGTGAAGTCTGGATAAAAGCACTGGATCCCCTGGTGCTGGAATTACAAATGTTTGTGAGATGCTCAGGATGGCGCTGGGGACCAACTCTGGTACTCTGAAAGAGCACCAATCCTGTGATCCACTGAGCCATGTCACAGTCCCTCTCTTCTCTCTCTTTATCCCTCATTAGAGCCATCTCTTTCCCCATCAACAGTCTTGTTAAGAGACTTTATTTCATCTTCTACTCATTGTCTTGTACGCTGTAAAATACTCAGACAGCCAGGTGTTAAGCAAGGGAAGATCCACAATCTAGAGAAGAACATGAGTGTTCGGGGGTGTCAGTGAGACTCTCTGAAAGCAGGAGAGGCTTAGATGTTTCAGTTAGATGGGAGAACGGTCTCCATAGGATGCATCATGCATTTAGTGGTGTTACTCATGGCTAGGGTTCCCTTGAATTTGATTTCTGCAATATAAAATTTCATCCAAATCAGTGTGTTCCTTTCCCATTGAACCTGCATCTTCAAAGAAACAATGAAATGGAGTTAAAAGTGTAGTCTATAGGACTCAGCGTGAAGTGACCACAAAGGGGATGCATGTGAAGTGAAGGAGAAAGTGAGCTAGGGATAATACCAGACTAGGAAGTGACACTTAATTTTTATACTCCTGACCATAAGGCCAGCAATGTAGCAGCCAGTGCTTGTGTCCTCAGTAAAAATGAATTAGATACAGTTCCATCTACACGAGACCAGTTCACATATGGGGATGTCAGCCCACTGGTTATGAAACAGTCTGACTTTACAAACGAGATAAGGATTTTTATATGACATCAAAAATGTTTTAAATATGCAAATTACTATGGATTTAAAACACCATGCCCCAAATGTGTTTCAGACCACATAAAGCATGTCTGCTGAGTAGAGATAGTGAAGAAGTCAGATTTAGTTTGAAATACCTGGCAAAAAAGTGAGCTATGGTTTGATGATTGTATACAGTACTTGTCTAATTACTGTCACAATACACCAGACCAAAGCAACATAAGGGAGGCAGGGTTTGTTTCATCTTAACAACATAAGGATGGCAGGGTCAGTCCATCGTGGTGGGGAGGGCGTGGCCACAGGAGAAAGAGGCAACTGGTCATGTTCCATCTGAAGTCAAGGAGCAGATGGTTGTGGTTGCTGGTGCCCAGCTTGCTTTCTCCTAATTATTCAGGCTAAGATCCCAGCCCATAGGATGGGGCAACCTATAGTTATGGTACATCTTCCCTCATCAGTTAGCCTAAGCTAGAAACTCCTGAAGAGAAGTGCCCAAAGATTTCTCTCTCAGGTGACTGTAGGTATTGATGGGTTGACAGTATTCACTATTATACCATTCCTTAAAGGTTCACGTGTTCACAGCTTGGTTGCCAGGCTGAGGCGGAAAAATCAAGAGTGGGGAGTACTGCTCAGTGTGGGATCCTCTTGGGGGGGGGCTATTGAAGCCACAGACTCTTTATCTTTCTGTTGAAGAAAAGAGAGAAAGTTCCTGGCTTCCAAAAAGAGGGCAGCTTTTGTTTTCCACAATCTTTCTAGTTCTATAAGGTACTAAAATGCACCAGAGAGCATAAAATAATGGAACCAACTGGCCATGAGTTACAACCTCCACAACTAGAAACCAAAATAAGCATTTTATTTTAGGATTTATCGCCTTCAGCATTTTGTTATAGACACAAGAAGCTGATTCACAAAAAGAGATGTAGGAATACCAGATGATTTTCATTGTCAAAGTTAGAGTTATTGTTTGTATATGTGTGTGTGTGTGTCAAGGAGAGAAAGACATAGAATCACATCATACATCATATGTGCTCGTGACAAATAAATACAAAGATAAACTTATGTATCGCAACAAAGTTGTGAGTTTATACATTACCTATATTATATATTATATAATGTATCATGGGAAACAATGACATAAGTATATCTTTGAAACTGGGAGTGGGCACAATGGCACAGGAGGCTGTTTTCCACACGGCTCCGCCAGTTTCATCATGTTCCTACTTCGAGGTCAGGTCAGCCTCACCGCAGCATCTACTCCTTGTTTTTATAAGAAACAAATATTGCAAGAGAGATTTTTCTGACTTGGTAGAGAGGGAAGTACATCGTGGGATTGGGTTGTCATAAGACAAGAAGTTTCAACTTGTTATTTTATGGGAGGAACAACCTTGGAGAAGTTTATAACGACTTTGATTATAATCTGAGCGTGTAAGAAAGGAGATACTGGGATTTCCTGGGTACCTGTGCTGCCTCATTTAATTCTGCTAAATTTCTTGGTATGTTCGTGCTGCATGCTTGTGTGCACACATGGATCTGAAGGTGAGCATACCTGTGTATGTGCAGAAATCAGAAGTGGATGCTGTGGTCCTCCTTTATCACTCCACATTTTCTTTTGAAGAAAGATTATTTTAATTATGTGGGGGCTATGCATATAAATGCAGGTATCTGTGGAGACCAGAGGCTCCTAATCCCCTGGAGCTGGCTGAGGTGGAAACTCAGAACCGAACTCAGGTTCTCTGCAAGAACAGTAGGTACTCTGAACCACAGAACCATCCCTCTAGTCTCCTACCTTATTTTGTGGAATTGATAACTTTGCAAACAAGCTTGGCCGATTGGACAGATTAGCTAAGCTGTAAGCTCCAGGAATCCTCCTTTCTCCTCCTCCCAGCACAGAGATGAAGCATGCATGCCACTAAGCTTTTTATGTGCATGATAGCGATCTGCACTCAGATTCTCACGCTTGCAAAGCAAGCACTTTGCCCACTGAGCCATTTTCCAAATCCCCATAGTAGTTGTATTTATTATTGCTGGGATATAACGTCTGACAGAGACAACTCAAGGGAAGAGGTACTTATTTTCCATTGTAGCCTCAGGGGCTTTGGTTCCATCATGATGGGTAAACCATGGTCTCAGAAACCTTGTGCTGCAGCTTTGCACTCGTAGTGCTGGACAGGGCACAGAGGACCAAACTGGAATCTGTGTTATAGACTTCAAGACCAATCCCACATGGCCTGCGTGTGCCAGGTAGGTCTTAAGTCTCAAAGGGTCTTCTGCCTCCTAACACATGCTAACAGTTGGGGACAATGTGTTCAAGCACATAAGCATGGGGGGGCATTTCATATTTAATGAATGTGGTTATATCTTGAGAATGTAAGAAAGCACATGGCATGTAGCATTATGAAAACAATTTAGTAAAGGTGGAAATATGTTCATCTGCTCATGAAATAATAATGAGGCTCAGTGCAGAGGTACAAAGCCATATTACAATTCTCTGAGTAGGCATGCAGCTCCTGATGCAAGGCTGCAAGTAGTCTGAGCGACTTTTCCACTAAACATAAAGATTATCATTAACTTGCATTCATCTGTGCTTCAGAATGCAGGTTAGTAAGCATTTCTTGGTATGTGGGTCTTTACCTGGAGCGTGTGCCTTCCCAATGATTGAGCAAGCCTGACTCTGTATTTTACTCCAAGCCAATCACTGGTTCTCTGGAGTCTTTCAACAGTTTAGCTGAAGCTGAAGTGTGGAGCACTGAGTATTCGGTTGACAGGAACAGACACTGGTATCTGGAACCCTGGGAGAGGATCAAGCTGAATAAACCCATAATTCCATAGCTAAGAATGGCTGTTTCAGGCTGTGGAGATGGATCAATGGGGAAAGTCCTCACTGCACAACCACAAGGAGCAGATTTTTGAATCCCCAGAATCCACCTAAAACCAGATATGGTAGAGTAGTCTGAAGGTGGAAGGTGGGGGCAGTAGAGTCCCAAGAAGTCTGTAGGGCAGCGATTTTGTTTTTTTTTAATATTTATTTATTTATTTATTATGTATACAATATTCTGTCTGTGTGTACATATGCAGGCCAGAATAGGGCACCAGATCTCATTACAGATGGTTGTGAGCCACTAAGTGGTTGCTGGGAATTAAACTCAGGACCTTTGGAAGAGCAGGCAATGCTCTTAACCACTGAGCCATCTCTCCAGCCCCAGGGCAGTGATTTTGAAGTACCCAGTGGCAAACAACAAGAGGTCCTGTCTCAAATAAAGTAGAATATAAGGTTGCCCTCTGACCTCCCCAGGCAAGCTATGGCATTTTGTGCCCCCCTTTCGTGTGTGTGTGTGTGTGTGTGTGTGTGTGAATAGCTATCTGAACACTGTCTTTGGGGGTTATATGACGAGAAAATCTAAAGGGCGGTTGCAGAGAGATGCCAGACACAGTGTCACAGAAGCGGGGCACTTGCAATGAGCTGGAGGAAATGGGGAGGTGGTTGGAGTGGGAATAGGAGAACCAGGCTCAGAGAGCAACTCAGGCACAGGAAAGCTGCACAGCTGAGAACTTGGCCGTTACTCATGCTATCCCTTTTCCAGTTTCTGTGCAAACACTCTCTGCTAGTTGTCTGTATTCCTAGTCTTTTCTCCTGGTTCTTCTCTGACACAGCTATTTTAATTAAGATTAGTATGAACATGTTTTAGGTGGCAGTGTCATGGAATGAGTCACATAGCACTATCTAATGTTTTATAATTTCTATCCTTCCTTCTCCATCAACTCCCTAATTCCCTATCAAATTCATGATCTTTTCCTTACACACCCAGGCACACACACACAAATACACACACACACAGAATCTATTTAGTGTTGTTCATGTGTACACATGTATAGAGCTGACCACTTGAAATTGGATAATCAGGGAGCTTCCCCTCTCTCAGCAAAAATCATGTATATTTTACATCTCTCACCATCAACATAGTAACACATGATGCAGTTGTTTTGAGTTGCACTATTTTGGTTATTAATAGTCTGTGTGTAGACATGTGTACAGCAATGATTCTGGAGTATTAATTTCTGTTTTCCCTGATCTGTCTGTGTGTGTGAGTCTTGCCAGCTGTAAGACTGTACTTCACAACTTAATAGCTAATTGGGAAAGACATAAAAACCTATTTTAATTCACTAACAAATGAGTCTGATTGCACTTCTAACATAGTACTTGGAAACATACTGAGAACATAAATTGATGATTAAAATAATTTAATCATTAATCAGTCAGTATTCAGTGGACGCTTGTGGAACAGGTTACATGCCAAATCACACTTATATAAGGAATGCATAGAAGTGTAATTAATGTATGTTCTCCTTTCATTAATTAAATGCTATATTCCTTCTGGCATGGGGATGAATTAAACACTAAAGACTTCAGTAAATGGGGATGTTTTAACCTTTATTAAATATATTTTATAAGTAGTGAACAAAATTATGTTTTCTTAAATGTATATGATTGAACTCTACTGTTCACTCCCCCCCCCCCCCGGAAACAGGTATAAAGCTACAGTCGTGTCTTCTTGGAGCCAGGATCTTCTGGCTCTGCCAAAAGAGTTTCATTCCTCGTGGTTACTATAAAGTTAAAGAGTGAAGTAGGCCGTGCTGACTGGTGTCATACTGAGACTCTTTGCTAATGTACAAAACCCTCGCCCCTCCTGGCCACTCTCTTTTGTCTCCTTCTCTTCTTTGACTAGTCAAAATCCTATTTACCCGGTGTTTTATTGACATTTACTCAACTAAAATCAGAATGTAGATAAAGGTCTGCGTGGGTGTGCTTAACTGGGGATAACATGCTAAAATATCGCACATGAGCTTTTGTTTTATTTTGTATGCCTCACAGATTAAGACTTATCAAATGATATTGTCAGAATATCAAGTTAGATATCACGAGTTATTGAAGTTATTACCCATGGATGTTCAGTTCCTGTCACTCGGATAACGGCGAGCAGGGATGGTCTTGTGTCCGGAGGAAGGGACTGAGTGCTGTGGTTTCTGACTGGGGACAGCAGAGGCTGGAGGAGGTTGGCACAGGGCAGACCTTGCACTTCCTTTCCTTCTCTGGTCACCAAAGGGTCAACATGCGCTGCCATGGTGACACTCTAGATAAGGACTCTACTCTGGTTTAATTGGCCGTGTCCCAGGGGTAATTCAGATGTTTTCTGATGTCAGCCTAGGGTACAGGAGGAGGCTGATCTGAATTCTGGAACCTTCTGACAGGCTGTATTATTACCCCCAAGCCAGTGTCTAGCAGGAGGACAAGGCTTGCATCCAGCTAATTCTTTGCTCTAGAGAGACTGAAATAGGATGGGGAACAAGACCAAAACATTCTTTGGCTACTTAGAAGACATATTCGATAAACACAACCATTTCCCCATTTACTTTAATCCATCAATCTGGCTGTGACAAGGCAAAAGTAACAAGGTTTACTAGTGACAGGTACCAAACAGGCATATACGCTGCTCGGGATCTAATTGGACCAACTGGACATCCTGACCAATGACTCCCACATCTGATGGTCACACTCCCCATAAGCTTTACTACACTCTCAAGTTGGAGTTTGTGAAAGAACCATTAGAGCTACTGAAAGCCTAAAATTTTCCTTTCAGAAACTAAAATTAGTTCCTAAATTCCTCTTGTACGCAGAAAGGGACTGACTGTCAAAGCTGAAAATGACAGAGACACCTTTATTGGCAAATTTGGTCCAGCTCCATTGCTTCTCTTTGGTGTACGGATGCTTTTCTGCACATTTGAGTGCACATGGTTTAGGACTGAGTTTCAATCTGTCACTCATCAAAATGGACAAGAATAAGTTCTGCCCTTCTCTTTAGCTCAACTGGGATGAGGATGGACAGAGCGCAGTGTCTATATGGTTTCTTGCCTGGGAATTATATTTAATGACAACACTTCACGTGGTGGTGTGCAGAGATTCAGGAGCATGGGTTTGAAGGAAACTTGTTTGCTAGCCCCCAAGAGCATAGCAATGCGCACTGGGTTTCCTGTGGTCCTCAGCCCACCCAAGAGGTGGAAGCTCCATTCAGGCCTCAGGTTCACGAGTTCTGCATCAAAATTGGTGAGTCTGAGAAGCTTAAAGGCATATTTGGCAGCGGCTAGAGGAATCAGAGGCATTCATTTTAGTTTCATTTCCTAGTTTATGTTCATGAGATGATCTCTCTCTCACGCACGCACACACACACACACACACACACACACACACACACACACACACACACTCTCTGCACTCCAGAGCTCTCAACAGTCTAACAAAGATGTAGTGCTTTCTTGGAAAGATCAGAAGCTCCAGGAGACAACATCCACAGGAACTGGAGAGGGGCTGGCTTGTTGGGGAAAGTACTTGCCTTGCAGGCTCTGAGACCTAAATCTGATGCTCCAAATCCATGTAAACAAATGGGCATGGTGACTATGCTTGTAATTCCAACAGTGGGATGCAGAGAGTTGAATTCTACTAGCTAGGCAGTTCAGCAACCTTCTTGGTGAGTTTCACGCCATCGAGAGACCCCATCAAGATAAATGATGCCTGTGGGACAATAGTCATACATACACACATGAGAAAGAGACAGAGAGAGAGGGGAGAAGGGCACAGCTATGACGTGCATTCTTATAGTTCTCTTGACTCACAGTGACAGAAATGGAAGCTGTGTGTGCTGTAGCCATTCCTAATAAATGTGAGTCTTGGAAGTACTTGGCGACTTCTTTGAACCTCTTCCGCATGTGTATTTCTCATGATAGTAAAAGGTAGAATTGATGAATCTGTGTGTATTTCCTAATAGCCAGCTAGGAATTTTTGCCAAAAAAGCATTTAGTGGGCTGGAGAGATGGCTCAGAGGTTAAGAACATGTGCTCCAACAGAGGAATAGGGTTCAGTTCCCAGTACCCGTGTTAAGCAGCTTGCACCAGCCTCTGCCCCCAACTCTAAGGAATCAATGCCCACTTCTGGCCTCTGGGTACCCATACATGTGTGGCATAAATTCACACACACACACACACACACACACACACACACACACACACACCAGTTTAATACAATTTTTTTAATAGTTTAGGATGGTAGTTAAGGATAGAGATCTGGCGGGGCTATTTCTTCCTAAGTGCAGTTCAGATTTGGAGTCAATTTTTATTAACATCAATATAAACTGGTCTGAACTCACTCTAGAAAAAACTGAGAAATTATGTCGGCAGGTGAGAGATCAGTTAATTCCCCGAGCCTGAAAGTCTGCTCCCAGATCCTCTCAGCATATGACTTTGGCATCTGTTATGATGCCATGAATCTACAATATTGGGAGAGAAGCACACGGCGTTCAGGAAATATGCGCACACTGTTTAGATTAAATATTTCACGTGCTGCACCTCTCCCTTAACATCTGACGAAAGCCCAGCTGGAAAGTAATTCTGGTACAGTGGAAGTGGTATGCTGATTTGTATTTCTCAAGTTTTCCTGCAGGGCTCAGGCAAGGGAATCCATCCTGGGCTCACACGCTCAATTTGGCACTTTTTGGAAATGGATGGGGAACATTTGGAGTACCAAACCTAATTGCCTGCGGTATTCCTAACTGCCCGGGTGGGTTCCCAGTCCGGCAGAGGAATTTCTCTAGGCACTTCTAGTGGAGGCAAGTCCCATTTATTATCTTTTAATGAATTACAATCTGAGTGCCAACCTGAAGACATGGGCTACCTGTTTTTCTGCTGAAGGGTTAACTTCTTGCATATGAAGAGGCAATCTGAGAACTCAGGGAGTAGTGGGAGGGTGAATGGGAGACACAGAATTGCTTCTTTCTCAAAGTGCAAAGTGACAATGTCTGCCAAACACTCTCCTCTTTTTTTTTTCCCTAGTTCCAGAAGGCTTGCTTAACTTTTCAGCATCTAAGGGGACTTTTGTTTTATTTTGTGACAAGATCTGGGTACTGTAGATTTCCTGTGCTTCTGACTAGCATTGAGTAGCTGTGGTGATATTATAGAACCTGTGGTGACTTGGAAAATCGCTGAAAACTTCATCTCATTAAGGGATCACACACTTTAATATGCATCGTAATTGTGGCTGCGTGGCTATCTTTAGCATTTAAGAAGGAAGACAGTTCCTGTGGGGTTTGATTATTAACATTGCTATTACATTCCTAGTGTACTCATGAAACTGTTTGGTAATGCGCCTATAATTTATTTTTATTTTATATTTTGGAAGCATTGTTATGGGTTAATTGGTACTATATTTTGCAAGTTTGCATCACTAATACCAATAAAAATCTGTTTATATTGTTCTTTGGGGATTCTGATTGCATTAAGGAGTGATTAGTCCTAATTAAGTTCTGCAGTCTGTACTAATTACAATCAAATAAGACTTTACATAAAAATGTGGAATTATACTGAAGTAAATGCATTTTTGATCATTAATTAGAGAACTACCAGGCATATTTCTGCAGATGTTGTTATTCTGTTTCCTCTTATATTTAGTTACTAGAAAGATAGCGCACCAACAAGCCATTGCGTTCTGTAAGGGTACCTCCCACAGTCCCCTCAGAAGCCGTCTAGTCAATTATCCAGCTGACTGATGGGTTCTTTATTTTATTCCTCGTGAGAGCTAAAGTGTCGTCAGCTGTTGCTCATCCGCCCTGCAGGTAGTAATATTCTGTTTGCATTATCGAGTGGAAATGGGAGGCTGATGGCTTTAAGAGCATGTGCTCCATTCTATTGCCTCGTTTAGTGTTTATGCACTGCAGTCCTAGTCACGGTTTTACGTTTCCCCGATTTCTTTTTAATGCTGTGGAATCATTGGGATTTGCCTGTATGCGGTGATATGACTTCTGTCTACGCTACCTGGTGTAGCAGGGACTGGGGGAAAGTATGCTCCTGACCTCCACACCTGTCTAGTACTTATGCTTTGTCAGAATGTAAGAAAAAGAAAGGAAGAAGCTAGTGCCACCCAGTTCTAACCTCTTATATCTTATTACCTTGTCTTAGTTACTTGCTGGATGCAGTGAGGAAATAGCAGATAAGAAACAACTTAATAGAGGCTGCGTTTGTTCTGGATTGCAGTGGAGGGGATAGAGTCCATCATGGCTGGGAAGTCATGGCAGTAGGACCAGGAGGAGGATGGTCACAGTGCATCCACAGTCAGGAAACAGGGAGTGAACAGAAATGAAACCAGGCCATGAAACCACAGCCCACTTCTAGGGGCTTGCTTCCTCCAGCAAAGCTCCATCTCCTACACTTTCCACAACTTTGCCAAACTACTAGCCAAGACTGAGAGCAAATGCTCATTGGATGCCTATAGAGCACGTTTTACATTCTGTCTTCTCATAGGAAGCAATAAATGACATAGTGCCTTTCAAACACAGTAAGGAGCCTGGCTCATGGAGGCTGTGAATACATATTAGCCAAGATAATACTTATTGTTGAGATTCATTCAGTACTCCTGGGCATCCAACTTTAGATCCATTGGCTGGATGTGCTTTCAGGAGGAAGAAGGCATTTCAAGACTCTCCAACGATTTTACTATCTGCTCCACACCCAGCCTGCCTGGAGACACTTTGAGTATCCCAGTCAAAACACTTGCAGAAGCCAAATTTCTTGGCTGGTGCAAATGACATTGAAATGCAGATTTTGATGCAATACTCAAGGCTCAGGTTCAGGAAAATGCTTGGATCTGAACCTTTATCTGTGCTTAGACCCAACGCACCCTTCTTTTGCCACCTGCTCGTTCACTTCCTCACCGCTAATTTTTCTATTCATCAATATAAGAATAGCTTCCTTTCATCATTTCTGCCCTTTGTTCTTCGTTTCCTTTATTCTTTTTGCTCAACCTTTGAGACGTGCTTAATTAATTAATTTTTCAGTCATTTGTTTAATTAATTAATTGTTCTTCAGACTTTGTCTTGTTTGTTTGATCCCTGCACATTTTCTCCTATGTGTATGGCTTAACTGAGTTTCTCTTCTCCAGTTTGCTGTACTCTCTCACTCCTTCTTACCGTGATTTCTCTCTGACCAAGCACACATTCCAGCCACACGTGTACGTTCCTGACTCTTGCTTCCATTTCTTTGGTTTAGTAGGTGGAACACTTTGAACTCTTGCTAATGATACATTCGCCTCCCCTCTTTAGTGTTCTGTTTCAGATTCTTTCCCTCCTCCAGTGAGGCACTCTAGGCATCGCTTGGGATCCAGGAGTAAATCTCAAGTTTTAGGGGAAAACTGACGTCCTGACATCCTGAGTGTTTTGCCTGAGCTGCCCAAAGGCCCAAGTGATCGTGAAAGTAGAACCTTGGCCACTCCACGTCTCACATTTTCCCCTTTGTCCAGATACAGCTCAGCATACAAATGAAAAATAATTCTCTTTTGGTGTTTTCTAGATTATAAAAAGCCCCTTTATGTGTATGTTTTCCCTGCCCTCCTGGTAGTTTTCAAGCTCTTAGAAACAGGGACTACACTACCACTTTGCATTAATTCTGTTTCTCATTCTCTGTAACACCTAACATGTGTTGAATTTTCAACAACAATTCACTAAGCTCTATTAAATACCATTGCCCACATCACTCCAAAACTTTAATTTTCTGTCTCCTGAAAGTGTCTATCAGTGATTTTGTGTCACTGTTTCCATTTCGTTTCCTCAGTTTCTCTTCCACATTCTCTCACATATTTTGTTCATTTTCCATATTTTAAAATATTTCTCTATTATATTAAGCTCCATCTGACACTCACATTTTTAAATGTTTTTGTCTTATTGAGGCAAAAGCTCTCTCTCTCTCTCTCTCCTTTTTTTTTTTTTTTTTGATTTTCGAGACAGGGTTTCTCTGTAGCTTTTGGTTCCTGTCCTGGAACTAGCTCTGTAGACCAGGCTGTCCTCGAACTCACAGAGATCCGCCTGCCTCTGCCTCCCGAGTGCTGGGATTAAAGGCATGCACCACTACCGCTTGGCTCTCTCTTGTTTTCAAGGTTTGAATTTCCTGAAGTAAACAGACAGGTTAGGTTGTGAAAAAAGATACACACATGTATTTGTAGCATTATTTCATCTGTATTTTAATAAATAAAACTTGCCTTAAGTTCAGCCATACTGATCAGCTTATAGATCCAGTAGTGGTAACACACACTTCAATCTCAGTAGCTACGCTAGTTTGCCATAGAAACCAGGCAGCAGTGGTGCATAGCTCTAATCTCAGCACTAAAGAGGAATATAAGACGGGAGGAGACAGCTCTCACACACAGTCTCATTCTGAGGATTCAAGAGACAGGATCAGCATTCCGGACTGGGTAGAGGTAAAAGCCCATGACTGGCTGTTTTACTTTTCTGACCTTCAGGTTGAACCCAGTATCTGGTCTCTGGGTTTTTATTAATCATGCTACCTATATTAATTTTTTTAAGTGCAGAGGGACTGCTAATCATGCATCTCAAAGAGGGGAAAGGAGGGTAAAGCTTAGATATATTCTTCACAAAGAAGAAAATGGCAGGTAGAAGGCATAGATAATCTCATGGAGTAGTACATGAATGATTGAAGTAAAGAATGGTCCCAATTTGTAGAAAGTACATTAGACAGAGTTCTGAACACTAAAGGTAATATGTTAATAGAAGATGATGGACAATCTGCCAGGGACAGTGTCAACCCTGGTACAACACTAAAGTCTTCCAGGAGCTGTTTTTGTAAGGTTGGATGATGCATTTAGTCCAAGTAGGGAAAGCGTCTTAATCCTCTTTTCTTCAAGCAAATCTTTCTTTGTTAAGATGCATGGGTAAGAGTCAAGATGCTCACATACTTGGGTTTCTTTTGAGAGAATGCCTACTGTTTCTCTGTTCAGATAAGCAGACTTCGAGGGAGCCATTTCTGTCCTTGACCTTGGGAGGGAATCACAGGGACACTCAGAGACCTAGACACTGAGACATCTTCTAAGATCTCCCAGTTTCCTTTCATTCAAAGTGCTTAGCTTCCCAAAGTGCCATCTTATGTGTATCAATTTCCGAGCCTCAAGAGTATCATGACAAGATGTGAGTTAGGAAGATACAAATTTGATGGTAATATTGTAGACAGGCAGGCAAAACCAGCATCACAAATGCTGGTTATTGTTGAAGTCACTGAGAATAATTTATATGGTGTTTGTAGAAATTAACCCCATTTGTCCTAAGTCAAACCTTTTATCCAATTGAACTTTTCAAATGTGTGATTGTCTGTCTCACAGGAAGAGCTCATTTAGTTACATTGTTTCCATGCTGATGAAATAGGAGCGTGCACGTTGCTTCTGGCATGCGCAGCATACCAACTCAGGCATGGTGCTCTGGCCATGGAGCAGTGCTCACACAGAACCCTTTTGACTGCTATTTGAAAGGTTTCTCAAAAGAAAGTGGAAAAGCAACCCATGAATACAAACAAAGCATAGCTTCCTGTTCTGAGAAATCTAAGATTACTCACACCCTGCCTTACACAGAAGTTATAGAGGATTGTTGAGCTAAGAGACAATGTTGCTTAAATTCCTGATGACCAACCCTTTTTCTGATTCGATAGGAAGGATATCTAAGGCGTGACTGCTGTACAGATGAAAAATCACTAATGGAGAAGCTCTTTATGGATTTAGAAACTCTCTGACTTCTGAAAAGTGCCCTCAAGCATTTTCTCCTGGGTGGTAATTTCACCCAGAAAGGCAGTTGGTACCTGTTCCCTGGGTTCTGAACTGTGTTGAGCCTGTTTTCATATTGGTCAGTTCAGCATTCATCACAGCTGGCTCTGAGGAGAGCAACATCTGTTTCCCTCTCACAGAGAAAGGAACAGAAGCCATTTAGCAGTGAAATAACATGCCCATTGTCAACAATGGATGCTCAAACCTGCCATTTTTTCTGATTTCATCGTAGTTAAAGCATTATAGAAATGCGGGGATGGCTCTGTGGGTTAGCATGAGTTCTTGAGATCCCCAGCACTCATTTACATAAAAGCCTGGTGTGGTGGTTGTATCTGTAACCCTGTAATCATAGCACTGTGGGTTCAAAGACAGGTAGACTCCAGGTAATAGGCCTGCCAACCTACAAATATCAGGGAACTCCGGGTTCAGTGAGAGTCCAGTCTCAAAAAATAAGGTGGGGAAGTGAGGAAGGCATCTTGAACTTATTCTCAGTCCTCACAAATGCTCATGTAGGTAAGAACATGTGTAACAAACCATTTATACTTTCAAAATAAATCTACTGTAAGATATCAATAAATGTTTAGAAGGAACACTGAAAACATTGATATCCTCTCAAATTCTGTTGCAATTATTAGCTCCACTGACATTTTATTGGATCCGAATATTTAACTAAATTAGTTCTTATTTCCTTGTGAATATTGAATGTCATCAATATGCAGTTTTCATTTTGCTAGGCTTCTATCATGCTTGGAATTATGAATTTGCCAATATTTAAATTTTAAGATATTTTCACCTTCCTTGGAGCATGTTTATATGCAATATCTGTAAGAGTTAACACTGCTATATTTTTGTTTCTTCTGAAGTTGGAGATTGCACTGATGTATCATTGTGATTGATGGTTTTAACTGTCAGCATAGAGACAGTCCAGAACATGTGGGAACAGAGCATCAGTGAACAAGTATGGAAACCAGGTTGGCCTATGTTGGACTGTCTTCTATGTTAAATAAATAAGGAAAACCCAGCCACCATGGGTGAAACGTTCCCCAGGTAGGAATCCTGAATTAAATAAGTCTGAGAACACAGACTTGCATTGTTTACTTCATTGTTTTCTGCCTCTGACCATGGATATAGTGTGGCCAGTCCTCTCAAACTTCTGCACTGATAGACTACAACACAGAACCGTGAACTAAAGAAATCCTTTTTTTGCACTTAAATTGCCTTGAATTGGAATATTTTATTACAGCAACAGGGAAGAAAACTAAGACAAGAATATAATCACTTGTGAATACACTTTTATAATATTTATACTTTTTATAAAACTCTGTAAAAAAATTTTATAGAACATATCCAATCTTATGAATACTAAAAAGATCAGAAGGTCCCAGTGAAATACATGTATGCATCATACAGCAGAAGAGGCCCACTTCTGTCGGCTTTTACTGTGAAACATTAATTTACATGAACCAATAGAGCTAGAAAATTGTTGGGACTTTTTATATGAAAATGTGACATCAGTGCTTAGGAAAATTATTTTATCAGTAATTTTCTTCTTGAGCCAGCAAATGTTTATGAAGAAGTCAGATGGAAGAGTTGAGAGGTTCTGAAATCTGCCAAAGCATGTCAGTTGTTCTACATTTGAATTCCCCAAAGAAAAGAAACTTAGGAGACAACAGAAAATATCATCTGCTATCCTCTGTCCCCAGGGACCTGCTGCCCATCCTCTGCTATACTTGACTGGCACCTTGTGGCTTCTCACATCAGTGGAGAGATGAGATGATATCATGCTGGTAGTTCGGACTGAGTGTGTGGGATCACTCTATGAAGAAATGGAGATAGCTCAGCAGAAGTCATGGCGCACCTCTATTGCTGGCTATTCTATGTAGTAATTACTTCAGCACTTGCCAGGCTTCATGAATATAAAGTCAACCAATTAATTTGGCATCTATTGAAAAGAAAAAAAAACGAGCTGAAACCTTAGCTTTTCAATTATACAAAGAGGAAGAAAAGACTCCCCGCCCCTCGATTCCTTTGTAGGTATTTCAGATAATGGTTGTGTTGTGTTGTTAGTTGGTTTCACCTTCCAGAGATTTCATTTCTCTCTGTGCCTTGAAATTATGCTAAAAGTAAGTCATTGACTAAATTACAGACTTCTGGGTGCAAAAGGAGTCAGATGAGACTAATTTGACATTTTATATGCATTTATGTATGTATGTGTGTATATATATATATGCATGTATGTGTGAATACACAGATATACATATTCACACATACATATACAGTCTTTATGCTTAATAATAAATAAAAGCATTCCTCATAGTTCAGGGTGAGTTGATTCTAGAACCACTAAAGATACTAACCTGGACAGATACTTAAGTCCTCAATACAAACTGGCCTAGTATTAGATGTGAGTCTCCCACACTCTCACAAAGGGCCATGGTGACATCCAGCCCAGGCTGCAGCTGAGGCCCATGTCTGCATCTGTGGCCCTAGTGCAGCCAGGGTCTGTGTTGATGTTCATGGCTTATACTACCACCAAGAGCTGTGAAAATGCCTGGGGTCTGATCAGCCACCTGGGGTCATGTTGGTGTCCGAGGGCCATGCTGCTCTTGGGGTCATACTAATCAGGGTGCTATATGATGCCACCTGAGCCGTGGTGACTTCTGGGATGAGGTGTTGCCTAGGGCCCTGTCTGGGTCCATGGTCCTGCTGCAGATAGGGCCTGTGTTGATGTCCATGGCCCGTGTCATCACAGGGAGTCATAGGAACCATGCATGTTGAAATTTGAGGGCTGTTCTGAGTTGGCCCAACTCTTCACTGGCCTTGGGATACCTGGGCCTGCCCCTTGTTAGGTACTGCAGCAGGAGATCTGGACCACCCCTCACGGGAGAGCTCGGCCTCGAAGAGTTGGCCCTACCCCGCACCACAGGTGTGGGAGAGTTGGCCCAGATGGAATGGGCCTAGGAGAGATGTCTATGCCCTTACCTGAAGGGGGCAGTCCCAGAAGAACACAGTGATCAGGGCAGCTATCACCCAACCCCACACCCTGGGCCTTGGGTTATTCCTCACTAACACCTACCCCTCTAGGACCTGTTGGAGTCAGTGAAGGGACTAATCCTCTGGAACCATAGCTGCAGGATCTCCATGACTCAGGGCAACAGCAGGATATCTGAGAGGAGATTCATGAGGGTCCAGTGACAATGGTATTCCAGAGGCCAGAGGCCTTGAACCTGACTCATTGCTATGAACACTTGTAGGTAGAACTGATTGGAAAAAGGAGGATACTGTATGACACGCCCAGCTCCCAATGCGCTAGGATGAATGAAGAGGTGTTGGAGAGGTGGGAAAGATAGGGGAGTGAGGTAGATTTGTTATTGTTCTCATTTGTTTTTAATTAATTTCAGGAAGTGGTGGATGATGCAGGGGTAAGAGATGAATATGGAGGGACTGGGAGATAAGCAGAATTGGGGTATGTGATATGAAATTCCAAAAGAATAAATAATGCATTATGTTATATAAACAGAAAAAAAATGGCTCAGCATTTACCTATGGCTTACACATACTCTTTTGTGATCTTTATAATACTTGCAGACTACAAAAAATATCTAACACAATGTAAATACCATTTAATAGCTGTTATACTATGTTGTTTGAGAAATACTGACTAAAGTGTCTTCATCTTTCTGACATGATAGAATGGGCATTACACTCATGAACTCACAGGTAGGAAATGTACATTGAATAGTTGCTGGGGGCAGAGGAGAACTGGTGTATCCACTGGCAAGTTGCCAACATCCAGCAAATAAACTACCAACCATGCTCATGAATGAAACTCTAATCAAACTCTGTGGCTTATCAGAAACCAAACAGACAACATAAATGTCAGAAGATGAGAAAGCCGGAGGGGGACCTGTGGATAAGAAGGGAGGCTTCCCTGGGTGTAGGACAGGGAGTACACGCAAATATCCTTCATTTGAGAAATTATCAAAAAATGAAAAAACGAATTAAGAAAAGCAGAAACATCTGCATATGTCCAGTATAGACAGAATGATTCCTTTGCTGCCTTCATATTTGTGTTAAATCTTCTAACTAGTGGCCAATGGATATGGGGATCTGATGATTTTATACCTTTTTCAATTCTTGAAGGGAAAAAGCTGGGTCTGATTATTTTATGCCCTTTCTTATTATTGAGAGGAAAAAGTTGACCAAGCTGAGTGAGAATTATTTTTACACCGTTATGTATGAGAAACATAAGGGTTGCCTCCAGAACCACGAAACCACGCTACTAGAAGATCTAGCTGTGCTGCTCACTGAAGTAACACACCATCACCTGACCTCTGTGGCAGTGAAAGGTCCTGGCCTTGGTGTGAAGGAGAGGAAGGAACTCTCCTATGCTCTGTTCTTAAGGTGTGCTTACTAAGTCCTTTCTGAACTGCCCAGCCCCCTTCCACAATCAAAGCTGCTAGAGGAAACCTAAGTGACTTTTCTGGACCCTTTTAAAAATAAGCAACATCCAAGCCAATAGGAATCTCAACCCAAGATAATGCTAACAAATTTGAATTAATTACCTATTGTATACCTTGTTTCATGTTTGTTGAACAATTTATATTGATCAAAGTGATTTCACATGAAAAATACCCTTATATGGTAAGAGGCAAAGTTTACATTTTCTGTAGCCATACAGTTTAAAAATACAGTACTCTAAGGACAGTTATGCTGGTACACTATCTCAGAAACAAACTATTTAACTGTAACCTTATATACATGTGTGTGAGACTCATCTTGTCAATAATGTTGGACTTTAAGAACAGATTCAAATATCTGGATTATGTAGGTATACATAACATAAACATAAAATACATATGTGTATGTATGCATGATGAAAATATAAATTTTATCTAAATTAGTATTATTTAAAACATTTTCTTCCTGGTTGCTTAAATGACAATCAGCTTGGACTTTGTTGTTCTCTTCGTTTTCAACATTTATGTATTACATTTAAATCTATGAAGGTAGCTACAGGTTTCCTATTTCTTATAATCACAAGTGACTAATAGAGATTTGCCTGCAGACAGATCTTCTGGAGTGGGACTATCAGGGCTGTCTTAGTTCCAGGTAGTAATGTTGATGTTGTGAGAGGGGACAGCAGTGGATGGGGCTACAGTTGAATCAGACATTTGTCATTTTAAGGGAGACAAGCTGTGAGCAGCATAAACTATGCCTGAAGATATTTAGAAGGCTAAAGTTTACACTGAGTATTGCAGAAATGTTTAAATTAGACTTAAAACATACTAGCAATTAATGTTTCTCCTGTAGATTTGATTCATATTAGCAGGCAATCCAAAGGGATGGCTGTTTAAAGGAGAGATGAAGGCCAGGAGATCTACGGAAAACACTAGTGCCATCTATTTCTGTATCAGAGAATAAGCAAGTCACGAAAAAGCACAAGGCAATAGAAGACAGCTTGTAAAATTTCCATCAGTGAGAGATAAATGAAGTTTGTGATCTGTTCAGAACTCGGAGATTACATGTGGGTCATTAACTGTTAACAAAGGTGCAATCCATACCCAAGAACTGTGCAAAGATGGTTGTATGATTCTGGTGCTAACATAAAAAGGGAGAGATTATGGCATGTATCAACACTGACAGCTCCCTACAGATCAGATTTATAACCAACAAAAGCTTGCATAACAAACTCTGTATAATTAATTAAGCTGTGAGTTTTTTATTCTACTATGAATCACCTAAATAGGACTTTAATCCTGGGTCAATTGATGAAACACTATTTTTTTAAATATCCATGAAACAAATATACATCATAAACTATGGAGTGGTGTGTGGGCCTCTTTGCCGAGCATGAATAATACTGACACTGGTTGGAACGGCTTCAGCAGCACCTAACTGAAGGTTCAGCTGTCCAGGTAATGTGTGTGTGTGATAATTATTAGAATAACTGTGTGCACGCAGATGTGCTTTTGTGGATGCCAGAGGTCAAGTTCCAGTGTCTTCCTTAATCACTCTGATCTTATTTTTTAAGCCAAGGTCTCTCACTGAACCTGAATCTTACTGATTCTGCTAGATTGACTGGTCAGTGATGCCCAGGGTCACTGTCCTGAAGCTCTCAGAACTGGTACTGAAAGCAGGCACCACAATGCTCAGAGTTTTAAGTGGGTGTTTATTCTTGCAAGGGAAATACTTTGACTTACTGATCCATCTCCCAGGCCCCTGGAGAAACATAAAGACTTAATGATTTCATATTTGTTCTATTCTGTACTACAAAAAAAGAATAAGCAGTTATAAACCAGGTAAAAACTTTGTATGCAAGTTGGAAATCAAAATATGATCTTTTTTTTCATGTGCAGAAGAGGTCAGCAGACTTTTTCTAGAGTCCATAGGTTTTAAGACACATGATTAAATGGTCTGATGAGAGAGGAAGGATGGGAACCCAGCAGATCAACAATGTCCTTTGACATGCAATGAATTTTGGACATTTGGAAGCAAATTAATGCTGGAGGAACTTTCGAAAAAATATTTAATAAAAGCAGAAGTAAATCAGCTTTGATGGAAAATAAACTAAGGCATTATAGTTTTTAACCACAAAACAATGTGACAGCTTTAGATGCCATTCTACAGAATGTCTTCATTTGCCATGAGAAAACAAGACCAGTAGACAGCATGTGCCTTAATGTAGGTGTTTACTTACATTATAAGTAATATTTGTTCAAACAAAATTAAATTTCAATTGTGCTATTATGATTGATATATAAAAGGCATGTGTATGTGTGTATGTTTCAATTCAATATGGCAAGACAGGAATGCCTTTCCTCCTTCCCTCCCTTCCTCCCTCCCTTCTTCTTTCCTTCCTTTTTTCTTTGTTTCTTATATTACTTTCTTCCTTTCTGTCTCTCACTCTTCATCTGTCTTTCTCCATCTCTCTCCCCCATCTATATGTCTCCATCTCCCTCTCTACCTCCTTTCCTCATTCCCTTTTTCTCTCTCTACCTCCCTCTCTCTCTTTCCTTCTCTCTCTGTATATCTCAGTCTCTGTCTCTACCTCCTTCTTCATATCTCCATGCTTTCTCCACTCTCCATCCCCAACCCCACACATCAGAATTTTGGCCTTGAATTTGCTATGTAACACAGGAGGGCCTTGAACTTCTGATTCTTCTGTTTCCAACAACATAATGGACAGCTAGGGTTAAAGACATGTGCCTATTCTTTCTATACCTGTTCTATGTGGTGCTGGGGACCAAACCCACTTCCTTGTGATGCTATTCAAGAACTCTCCCAAATGAGCTATTTTCCCCTCTCAGGGAATTCTAATTTTCCTTAAGGACTTTTCTTAGAGAAATTCATATGTTTGCATGAATAACAAATCAATTCCACATTTTTGTTTTCTGCAAATGTGGTGGTAGGGACCATAACATGGGTTCAGTAGATAAAGGTGCCTACCACTAGGCCTGAGGACCCAAGTGTGATCTCTGGTGTCCAAATGATCAAAAGAGAGAACCAAGTTCTGCAAATTGTCCTCTGTCCTCCACGTGTGTGCCATTGCAGATAGGCCTATACACATGCAGAATGAAAATAAAATAAAGTATGAAAATAAACACAATAATAGTAAGAGATGTGGGGAGCATAATAAAACAACCAGTTCATAAAAGGATAGTGCCTATTCATACGGTGTGCCCGTTATTAACCACTGGAGACATAAGTGATTTTTAAATGGGTTCTTTTCAGTCTTTCCTTTTCGAACAGAATGCTTTGTTCTACACACATGTACGAACTACTGTGTAATTTCTCGAAATTACAGCTTGGTCTGTTTTGTAAAGGTTGATGTAAAAATACTCTTGACAGTTTCTAACCTAATATGCTACATGAACTCTTTTGTTCTTTCACAGACAGTAAGGCAAAGCATAATTTAAAAACTACTGGGAGAAAGCTCACCGACTTTGGAGGGGATACGTGATGTCAATGTTTATGACCAAGATAAGCTAGTGTACTGGACGTAGGGTCAAAACCTGTAGCCTTATCACCTCCTTACAAGCTATGCTTGGCTACTCAGCCTCAAAAGTCTAATTAAAGTCACAATTAGCAGTGTGCAGTGAGAGAGACATATTAAATGGGACATATTGGTAAGAAGAAAGAGCTCTAAAAACCACCAAGTCTGTCTTCAGGGTCCACCCAGTATACGGTTTAGGTTTAGGTTTAAATACAGGGCTATACATAACCAGTTCTGGCCAAGGTATGGTTCTACCCTTCAGTGCTGACTCAGCTCCTTTCTACTGCACAATGATCTGACAGATTGTGCAATTTCTCCCAAAAAGACAAGATCCTCTTCTAGCTGGCTCCAGGCTTCAGTCTGCTCCTTCTCCCACCATGAGGTTTCTTAGAAAATTCCAGTTTCTTGGAGTTTATTGTTTCCGATTAGCCAAAGAGAGGAGCCCACATGTCTGTGTAGAATCCCTTTGCTCCTGGCCAGTTTGTTTTCAGCATGGTGTAGGTTTCGAGCTGAGGAGTTGAGTGTCAGAGGGAGAAACTGGAGCACTAGTCTTCTTCTGGTTCTCCCTGGATCATGGCTGTGGGCTTTCTCTTGAGTTCTCTGGTGGCCCATTGTGTGATTTCATGTCTAATTGCCCCACCGTCTCTCCCTGAAGCCCTGAAATACGGTACATTTTCTTCTGATCTTTGTTTGTGTCAACACTATTGTTTCTCTTGCAATGAAGTAGACGAGGAAATTCTCTTCAATCAGTGTTAGATGATTAGGAATGGAAAAGCCTGCTAGATGCTAGGAAGTCATCCTTTCATGTCAATAAGACATACCTAAGATATGCCAGTCCCTTGTATGGCACAGGGTTAACATCTGGGAATTTTTGTTTGTTTCTTTCTAAGAGATAAACATACCTGCTACCACTGTTTAATACACTGAAAACTTGAACAGAGAACCAGGGGTTTGTGCTGGATTTGGATAGGTTTGAGAAATGCTATTTGGTTGCTTTGGAGGGCAAGAGAGACAAGGATTTCTGCAGCCTCCTTTTCTGATTCCGACATTCACAGGCGTCTTCTCTACTCATCTCTTCTTTCCATCCATCCCACTTGCCTGCTATTGTAGGGTCTGTTACTATACAGTGAGGGCAATCCCTGGCAACTATGACTTGGGTGTATAGACACATTCAGCTCGTTTTGTTTGTGGAGCATGGTAACCCAAAAATATCAGACTTGATACCATGCACAGAGCCAGAAACTACTACGAATAAAAATAAAACTATATAAACCCAGGAGATGCAGAGGCGGTTGTTCACTCTGTCCTTCAAAGAAGCTAGACTGTATTAAACTCAGACCTCTTTCTGGTTTGGTGTAGATGCATAAGATTCATGGGTCAACCAGATGGCTCAGCAGGTGAAAGCTCATTCTGAGCAAGACTTGTATTCCACTGTGGAAGGAGAATCAACAAGTTATCCTTAAGCTTCCATGTTTGTACTTACTGGGGCATGTGCATGCTCTCTCTCTCTCTCTCTCTCTCTCTCTCTCTGTCTCCTTTCTCTTTCTTTCTCTCTCTCTCTCTCCCCCTCTCTCTCCCCCTCTCTCTCCCCCTCTCTCTCCTCTCTCCTCTCTCCTCTCTCCTCTCTCCTCTCTCCTCTCTCTCTCTCTCTCTCTCTCTCTCTCTCTCTCTCTCTCTCCTCTCTCTCTCTGTCTCTTCTCTCTTTCTCTCTCTCTCTCTCCCCCTCTCTCTCTCCTCTCTCCTCTCTCTCTCTGCCTTCCCTCTCTCTTTCATAAACACACACACACACACACACACACACACACTATAATGTTATCTTTACTCTCAGTCACCCAGGGATTATCTGTAAGGAGAGTCACAATGAAGAATTGACTACATGGGATTGGCCTATGGGCATGCTTGTGAAAGATTGTTTCCATTAATTAGTGTGGGAAGATCCTGTCTATACTGAATGCCACTATTACCTAGGCAGGAGATCCTGAACTATATTGAGAGTGGACATAATTGAGCAGAGCATCTCTATATTCTTGGATATGATTTGATGTGCTATCCCTGCCTAGACTTGCCACAAATATGGCTTGTCACCTGTAATTATAAACTGAAATAGGGCTCTTTCTCACATAAGTTACTTTTGCCAGGATATTTTATCAAGGCAACAGAAACAAAACTAGACCATACATAAATACACTAAGAATAATCTTTAAAAATATCTCTTCTGCTCTCAAGCCGATGACATGGAACCATCCTGCCACCTTCTTGTCTCCTCACTGATAAGCAGCGATGACATCTCCCTCCCGAGCCCTGTGCTGGGTTTCAGCTCTCTTCTACTCTGCTCTCACACTTCAGCTGGAGTCCTTGTCACCTTTGCTGTCACTGTTTCCCCAATGCCTGCCTCTGCTTCTAGCCTGTGTCTCAGGAAACTTGTAGGCTTCTATCTGTCTTACCAGACTCTCTACCACAGAGCCAACCTGTGTTGTTTCCATGAATAAAGTAATCACACTGCTTCTGTTTACTAGCATATAGAACACATATGCTGTTGTTTGTTAATTTTTATAAACATCTAAAGAATCCTGCTGTTCAAAAACCAGACGGGAGACTCTCTAGACCAAGATTATAGCAGGTAAAAGAATATGCAAAATCCCTGTGTGTGTGGCACCTGGATGCTCACAAGATGATCAGTCAATACACATTCAAATCTTGACCTATCTCATTTCAGATAATGATATATGTGTAGATGCTATGAAAAATATCATAGCAGGGTGGTGTCAGAATAAAAGTAGTAAGAAATGGCTGTTTGCAAAATATTTTATGTAATTTTTTATTATCATGCATAGCATTATCCTAAAGATAGCAGGTTGTCAGTAGGAAAGTCTTAGTTTGACTCACCCTCCTAATACTGATGATGAACAACTGGTCTTCAAAACACTGCTCTGTCTCAGAGCAGCAGTAAGAAGTGGGAGAACTTCCAGATAGAGACCATATGACTATTTGAAAAATGAGAGTTTTTCCTGCATTTCTCGAGGAGCTATCCTTCTTCGTGGGTTTATACCAAAGCTTGGCAAGCAGTCTCTATAAATCGTTGTTATACAGCACCCTAATAATAAACTTTAATTATAGAATTTTCCATTGAATGTTTTTATTTATGGTTGACCATGATTTATCATGGGAGGTAAAACCATGGTGATAGGGAATGATCAGACCTTTAACAGAGCGAAGTTGCAGCTGAGGCTCAAAAGAGGGACCTTAAGCTCTATGTCCCATTTCCTTTTTAAACAGTGGTCATCCTCCCTCTTTTTAATCTCTTTACACTGGTTTACGTATACATTTCCCTTGACCATCACATATGAGATATATGATATTGTAACAATTTTAGTCCTTTCAACTCACATCTGCTCTCCTTCCCCCTCCCAATGAAACCTGACTTCTTAATACATTTGTCTCATACTTGCATGGCTTTTTGTGGGTGTGGGTGACCGACTGAGTTTAGCTAGAGTTTCTTGCGTGAGTATGGGTGTGTGTATGTGTGTGTGTGTGTGTGTGTGTGTGTGTGTGTGTGTGTATGTTGGGGTGGTACTTACTGGACCAGGGGCAAATTATCAATGGCTGGAGAAAGTGATACATCTTCCCCTAGAAACCAAGAGTTGTAAATATCCCTCAAAGAAAGGTGGGTCCTTATGAGTCCTCCTTCCTTCCATTATGAAATTTTGCTTGGCTCAGTTTTACATGGCCTTTCAGAGGTAACCACAGCTCTAGTGAGTTCATGAAAGCCACAGCTTCTTCCTATCCAGAAGACATCTTTCTGCGAAGTGCCTTTCCAAATCTCTCATCTCTTCTATTCTTTGCCCTCTCTTATGATGTTCCCTGAGGTTTAGAGGTAGTAGTAGAGATTCTCATTCAGAGCTGAACACTTCACTGCCCTTTATTCTTGGTATTTTGACTGCCAGCCTGTACATTAATTGCAGTTCAGTGCAATAGAATCTTCTCAGTGAGAGACTGAAGGCCTTTCTTCTGAATATACAGCTCTAGACATGATTGAGTTGATAAGACATTTCAATAATACACACTTAGTGTTCATGCTCAAATGGGGTTAAATGTACGTATATTCTTTAAAGTTTATTATTTCTTTAAGGTAAGACATTTAAAACCATCTTTAATCTCTAAAGTGTATAGTTTATTAGCATTTCCTGAGTGGTCCTGGTGCCCACTAGTGCATTAGAACTTCTTGTGTATGTGTGTGTTTGTGTATTGTGCAGTGATGCATGTGTTAACCTGAATGTAAAGGACAAAGGTCAACCTTGGGTTTCTTCCCTGCTAGTAGTTCTCCACCTTGATTTTTAAGATAGGATCTCTTTGGTTTTTTTTTTTTTAAAAAAAAAACATATCTTGCTGATTCATCTAAAACAGTAAGCCAGTGAGCTTCCAGGGTTCTTCTGTCTCTGCCTTTACAATAATGTAATATAGGCTCATATCAACAACCCTGGCCTTCTTATATGGGTGCTGGGGACTGAACTAAGGTCATGACGCTTGTGCAGGAAGACCTTGATCAACTGAGCTATCTCAGAACCTCTTCCCTCATCTAACAGCAAAAGCCCCCATCAGCTAAGCTTTCTCCATCCCTTTCTTTTCTATTTTGCACATCTTTTTGTACCCATGAAGTCCTTCCTATCAGCTTAATCTATGTGAGCACCTGTGAACTTTTGTGCGGGGGGCAGATCTTTGTCATGGGGATGAATTTGCATCTCTAACCTACCACCATTAGATTCAAGCACCTCCTCTTTTGTTATAATAAAATAATGATAACAGTAATAGTAATAATAAGTCTCCAGGCATTGGAACATTGTCAACTGTCTCTAGGAGGCAATATCTATCCTGGCTGCAGGGTGCTGCCTGGTAGGTAGTAACCTTCTCTCCTTACAGCTGTCCTGTAGTCTCTACTTCAGTGTTCTGGTGTCCCCTCTTGTGTTTTCCCACAGATACAGCAAACTCTCTTCTTTCCTCTACTTTGCAATTCCACCCATCCTCCAACTCAGCTGGGCGTTCACCCACTGTGCCCAGGCTTCGCTCAGCACCATGCTTATCTCATATCTTCTAATGCTGGATGCCTGCTGGTGTTCTTTCCCACAGGGTAATTGCCATGCTTATTCACTATCCGAGACCACTGGTAATCATTATAAACTCTAGACTGTTTGATCTGTACTAGGTTATAAATTATCTGCAAAGAGAGAACGTGCCTTAGTTACATTTCCTTCTTCATGGAGCACTTAAAAAAAACATTAAGTAGTGACAGTTCATTGTGTTGCTGTGGCAAACACCATGACCAAAAGCAATTTAAGGGAGTAAAGGTTTTGTTTCAGCCTACAAGTTCCAGTCCATCATCAAGGGAACTCAGGGCAGGAATTCAAGCAGTAACTTGAAGCCGAAATCATGGAGGAGAGCTGTTTTCTCTGCCCACTGGCACCACTTCTGGCTTGCTTGGGCTCAGGATCACCAGGTTCCTTATACCGCTCAGCTAGGGAATGGTACTACCCACAGCAGGCTGGGCCTTTCTATGTCAACTAAGAATCAAGACAATCTTTCACGGAAATGCCCACGGACTGACCTGTTAAAGACAATACTCAATTGAAACTCCATTCTTTCAGGTTCTTCTAGGCTGTGTTGAGCTTGACAGTACCAGCAAGGGCAATGTAGCATAAATAATCTTACTGACAAAAGTTTCAACAATGCTATCTACAGTCCAAAGTGCTAGATAAAGCTAATGGTATGGCTCTCATCACAGTCAGTGGTTTTGGAAAAGTATATTTTCCCCCTTTCAATCTATAATTCAAGTGTACAGAAGACCATGACAATTCTATCACTGAAATCAGGCTTACACAGTTACCGTTTCGAAAGGAAGATTTCTGTTCAACATGCTCTAGAGTTTGGAGTAGAAATGCTTGAAATGGCTGGTCTTCCACTTCAACAAGGATTTTCTGACTTAGTCCCGAGGAGTTTGTGCCGAAGACAGCTATCTTACCACTGACGACCTTGGACTTTTGTGGGGGAGGGGAGGATCCATGTATGTTCTGAAACAAGCCTCTTTTTCTAGAGGCTGACAGCTGGGTTTTAGTTTTGAGGGGAAGGTTAGCAGCTTAATAGGAAAGCCTGAAGAGTCAATTCTTTCTCTGTCCAAACGCAACTTGTTATTCCAAGTGTATCAGATTGTTCAGTGAGTTCAGTACCTGTGTGGCATTCAGGTAATTATTAAACGTTGGAGAGCCAGACCCAAGGTCCTTTGAATGACATTGGAGAGGTGTATGTGAGCCACAGCTCTCTGCCATCACTGGGTGCAGGCAGCTCCGGTGCCCCACTGCGTCCACAGGGTTCATGATGGATGGCTGTCATGCTCTCATTAGCCTGTTTAGCAGTCTGCTTTGGGATTTCTCAAACAATGCAGCTCACAGTCTCTCCAAAGTCAGCTCCTCTAAATAACCAAGCTAATTATGTGCTCTCCCAATGTTACACGGCTGTGTATGCGACCCAGGGAAAACACTTACCTGAGCTCACACAAGCCTCAAGGAATCCGGCATTCAATTCCACAGCATTAAGATAGATTTACCTTAGCAACTCATGATAATCCTGCCTGAGCACATCTTTATGATAATCCCTGTAATTTCATGGGTTTTTATGTAGTTGATTTCCTATGGTGGCTTCCTGCCAACCCGTTCTCATTTTAAAGACATAGTCTCTATACTCTGACCTCTGTCCTGACTCAAGAAGGGCTCTAAGAACCAGCCAGGTGCATGTGACCTGCCTCTTCAAGGCAGGAACTGAGACAACCACGTGCTCTCCTAGGAATCTGGGTTAGAGGTAGATAGAAGAGTTAGCCTCTGCTAATCACAAATGCAATATAAACTTTGGAGTGATAGAGAGTCAAGTTCCATTAGACTCTTGCTGAGAAGGTAAAGTACACAGAAGCAAATATCAAGTAGAAGTATAAAGAGAGTGATTGCTTTCCAGAACTTTCTGGATTTCTATTCTAATTCTTATGGGATACCTGACTCTATGTTCCTGCTATGAAGTTCCATGCTGGCATCCACATCACTGATGTGATCCTGTTTTTAGCTTATATTGGTTAGCTTTATTTCTACCACCAAAAAGCTTTGTGGAGAGTGTGGGTACATTTCTTCTGCTTTCCTAATGAGAAAACTGAAAACTTCCTTCAGAGTGCCTTGACCGACACTCCTCCTTACTCAGGATTCCAGAGCCTATTGGCATTGCGTCTGAAATTAGCCATGTGGTCATTGTTTCCAAAGCACAGTTTAGTTCATATGTCTGGCATTGCTCTGTGCCCTCATGCTGCTGCCCACTAATGCTGCTGCTGGTGGTGGTTCAGGGCTGGCTCATTGCTGAGGTCACATTTCCTCACCTGCTTCTCAGGAGTGAACGTTCTGTGCAGCTTCCACAGCGGCCCAGAGCCATGCCTGTTTGCCTTGGCTTAGCGTTTTCTAGTATTTTCAGCCCCGGAGTGCTTTTACTCAGTCTGTTAAAGTTCAAACACCTGTCTTCCCTAGATGTGCCACAGCTCAGAACTGGCCCCTCCCTTACCCACTCCTGTGATATAAAGGTGGGAGGTGCCGGTTGTTTATTGTCATGACAACCAGCCATGAACTGCCTCATAAATCCATTCCGGGATCAGACCTGTGCCTCTCACACTCTTCTCATTGCATTTCTGTTCTTGCTGTCTGTATACCAGTCCGCATGGCCACTTCCTCAGACTCTGTCACCATCATGAGATTCTCCCTTTTCATCCCTGGAGCTCTGAGAATGTGGTTTGCCTAGTCTGGAACAAACACTTGTGTCTTGGCTTTCTACCCTCCCCTTGACCCATACGTTTGGTTCTGTTCCCCAGGCTCTGCATTGTTTACCCATTTCCTATGCAATGCAATGTCCATCTCTTTAAGTCATCTAAGGCAGATGACTTAGAGTCTTGGGAAGAATGCTTAGTCGGTAAAATGCTGGCCACACAAACTGAGGACATAGTTCTGATCGCCTGTATCTTTAAACTTGGGCAAAGAAGAGGAGATAAGAGGAGCCCTGGAGTCTACTGCGAAGCTAGTCTAGTTTATCAGTGATTTCTGTTTCTACTGGAGAGAGCAATAAAAGAGACCCAATGTTACCCCCCCCACACACATACACATTGACCTACACAGCTTAAATAACTATTGTGCACATAATTTTTATACTTAGCACCAGATGCCCAAGAAGATATCTTCTTGCTACAGCTCAACATAGTTTTTGAGTCTCTGAAGATTTCTGCTTCATCAGAACCATGAATGAAACTGAAGTCTCAATGAAGAAAGGAAAGTTGAGCCGTCTAAGTCACTCTGCTCTTGACAGATATGAGGCAGTCGCATTTTATTTTAAATTTCCTCGGGACTTCATCCTACTTTGATGTCCATCTACCTGGTTGCAGGCATTCTTTGGAGAATTGTTTCGAAGAATGAAACCTCTCCCCTGCTAAATGATTCCCTATGCCGGCAGGTCTCTTCCAAACTGTCCGAGCCACTCATGCCCCTGCCTTCTGATCCCTTCTCCTGTTCCCCAGAGACCTGCTGCTCTCAATGTTCCTGTCAAAAGCGCACCTTGATTTCTTTTAATTACCAAGAATCAGAACACACCGGTATCAGGCAGGAGAATGGGAAGGTGGGTTCTCCTCTGAGTGCAGCGGTGGGTGATGAAATCAGCCTCCCGACCTTACAGACAAGCCTGATTGGTTCTGCCGGGTGCACTCAGTCGGGGAGAGCTGTGTATCAGACACGGAACTGTGAGCTTCAGGGGGAAATTACATCCCACCTTCACAAAGACTCTCACAAGTAGGTAGTCATTGCAGCGATGAGAAAATGGAGGGGCTGTCCTGTGGGAAGGTCACGTGTGAGGATACCTGCCCCCTGCTGTATGATGTATGAAGCCCTCATCCTCTGCGTGGCTGCCCTCTACCATGGTGCCCTTCTCGGCCTAATGAGGGCTTGATGGGCAAAGAATTTGGAAGACGAGCCTCCTAAAAGTTTTCTTAATCTTGTTTTATGTAATTCCTGTCGCCAGGACCTTCTCAGAAAAGTACCCCATTTTTACTGTTTAAACAAAACCAAGATGATAACAATACACGGGAGTTTGGGGATAGGCTGAAAATAAGAGTGGCCGCAACTGTGACGTCACTTAGGAATAAAGGAGCTCATGTTTCCCGGCAGAGCAAATGGGACACACACTCATCTATGTGTTACCCAGCAGCGCCTGGAACTGCAAAGCTGCCCTGGGAAGCGCTGAGATGGGGGAGCAGAGGCAGGCTGCAGCTACTTCCTCATTCTGTCTGTTGTTGGAGTCTCACAGGCATGTCTGAGGTTTATTTCATTAAGAAAATAATATGCTTGGGCAGCAGACGTTCTCCGGGAATATTAGATGGTATATGAAGTGTGTCTAGACATGGTAATGCACCTTAATGTATTACTGCAGCTTGAATTTGACCACCGTTCTGTAGGTGAACTTATTAAGTAGGAAACCGCTGGTGTTTCAATTTAGCTTCTGGATTAATCAAGTACACAATGTAAATACTTTCCCAAATGCTCCTAAATATTGAGATTAATATGAAAGACAGTGAAAGCGTATAATTCTTCACCCCAAGTACAGGAGGTCAGACACTTTTCAAAATGCAACTGCTTTCCATTTTTACAAATGTAATACAGTGGGTGTATTTCTGTTACAGAGCACCTAGGCATGCTGTAATCATTCATGCTGATATTTCCACTCCACAATGCAAAAGTGTTTATTCCAAGTGTGAATTTCCATGGCAGGTGGTTGCTGAACAAGGATCAGCAAATAATGTGTGTGTGTGTGTGTGTGTGTGTGTGTGTGTGTGTGTGGTACAAGCTCTCTCTCTATATATACATACATTTATGCATATATATCTTTTGGTATTGTGGGTGAAAGAACGCAAACTCATAATATGCAGTTACTATTCTTAACTAGAAAGCAGGCAACAGCAACATAAATGGGATTGAAAATTAAGATAGAATTGGAATGAAAGAAAGGGCTCTTGTGAAGAGTGAAGACATTGGAAGCATGGCAAATAGCCCACGTCAATCACACCAAGGGCTCTTCACACTGGCCAGGAGGAGAGCAAGGAGTATGGTCCGTGGGAAGCAGATGGGAGTTTGTAGTTGGGGTCTGATGACCTGGTTTTCATGTCATCATAGTAGGGCGTGTCATTTTCTCAGTGGCATAAGAATAATATTAAGGAAAAATATGAACATATGAAACAGCTTGTCAGCATGTTCATTCTCAGGCTTTGGGCTGTCTGTGGACTGTCATTCAAACAGGCTTTGCTAGTCTCTCAGGCCTCCTGCCTTTCTCTAGGCTGTAATAGATGGTACATCACCGCATACAATACTTACGTGGCTTTTAAATTTGACTTCAAACAGTTGTACAAAGCCATTCTTTAACTTATAAAGATCTCATCTGCGGTCTCCAAATCCTTTCTTCTTTCCATTTGGAGCAGTTGGGTTTAGAGTTAATGTGATATCTTAGGTAAAACTATTAAATTTCCAACTATCCCAACAGGGCAGGAGCTGTTCCCAGCATCTGTCAGGCCTGAGGAGCCTTGCTTTGTGCCTTATTTCCAGCTTCAGTTTCTTCAGTGACAACAGTTTCCTGTCGTAGGTCAGAACTCTTTCTCTCCACGTAGATGGTTGTTGCTGAAAGTGAGGCTTCAATTGTATTTTTAAAAGATATGTCCTTAAAAATAATGAGATTTCAGCATAGCAAAGTCTTATTTTAGACTATTATTAAATTCAAAACTAACACATGAAATTTTAAGCTTAAGTTTTCATGATATTAAAATCAATACCTCTGTAACACCACCTCAGAGTTACTATATTTTTCTGTAATTATTGATTCATAAGATCAGAAAATGTACCTCCTACTTCTTCAACATAAGAATAAAAATAAATGGCGGTGTCAAAATGATGCTATTGGTAATGAGATTACAAAGACCACAGCTGATCAAAGGCAAAGAAACTTCTAAGAGCCTGGAAATCTCAAGAACACCCTGAGATCAACTGTAAAAACGTACACATTCACCTCAGATCATCAAAACCCCTGTAAAATCATGAGGATTTAGAAAACATATTTGATTCATTCTCTCACTACAGCATCATCACACCAAATACAGCTTTTGGATAAAGCCATTGGACACTTGTCCGCTCGGGTTACGGATCTGAACCATTGGGGACACCTGTGAGATAAGAAGGCCAACATAACACAATTGCTTTAGGAATCTATACTTAGTAAAGTATATACAATTTTTGGAGTAAGTCTATTCAACATTGACCATTATTAGGTAAATAACCATTAGCAGTGAAAAAAATAATAAAAAGTATGACATCAGCCCTATGTGTTGGAATCTATCCCCAGTATTTTCCATCTATAAAACTTTTTTTGGTGAATTTTTGGAAGTTTCCTCTCAGTGTTTCTCAAATCAATTCAGATTATTTTCTCCACAAATTTATTATGTTTTTTTTTCTTACCAATTTCTGGGTGTTATTGGGAGCACAGCTATCTAAAGATTCACAAAGTCTCACTTATGACTCTTCTTGTACCTGGCCTGATTCCAGTATGGTGCAGAATACTTTAATCACATGTTTAGAAGAATCCTCAATCTTGTCACTTCACACTTGGCATGTACCTTCTGCTCCCCGCGTGCCTTCCAGGGACACCAGCTCCCCTTCTCCTAACACCCACCACTTTTCCTTCCTCCTATTTCAAATAGTGCTCCCAGCTCCCTGACCCACTCTTTGTCACACTCTGCTAAATGTTTGGTAGTTTTCTGTAATAGCAGCTGATTTCTTTGGTTCTTCCCATCATTCATCTTAAAACACTTACTTGTGTCTCCAGTTTCAGCACAATGTTTGGTACTCAATGCGTGCTTGAGTAAATGAAAAGAGAGACCCACGTGGTCTGCTCATCTTCCACTCCAAAGTCCTTCTGTGGCTTCAAGTTACCTGTAGAATAGCTTCTAGCCCTACTTGCTCCACTCGACAAAGGAAACCTCCTACCCCATCCTCGGCAACGCTCCCAGAATGCTGCTAAAGAACTGTGAGCACTCCATGGACTTTCATAATGCTGCACCTTTGATCATGATGCTTTTCTATCTAAACTACATCATCTCATATCCCCACATCCCCATCTCCTGCCTTTGCTTTGACCTAAGAAACTTCCATGTAGCCTGCACACCTGCCTGATGTGTCTTTGAGAAATCTTAAACTCCTTGTATATTTCTTTATTTACTATTTTATGTCATTTTATTGTAAGAATCATTTAAATTAATCTCCTGGGCCCTTATAATATAGCTCATTGCCTGGCATCTATATAGACCCCTTAAATGCTGTTTGCCTACAGAAAAACCCTGTCTCGAAAAAACAAAAAAAAAGTTGTTTCACTAAATGATTATGTGCCATTTTAAGACTACTAAGACAAAAAATTAAGACAAACACACACACACACACACAGACACACACACAGGTTTTGATGACAAGTTTGGATACTGACCCTGATAGCGCTAGCTGGGTGACCTTATTATAGCTGTGTAACAGCTCTGATCCAGAACTTTCCTGTCTGTAAACAGATGTGATAATTCTTGCCTGAGGTTTGTAAGAATTAAAGTAGGAATGACGAAGTTGTCAGGTGTATCACTGGAAACATGTGGCAACTGTTTATTATGAGTGTGGAGAATATAGCCCCAAATATGAAACATGTATAGTTGGGTTTAGTTTTCAAGACTCTGATTAAACGAGATGGTGCATGGGCATTGGTGGGATGAGATAGCAGAAGCAAGGGTTCACAGGTCATACTAATGCTGTTCCAGCTTGAGTGGAGCGATCTCATGAAGCCCAGAGACAAGAAAGCCAGCGGTAGAGGGCCTTTGAAAGACTGAGGGATGGAGGTTTCTTTCCAGACAATATACTCTGCTCTAACTCCTTCCAAGGTTACCCCTTCTTTTCTTCTCAAACTCTGGTCCTGTTTCTGTTCATTTGAAGGACCTGACCTCACTCTATCCCTCCAGTGACAGTGCATGTACAGCAGTCTAACAAGTCATGCCATGCAGGGATGGAGCTGTGCTATTCCTTGCCCAGATGCTAGTCACAACAGCCACCAAGGACAGCAGGAACCTCTAGACCCCACAGTCCCCTCCCCAGTGCTCCAGACCTCAAGCCTCCCGATCTGCCTCCAGGGATCCCTCCACAGAGCAGGCAGCCAGGCATGCAGAGGAGCCCCTACCATTCCCTTCCTTTGTTTCTGGGGTGTCCGCCTCATCTTGATTTCATTTGTCAAATTGTCATAGGAAGAACCTTTCGCAGCAGTCATCATGTGAATGGTTGCCGTCCCCACTCATTATCACGCTACATGCTTCCATTCATGCAGAAGAAGGAAGCATGGTAATCTGAACTAATTCACCATCATTTTATACGTTTTCCTTTTCTTAAGAAGGGAACTTTAGGGAAAATGTGTATCTTTTCCTGGAGACAGCCACGTGATAGTGAGCTGAGAGCCAGATAGAGGGAACAGTGCCTGTCTACAAATCATTTGTCAACAACTGATTAGTTCTTCATACCCCAGAGGCTTCATCACCTTTTTTGGAATTACAACCTTTATTAGAAGAGAAATGTGTGTTTTTGCAGAAGTGTGCTTTTTGGACATTGTTTTGTGGACCATCCTAAGCTCTCAAATTTAGCTGTATTTCATCCATTTGGGTATAGACTTAGAGCCATCTGTCCAGTGATTTGCCCACTAGCCTCAGGTGGGCGCCGGTACTTGGAATTTTGTTGGTATCAGAAAGGAATAAAGGATTTTAATTTTTAGTGAAATTTAATTAGCGTAGGTTTAAAAAATTGCATTTTACTCACTTACTAGATAATGTTTTGTTTTGTTTGTCTTTTTGACACAGGGGTTCTCTGTCGCTTTGAAGACTCTCCTGGAACTAGCTTTTGTAGACCAGGCTGACTTCTAACTCACAGTTTGAAGTTTAATGCCGAGTGCTAGGATTAAAGGCGTGGGCCACCACCACCTGGCTAGATAATGTTCTTTTATCAAAGAAAGTTGGCTATATGAGTCTTTTCTTTAAATTTGAACTACATTTTGTAGATTCATTCAGGTGCAGCTATCGGACATGATCCAAAGTGGGCCTGCCAGGTGATAAAATAGACAAAGGAATTGTGCCTGAAAGACAACTTAAATTTGACCCATGGAATGCACATGGCAGAAGGAAAGAACTGACTTCCGCAGTTGTCTTCATACATGTATTCTGTGGCACATGCATACCCATAGACACGCAGAGCTCTCTCACCCAGGCTGGAGCTTGCTGAGTGGCTACAGTCGTTGATCAACAAGTTCTGGGAATCCACCTGTCTCTGCCCACTGTACCCCACCACTCCCAGCACTGTACCCACATTTTTATGTGGCTGCCTCAGATCAGACATCAGACTTTCTTTACCCAATGGACCATCTTCTCACTTAGGGGCTTGGGATGTGTCCATGACTGTATGTAACAATATTCTATTCCTTTTTGTTGCTGAGTGAAATCCCATGCTGTGTTTGCTGAAGAACTTCTGTTTCTTCAGTTTGTGGTTGATCTTACGTGTGTGTGTCTGTGTGTGTGTGTGTGTGTGTGTGTGTGTGTGTATGTAAACCCAGGTTCTGTTTAATTGGTGTAAACACTTGAGTAAAATTGCTGAATCATACATTGGCTGGAAGTTTGCTCTATCAGATACCCTTTCAGACTAGTTATACACCATGTTGCATCCTCACTGGTAACACATAAATACACTCATTTTCTGCTTCTCCAAAATTCAGTTTTGTCAGTTTGCTCTTTATTTATTCTGATAGACGAATACTGTGAATCTGCCTTTCTGAGAGTAAATTTTACAAAACCAACATAGAAATATAGGATTTGCACTAAAAATCTACCAGTTTAAATAAGATTTCAATGTCAGGGTGGAGTTCACGCTGGGATTTGAAAACAATACAAAAATAACTCAATTGTTTTTAACAGGTATAAACCCAGCGACAATTCTTTTTCAGTTAGTTTATTACAATTGATTTTGCTGGTTTCTTTTTACTCTAATGACTGGAAAATGTTAAGCTTCACAGTCCATATTCCCCTTGGGCAATACTGCTCACCACTACAGTGGTAAAAGGGACAGGGTGGCCTGGATTGAGGGCTTTATTTGATTTAGTGTAGAAGTCAGCAAACATAACCTGCAAAAAACCAGCTGGAAACATCACTGACTTTGTGAACCACAACGCTTCTGTTGCCCTTACTCAATACTATCTCTATACCACAAACCCACTCGGGGAATGTGGCACTTAAATGGCTGAGAATGTCTGAAGTCTGGGCAAAGTACTTCCAAAAGCAGGCTTTGGGTCTAATGCCCATAGTTTGCCAGTCCGTGGGGGAAGAAATATAAAGATGCACAAAAGGTTTGATTAGATCATCATCTGTGCTCGTAATTAATAGATGAGAACACGCCAGGCATCCCAGCAGAAGGAGGTTGGTAGGAAATTGTGTACGAAGACAGAAAGTCTGCGTTAGCTATTTTTCTGGTTGCTATGATAAAATATCTGGCCAACAACAACAACAACAACAAAAACCAACAACCAAAGGCTTGATCTTAGCTCACAGGGTGCAGTCCACCATGGTGTGACGGTATGGCAACAGGAGTGTGAAGAGGCCGGTCACATCACATCTGCATTCAGGGCGCAAGCAGATAGAAATGGATGCTGGTGCTCAGCTTGCTTTCTTCTTTTCTATTTAGTACCATGTGATAGTGCTGCAAGCTGTTTAAATTAAGCCTTCCCATATCAAATAATCTAACCCAGACACTCCCTCAAAGTCAGGCGCAGTGATTTGTCTCCAAGGTGATTCTAGATCCTGTCACGTTGACTGTCAACATATACCTCCACAAGCTGAGAAGGTAAACAGGGGATGGGGCATTTCCAAAATTAGCAACAGCAGGAAGCAGCTGCCATTGCTAGACTTGACCAATAGAATGGCAAAGGGTCCTTTCAGAAGTCATTTGTAGGAGCCAGAGCAGTGTTGGGAAAGTTAATGAGGGTCTGTACTGCAGAAAGCATGGTGGCCTTTTAGGATCTGATCTGGGAATATAAACTGTAGTTGTCAAAGCTTTTTACAGGATGAGGCCCTGCTGAGGATGGAATGTGGGAAACATCATCCTTTGTGACTCAGAGCAGCACTGAGCGACAAAAGGCAGGATCTGAGAGCGGTGTTTCACTAGTCAACAGGTTAAATCAGAACATACAGGGCTCCCGGGAGCTCCGGGCTAGCTGGGTAGTCAAGGACAAAAGAATTTTTGTGTAGCCCATTTTCCTTTGCGTGTGGGCTTTTTGAGTAGCTCTGCTATTTCATCCTAAGGGGAAAATGGTGATTCAAGAATGAGTCTGATCAAAGTCCCACAGACCAGTGTCTTCAGATGCAGTTATCAGTCCTGTAAGGAACTCATCAGGAAGATGCGAGATGCTGTAGCTAAGATGGAATCTTAGCTGGTAGCCTGCAGCTAGTGGAAGTGTGATGTGTCGTCTCCTGGGGACAAGTCACCCGCATAATATGAAGATGGGAATAAGAAGACAGGGCTTCACTTCAAATCTATCTACTGCAGAAGACATTTCTAGTCACTGTTAGGTCTCCCAACTTTCTTCTGTAAGAGTCAAGACAAAAAAAAATCTCTGTATTTGTTTTTGAGATAGTCTCACATATCCCAGACTGGCCTTGAACTCATTATATAGCCAACAGTGATCTTGAACCTTGATTCCTTTGTCTCTACCTTTCAGCTGCTAGAACTGCAGACCTGTGACACCACAGTGTTATTCAGGACTGGGTACTGAACTCAGGGCTTGGGTTTACTACGGAAGCCCCTCTCCCAACTGAGCTACATATCTTAAGTACTCAGGTTTACTTTGTTTCACCCATAAATTCCCATAACTGAGAGGGATGTGTCAAGGAAAGGGGTATTTGTCTCACAGTCTTGTCCTTTGAAGTGACCGTCACCCAGGGACATTTTCTTGCTTTATGCTCATTGCCTGCCCAGAATCTCCTAGACTTCTTAAACATCCTGATTTGTATTAAGAGAAAGTATCTTGGTTTGTCTTTATTATAAAGTTTTGGAGTTCAGCCTGCCCAGTTGTTTCAGTTTAATGGTGGCCCAAGACGGCATGGCCAGAAGCAAAAGAGAAAGAAGAGAAGAGCTGGAGGTCCTAACCGGCCTCAGACCTCTCTGTAGTGTGGGCACCCAGGTCTTTATCAGAGACTTAGCTAGCAATCAGGTAGGATTCTCTGAGTCTCAGATAAAGCTAGGCAAAATGCAAGAGACAAGAGTATGAAGTCTCAGAGGACTCAGGAAACCATAGTGGATATAACATTGTATAGGTATCTGCAGGGCCACTAGGGGTCATGGGATCATTTCCGGATCCAGCTCATCTGGGAGGATCTTCTTCTTTTTTTTAATTGATTTTTATTGAGCTCTACAGTTTTCCCTGCTACCCTCTCTGACCTTCCCCTTTCCTTTAACCCTCTCCTATGCTCCAAATTTACTCAGGAGATCTTATCCTTTTCTACTTCTGGGAGGATCTTCTATCTCACCTGGTTTGTTGCCCTTCAGCAAGGCACGCTAGACTAGTTGCTATGGCAGAGATCACATGGTTCCCACATGATAACTTAACAGTGGCCCTTCTCAGATCTTTTCTTTGAAGGAAAGGGCAACTTTCAGGATCCCCAAGAGGTGACTTCTTTCAGGGGTCTCTCACTATTCTCTACTGTGTTGGGAGAGCTAGTGAAATTGACTTTCCATGTGACTTGGTTCGAAAGCCCCATCAAAGGGGTTCTGGATGGCCTCAAGAAACAATGATGCTATTTTCTCTCTTTTTTTTAAAGAAAATATTTAATTAACAGTATTGTTTTTTACTTATTTTACATACAGACCAAGACCACATTTTCCCCTTTCTAGGCTCTTCCCATCCCCTCCTCCCCACTCTCATTTTGCCCTCTCCCCATCCACTCCTTCTCCTCTCCATTCAGAAATGGGCAGACTTCGCAGGGGCTTGAACAAATCATGGCATATCAAGTTGAGGTAGAACCAAGCCCCTCCTCCTGCGAAAAGGCTTGACTAGATAATCCAGCATGGGAAACAGGCTCCTGAAAGCCAGCTAGGCACCAGGGACAGGTCCTGATCCTCACCACTAGTGGTCTTACAAACAGGCCAAGTTACATCACTGTTACATACACAGGGTGGGGGCTAGGTTGTTCCCATGGAGACTCCCTATTGGTCCAGTGTCCACTTCCTCCCATGAACTTAGGTCAGCTGTCTCTGTGGGTTCCTCTGTCATAACCTTGATCCTTGACCCCCCCTGCCTCATGCAGTCTCTCTTCCCTTTCTTCAGAAGGACTCCAGGAGCTCATCCCAGTGCTTGGCTGTGGATCTCTGCATCTGTTCCCATCAGTTACTGGATAAAGGCTCTCTCAGGAAAATTAGGGTGGTCATCAATGATGTTATTTTCAAGGTGCTCGTCTTATCACATAAATGATATGTTTCTGAAAAACCTTTAAAAGGTAGATTTCAATAATTGGGTTATACCTTTAATGCATATTAACCTACTAGTTTACAATATGTTGAGTACCCCTGAGTTTGTCATTTTAAAATTCTGGTTTCTTTCTTGCCTAGTAGCATTATATGTCAACTTAAAGAATGAACCGTATCAGACAAGTCTTTCTAAAGGTTTAAAGCTTTTGTGTTATGTATTTTTAGTGGTTACAACAGGCATACATTTAAAAATATCATGTTTTCTTAAGCAGAAAATACAAGGCAGAATTTAATTTTTCACATTGATTCAAGTTCCTTATTTTGTGGAATAGCTAGTATTCACTAAAGTTAAATTAGGCAAATTAGGTATTTCTTGATACTAAACACTTGAAATGTTAGTAGCTTAAAACCAGCAAAAAACCTTTTTATCATTAACATGTCAACTAGACTATTCTGTTGATACCTTATCTAGCTGATCTGGGAACAGCTCTGTCCCTCTAATTAGATCAGTGTCTTCTGGAAGCTGCTTGATCCCTAGGTGGCTGGGAGTATTCACTTGTCTCTGTTCCATGTGGCCATCCATACTCTAGCAGGCTCGCCTAGGCCACTTCCAAGATCACTAGAGCATCCTTGTATATGGACAAGAAGCTCTTATGTCTCTTGAAACTTTTCCCCAGAGCCAACAGACACTCCCCCTGCATTATTGGCTAAAATAAGTAAACCTATGGATGTGGACTTCCCAGGGTGATGGAATTCCTGTGAAGTTCTGTTTCAAAGGATACAGACAGAAGGAATTTAGACATTGGAGCTCATTTCTGCAAATGACCCATGGCAGATGACAGAAGATAAATGACAAATGATCAAGGAAAAGAGGGTCAAGTACTTTCTGATCCTGGTGCTAATTGGTTTCAAAATGTTATGAACTTTGGGCTCTTTTATTTACCCTTTAAAAGACACTGCTCTATTTTCCTGTTATCAAACAGTATTTTTTTAATAGAATGTTGACTTCTAGCAGTGATTTGCTGACTTCTCTTTCTTTTCTCATTTTACTTTGGCTAATTTTCTTAGGAACCAATTTACCAACACCTTTTATGGATATTTCTACAATAATGATGATAAATTCCTGACATTAAGAACTCTTGTATATTTTAGATGCTTTTTGTTGTTGTTGTTGCTTGGACGCCTGTTTCTGCTACTAGGAGACACACTAGAGAGGTGTGTTTCCAAAATATAGGGAGGTTCAATGTAAGAAAAACATGTCAACATATTGCTTTCTTCCCTATAGATGAAAGAGTTTTACATGCATTGCAGCCTGAGACATTATGGACAGAATGGATTGTGTTTTCCTTCCTCACCTCCTTCCCCTGCACAAGTGTGTGTGTGTGTTTCCCCAAGTCCCAGAACCTTATATCTAGGGCTCATAATAAGAATAAATGATCCACCTCTTTTATTCCTCATGCTCATTGTGGTCTGTAAAAGGCAGCTCAGGTTCCTGGCTTCTGAGATGTGTTATGGAGGTTAGTTTATGTCACAAAGGACTTTGATACTCACAGATGAAGAGCAACTCGTAACTATAACATTTTATTGTTAAAATGCCATAAAAAGCTTTGGGGGACCTATGACTTACATATTTTCCTTAAAATTAATTCATAAATCATATCTAAAATGTATCAAATCCAAAAGCAATAGCTTTGACCTTCGAATTGCTGCAGCAGGAAGTCAGTGATGTACTGCCAGCTACCTCAGCAGTACTCCCAAGTACATTAGAAGTGCAAACACTTAAAACAAAAGACACGGTGTTTCAAAGGAGTAGATTTACTGATTCTGAGCTTTTCCAGTTCAATACAAATATTTTAAAGTCATTATCCTGAGTAGTACAATTTGTAGTTATTTTCACCAAATTACATGAAATATTCACTCTTCCCATCCAATATTCCATTAAAACTTTCCTTTAACTATAGTCAGTTTTCCTTGTGCTTTCTATTTAATGGCCACATACAAGTGACCACAGCGCTGATGATAGCACATCTCCACATATTATTATTCTGTTGCATCTTTATTGTATGTTCCTAACATGGCAGGTGTACTATTTGCCTCTTTTCCTCATGAATCCTCACTTTTTTCCCTCGGTAACACTATCACACTTATAAAGATCTGTCTGCAAAAATAGTCGATGCATTATCGCTGTGGTTGTTGCCAAAGAGCAGTGATTCATTTGTGTATACTTAAGGAAATATTATGACTTCTAAATGTGACTTCCAGAAACATAAAAAGACATACCTGTCACAGTAGGCTTTTGCTTAAGATAGGTTTTCAAAGAGCTCCTTTGCTGTATGTGGAGAAGTGTATTATTCTGACAGCATTAAACTGGCATGCTTTGTGCATTCTTCTCTCCGAGGGATTTCTTTTAGACAGCTGGAGATCATTACTGGAGAAACAAAAGATGGGGCATCTGCTTTCTTGATGCAAGGGCACTTGAAAATTTGCAAAGCGTAACACTGGGGAGCAAGTTACTGGAGCTGTAACTCTTGACTCCAGGTTTCTTGGTCAATCCTCATGGTGGCCAGGATGAACTACCTCTATCTTCTTGTATCACACCATGACAGGAAGATCAAGATGGCTTGGGATAATGCTTCTCTTTACAAAGTATGATCAGTTCTTTCCACTGTTCCCTTGCTCCCTGGGAAGACAGTGTGCTTATAATAAGCTGTTCACCTTGATCCACCAACTCAGCAACTCTAAAGTCTTTGTTTATTGGTTGGCATGGCCACTTTATAACTCTTTATGTTAACAGTATTTTTTTCTTGACTCATTCTATTCATACAGTATTCTAAGCAATTTGAAAGCAATAATGACACCTTAAGATCTATTGGTATTTGTGATATAAATTTGACATATCACAAATAAGTCAAATAAAATATATATTTTCAACATAGGAGTTACTTAATGTTGAAATGAGCATATATATGTAGATGCTACAAATAGCGCCAAGCTGAATATTTTCTTTAGGTAAGCAAATTTTAACTTTGTTATTCATTCACATATATATTAAATAAGCATAAATGGACATTATTATATTTTTATACCTAAACTAATGAAAGTGTCATATAGAAATAAAAAATCATGTTCAAAGTGTGTGTGCATGCATGCTTGTGTGTGTGCATACACACATGCACAAACACAGAAACAGACACATGTGGCATTTTGTGAAAGGCATATTTTTATTTTAAAGAAACAGATCATTATGAATCCAATTATGTTATCCTTGTAAATACATTCTGCTTTTTGTTTCTTTCCATTTTACAAAACTCTAAGTCTAAGAGGAGATCTTAACCTAATTCCCAGTGGGTCTGTGTTATATTTTTAATTTTTTTATTAATTTTACATACCAAACACAGTTCCCCCTCCCGCCTCTCCTCCTGCTTCCCCCAACCATCCACCCCTACTCTATCCCCCATAGATTCCTAATGATAGGAAAGCTCCTATGGGAGTCAACAAAGCCTGGTATATCAAGTTGAGGCAGGACCAAGACCCTCCCCCCAGCATCAAAGCTGAGCAAGGGATCCCACCATAGGGAATAGGCTCCAAAATACTACTCGTGCACCAGAGATATAGATCTTGGTTCAACTGCCAGGGTCCCACAAACAGTCCAAGCTATACAACTGTCACCTTCATGGGGAGTGCCCAGTTCTGTATTTTTTGGCTCCCAAAATATAGCTGTCCGTCTAGAGTCCAGGAGCTGGTGTGAGCTGTCTCTGTGGGTTTCTCCATCATGATCTTGACCTCCCCCCATTGCTCATATAATCCCTCCTCCCTTTCTTCAGCTGGACTCCTGGAGCTCTGCCTGATGCTTGGCTGTTGATCTCTGCATCTGCTTCCATCAGTTGCTGGATGAAGATCCTATAATGGCAATTAGGGTAGTTACCAATCTGTTTACAGGAGAGGACCTATTCAGGCACCCTCTCCACTATGGTTGGGAGTCTTAGCTGGGGTCATTCTTATGGATTCCTGGGTATTTCCCTGCTACCAGGTTTCTTCCTAACCCCAAATATCTCCCTCTATCAAAATGTTCCTTTCATTGCTCTCCCACTCCATCCATCCCCCAACTTGATCATCCCATTCCCTCATGTTCTCATCACCTCATCCTCTCTATTCCACAGCCCCCCTCTTGCCTCAGGTTAACCCAGGAGATATCTTCTATTTCCCCCTTCCCAGAGCAATCTACGCATCCTTCTTAGGGTCCTTTTTCTTACCTAGCTTTTCTGGGGCTATGGATTGTAGTCTGAGTATCCTTTGCTTTACATCTAATATCCCCTTACGAGTGAGTACATACCATGTTTGTCTTTCTGGGTCTGGGTTACCTCACTCAGGATTTTTTCTAGCTCCATCCATTTGTCTGCAAATTTCATAAGGTCAGTGTTGTTTTGTTTTATACAGATGAGTAATACCATATTGTGTAAATGTACCAAAGTTTTTAATTGATTCTTTGGTTGAAGAGCATTTAGATTGCTTCTAAAATCTGGCTATTGCGAATAATGCAGCTAGCTATAACCTAGTTGAGCAAGTGTCTTTGTAGTATGATTGAGCATCCTTTGGATACATAACCAAGAGTGGTAATTCTGGGTCTTGAGATAGATGGAGTCCCAGTTGTTTGAGAAACTGCCTAACTGATTTCCAAAGTGGCTGTACAAGTTTGTACTCTCACCTACAATGGAGGAGTGCTCCCTTTACTCCACATCCTTTCTACCATAAGCTGTCTTTAGTGTTTTTGGTCTTAGTCATTCTGACAGGTGTAAGATGGTATTTCAGAGTCATTTTGATTTGCATTTTTCCTGAAGACAAAGGATATTGAGCAATTCCTTAAATGTCTTTAGTCCACCTGAAATTCTTCTGTTGGGAACTCTGTTTAGAACTGCACTCCATTTTTCAATTGAATTATCTGGTATTTTGATGTCTAGTTTCTTGAGCTCTTTGTATATTTTAGAGATCAGCCCTCTGTCAGATGTGGGGTTGGTGAAGATATTTTCCCATTCTGTAGACTGCCATTTGTCTTATTTACCACGTCCTTTGCCTTAGAGAAGCTTTTCAGTTTCAGGAGCTCCCACTTACTGATTGTTGCTTTCAGTGTCTGTGCTACTGGGGATATATTTAGGAAGTGGTTTCCTGTGCCAGTGCATTCAAGGCTACTTACCACTGTCTCTTTAACCTGGGGCATGATCATGTTTTGGTCTTCTTTTCTTCTTCTCTCTTTGTCTTTGAATATGGTGTGTGTGGATTTGTCCAGTTAAAGTGCTTTCTGCACTAACAAATTGTGTGTTGAAAACTTTTTCTCATGGGTTTGACAAGGTTGTATAAATACTCCAGATTATAATAGTTACATGTATTATAGAAAGTAGGGAAGACATTCATCTATAGGACATTAAAATAAATTAGGGAGGATGCTGGATAAATAGAAATGGTGGGGATGATACCAAATTATGAGAAGGGTATTCCCAAATTACTCATTCATGAGTTACAATTTTCATCTTATTAACTATGTAAGTCAATTGGGCTACTATTATTATTTTAACATTTTTATATCAGATAGACTTGATCTAATTCCTAAGTGTTTAGTTCACTTTGTATTATGAAGCCAAAATGGGTATAGAGCGAACATTTAGCAATTTAAAGGGCTAACTATCCTTTAATATGCCCTTTTGCACGAACATTGGATGGGTTTTAAAGTCCTAAGAGTAGATAGATTGTGAAATATTTGATTTGTACCAGGGAAAAAATTTAAGTATCTTTTTTTTATATTTATTTATTATGTATACAATATTCTATCTGTGGTGCAGGCCAGAGGAGGGCACCAGACCTCATTACAGATGGTTGTGAGCCACCATGTGGTTGCTGGGAATTGAACTCAGGACGTTTGGAAGAGCAGGTAATGCTCTTAACCTCTGAGCCATCTCTCCAGCCCTTAAGTATCTTATATAAACCCCTTTGTTAGCATTACCAGAAAGAAGCAGTTGAAAGCCAAAAGGTCATGCCCAGGCCTTCCAGATGGAAAAGAACCATTGTGTCTGTGTTGAACTAAAGGTCTCCACCTCTTCTCAGGATAACCCTGATGCTGATGACCTTAGCTAGTTCAGAAAAGAGCTGCCACGGTCCCGATCATGAGCAAACGTGTTCAACGGGCCTGTTTCCACAGTCCAGTGGTCTTTTAGACAAGATGGAACTATTGAGCTATGTTTAATTTGTATTAAATTTGCTGAGAAGTTGGATTGGCTTTAGCATGTGTTTCTGTGGGGAAGGTGAGTTTAAGCCTTTTAAGGCTGTGGGTAGTCAGGGCACATCTAATGGAGGAGAAAGAACCGCACTGCCTGTAGGAAAGGCCCTGCTGGGAACGCCAATGGCAGCGGGACTGCCCTCCACAGCGGCTTCAGTGTGCATGGTCACCCCTGCTCTTCTGCGCTGCTGCAACAAGGAGCAAGCTGTTAACACCCTGTGAAGTTCACCAAATCGAGTTTGCTTTTCCGTAGGATGTAAAGCTTGACATTCAGCTTCGCGCACGGGGTCACCCAGCTGGGAAGTGCAGGGGCCACAGTTCAAATCTGGACTGCCTGATTCTCAGGGGCAGAGGCTATTTCTGGAAGATGGAGGAAGGAAAGTAATTGGACCTTATTTAAATTTAAGTCGTGTTAAAATGTATGAGGAAACCACTTCTGAAAACTTGTTTATTTGAAGGTTAATAAAAATGAGAGATAACCAGGGAGGTAGCGTGAGAGAAATGGCTGAAGGAGAGAAACGACATGTCAAAGTTGTCCTTTGACATCCACATGTGAGCCCCGACACACGTGCCCACATACACACACATGTGCGTGCACAGGATATCAACATTAAACATATTTTTAGAGCATAAAGAAAAGACTGATATTCAGGAGGATGCCTATGTGTTTGTCTTTGGATTCACCTTCTTATTTAGCTTCTCGAGGAACATGAATTATAAGCTCAGTGTCCTTTATTTATGGCTAGAAACCAAATATGAGTGAGTATATCCCATGTTCCTCTTTTTGGGTCTGGCTTATCTCACTCAGGATAGTGTTTTCTATTTCCATCCATTTGTATGCAAAATTCAAGAAGTCCTTGTTCTTTACTGCTGAGTAATACTCTAATATGTATATATTCCATACTTTCTTCATCCATTCTTCCGTTGAAGGGCATCTAGGTTGTTTCCAGGTTCTGGCTATTACAGACAATGCTGCTATGAACATAGTTGAGCATATACTTTTGTTGTATGATAGGGCCTCTCTTGGGTATATTCCCAAGAGACCCACATTGGAGCACCGGACATAAATCTCAAGGTCCAAATCAGGAGCAGAAGGAGACGAAGCACGAGCAAGGAACTCAGGACTGCGAGGGGTGCACCCACACACTGAGACAATGGGGATGTTCTATCGGGAACTCACCAAGGCCAGCTGGCCTGGGTCTGAAAAAGCATGGGATAAATCCGGACTAGCTGAACATAGAGGACAATGAGGAATACTGAGAACTCAAGAACAATCGCAGTGGGTTTTTGATCCTACTGCATGTACTGGCTTTGGGGGAGCCTAGGCAGTTTGGATGCTCACTTTAGGAGACCTGGATAGAGGTGGGCGGTCCTTGGGCTTCCCACAGGTCAGGGAACCCTGATTGCTCTTCGAGCAGATGAGGGAGGGTAACTTGATCGGGGGAGGGGGAGGAAAATGGGAGGCGGTTGCGGGGAGGAGGCAGAAATCCTTAATAAATAAATAAATTTAAAGAAAAAAGACTGATAGTGGTTGCACCCTTCTCCCTTTGGACAGGTAGAAGTTAACCTTAAAGTTCTGAAGCAAAGTCGGTAGGTTTTCTCTTCTATAAAATACACATCTACAGGATGAGGAACACCAGCCTGGGGTTCAAACTCTTGGCTCAATGCCCAGAGTTTCCTCATGGCTACTGAGATCACCACAGGTTACTGGGCTTTTTGTGGAATGGGGAAGTTGCCCAAATCTCGAGCCTTTTTGTCAGGAATCAATGGTAGAGTGTTCATCAGGAATCCTGAACTGGAGTGATTTTGCTTTTCCATGAATATTTGAAAATCCATGGAAATAGTTTCTCATGTTATTTTATAAGGTTGGCAAATAAAAGTATTCATTATTCCAACTGATGAAAAATTGTGCCCACAATGTAAAATAACTATGTCTAGATACCAGAGATCTTGAATTGTAAATGTCTGCAAAGCCTGGTGCCTTGAAGGCCAGAATGCTGAAAAAAAAAATGGTATGAGGAACAGTTTATCACAACACAGAAGGATCTTGTCTCAAATGTGAAAACTACCAAATCTGAGACATACATGTGAGATCAAAAATCTCGTAATGGGGCTCAGTGTCAGTGAGCATATATTGCTTTGCTTGGGCTAAGATTTGGTTCCCAGCACCCATACAGGCAACTCGAAACCGCCTGTAAGTCTGGCTGCAAGAGAATTCAGTGCCCTCTTCTGACTGCCACAGGAAACTGTGTGCATGCAATGAACAACCCAGACATAATCATAAATCAGAACTATCTGTCTTAAAAGATAAAGAATCTGGTAACAGAAAACTCCTCTCACACAGACCTGGCTCTCATTCAGAGCTACTGTGTGCCAGGTGAGATCAAAATTGAAAAAGCCCAGCCTTCGCAGTACTAAATGCAGTCTGTGAGTCCCTTCTCCACCATACAGTCTTTGTTCCCCCAACCCTTACCTAAACATTGAAGACTAATTAATGAACCACAGTGAGTAGAGTCTCCCTTCTGCATTGTGTTCCTGTCTTCTTGATGTGCATCTGGGCAAGGCAGGCATTGATCTGGTGCTGGAGACAAACTGTGGTTGGGCCTCAGTTCTTCCCTGTTACCTACTTGGACCAGGCTTGCTGACCTCAGACAGAAAGCTCGCATATGTCTCCATCTGTCTCACAGTGGAGCACAGGGTTTGGCTGCTCCTAGAGCAAATGGTCCTTTCCCATTCCTTGTCTTAACTGCCCGGACAAAGAAGCAGTTCAAAGATGAGACATAGTCTATGGCACCCCAGAGCTTATCCTCTATGAGAACTGTGAGGGCTGAGCTGTGTTTACAAATGCATTCCAGTGGGGAAGCAGTCAGGAGCTGGGCATCAGCCAGTCACCCAGACCAGTCCTCGGTTCGTGGTTCTCTCTCCATCAGTCAACAGTCCAGGAGGCAGTGTTGTTTATACCTGGGATCCAGTAGATTGAACACCTGCCATCCATGTAGTCAACCGGAAAAAAAAAGCAGATTATTGCAGACTCCATCCATCTTGAGCAGAGCAAACTCAAAGCTCAAGTAATCCTTACAGTAGATTAGGAAGTGTGAGCTTCAATTACTCAAAAGTATATCGGCCTGATAATGTATTTCATCGGGATATGAATTATGAGGTGCTTAGACTAATTCTCTGGAATCACAGGGGGAATTAGAAGTTCTCATCGCGTATTACAGCAAGTTGGCACCCAGGGAGAAGTATGTTATAGTCAACATTAAATTTCCATATTGAAACCGTGAAGTATTGATTTTTGAAGTAGTATCGCAGAGTGCTGTTCACTTTTAAAATGACAATGGATATAAATTCATCGTTGACAGATGGTTCAGAAATATCTTTCTGTGGTTCATTATTTTTATGTGGTCTCTGTATGAATAAAGAAATCAAATTTCTTTAATGTTGGCTATCAGAAGTCTCTTGTTTGTATTCAGAAGCACATCATTTTAACTAAGGGAGCTAATCACCTATTTTGTAGAAAGAAATAGAAACAGAACAAAGCTCTTTGATATATTTAGTGATGGGATGGGAGCAGGGAGGCAAATAGGGAAATTTTGGGTCACCGAGGTGGTATATAAAAAGAATGGCAACTGAGATGTCCTAAAGAAATATACTGAGAGGTTAATAGTTTTAAATAATAAGATATGAATATGTTCATAAAACCACAAAGGTATACATTGATATATTATATGATTATACAATATTATACAGATTATAACATATATTTATATGCAATAGATTAAAGTACAATAGAAAGTGAGTGTGTATAAGTCATATCTTACACAAGAAAGAACTGGTTTAGATTTGTGCAAGTTTTGATATAACATTATATAATATTAATATAATGAGGGCTATGAATGTGGCTCAGCTGGTAGAATGCCTGTTCAACATGCACAAAACCTTAGCCTTCATCCCCAGCCCTGCATAACCCAGGGATGGTGGTGTAAGTCTGTAATTTCCACATTTGAGAGATGGAACAAAAGGGATGGGAGGAAAAGAGGTTCAAAGTCATCTTTCAGCTTCATAATAAATTAAATATAGCTAGTGTATGTGACCATTGTGTGTATGTATGTGTATAAGTATATGTATGCATGTATATGTGTATTTTTATAGTTATAGACTATATATGTAAGCCAATCCTATTTGTCATATGTTCTCTCAGAAGGTCATATTCCTGTAGTGCTCCTGGCAGGGTACACAGAGTCGATAATATTGTGTTCTAATATTGGAATCAGTTATTACCTAGCTATAATTCACTGCAGTTGGGTCAACAAAACACATCTTGTCATATCCTGAGGTAAAACTGGAACACAGTATGTCCTCTGTCTGCAGTGGCATAGAAATTCTAAAACAGAAGATGAATGTCACATGCAGAACCATTTTATTGGTCCCCAAGTGAATGATGGATCCAGTGATTACTCGTAATCAATTTGTGCTATAACAGCATTGGCCTGAGTCCCCCTGGGCTGGCACCTGTGTTACTCGCTCGTGTGTGCCTTGTGGTTTGTGGTATCTTTCCTCAGTAGACATTGGTGTACCTCACAGTTTTTATGATGGCTCATGGTCTGTGAGTTTGTAACCCAGGAAATATCTGAAATTGGAATTTTACTTCTATTTATGGGACATGGCCCCTAATAATAAAATTATCAAAAAATGGTTTTGTATTATAAGATGGATGCTAGACATTTCTAGAATGACAAACTATCTCCCCGGACTAATAGGAAGAGAACAAATGTCAGATATGTTTTCATCTGTTTGCTCGTGAACTTTAGCACACAGACTCAAATTTGGTAGGAATTCAAATCTGCATTAAAAGTTTAAAGAGGAGCTGGGAAGATAGCTGTCAGAAAAGGGGCTTTCACGCCAGCATGAAAATCTAAACTCCAATATTTAGCATTCACTGCTGGCCTTTGTGACATATGCCTGTAACCCCAGCACTGGGTTTATAGGCAGGTTGACCTCTGAAGGTTAATGGATGAGCTTCAAGCTCAGGGACAGACTCTATCTCAAAGTTAGGAGTGCAGAGCATTCTGGAAGACATAGCAGACACTGACCTCGGCTTCTGGATGAACTTAAGTGCAAGAGCAGCAACAATTGGACACATCCACACCCGGTTCCTACGCCGCCCAGCATGCAACACGCACTCACGTGCATGCACACACATAAATGTACAGGAGTGCCTACACATGCGTACCTCAGAGAGACAGACACATAAATAAAATATAAGATTAAATCTTTAAGAATAACACACTTTGAGTTTTGGTTCACCAGAATTTGTTCTGAAGTTCATCTAATCCCAGGCCTCCCTTCATACTGATTCTTGGGGGTATAATTTTTACGTGGAACACATTTCTACAGCCTGAACTGGTTTAGGTCATTAACCACAGGAGAGGCCAGGGACAGCAGAGTCCTCTCTGCTGGTGCAGGGATGATGCAGGTCTGCATTTTCTTTCCAACCTTAAGTCTATCAGGCGATGTATGCTACCCTTCAGTATGAGTATTATTTTCATTATGCACATGTAAAACACCCCTATCACACATATGACATTGCTTCAATTCACTTTCTTTAGCTCTTGAATTCCCACAAAGCACTCTGGGAAACTCCAATCATGCAGAGCCTAAAATGAATTGATACAGGCTGCAAGCCACTGCCATGTGCCCACCCATCTGGGAAAGGGTAATTAGGATGTATTTCCACAGTGCTCTATTGAGCGGAACTCACATGTCCTCCAGGGCTGTCAGCCTTTGGGAAGGAAAAGGACACATTTACTATTCTTCTTCAAATTCCCCTGCCATTATTATGTGCCATTGTGACTCCTGCAGCAGGTATCCACCACAGCCTGAAAAGCCAGGTGCACAAAGTAATTGATTCCCTTTGGTTTTCCTTGACTTCTGTATTTTGAACCTTTTTTTCCAGCTAAGAGTCCTGATGTTATTATGGTGGGCATACCTAACTTATTTGACAGTTCGTGGGTAAGCCCCAAATCCTGACCCACCAAAAGGTACATCTCTGACTCAAAATTTCATTTCAGGAATGAATAAGACTGGAAATACCCTGATAGGGTGTGGCTATGACAACAGACCTGGTGAACTGGGCTCCAGTAAGAACCCCATACCCTGATGGATTAGTTCTCAAGCTGGATTCCTAAGGCTTCAAGGGCTTCATCTTCATGTGGGCAGTAGTAGTGGTCCACATTCTGCCTTAGAGTTCATCATCCACACCCATCCCTCTGGAGATATTTTCCTAGAAATGAGAGAATGGCATTTGTAAACCATATTTATTATTGCATTTTCTTGACATTATCCATGGATGGTTAAGCACCTTGGAATCTCACCAAGTTTTGGAGTCCGCTTTGCAAGATTGCTTTAAAGAATTGCATCAACATGACTGTTCCACATCTTTGAGTATAGTATAGTTTCTGGTGTGTTGCTGCATGGTGGTCATGATAATAACAAGTCCATCTCTCAACACTGTTAAGTTTAGAAACAGTAAACATTAATAACAACCTAGTATTGATGGACATGATCTGAGTACTTGAAAAAAAATTGCATTGTTCTTACTGGGTGAGTTTCCTGAGCCATTCTAATTAGACAAATGAACATTACATATACAATTGTGAATGACAAATGTATTATTTAAGGTTCTATAAAGGAACATAAATAATAGAGTGTAATCAATGGCTTACAACTGAGAGGGGCTGTGCAATCCAAACACAGCCATTCACATGCTGGAGAAGCAAAAGCCTGATAGCTAGTTACTCAGTACACACATCTGGATGCCTCTGCAGTCCCAGTCTAGTACTGAAGGCATGGAGGGACACCTGGGCATAGCTAGTCTTCAGTTCAGGAGAGACTCACAGCAAGAAGCAATACCATCCAGGCAAACAGAACTGCTTTACTTCTCCACCTGTTTATATCTGGGAAGGTCCAACCCTCAGTTGATCCTTCCTGGAGATATCCTCACTGTCCCCCCTAAAGCCAGAGCCAATCAAGTTGGTGATAATGGCTACAAGTATCTGAAACTTGGATTTGGTATCACTCCAACTAACTTCCTATGACTATAAGCCAGAGGAATCCAGAGAAGAGGCATCTGTCTACAGGTTTTCTCTTTGGTAAACTGGGTTGGGAGAATTGTCTGTATTCTGTCAATCATGTTTGAAATAAATGCTGATTGGCCAGGCAGGAAGTAGAGGTGGGGTGAGGAGAACAGAAGAATTCTGGGAAGAAGGAGGAAGCCCATTCCTTCCAGTCCATCCCAGATCACAGAAGAGGCAAGATGTGACTTGCTCTGCTGAAAAGGTACTGAGCCATGTGGCTAACATAGATAAGAACAATGGATTAATATAAACTACAAGAGCTAATAAGAAGCCCGAGCTAATGGGCCAATCCATTTATAATTAATATAGACCTCTGTGTTACTTTCTTTGGGGTCAAATGGCTGTGGGACCTTGTGGGAGGACAGAAACTCCAACCCCTCATGTTACAGTAAACTCTACAATCTACCGATATGAAGAGATTCTAGGAATGACAGCTCTCCTAACTATATTGAACACTTTTCTGCCTCTTATCTTGATAGCTTCAATAATCTATAATTCTGACAGCTCATCCAGTAATAGATTAGTACTGGAGATGTTCTGTGAATTGGAACCATTGTATTTCAGCTGAGAATTTCAGTCAAATGAGTTGAGTGACAGTGAATTAAATAATTATTAATAGACTCTCAATTCTAAAAGGGATTAATGTCTTGATTGGAGAATAAAGTATGATCAGATGGTAAGGAAGGCTTTCCCTAGGTGATGTAAAAGGGTTGAGTCTACAGTGATGTGGGCAGGATTTGGTTTAAGACAGAAGTAGTTGACCAGGTAGGGGAGAGAGGTTGTCAAGATTATGGATGGATACTAAGTGGGCCCAAATAATTAACAATAAGAGAACAGATGGGTCCTGATGCAGCAGGCACCTGGATGTAAAGGTAAGAATTTTGTTTCCCCATACATACTCATTGAATACAGAGAAGCTGAGCTGGTGCCTACCTAGAATCATCATTCCTGTTGACTAGTACTCAGAGTATTCCAACCGCAAACCCTTCCATCTACAATGCTGACATGTCATGAAGTCACCAAAGTTACAGGAGTAATCAATCACTATCTGAATGGATTTAAGACCGACTCTATGAGTTGGAGCCCATGCCTAATACTACTTGGGTGGCCAAGAACCTGAAACTAGATTATAGGACATAGACATAGGGAAAAGCCAAATCTACTGCTCTACTAAAGGAACATAACAATAAATGATACCTAATGACATTCTGCTATACTCACAGATCAGTGACTTTGTAAGCCATCATAAGAGAAGCTTTCTTCTGCCATAATGGGAACAAATACAGAGACTCACAGCTGAACAATGTGCAAAAAGTAAAAGACCTTGGCATACTCAGTCCTAAATGGGATGTCTTCATCAAATCAGAGAGATTTTAACAGCCAGTGGGTATAGCAGATGCAACAGAAGCAGCCCTATAAATGAAACAAGACTGGAGCACATGTGAACTCACGGAGACTGTGGCAGCACATGCAAGGCCTATGAAGGTCTAAGCCAGATGGAGTTCCAACACTGAAAGAGGAAGTAGGCACAAGCCCTCATCTCTTGCCCAGAGGTTATCTCTGATTGAAACACCTTGAAGAAGAAAAATGAATAGTTGCCTCACACTTCATGCCCAGGAATAGATGACCAACAGAAAACAAACTCATTGGTATTTTTGGAGGTGTGTGTGTGTGTGTGTGTGTGTGTGTGTGTGTGTGTGTGTGTGTGAGAGAGAGAGAGAGAGAGAGAGAGAGAGAGAGAGAGAGAGAGAGAGAGAGAGAGAGAGAGAGAATGCTTTTTTCTGGGCTTTTCTCCCACAGGTATTTTCCTTATAGATTATTTTTATACTTTGTGTTTTTATGGGATCTCTCTCTCTCTCTCTCTCTCTCTCTCTCTCTCTCTCTCTCTCTCTCTCTCTCTGTGTGTGTGTGTGTGTGTGTGTGTGTGTGTGTGTGTGTGTGTGAATGTGTATGTCTCTGGGTCTGTTTGTGTTTCATGTGATTTTTCTTTGGCTCTTTTTTCTATTTGTTTGTTTTCTATTCTGTTTATATTTTATTTTGTATGCCTATTAGTTTTCTAATGACAGAGAAAGAAAGGGTATGGATTTGGATGAGAAAGAAGGTGTGGGGCATTCAGGAGGAATTGAGGAAGAGAAAGCTGCAATCAGAATATATTTTATAAAAAACATTTATTTCAATAAAAAATTATTTGCTTTATTCTGAAAGAGCAGGAAGCTGTTAATAGCTTTTAGCCTGCGATGACATCTGAACGATAGTCCCAGTTCAGATCCCTTCACATTTGCATCATTCAGGAATGCATGGCTGCAGCAGGGAACGAGAGTCCATGGAGCAGTGAGATGGAATTGCAACAGTTGAGCCTGTGAACACAAGTCAGACACCTGTGCTTTTGTCTGTGAACAAGAGAGAAAGAGAGTGATGGCAATAACCAAGCTAGTGATGGTGGGCTGAAGAAGTGTGGCTAGGTTCCAGGGACATGGGGGTAAAGTTGTGGAAAGACAGATTGGATTCCAACTTCGTAAATATATGTGATTCTTCAACATGTTCATTAGACTTTGTGAGGCAAGTGGGTGTTTTTAGTCATTTCCGTAGAAAACTGTAATAGGGTTACATTTTCATGACTCTGATGTCTCTCAGATACTCTTTGCAAATACGGTAACTTGGAAATAATTTTTCTAAACAAGATGAGGAAGATCTCACATAGTAATAAGTTGCTGGTTAAAATAAAAATTATTATTCTTTTTAAAATGAGATGGAGCAAAAATTCTGCTCAAGCAATCTGTCTGGGTTTTTGTTCTCTTGGGCCAGTTCTTAGCAGAAACACCTGCTGCTAGAAAGATCCATGTGTCCAGAAGCAGATGCGCTCCATGTAAGCACGACCATGGCAGTTTCCATGAAGCCGCAAAAAAAATTATTAACATCGGTATGCTCTTGCACAAAAAGTGGGATTATTTCCTGAGGGGTTTATTGAGAATCGAGCTATTCATGTTCACCCCATTCTCCTATGCCTCTGTAGAGCAGAGCTGCTTTTGCTGGGGCCTCTAGCAGACAGTGTGGCTTTATCCAGCCTAGCATTCACTGATCTCCCACTATGCAAATAGAACTTTATTCTTATTGTTTTTAGCAGGAACACCTCCTAAGAATTCAGCTCTCTCTGTATGTATTCCAGTTTGCTTTGCCCTGCCTGACATCTAGCCAATGCCTAGATAGCCAGGAAAGAAACTAGGAAGCAAATCCTACAGGAGCATTGTGCAAAGTCTGGGTCCCCTCACTTTGTAGCTCAGATGCTGTTGTCTCCCCCCTTCCCTTAACTGATAAAAACATCTGAGAGAATAATTTTCTTCTGCCTCACCAGCAAACCCACAGGGCTTAGCTAAAGCACTTCCTGTAAGTAAAGTCAGAGTTGAGTGGAGCCGTATTTATGGCCTGAGAACACCCCATAAATATCTCTTGACAGGTACCAGAGCTCAGTGAGTTCTAAAGCCATCCCCTGTGCCAAGCCACTGAGCTGGGACAGAGGGGCCAAGAGCCTTAGGATGGAAAGCAGGGACAGGGTTCTTGGCCCCTCACGGTGGCTGCATTCATAGTCCACCCACGTCTTCGAAATATATTTTGCCTAATGGGCTTTGTAAAGGCTCAACGGCTCAAAATATATCACTGCTAAAAAGAGCTGAACTGGAATTTTTGGGTGAAAGCTTCAGAGCCAGCCAGAGTTGTCTACCTAGAGCGTTCTTTCCTTTCAAGGGTGTTCTTATCTGAACAGCCTGTCATTTCTGTTGCTGTAGCTCTTCTAGGGCCGCACACTTTCTGCCTGTTGCCTGAGGATTCCTTCTTGAGCTTAGGCCTTGAACTCTAACACACATACTCAAGCAGTACTTCAGCCTATGTTTCATTATATACAAAGGCAGGAAGATTGCCATTCCTGTAATGATGTTTGAAAGGCCTTGGGAACTTCTCTCTGCTCCACGTGGGAGTCTAAATGGGTGAAAAAAAATCTCGGTGGCGCATCACCTGGACCGTGTGAGCTCAGTGTGCTTGCTAACCTGTTTGTTCCTTCCCTCCTCTGACTCCTCCCTGACACAATCACTCATGAGACAATTCTTCTTCTTCTGCAGCTGTCAAATTGTCGTAGTAGAAACCAGAGTGGCGCGCCATAAAGACTGCTTACCATGTGTATGGAAATGCAGCTGTCAGCCCTCTTTCCACTACAAATGGTGATAGGACCTTGGACACATTGTTGGGTTGGTCCATAGTTTGTTTCCTCCTGATAGAGCTGTGGGCTGCAAGGTTTTTTTTTCATCCTTGGTTTCTGGGGAGTCAGTGGAGCAGGTTTTAGTGACCTTAAAGGACATGCCAGGATGCTACACTTCAGAATTCTTAGAAATTTCAAACTGGAAATGCCAGTAAACAATTTGAAGTGGTTTTCTGTTTGTTTGACATTTGCCTCTATTCATAGTAATGAACACACACACACACACACTGAATGCAATGGTGCTTTGCTCACAAAGAGGCTCTTGTATATATATGTGTGTGTGTGTATTCACAACAATGAATATATATATATATGCTTTGGCTCTCCTGCTTCTTTTAATGGAGCTGTATCCACTGACAACTGATAATTTGCAATAAAAAGTGATAAATAACAGGGGTACTTTGCTTTTAACTCAGTGGCATCTGTCCATAGAGATGAAGTGGGTTTACAATGTGCTATTAGTGTCAAACAAAATGTCGTCACAGAAAAAGAGCTGGGGACAGCAGCGACACTGGTGCAGCCTCACTCCAGTGGGTATAAACTGCCTATCCAGACTTCCGTCATGGATTCATGAACTCCAGTAGACCATATCGCACCCATGAAAATGAAATTGTGTTTGCTAAATCCTAATTTTTGCTGCCAAGTTATTCTGGGTGTGATTATTGGAATATTTGACCATGTATATCAACCATGACACGATTGTCCTTTTGAAAGATGATTTTAAGGATTGTATTGGTTGTAAAATCAGCAAATGTGTTTGGGGTGCATGGAGGGGGTGCCTGTGCTATGATATGAGTATAAGACCAGAGACCAGCTTGCAGGCATCCTTTATCTCCTTACACTACGTGACTCGTGGGGATAGAGGACAGAACTCAGCTTGTCACTCAGGGATAGTGCCAGGCTGTTTTACCCACCTAACCATATTACCACCTTCGAGAGCTTTTGAAGTACTGGGTGGCCGTGTGCATTTTCTGATGTGGATAGATTTAGACACTCACTCAGTGCTTGTGTTTCCATGTGTTGCTGCCTTCAGGACACCTTCTTAACTATGCTTCCACTCTAATGAGACTGAGAAACAATATCTGATTAACACTGTGTGTAAATAAATACTTAGTAACACAAGAGCCTCTTCTTGAGCAAATCACCATTGTATTTAGTGCCAGATTTTGTAAGTGACATTTTATGCCTTGTTAATTTTTATATTTCCAGACTCTAATATACACCTGCTAGGTAGTATGTACTGAAGGTTTGATGTAGGAGAATGAATAGATCTTTCCACTTTCTTAGGTCTTATGGAGTACTAGGGCTTTCTAAGGTAAGACTACACTATGTAGGAGATATCTTCCTGTGGTTCTTCTATTGCTGACATTAAGGCTTAGAGAAGCAATAATTCTTATACACATTTTCAGATACTTCTTGGCAATGAAGCACCTTGCAAGTATGTCAATGTTGTTTTCTGTCAGCTTTTATGATGTGGAGGTTCATGTCAGAGTGCTCGGTCGAGTAATTATCCACAAATAATCTGCTTAAGATGCCAAACGCTACATCATCATTCATGTAACTCCTCTGCCCTGCTGCCCAAGTTAAAAATAAAACAATGTCAGGATAATAAAAGCTGTGGCTAGGACAAATGAATAATAAAACAAACATCTCTTTCCATCATATGAATGGGATTAAACCAAGGCTGCTGCTTAACCCTGCGCCAAGAGTCATGCAAAGGTGACAAGATTGTGTTTATTTTTCTCTGACCTCAAGAGTCCCAACTTTTTTTTCTTGAATATAGCAGGGATTTTAACAGATGCCACACCTAAAATTATACCTTCTGCAATCTGTCAAACAGGGTGATTTGGACTGGGTTATTCATTCATCTAAACTAATCCAGTTAAGAGTAACTTAATTAAGGGAATAAAATCTGCCATCCTGTTTCTGTCTGCAGAGGAATATTGTATCACAACACTGACATATCTGTACAGGGAGCCAAAACATGGGCAGAACATCCTGGAAATCACAGCGTCAAAATGTAAAAATGATGCAAAATTCTTGTTACCCTTCCATGGACAAAGAACTTTCCTGGAACCAGGACTTGAATGTGTTTATTAAAATTGATTCAATTGAAAATACCCAACAGTCGGTCCAAGTGTAGAGAATAAGCCCAGTAAAGTGCTCAGTTAAAAATAGGACATCTCTGATCCACTCCCATCAAGGCTCAGGAGACATTGCAGAAGAGGACACAGAAAGATTATAAGAGCCAGAGGTCAGGAAGGGCCAGGGGGAAAGACCATCTCCTGATCATGATAGGTTTGCCTCCACAAGGCCCATACAAGATCAAGCCAGTCAACATTCTAGTATGTGGAGAGGCACTCAGGAGTTTCACCCCGAAGATGAGGAGCTATTGGCATCTGATGGGTGTAAGAAGTGGTAGAATTATTTATTTTTCTCCTCAGGGGATGGTCACATATAATGAACATAGAGCACTGATTGCAATTAATGGATTGGGGGGGGGGGAGAATGCCATGAGCATGACATGGGAGAGTTGGGGGCTAATAAGATCAAAATAAATGGTTTGAAATTCTTAAATAGAATAGAATAGATAGATGATAGATAGATAGATAGATAGATAGATAGATAGATAGATATAGAGAGATAGAGAGATAGATATATAAGATATATATATATATATATATATATATATATATATATAGAGAGAGAGAGAGAGAGAGAGAGAGAGAGAGAGATGGTAGAAAGAAAGATTTCAATGCCTAGCAATTAATTCAGGAGTACCAGTTTCTACGTCATAGAAAAGACAGTAAGGATAGCACACCTCCACCTTATTTAAGCTGACTCAGGTAAGCATATACAAACCAATACCTCTACATTTATATCAGTGAAATAGTTTCTCTGGAGTGATGTATGGCAAAATAATTGTTTAGAGCCATACTGTCTTAGTAACTAAACTCTGTGTGGCTTCTTGCCTGCTTTCCATTTAAAACATATGCAGTTACTGAACTGATATTAAAAAATAAAATGAGTTTCTTCATATTATTTATTTAGATATGTAAGCCAAATGTAATTATGATTTTGCATATGTTATTTTTTATCTGCTCATTTTTAAGCCTGTCTTTTGTACATGAACTTGGACAAGACTTATAATATATGTCAAACTTCAAGGACATTTCATATAAATGCATGTGTTTTGAGGTTTCCTCCAGCCCCCACAAAAGGCAAAAATACTTCAGGTCTGTGGTTTTCATTCATGTGTATAAAAGTTCATACTTTTTTTGCTCACTAAAACTGAATAAATCATGGAGCACATTTATTTTCATGTTTGAGAAACGCAAATCACTGCAGGCCACCTGCCCAGAGCTTTTGCCTGTCGTGTTTTGTTTAGAATTTGTTTTTCATTTGTCCTAGACATACAGGATTCGCTTTGCCCTGGCTCCTCATTCAGTTGCTTTTGTCTGTTTGAGCGTTTGCTTCAGCCTTTGTACACAAACTGTCCGGTGTTTACAGACACACACTTTACAGTCCAGGATTCCGGGTCTGCACAACCACAACTGTTCTTACTGCCGTTGGTCCCATCCACGGGAATACTGATGAACAAAACCACAGCCTTCACTATGACATGAATTAGGCCTGTAATTGTAGCAATTTAAGTTTTTTAATAGTTACATTTTGTCTTCCATTGATCTGGGAAAATGATGCTATTTGATAACATTTGGTGCAGTCGAATGTAAACGCTCGAACAAAAATGATCTTGTGCACGGTTTAAGATGTTTTATATATATTTCAACTAACAAAGTATAAGCTACTTTAATTTTGATAAGAAATGTCTTAGATAATTGCTTCTAAAAGTACAATATTCATTTGATAGTACGTTTTAACTGAATGAAATTTAATATTAACTTCTTTAAGACTGAGTAGTAACAAACTGACTTTTTTCCCTATTCTTAATTCATACAAAAAAAATCTTGAGTCTCTGTATGCATGTAATACCTAAGCAAATGAGATACCCTGACAGCTTTATTTTAAAGTCCAAATCGTTTTCTTTTGTTACATCGAATTATTTTAATATCACCTATGATTGATTGTATACTTTAAGTTCACCACCATCATACGCTTTCAAAATATCCCTTTATTGAGTGGATCTTTTTAGAGAAACTAAGAGATTATCCAACAGAGTGGACAGTGGGTAGGAAACTTAAAATGAAACAAGCACATGGCCTCTCTGCTCTAGAGCCTGAGGGCAGTGGTCAGCTAGCAAGCATCCTTATTTGCATGTTGCTTATGAACACAGGAGTAAAGACATTCGTCAAGCCAGCAAGTGTTTGCAAGAGTAATCACTTTATCATGGGCAGTTGATGCTGGGACGAAACACCAAAAGTGAGCAGGCAAACTCCAAGGTATATTGCTGAGTAAAAGCTGCCTTACTGCAATGAAGTACACCTTTTCATGTCCACAAAATGAACTCCCCATTGTGCTGATCTCTTTCATAAATGAACTATTGTCAGCACAGCTTGACAATGCAGTGTTATCATGTGGCCAGAATATGGATACGAGGAGGAACTGAACTACCAAGAATATTAGAATGGCATACTATTTTTCTGCTAAAATAACAAATCCTGCCATAGTAGGCAACCCAAATATAGACAGATACCCTACTTCTTTGGTCCTCAGGTGATACTGCTTCCCCAATGCCTGTAACTATTCTAAACATATAATTGATGGGCATGCAAATTGACATGTAAAGTATACTTCATGAAGTGATTAAGCTGCATTTGGGATGCCCTGTGAGACTTGGGAACAGGGAGGCTGTCTTTTTTCCCTGCTGGTGATGATTATTCTGCTTCCTGGGATGCAGAGTGCCTCGGTGACCTTCAGAGTCTTGATAGTGGACATGAGTTACATAGTTAGCTTTCCCAAACATCCTCAGGTTCAGGTTACATATGTGAGGAAATTAAAAGCAGGTTATTACATATGATCATTTTCTGTCCTTCTAAAACATGTATGATCAAAGATGGGAGATGGCTCAGTTGGAGAAGTGTTTGTTCTGCATGCATAAAGACCTGAGTTCAAACCCCACAACTCTGCAAAAGGGCTGGACATGGTGGCACATGCTTATGATCACAACTCTGGGGAGGCAGAGACAGACAGACTCCTGTAAGTCACATAGGACAGGCTGCTTGGTGAGCTCTAGGGTAGGGAGGAGAGAGCTTGCCTCAATAACAAAAAACAAAAAAGAAAAGACAGAGAGAAAAAAGAAAAATATGACCAGTCTTCTGAGGATGTCCCCTGGCTTTCATATAATGCCCCGCCTCTCTGAGAGAGGCTTGCTGGTTGACACCAGAGGAGAGGTCAGCAGACAAGATTAAGAAATAAATGACCTCAGTAAACATCTCCCTTTTATGCAGAAATTCATTAATTAAAGGGTCTGCTTGTTATAAGCTAATGGGGGAAGGTTGGCCTGGAGTTTGTACCTATCAGAAATCAAAACCAGATAGGCATTGTGGTTTGTACAGCACTTCCAACTGCTTGAGAGGCAGAGACGGAGGACAGAGAAGTGCTTGATCCCCACAGCTCAAGGCTAACCTAAGCCACGCAGAAAGAACAAGTGTCTTTAAAACCAAATAGTATTTCATTTGAAATACTAAGAATAAGGAAGTACAGATAATGGACACTTGAGTCATGAATTAGATTTCAAAGTTGATTCTAATTTTATCTCTGTTGTAGATGTGTGTGTGCGCGTGCGTGCATGTGTGGTAGATAAGGACATTAAAGTATATTCAACGGTCAATATGTAAGATTCTATATGAAGATTCACAACATTAGGGCAGGTTATTCTAACTGTATAGAAGTTCACTGAGATGTATAGACTGTGTGTGGTTAATTTCTCTGTGTGTAAGTGTGTTTTCTTTTATATTATGAAGTTTTAATTTAAAAAGAAGATCAATATTTAAACAAACAAACAAAACCCCGTCTCATTTCCAGGTTCCGATTTTTCATAATCAAAGCAGATGTCATTTCCTGTCTCTCTGTTGTTCTTGTGCTGGATTTGTTTTCCTTCCTGCAGTTCGCCACAGGAAAGAACGACCCTAACTGAGGACAATCATTTAGAAAGTAAAAATATATTAGGATCTTCAAGTTTTTTTTAACTTACTTCTCTTTTGAACTTTGTAAATATATATTCCGAGGAAGTAGAAATATGAAAACTCCTACATTATTAAAATCTTGGCTTTAGGGCTTTTCATTTAAAGTATTTTTGTTCTTATTATTTTTATAAATGGGGTGGTTTGTCTGCTTATAAGTCTCTTATCATGTGCTTGTCAGGTACCTGAGGCCAGAAGAAGGTTGTGAATTTCCCAGAACTGGAATTATAGATGCTTGTGATTTGTTTTGTGGGTGCTAGGAACTGAACCTGGGTCCTCTAAAAGAGCACCCAGGGCTTTTAACAGCTTAGCCCCTATAATTTTCAAATGAAACATTACCAAGCTAGACTGTATTAAGACTAAGTATAGAAGGACTCAATATTGAGTCATACATACAGGCTTCAGAACTTAATAATCGAAACGTCGGATCATTAGTTAACAGTGTTTCATTGGTAACATACTGTACCACTGGTCCTCAGACTACCTCCTCAGGTCAGCACTTCCATTATCTTTCACCCTACATGACTACAGAAATACAAATCACGGTATTCAAGTAATTTTTGCTAGTTTGTTGTATTCTAATCCGAGACAGAAGGCAATTTTCACAGTCACAAACCGAGGTAGAGTCCCTCAACTTCGACACTAAATATTACCTCCATTTCACATCAAACGTGTGATTAGTGGATGTATGCGAAATATGTAGACATACCTCTCTTTCCCCGAGTTGAAGAATGATGGAGAGCCTTCTTTTCCTATCTCAGGTCCCTGGGGAAGGTGTGCAGGTGACTGCGGACCAGGCGGAGCCCAGAGTCGAGCTGTGTGGTGTTTTCACATAGAAGGGTGGACCAGTCCCATGTCGAACTGTGAGGAGAGCAGCCGACCTCCAAAGGAAAGGAGCTGTTTCCGCGTGTGTGACTGGCACAGTGACCTGTTCCAGTGGGAGGTTTCCGACTGGCACCGTTGCCTGCTGGTTCCTGGGGCCCAAGGCGAGCCCCGGCCACGGGCTGCAGAGTGTGTGACCGCGCAGCACGGTCTGCAGCACAGGACCGTGCGCTGTCTGCAGAAGCTCAACAGAACCATGGTGGCCAGTGAGATCTGTGAACACTTTGCCCCTCAGCCCCCCACAGAGCAAGCCTGCCTCATCCCTTGCCCCAGGGACTGTGTGGTATCCGAGTTCTCCCCGTGGTCCACTTGCAGCGAAGGGTGTGGGAAGAAGCTGCAGCACAGAACTCGTGTGGCCATCGCGCCCCCTCTGTATGGAGGTCTGCAGTGTCCGAATCTGACTGAATCCAGAGTCTGCGAGGCTCAGGTTTCCTGTCCTCTTGGGAAAGAGGAATATTCCTTCAGCCTTAAGGTGGGACCGTGGAGCAAATGTAGACTTCCTCACCTTAAGGAAGTCGACCTCAGTGGAAGAAATGTCCAGGATTTTAGCTCCGATTCAAACGAGCAAGTCACCCTAACACAACAGAGTTACAAAGCACAACACCACTCCCAACCTGGGGGTGTAGAGATAGGTTATCAAACCAGGCAGGTGTGGTGCACCAGAAGTGATGGAAGAAACGCCCTGTTAAGGTAGGATGTCCTCCCTGCTTCTCTTTCCTAGACCTCGGATATTTTAAAGCACATAGCCAAAGGGTTATTTGTGATCTCTATAAAGACAAAATAACAATCACGTTTGTAATTTGGGATTTTAGAGACTTACAGATCACCTAAGAAATTTTCTATTTCTATTAGAAATGTCAAACATTTCATAATATAGTTAATGTTTTTAACTTTTATTGCTTTTCTCTGTGTCTGTCCTGTCTGTCCCTCTATGCATATGTCTCTGTGAGTCTATGTGTCTCTGTATATCTCTCCCTCCCCTCTTTCCCCATGTGTGTGTGTGTGCACGTATGTGTGTGTGCATCTGTGTGCCTCTGTGTGTATATGTGTGCATGCGTGCATGCGTGCATGCGTGCGTGTGATGTACATGCACATGTCAAGAGGGAAGAGCATAATCCCCAACAGTTCTTTCCTCCACCATGAGGGTCCTGGGGACCTAACAGGCTGTAAGGCCTGGCAGTGCGCATCTTTATCCACTGAGCCATCTCACCTGTGCCACAATGCTTTAAATTCTTGTGTGACTACTAACTCTTTCACGCAAAGCTAAAATCTTTCATTTCTCCATTTCATCCCAATATTGGCGAATATAAACAGAGGACTCAAGTGACTATCATAATAAGAACTAAATGGTCTTTGTGTTGAGAAACCAGCCTTGCTCCCAGATACAGAACATGAACATGCCATTGTTCCCTGCCATTTACAATGCATCTGTGGTGTTTCGAGTTTATTTCTGTTTTCATTTCTTTTCTACATTTTCTACCACTAGAAAAATTCTTGAATCTCTGAGTTAAGTGTGTTTTTATATTAGTAACAGCACCAAAAACTTAACCCAAGACTGCTTTTTTTAGTATTGCTTAATCAAAAATGAAAATTTGCATGAGCAATAATTAAAATTACTTTCTGTATAGAGAACAAACTCTTAAAAGCAATAATTTAGATATCAAAATTGTTTAGATCTATTCTTTCAAAACTTCTTTTAAACGTCCACAGAGCCGTGCTGAAAACATGTTTAGTTTTCTTCCAAGCTACTTAAATGGAAATGTTAGTAAATTTTGACATCCATTAAGCACACACAATTAAGGTACCTTTCAGTAAGATTTAAATCATCAAATAGCACAATTCTATTATCAGGCTGTAATCATTATCATCAGTGGCTCTTTCTTGAGATCACAAAAGAAGGCCCCCTGTTTAGTAGTGTAAGGATGGCGTTTCCTGGGGTCCTTCAGGAGGAGTGCCTGTCAACTATGAGTCCCTGTTCTCAATCACACCATAAACAATTGGCGAGGGCACTGGAGACTACTTTCTGCTACTTTACTCCTATCTCTGAAAAGCCCCAAAGATTGAATAGAGGAGCAGGATGATTTATTTGAATACATTGTGTGGTGAATATTTCATATTTATTTCTTTAATGAATAATGCAGTCAGAATTCCCATTTTATTAATTATCTGTTTGTTTCTACAAGATTCCTTCTGGTTAAAAAGTAAGACTTTTTGTTTTGTTTTTTATCATTAAAAATAGATTTTTCAATACAATATATTCTGAGTATGGTTCCCTGCCCCCAAACCCTCCCAGTTATTTCCCATCTCCCCTCACAGTCAGATCCATATCCTTTCTGTCTCTCTTTTAGAAAACAAACAAACATCTAAGGAGAATAATAAAATCAGAAAAAAGCAAACAAGTCAGAATAGGACAAAACAAACGCAATAGAAAAAGAAAAAAGGCATTAAAATGCACATAGACGGAGAGACACGTGTTTGTACACAGGAATCCCATAAAACTGCAATGTCAGGAGCCATGATATATATACAAATGACCTGTACGGTTTTAGGGAGAGAGAGAGAGAAAGACAGATAGACAGAGAGAGAGAGAGAGAGAGAGAGAGAGAGAGAGAGAGAGAGAGAGAGAGAGAGAGAGAGAGGGAGAGAGACCCTGACCCAGCATTATAAACAACCAAGGAACCGCCAAAGATCAAAGCTGTCCTGAGTTCCTATTGTGCTTGCAGTCTACTGCTGGGCATGAGGCTACCCTTATGGGTGATTTGTTTTCTCAGTGAGACTCCCTTGAAGAGAATTCATGCACCATTCACAAGTGTTTATTAATTGGAACTAGCTTCTGGGTTAGAGATGGGAGGAGGCGAGTGCCGGCATCTCTTCACTCTAGGACCCCATCAGAAGCTGCCTATGCAGGTCTTGTGCCTGCTGCCACAGTCTCTGTGAGTTCACGTGTGTGCTGGTGGTGCTGTGCTTAGAAAGTCGTGTTTCCTCGCTGCCCTCATCTCATCTGATGCTAGATCAGTTTCAGTTTACAGTCGGAGGTTCGGTATAGAGTAGAGTAGCAGCACAGAGTTTCCCGATCGCTCTTCCTGTTCCCAAACAGTTCTGCTCCTATTTAACAGTTTGCATTAGGGTGATACTCTTGCCCAAGCTAAGTAATACACAGAATACTTTTATCTACATTGTTAATTCATATATTGAAACTCTAACCTAAAATAAAATGAGGCTGTGGGGGAGGTCAGTAAGACAGCATGGTGAAGCCCCCGCATATGGATCTATGGTTTTATTAGACTTTTTTTTTCTTGCTGTTTCCGTCATGATGGAATCTCATAGGGAGATCATTACCACAACTTGTTTGGCACCATGCTCTGTTTCTTGACTCTGAGCTGTTACTAATATTTTGTTTCTTGAAAGCTGTGTAGCCCATAGTACTTCTGTTATAATATGGTGAACCTTACTAAGATGTAGTTATAAAGAGATGATATAGTTTAGGATCATCAACATGAGCCAGTTTATTTCATGGTTAGAAGATGGAAAGCCCTAAATAAAGGAGGGAGGATATTTGTTTCCTCATGAGAGATCTCTTCCCAGCCTCCAGTCCAGCTTTTATACATGCCTTTGTGTGGAAAGAGAAAGAAGGAAAGAAAAGCTGTATGATTAAGCTCCTTTGTATGAGTGCTAAATTTTACCCAAGGGTCCCCTTCATGCCCTAGGCAATTTTCAAAGTTCCCAACTCCCAAAAGGAGTTTAAGTCTCAATTCAGGAGATGCAATTTAGTCCCGAACATGCACTTGGTGATAGCTGTTGAATCGAGACCGGTAATAACACATTTAGAGTTGGGGCTTGCATCTGTCTTTGCTCTTCATAGAAGTCATGGGTTGCACAAGTAGACAGCAACATGTCTCCATCATCGCACCATCTTCCAGAATTGATGCTCACTCTCACCCCCACAAAGTCCTCAAGACCATTGTTCATTTCCCAGTCTCAAACTTCCTAAGTTTTCAGAATGTCACCGAGTTGTAATTATGTAGCATGTAACCTCCTTTGATTTCTTTTCATTTCCCAGTGTGTATTTCTTTCATCCATGGCTTAGCCCAGTGCTCTTTCTCCTTGCCATTTTCCGTATGTGAGTGATACTTGTACATGCCTATGCCAGCCCAGCGGTCTGAGGAGGATGTCAACTCTCTTTCTCTTGCCACAGCGCTTCTCACTGAATCTGGAGCAAGGCTGGCAGCCAGCAAGCCCCAGAAATCCTAATGTCTACACTCCCAGGAACATTGGAATTATGTGTGTGTGTGCACAGGCACACCAGGCTTTTACTGTGAGTGCTGAGGATTTAATTCAGGTTGCTTCAAATACTGAGACATCTCCTCAGCTCAGTGTCCACTTCCTTCCCATCACTGACTAAGGTAGACTATGGTACCATAGGTCCTTTCTCCATTCCCCAAGGATCATTTTGGCTGCTTCCAAGTTTGGGGCTATCATGAATACAGATACAGTAGAAAGAATTGTACAGATATTTATGTGTACACTGTTTCAACTCTTTTGTGTAGATCCTAAGGAGCATTGTCACTGTGGGAATGGTGTTCTTGGCTCCTGTAAGGAACTGTCAAGTGTGTGGCAGGGAGAAATGGCTCAGTAGTTTAGAGTACACCTCCATGCAGAGGACCTGAGGTCATTTGCCAGCAGCCATGGGGGCTTCTCACACTCTCCAGTCTCTGCAGGTCTAGAGTATTTGAAACTCTTGTGATATCTGAGTGCATTCTCATACATATGGCATATACCCCAAAGGTACACACATGCGATTAAATTAAATTAAAATATTAAAGAAGAAATGCCAACTGTCTGGTTTTTTTTAACTCTTTACTCTTGGGGGGGGGGCTTAGCTTGGCTTGTTTCTAGCCAGCTTTTCTTAACTTTAATTATTCTATCTACCTTATGCCTCTGGGCTTTTACATTTTTCTATTTATGTATATCTTTCTTTACTTCTTACTCCATGGCTTGCTGTGTAGCTAGGTATATGGCCCCTGGAGCCCTTCTCCTTTTTCTCCCCACTGCCTCCCCTGCTCCAGCCAGCTCCTCAATCTTTCCCCCACCTATCGTTTCTCCTGCCTCGTTATTGGCCATTCAGCTCTTTATTAGACCAATCAAATGTTTTAGGCAGTCAAAGTAACACAGTTTCACGGAGTTAAACAGATGCAACATAGAAGAGGGCAACACATCTTTGCATCATTAAACAAACCTTCCACAGCATAAACGAAAGTAACTCATCTTCAACTAATATTCCACAACAGCCAACTTTTCCTAGGGTGTCGAGAGCACTTTATATTCTTACAACCAATGAAAAGGAATCCCTGTGTCTTTGCATCCCAGCACCTGTTGCTGCTGGTATCTGTGAAGAGTGATGTGATAGGCGAGTGTTACTGTCTCTTTGTGTGTAGGTGTCTCTTGCTGCTGGTATCTGTGAAGAGTGATGTGATAGGTGAGTGTTACTGTCTCTTTGTGTGTAGGTGTGTGTTTGTTCCTTTCTTCTAAGTATTTGCCCTGCACCATCTTCCTTGAGTTTCCTGAAGCTATGATTTGCTAACAGTTGTTAATTTTGAGGTAAGATTCATGAAAGGATCCCCAAGGAGCTGAGTCTACCAGGAGTTTTTTAACTGTCCACACTGAACCTCAATCCACCTTTGTTAGGTTCCCCTGCCCTGTCAGGCCTGAAGGTCTGATTTCTGCTTCTGCTTTTCTTTCAATAGACTATGTTTGTTTTCCTTAGCTGTTTGCCTCTGCAATTTTGGGCTCAGATAATTACCTTTGGACATTAGTTCTCTGATGGATATAAGGGTTGTTTGTCAGTCTATGTGGCTTCTATGTCTAAGACCCTTGCATGCCTAGATTGACATCAGAGGTCCCTGTGTTCTGTTTAACATTTCAGGCAGCATATTGAACCAGACCAGCTCTCTCCACATTATGCCATGACATCGTATCTCAGGAACATTCATTTCATTTAGTCATCAAGGGTTATGAAATGCCTCACATCCTGCCACGGAATGATCAAGCTGTTAGGAAATATGGTGTGAGTGAGGGCATTTCTGTGCCTCCACCTTCTACTGCCAAGACAGAAGTGGTGCCCTTGCCAAGCTGTTTGAGCTTGTGGTTGACAGAGCTGTCTCATTTCTGGATGACTCCCCGAACTGTGTTGGCATTGCCCCACAGGAATGATGGAAAAGTTGAAATATATCTCCCCAAAGAAATTTCTTTCCATAGCCCTTCCTTCCCTTTTAGTTTTATGTAAGCATGTATTAATCATATCTGATGGGTTTACTAAAGCTATTTTCACATGTGTGTATATTTTGATCATATCCAGCCTCTGTTACTGTAACTGTTCCTCTCTGTTCCTGTTGATTCCTATCCTCTTTCTAAAGTTCCCATCCAGCTTTGGTGTCCAGTTTTTGTTTCTTTGTTTTGGCGACTCACTGAGTTTAATTAGAGTTACTTACAGAAACGTGGATGATGGGTTATTTACAGGAGCATGGGCTACTTACCCTTCACAACACCATGGAGAAAAATTTCTCTTCCTATCACAACTATTAACTGCCTAGAGATCCTTGGGGAGGGTTGGGCCAGTGAGGACCTCCCTGCTTCCGTGGTGGAATGTCAACAGGCCAGTCTAGTATAGGTCTTGTCCAGGTAATCACAGCAGGAGAAGAGGATCAATAACACCATGACTGTGACATGCTATTGTACTTTCAGTGTCTAGGGAAAACATTGCTATCATTTGAGCCTTTAAGTTTGTCCTAATCTCCATGCCTTGTCTGAATGTAAAACCGCCTTCACTCTGTGATGTTTCTATGTTTAGGCCTGCTGCCCTTTGTTGGTCTCTGGGGAGCTACAACGACAGTGCTCTTGCATTTCGTCGGTTTTGACTAGGGCATTTGCTAGCTCTTGTGCCCACGGTATAGGAAAAAACTGCCTCCACTTCCATAATGCAGCTCCTGCAGGGCTTTGCTGAAAGTCACTTTCTCGGTCTAGGAAACAGCTTTAATGAATGCCCTTTTCCGGCCATCTCATCGACTACCATGTCCTTCAATAAACACCCCCAGCGATTTTCCTTTTACATTTAATATCTGCAGTGGTGAGTAGGGCATGATTCTCTGTGCTGCTCCCTTCATCATCATCGATTTGCTCTTATATTTCAATTCTTTTTAATGATCGATTTATTTTATTTCCTGTCTTTGACTGCTTCACCTGCATGTGTGTAAGTGCATCATGTGTGTGCAGTCCTCACAGAGGCCAGAATCAGGTACATCGGACTGGAGTTCAGCAGATGGTTGGAGCTGCTGTGTGGATGCTGGGAGCTAAACATGGATCTTCTGCACAGGCAACAAAGGCTCTTAACCACTGAGCCATCACCCCACTCCCTTGAGCTTTTGTTTATAATAGTATCATTGCCTCTCCTAATCTTTCTCCTTCACTTTGATGAGTCTCTCTTTTCAGATCTATTATTACCTTTAAAGCCACCTGTTAGGACTGGGCAGTGGTGGCACACATTGTTTTAATCCCAGCACTCAGGGGGCAGAGGCAGGTGGATCTCTGTGAATTCGAGGCCAAACTGGTCTACAAGATCTAGCTCCAGGATAGGCTCCAAAACTATAGAAACGCTGTCTGGAAAAACCAAAAGAAAAAATGGAAGAAAGGAAGAAAGGAAGGAAGGAAGGAAGGAAGGAAGGAAGGAAGGAAGAAAGAAAGAAAGAAAGAAAGAAAGAAAGAAAGAAAGAAAGAAAGAAAGAAAGACACACACCCGTGGGCCACACATCCTATCAGTCTTTCTTCCTCTATCAGTGGCTACTGACTCTTTATAATACCTTAATTCATGAAATGGGAATGTTTATTTTTAAGTTTTTTTTATTTCACATTTAATTACCAGAGTAGAAGTACATCTATGTTAAGAACAGAACACAATCCATAGTTTTGTTTTTTGTTTTTGTTTTAGGTGAAATTATTTGACTTTTATTCTGATTCAGAAGAACATTTGATATGGGCATCATTTTAAGACCCATGATCATTTGGACAGTGTTAAATACAATTTAACTCCTCAGATCACTTTAGTTGAATAAACACAGCATTGCATCCCCAGAGAAAGAAACCTGAAACAGGGTACATCTTAAGACTATAGAAAGAACCATCACCTCGGCATCTCAGCTACAGTCGTTACTCTGTTCTTTTATGGATGTCCCTGAACCAGAGCTATTTTCCTGCTCCTCACCAAGCATAAACAAATGTCAACTGCCTTCGCAAATTCTGACAATTCATTCTTAGAAACTAAGGTCATGCGATTGCCCCTTGTGTTGGTGAGAAGAGGAAAGGAAGAAACATTTTTCCCCACTACGTCTTGATTTTCATATCTGTTTCTCTCCTCATCCATATCGCTGTAATTTTATTTTTAATATATTGAATATTAACTTGGTTTCAGCCACCATGAATGCTAGTTTTCTTCCTCTCAGGTGGGAAGTTCTGCAAGGAGCAGTTAAAACCAGCTCACAGACCCAAAGAAAAACATATATAGATCCTCCTGGAAATTGGAAGCAGACAAAATCACCAGGCAAAAGTTGGGAGCATGGGGGTGGAGGTGGGGGGGGGAAGGGGAGAGGGGGAGAGAGAATGGAGAAGGGGAGAGTTGGTGAGAGCTTGGGGGAGTGGGATGGTTGAAATGGAGGAAGAATGGATATGGGAGATGGGAAGAAAATATCTTAATAAAGGGAGCCATTTTGGGGTTGGCAAGAGGCTTGGCTCTAGAGGGGTTCCCAGGTGTCTATGGGGATGTCCCCAGCTAGGACCCTGGGCAGTGGAGAAGAGTATGCCTGAACTGGCCTTGTCCCATAGTCACACTGATGAATATCTTGAATATCACTATAGAACTTTTGTCTCTCAACGGATAGAGATAGAGACAGAGACCCACACTGGAGCATTGGACTGAGCTCCCGAAATCCAGTTGAAGAGTGGAAGAAGAGAGAACATGAGCAAGGAAGTCAAGACCACGAAGGGTTGGTCCACCCACTGAGAAAGTGTACCTGAGCTAATGGGAGCTCACCAAATTCAGCTGGACTAGGATTGAATGAGCATGGGATCAAACTGGCCTCTCTGAACGTGGTTGACAATTGGGGCAGACTGAGAAGCCAATGATAAGAGCACAGGGATTTGTCTCTACAGCATGTACTGGCTTTTTGGAATCCTAGTCAGTTTGGATGCACACCTTCCTAAGCCTGGATGTAGAGGGGAGAGGGCCTTGGACTTCCCACAGGGCAGGGTACCCTGCCCTCTCTTAGAACTGGAGGGGGAGGGGGAGTGGTGGAGCAGGAGGGAAAGTGGAAGGAGGTGAGGAAGTGGAAATTTTGATTGGTATTATTTATAAAGTAATAAAAAATAATCTGCTGAAAAAAAAAACAGCTTACAGAGAGAACAGCTTCTGTGTTGGTTTGGTAGATGAGTGAGGTGTTGAAACCCCCACTGTCACTGCTCGGCAATGGTGGGTTCCTCTTGTGCAGTTGGGAAGACATGGGCATACTCACGTTTACAGCTACTCTCTCTTTTAGCCAGGTTCCCCTTTTACTCTCTTTTTTGCCAGTGATATATGTCTGTTTTTTTTTTTTTATTTCTTGATCATTCTTTCCCCTCCCCATCTCCTCCTAAATTATCCTCCCCTCCCTATATACCTAATTCCATGTTCTTTTTGGACCTTGATTTTAAATTTAGTAAGCTACACTCTGTCTTTTAAGAGGTGAGTAGAAGCCAAATTTAAGGTTATCAATGAGAACTGACTAGTTCCTGTGATTGGTTCTGATTTGTTTCTGTATTGTTGGATCTTTTCTTCCTCCCCCATTAGAATAAGAGATCTTCTGGCTTAGCACATTGGGTAACATGGATTCTTTCTGATTTTCCTTCAGTTTGTTCTTCTCATGAACTTCCTTCTTTACCACATCTAATGACTGGTACTGTCCTTCTTCTTCCTCTGTGTAGAGCACTCCTTCATTTATATTTTGAAGTGCTGTCTTGGATATCCTGAGATGCTTTCATCTTACAATAGTTTGGTTTCTTTATAAATTTTAAAAGATAACTTTTAATAAACATAGAAATATTGGCGGACAGTTATTTACTTTCAGGGCTTGAAATACATCATTCCATTCATTCTGCTGATTGCTGACGAGAGAGCCACTATTATTCTAATACTTCTGTCTTTTTATGTACATTGGCATTTTTCCATTATACCTTTTCATATTGTCATTTTATGCTTTGAAGTTTTGACATCTTGACTATGATATTACACTGAGAGATTATTTTCTGTTCATGTCTATTTGAGGTTGCAAATGCCTCTTGTATTCAGATGTCAATTTCTTTCTCTAAGGTTGAGAAATTTCTTACTGCCATTTATTAAAAATTTTGGGGGCTTTAGTCATTGCCTTGATGCCCTCTCTTTTTCTGGGGAAGCTTTTTAGGAGCCTTTGGAACATATTCCAGGGTGGTTAAAGTTGTGGCAATGCTCATTGATTTTTTGCATATAGCTATTTCTTTATATGACATCATGTCATCCATCATGAAATCCTTTCTCAGACTTTGTGTTTTCTGGTCATAGTGTTTTTATTTTTATTTTATTGGTTGAGATTTATTTTCAGTATTTCTGTTAATGTTTATTTTTCTAGTGAGTAAACTCTTGGGCCTGTATTGTTGTTGTTATTGTAAGTATGTCTTTTGAAAGATAACTTTCTAGTAAAACTTTCTAGTAATACAGTGAAAAGACAGATCTATACAAATCTTATTAGGTATTGGCATTTTTTTTTCCTTCACAGCTACATCACTGTCTCAAGATTCTAAATTGAATTACTTGGACGAAGTACTTTTGGCCATTTAGAATAAAATTTTTGAGTAGTAATAGTTAAAGTTCCTTCTAAGAGAGTATCATTGTCCTATCACTGGGGAAGGGAGGGGAGAGAAAGAGAGAGAGAGAGAGAGAGAGAGAGAGAGAGAGAGAGAGAGAGAGAGAGAGAGAGAACATATTCTGTCTCCAGGATGGGAATGCCAGGATAATGTAAATATAAATTTCCTTTCCACAATCAGGTTTATTTTTAGAGGAGTAGATGGGAAGAAGAGAATTTCAGTTAAGACATAACTGCACTCACCCAAGGCTGAGTTAAAGATAGGTTTTTCTTTCCGATAAAAACTTAGAACCTGACAAATCTAAGTTTACAACAACAAGAATTTTACTTGTTTTAACCAGTCAAAAACAGAAAAATGAACTAAAAAGAAGTTCTTCAATTTTGGCTTTGGCACCTGTGTAATTTTCTGATTTAAAAAAAAAATAATTTCTCACTTGGCAGTGGTAGCACACGCCTTAAAACCCAGCACTCAGGAGATAGAGGCAGGTAGATCTCTGTTCTACAAGAACTAATTCCAGGAGATCTAGGACTGTGACACAGAGAAACCCAGCCTCGAAAGACAAAACAAAAGAAAACAAAACAAAGGAAAGAAAGAACAAAAAGAAAGAAAGAAAGAAAGAAAGAAAGAAAGAAAGAAGGAAGGAAGGAAGGAAGGAAGGAAGGAAGGAAGGAAGGAAGGAAAAATCACTAAATCACTTCTCTTTCTGGGACTTGGTTTTCTTCTGCAAAAAAGGAAGACGGTGGCTAAGGCGTCAGATGATGGCTCTGTGGCCTTTGTCTTTCCTCAGCAGCACGCACTCTCAAATCGGTGCCTGCACATCATTCTTAGGATTCTGTCTAAGAAATTTGGAGAGGATAAAATCTCCTCTAACTGAAATTTTCACTGCATTTTAAATCTCTGCTGAATAAAGTTTTCTGGTGACAGGAGATGATCATAGTATTAAAAACATTTCAGTTTACTGCAATAGCACACCATGGGGGTTCCTTCTGGAGGCTTTAATGCCGCAGTATGTCTGTGTATTTACCTCTGTATCTATGGAGAAATCTCTGTTCCCTAGGAGCAACCAAACAGCGTATAAACAGAATTTCATACTGCTATTTTAGCTTTAATGTGATTTTAGGTTTATTGCCTATTGAAAAATTCAAAATTGTATGTATCATGAAATTAAGAGGAATTTTAATACTGAGGTTTGGTTTAATACTACGGTTTGGTTTTACTGAGCATTAGAGAAGAAAAAGCTGATTCTCCTCTTATTTCCAAACCCTGGCCTGAACTAGGCAACTGAATCGGTAAAGTGAGAGATCCGTCAGGTTCATTTGGTAAGAAAGGAGGCTGTAGAGATTATTTACAAAGTCTTTGAGAAAAAGCCTCCTGATAGTGCCAAGAGCTTTCCTTGGAAAGCTGAAGTAACTTTGCATTCAGAAATTATCTTCCAGACAGCGCTAAGAATGTTCTTCTTCTCCCTATGTCTTTGGACTAGTGGGACTAGTAAGACTGGTCAGGTAGAGCAATGTTCTTACCCTGCAGGAACTCACACAGGCCTTGGTGTGTGCAGACTTCCTTTCAAGTTCTCATCCTCGCCATCTTTTTGTTGGTGTGTCCCCCTGTGCCTGACAGGTGGCAGAACCCCAAATTCAGCAACACTAATAGCACATATCACATATGATCACCCAGGTCTGTCTTCTTTGATTCTACCTCGGCTCTGGTTCTGGTCTCCACTGTCATTTCATTTCTTGGTATTATTTTCATGATGTGATCTTTCAAAGGTTCCACCCAGCTAAAATTGGGTAGTGGTCGAAGTGCCCATTATCCTGCTTTTATGTCACAATTTGAGCAATGTGCTGCTGTATGGATGACAACAGTATTTCCTAAATGGACGGGACAGACACACGTTGGAATGGCCCACTGCTTTATCTGGACTACCCCAAAATGCTCTCTTATTGGCAATTTCATTTCTGAAAAAAAATGCATTTTAACTATGAAGCTACTTTGGTGGCATTAAATTCTATAAATCGATATTATGTAGTTTAGAACAAAATGAGAATAGAAATTGAAATAGGTTCTTAGTTAGAGACTTTCCTCATACATTTTTAATTACTCTAATCTGTACTTTTTAACCACGTGTGAGGGAGATTTAACTCTCTAGGAATATATTGATATATTATAGAGTAGATCGTTTTGTGGCTTTTGCAAGGCTCTGAGTCATGTAACTTTTCAGATGTCCAATTAAATGCAGCAGAATAAATACAACACACTCTTCTATATTATGAGTTCTCACTTAAATAATAGTAAATGGATAAAGATGTAAACTCTCAAGGCAAGATGGAGATTCTCCTCCACTTGGAGGACACACAGAGTGGTTCAGTTGATACACTGCATTAAGCATACATCTGTGCGTTTGTTACATTTTCACATCTCCCATGGCCCATGGGAAAGTCTTTCGCTAAGATGTGACCAATGACCTGGGGAGGAATGATATAAGCACAGTTAGGCTAATGTCCTCAGTCACCCTGAGACAAAATCCTACTCATTCTTCTTCTGGTTTGAATGTGAACTTGGAAATCTCTGATGTATTTCAGATGGTGGATCTCTAAGAGAGGCATAGTCTGAAGACTGAGGCAGGAAGGACCTCCTCATGGTAGAATAAGTGGCAGTGAACTTTGATAATGGCAAACAACAGAATAAATAATCGAAACTGAGGTGACAGGAGATGGTTATTTTGATAAAACGTTGAGATGTGGGTTTCTTGGTTACTACAGCATAAACTGTTCTGTCCTAACACAGCACTCTGGAAGCATCAGGAATTACAGGTGCTAAGCAGTAGAACAGTGTTTCCAGTACACAAGGTACAGGGAACTCTTGTTCTGCGGTCATCCAGGCCCAGTGGAGAGTCACACAGTGTTGTTTTCTTCCCTAGTCAGTGTCTGAGTTGGAGCAGCATGGTAGAACTCCCAACTAATATTCATGAGGCTCTGGGTTGATTTTTCAGTATTGTAAAAAGAAAATAGTTGCCCTGGTCAGCATTTATGAGCTGACACACATCTCCACACATCAAGCTGGGGACTTGGCCTTCTTCTCTTGACAAAGGCATGCTGATGAATAAGGACCAGGGAAGACTACTAACTGAGGGACTCTGGTCAAATGATCTGGTCGTTGAATGATTAGTTGATAGTAATGTCTGCCCTTTTGATGAGCCCCACATGTAATCAAAGAGCTTTTAATCTGTGCTGGAGTCTTCCTCTGTAATTTCTAATGTCAGTACTATGAGAAAGCTGACCTCAGTCCAACATGAAGAACTGAGACAAAAATAAACAGAAATCAGTACTTGAAATAAAACGAGACTATATAGTGAATAAGAATAAACATAGAAAAAGTTTACTCATATATATGATACAATAGTCCTGAAATTAAAAACAGACAATGATATATTTAAAAGGATAAATTAGAAATAAGGAAATCATGAACATTAAAAATCTGTTTACAGGGCTTTTTTTGTTGTTGCTGCTTTGCTTTTTTTTTTTTGCTTTGGTTTGTTTTCCAAATCAATAAAACCCTGAAATAACTCTTGCAAAATAAGTAGGAAAAAAATTAACAAAGAAAATAAAAAAATAATTGAATATATAAAGTATCGCTGAAAGTGATTTCAAAGAAGAAGATCTATATATTTATAAGCACGAAGTTAAATAGCAAAATGTGGTTGGAGCAATGACAGAAACTCTGAGATTTTACAGAAGATAAATTGTGAAAATTTGGCAATGGGGTGAATGGGAAATACAAAATATTACACATGCACACACCCTCAAAAGGTTCAAAATTATGATTTAATGTGACATTTTACAAAGTGTCTACAGAGATATAGCATATACAATAATAGAAGTAAAATGGCAAGGTGGTATTTGTGTCATAAAGACCAACTGTGTAACTGAATGACTACGTATCTATTCCACCTTTATGAACATTGACGTGTGTGAATGCACTTTTTCACTTTAGTTGGCTTGGAAGCCATGTGCACCAGATACTAAAGAGTTAAACATCTTAACACAAGGAAAGGAATTCTGTGTCTTTTGGAGAGTTCTCAGGGGGGTCACATGCTTTACCTGCATCGAAGTTTCCATGTTCCTTGGCTTGTAGCTCTGTATCATCACAACCTTTGCCGTCCTCAAATCCCATGTGACCTGCCTCTCTGTCTCTTCTTATTGATGGGGATTACCCCCTGACCACTGGGATTCTCTAAGGTCATCACCCCAACAGGACCCTTACATTAACTGTTTGCACTGTGCCCCTCTGGCCGTGTAAACTTGCACATGCTCATAGACTCCAAGAAGCAGGACATGGGGACCAAGGGAGCTTTTCTTCCTCCTGCCACAGTACACTATCCATATGGGCCAGGTCACAGATTGGGAAGTCTGTATTTTCAGTAACTCCTTGGTCATATGGAAAGCACCAAACCTGGGGGCACCCAAGAAAGGTGAAATGTGAGCAACTCTAATTCAAATGTGCAAGCTGTGTTGGTGCGAAAACATAGCTCTCATTTCAGAAAGAAGTCCTGGTTTACTCTAGAGCCAAATGTGAGATACCACCGCCAGGCAGTACTGATTCAGGTTATACCAAGCACCATGCTCATGGGGAAGTTATCGCATGAGATATTAGCAGCAGAACAAGGAAAGGACGTCTCTGTGAATAGGTTTCAGACGCTGCTGGGTGGCATTCTTGAGTTGTGGATTGGTGGGAAACAGTTACTTCCTAAGAACATGTTGCACAGTTTTGTTTTGCCTTGTTTTTTACTAGTTTTTGTTTTTGCTTCCCAATCAAAGCTTTTCCCCTCCCACCCTTTCTTCCCAGCCCCACTCCCACTCCCTCCTCCACTGTTTCTCTTCACATAGAGCCAGGCCTCCCACGGATGTCACAGCCAGCCATGGCATATCAAGTTGCAGTGAGATTAGACACCTCCTCTTTTATTAATCCAGCAGCAGAAAGGGCCCTGAAAGCAGGCAACAGAGTTAGAGACAGCCCCTGCTCTCACTGTTAGGAGAGTCACAGAAAGACGAAGTTACACAACTGTGACATATACACAGAGATCAGATAAACAATTTAAATAGATACATTGTCCAGTTTTTATAGTCACAGCAGTGGTTTAGACATAGGGGTAGAACTCAGCTCCAGTCTGCAACATCCTAAATCACCATAATCACTAAGTTCAGTCATTTGACCTCGTAGAATCTTTAACACAGTACAGCTTGACCTCTTTTCTCTTTTGCCACTTCCCCCAAGCCCCTAGGAAGTTTTGCTCACATCTTCCCAGCCCAACTCTACAATATCTGTCAAGTGCAAACATACACAGAGGTTGGATTCATTATCTGTGGAAACAGGCAAAATATACAATGTGAATTATTGCTAAACAAAGCCTACATGTTAGAATAGTATTCAGAAATAGGATTTAACTGGACTATTCCTGTGTCATCATCATGGATAGACAGAAATTGCAAAGCTAATGAGGAACTATTTCCAGAGTAACTTTTATGTGTATATACACATAGCAATATTTAAGTAAAAACTTAAAAATCAATGGCACTGCTATATATTATTTATGAACACATAAATATTTAACTAAAGTATGAGACATAACCTGAAAAAGTGCAGTTCTGCAGACTGAAAAGGATAGTTACAACTAGAGAACAAAGAAGGAAGTAGGATTGCAGTGGACATGAAAGGTTTACAAGAAGTTGTGGATTTGCATCTATTTAAAGGCACTGGATAATGTTAGCCTTTACTAGGAAGGGAGAGGATCAGCTTCTTCGCCACACTGTTTTAAATGTTTAGTGCTGCTTTCAAGCAGTCCTAAGTGCCAGGCTAATGACCTGGGACACCTCAGTAATGACTTCTATTCTACAGCAGTCTCTGTTCATTTGTAAGCACAGCCACGTCCTTACGTTTCCAGGAGAGGTAAGAGCTAGAGCCGTTTCTAAGTTTCAAAGATCCCCTTTACAGCCGAGTACTTGTGAGGTAATTTACAGTTGACAGCATGATCTATAAATGTCAAGCAGGCATAATTATCACAGCATCTCCAGTTTGAAAGACAAATCCACAGCTTATGCCTGTTTCATCAAAAAGGCGCGCTGCCTTCCACAAAGGGATCGATTCTTATTTTGGTGTGGGCAGTATTGTTCGTTGTATGTTGTTGTTTAGAGGGTGATTTCGCTCACACAAAAGGTCACCACAAATCTGGGGGCCGGGGGAGTTAGTAGACCACGCTGCATTGTTCTTCTTCTTCACCAGGGGGGGAGGGACTCCATAGACGAGAAGGTAAGCTCATTCCTCGAAACCACGATGCAGAATACAAGGTCTAGCTATTTATGATGCACCACACAGGGCACTCAGAGTGCCGTCATTACAAGGAATTCACAGGTTAAACTACAAAGGGGGAAGATATGGTACTTTCAACTATTATTAGTTATTATTATTAATTTAACCTTGAGATATAGGCTTGTAAAAACAACACCTAAACCAGACCAACATGCCTTCAGGGAGATTTTTTTTTTCTGCTTGTCTTTCTATTTATTTATTTATTTATTTATTTATTTATTTATTTATTTATTTATTTATTTATGATTTCTGTCTCCTCCCGCCACCTAGGCAGTTTGGATGCTCACCTTCAGGGAGATTTATGAGCTTTATTAAAATATAAAGGAAGCAAGAGATTAGGAATTCTTTACAAAATGATCCTGGGTTAATGCAGCCCTGCAATTCCAGGTTGCTTGACTCGGTGAGGTCAGCTGGCAGGTGAACTGCTGGGGTCCACTTGTCTCCCAGCCCCTGCACTGAGATGATCAGCATGAACCATTATCCCCGAATCAAGCTGATAGATCACACTTGGGCCCTGGTGGTTGGTGGTTGTCCCTGCTAGTGCTTTCTTGACTAAGCTGCTTCCCCAGGCCCCAGAACTTCGTTTATGAAGGGAGAGGAAAGTCCAGTTTGGAGAAAGAAAACTATTTCCTAAAAACATACACGCGAGTTGAAAGAGTTGAATAGATTCTGAATTACTTTGCTTGGACTGCCGTGGTAAATGTCACTTACTTGGTTGATGCACAAAACAAATTGATTTTCTCAAATTCTGGAAACTGGGCACCCAAGACTATGGCAATTGCAGGGTTTCTTTCTCTCCAAAGCCTTCCTTTATAACTTGTGTTTACCCAGCCTTTGCCTGCATCTTCACTGGGGCGCATGCTCTCTCTCTCTCTCTCTCTCTCTCTCTCTCTCTCTCTCTCTCTCTCTCTCGTGTGTGTGTGTGTGTGTGTGTGTGTGTGTGTGTGTGTGTGTGTGAGAGAGAGAGATCTGTTTACAAGGAAGCCAGCCATATTGGATTTTGGCTCACCCTAACGTCTTGTTTTAAATTGGTTACCTCTTCCAAAGACTTCCATAAAGCTGCATTCTGACATGCTGGGACTTACTGCTTAGTACATAACAATTTCTGGACTCAAATCCTAGCAATGTTTTGTCGATCGATCACCAGTGTTCCATTTTGTCATACTGAAGAATGACAGCCCTTCCCAATAACTGCCTTCAACTGAGATTGACAGTGTGTTCTCTGGTAGGTGCATCAGAGAGATTGACAGTGTGTTCTGGGGTAGGTGGATTAGAGAGATTGACAGTGTGTTCTGGGGTAGGTGGATTAGAGAGATTGACAGTGTGTTCTGGGGTAGGTGGGTTAGAGAGATTGACAGTGTGTTCTGGGGTAGGTGGATTAGAGAGATTGACAGTGTCTTCTGGGGTAGGTGGATTAGAGAGATTGACAGTGTCTTCTGGGGTAGGTGGATTAGAGAGATTGACAGTGTGTTCTGGGGTAGGTGGATTAGAGAGATTGACAGTGTGTTCTGGGGTAGGTGGATTAGAGAGATTGACAGTGTGTTCTGGGGTAGGTGGATTAGAGAGATTGACAGTGTCTTCTGGGGTAGGTGGATTAGAGAGATTGACAGTGTGTTCTGGGGTAGGTGGGTTAGAGAGATTGACAGTGTCTTCTGGGGTAGGTGGATCAGAGGTTCTTCTTCATGCATTTTATCCCAGGTTCAGAACACATGGCATTGAATTTACGAGATGTGCTGCCCTTTTCATTTTCTAAGAACTAACACATTCCAAACAGAGATTAAGAAATGTAACTCTGGATCACAGCTTTATCTGATATCCTCTAAGAATGTGTGACATTAACCCTCAGTGGCTTAGCAAACATATGAATCTGAAAATCTCACTAGAACCTGCTCACTACTATGAGCAACCATGAGCATATTTTCTTCTGCTTTGTTCAAGTGGTATATCCACTATTTATATTTTCCCAAGTTAAACACCTCAAAACATTATGCCTAGAGATGGAGGAATCACTATAAAAAACTTTGTCCAGCTCAGTATTTAGCCAAGGCATGTGGTTAATTTTGGGAGTCAAACATTGACATGCATACATTTCTAAGAAAATTATCCTTTCCTTCTCAAATTTTTGGGTGTTTTGGACTGGATAAGGTGAGTACTAATAATAAGAAAGTGACAAAAAATAAAGAAATGCCAGTGAATAAATGGAATATTATCCTCTTGAGTAGATTTTTCCCCACTCAAAATTATTTAATCTCAATTAAAATAATGTTCCATCACCCATAACATGACATCTTTCCAGACCTACTTTAAAAAAAAAGATTTATTTTGTTTCAGATTATGTGTCTCTGTGGGAGTATATGCATACAAGTGCAGGTGCTTATGGAGGCCACAAGAGGGCAGCAGATCTCCTAGAGCTGGAGTTACAGACAGTTGCTTGTTAGGTGCCTGTCTTAGGGTTCCTATTGCTGTGAAGAGACATCAAAAACAAGGCAACTCTATAAAGAAAACATTGAGTTAGGGGGGTTTGTTTACAGTTTGAGAGGTTCAGTCCATTATCATGATGAAGGTGAGCATGGCAGTGCACAGGCAGACATAGTGCTGGCTACACCTTGACCAGAGGGCAGCAGGAAGTCAGCTGACTCACAGGGTGGTATCCTGAGCATAGGAAACAATTGCATTCAAACTACCACATTGCACTCTCTGGCTTCCATAAGCTTGTAAAAATAGCATAACACAAAATGCATTTTGTCCAACTTCAAAAGTCCCCATAGTCTACAGCAGTCTCAACACTGTTTAATAGTTACAAAGTTTAAAGTCTTCTGAGACTCATGCCATCTCTTGACTGTAATCCTCTATAAAATCAAAATAAAAAACAGATCACATACTTTCAACATATAAGGCATAGGATATACATTACCATTCCAAAATGTAGGAAAGGGAGCATAGTGAGGAAATACTGGACCAAAGCAAGACTGAGAGCTGGGGAAAACTCTAAACTCTGTATCTTTATGAAATGTTTGTTCAATTACATTTTCACCATCTTTCTGTCCTCCGTTGCCTAAGCTTGGCTTTCCTGATACTTGCTTGCTCTGTAGAGCATACTGGCCTCAAACTCAGAGATCGACCAGTCCTTGCCTTCCCAGTTCTGGTATTAAAGGCATGCACCACCACACATGACTCTAAGGTTTTCTTTAATTCCTTTTCACAAGTTGGAAATTTAGCTGGGTGGGATATTGCCCTGAAGTTACCATTTCCTTTGTTCTATGTCTAAACTGTTTCTTTCCTTGAATTCAGGACTTGATTCCATTCCACTTTTTGATGTTCCTTTTCCCCTTAAAATTTCCATTTTGTAATTCATCCTGCTCAGCTTGCTCCTTTTCATTACAAATCTTCATTAGAGTTAAAAATCTACTAATATCCACATGACAGAGTCTATACTAAGCTATTTTGCGATTTCTTCTGCCAATGGAATTAAGCCAATACTCTTCATGTTAGTGTTAGGCAAACTCATCAGACAAGGGCAAAAGGTATCCAATTTCATCACCAAAATATCATAAGAATGATCTCTACACAACATGCTAAAATTCTCCTCTGAAACTTCTTGAATCCCCAATAGTTCAAATAAATCTTAGCACCTCTCTTCCTTTCTTTACTGGTATGATACATTAAGCAGTGCTTTAAGCATTCCGCTGCTTTTATAACCCAAAGAAATTTCTCCAAACAAACACATGATCAGGGTTATCACAGCAATACCCCAGTCGCTGGTACTAATTTCTGTCTCAGTTAGGGTTTTTCTTGCTGTGAAGAGAAAACATGACCACAGAAACTCTTATAAAGAAAACATTGAATTGGGATGGCTTGCTTACAGTTGCAGAGGTTCAATCCAGAATTAGGATGATGGGAAGCATGGCAGTGTGCTGGCAGACATGGTGCTGGCTACATCTTGACCAAGGGCATCAGGAAGTCAACTGAATCACTGGGCAGTATCCTGAGCAAAGGAAACCTCAAACTCCACCCCCATAGTGATGCATTTCCTCCAACAAGGCCATACCAACTCCAACAAAGCCATACCTCCTCATAATGCCACTACCTGTAAGATTATGAAGGCCAATTACATTCAAACTCCCACAGTGCCTGACATAGATGCTGGGAACTGAGCTGAGGTTCAGGCTCTTCAAGGGACTACTGCGCCATCTCTCTCACTTCTCAGGTCCACTTTTCATGCATCCTCTACTTCTTCCTCTTTCTCTACTTTTCTACTTGCCCTTTAATACTTCAGCAAAACCGAATGGCCTTTTGACCTTTGCCCAATGGTGCTTGTAAAACTTTAGCAACCAGGCTTGTATGATTAGAGAGAGACTGATTTATAGCGTTTGCCAGTTCTTATAGTGTAAATACACCCATTGCAGTCATTTTAAAAAGTCATTTACACAAAGTCAAGTGCTTTGAAAATTTGGGCTCAACTTTCCACAGGTTCACATCTCGACAGGGTAGTTCTATCTCAAGGCTCCAAGTGTACAGTTTCCCTGAATAGAGCAGTACTCCTCCTGGGTCTGCAGAGCTCCCATATGCCCTTTGAAACCTGGCACCGATGATGGCCTTGCCAGCCAACTTGTCTTGTGCTTCTCCTCAGCAGTCCAAGTGCTGTAGTGTTGATGCCATCCTCATCGCCTTTCATATATCCCCTTCCCAGTCAGACTCAAATTTTGCATGTTAAAAAAAATTGATGCTAAGAGCCAAATAGTGTGTAGGAACATAATCAGTACCACATTTTACAAAGTATGTCGGTAGTTCTAAGAATAGATAGCTTACTCTAAAGCTTTTATTTACCTTCATTAGATGGTACACAAATCATGTAGGCTCTATGAGCCCAAGTTCTTCTCTCTGCAAAGCGAATATAATAAAGTGTAACTGCCTAACACTGCTACAAGAGAGCACAGCCCAGACCCTGTCAGTGACTGATAAGAGTTTACAACATGAGGGAGACACTGGGCAAGAGATAAGGTAGAGTGTTTATTCTGCAAGTGTCTCTCTAGAGTGAGGCAGTTCTATTGCTGTGTAGGAAAGAGAGTCAACTCTGAGTCTTAAAACATTCTCATGCCTCAATCTCCTGTGTAGGTGGAGCTGTAGGTATGTTCCACTATTTGCAGTAAGTTTATGTTCTTAACATGTACTATGTTTTATTGTTTTATCCTGAGGCCTGTTGCTTTAAAAGGTGATTCCTATTAAAATGTCAAATTAAGGCAAGTGTGAAGTTTCAGCGGGTTTAAACACTGCTGCCAAGCCTGATCCACATGTTAAAAAGACAACTCCACAAAGTTGTCTTCTGACATTCACATGTGTGCAAATTGGCAGGGCACACACACACACACACACACACACGCACACAAAGCTCAAACTTGATTTTCAACATTTTTTTTCTCATAGTAAGAATTTCATTGTGATGGTTGTATCCATTTAATCTCTATATTTTAATTCTCTTTTCTATTGTTCTTTCAGTTTATGTATGCAAGATTCCTTCCCACTAACCGTCCAACCCTGTGTGATGCCAAAGGACTGTGAGACTTCAGAATGGTCCCCCTGGAGCCCCTGCTCCAAGACCTGCCGTTCTGGGAGTCTGTCACCCGGAGTCAGGAGCAGGAGCCGCCATGTGAAGCACATTGCAATTGGAGGTGGCCAGGAATGCCCAGAACTTCTTGAGAAGGAGACCTGCATTGCTGAAGGGGAACTTCTGCAGCCATGTCCCAGGTATTTCACCTTGGAATATTTTTAACAGCTATAACCTTTGAAGTGGCCATCGAAAAGTTAACATCAAGAAACCTGGCCAGGACTTGTTTCTGCTGAATCTTTCTCAGGGCAAGGCTCTGTTAGTTATTCGGCTTAAGAGCAGGGCCTCGTGTGAAGGATCCCACCATTCCCCTTCTGTTTCTACAGCACTGGTACTGTATGCTTTCCAAAAGTGCCTTCGTTTTTCTCACCTTCTGTTGCTATTTACTTCCTGTAGTGCTTTAAACAGAGTAAATAACAAAAGTGTTTGTTACTTTCACCCGGTGTGACACTTGTAACTATTTGTAACTAGCCTGGAGCCCTTCATCACATGCTCATTGTACAATGAGGCCATCGGCAGTCAGAGACATAAAATAGTCCCATGATGTTGCATTGCTAACGAGTTGCAGCACCCAAGTTCTGATTCTCTTTTGCCCCATGTAATATTGCCAGTCTGTGCCAGAATTTCTTTTTCCAGATTCCCCAGAGAGCCAGAGGATATTGGAAAGTGGCTCACTACCAATTTTAAGTAGGATTTTTAACATCTTGGTATTCATTTAGGGGTGGCCTGGCTGTATTGTACTTGGTAAAGGCCTTCAGGGTATCTTTCTTTAGGTTGTGGGTTTGTGGTAGACTCCAAGCTCACGGGGTAGAAGTCCTCTGAGGCTTGTTGTCTATTAGGAAATCTTTAGGAACAGAGAGATGTTCTGAACTCACTGCTAGAGGACATTTTATAGAGATTTTGTAGTCTAGAAGACATGAGGATGAGCTTCCTCTTCCCACAAATAATATTAAACAAGGCAAAAATGGTTTCTTGTATGAATCCATTATTTGGAGACAAAACCAACTGATACACTTGTTTTTTGAGTGTGGCTGGCTATAAAACCTAAAGGAAAACACTGGGGCTCATCAGGTAGGAGTTCCAGTGGTTGTGTGCTACCTGGATCTTCCTTAACGCTGAATTATGTGTACATTGTGGAATTCAAAGATATGTCTCTGTCGTAAGATTTCTAGTCCACGCCTTGCTTACCTTCTTGGTCAGTGTTGCTATTAATTTATTATTTATTTTGCTAAAATAATCCTTTAGATTTTTTAATTATTATTTTTAAAAATTATATCTGTGTTGGGATTTATACACATGAGTATCAGTTGCCCATGGAGGCTAGAAGAGGGCATTGGATCCTCTGGAATGGAACTGCAGGTGGTTGTGAGCTCTGTGATGTGAGTTCTGGGAACTGGACTTGGGTCCTCTGCACGAGAAGTCCACTCTTAATCACCTCTCAATCACTGACCCATCTCTGCAGCTCCAGATTCAGATGATTATCACCCCTGACATCAGTAGCTCAGTAGGGTTCAGCTCACTGTCCTTCACAAATCAGCACAATCGTATAGAATCTATCTCAGATTGTTCATTGTACAACCATGTCGCAAAATACTCATTTCAAGTAAATTGGGGGCTTGCAGATGATATAACTAGAATCTCTTTCTATTTCAAGCCTGGGGATGCTTGTAATTAGACTTTATGTCCATCATTTACTTGATGTGACATCTCAAAAAAGCACATGTCTTCTCTAGGACACTTTCCTTCATAGTGGCATTATTAGTTTTATATCACTTACATTACAGGTGTGTAAAATCCCAGGCCCAATGCTTAGGACATAAAGAGAGTACCAAAGGGATGCCATTGCTGGTGTGGTATAATTTTGACCCTTGCATAAAGAAAATCCTCTCTTTCCTTGAACAGCAGATTATAGTAGTCACAGGATGAATAAAACTATGGTTTCTGTGTATTTTGGAAATCTTCCTCATGGGCATATAATTCAGATTTTTTAATAGTGTGCCTGTAGGAATAGAATCTTGATCTGTCAGCATATACTATTGTGGGCCAGTATTATAACAGGGCCTTAAGTGAACTAAATATGAAGGCTACATGGAAGATGAGAGTTTCTCATATGTTGGGACTCTCTGGAGACTCACTCACAGTCTCTCCACATCACTCTGAGAATCATGATGTTTTCCCTGGCGGTAGACACCCCATTGAGATACATATATCTGGGTGCATGTAACACTCTGTGCCATTCTTTAGCAGCAAAATAAGTTGGGACTGTGATAATTATGCACCCCAAGTGAAGTCCTTTAATGGTTGCCATTCATTTATAATTCATGGTATTTAATATCTGGAAGCAGAGACTAGCAGGTTTTCTGATGACAAGCAGGCCTAGATCTGTTGTTTGAACACATGGATGAGTTTGGCATTTATTTAAAAACAAAATCAAACTCTTTCAAATTATGAACCTGTTGGAAATGAGCTTCTTGGAGAAATCTCTGAAGTACCAACCAGTGTTGCCTGCAGAGATGCTATGTTAACTAATGTTTCTCCTTAGTTATGGGCAAAAAATAATGAATGAATAACAACAGAGACATCAGCCACCCTTCTTATTTATTTGGGTTCCAAGCTGTGGCTCCTACCACAGGGAAGATGGACCACACAGCATAAAGGCTGCAGATCTCCTTTTGTTTCTCATTGGACATTGGTGATTAAAATTCATTGTGAGCAATAGAAATGAAAACAAAAATCTATTAAGAAATACAAATGCCCACATCTCCATCCCAGAATTCATGAGTGTCCACATACATCAAGCAATTTTATTCACTCCATTTCTCTGTAGCAGGAAAATGCATGGTTCTGAGTCTTCACATTGTTTTGATTAAACCCTCACATTGTGATTTGGCTTTACTCTTTCTCTGTCTTTTCTATTGATAACATGCCCGATCATTAAACAAATACACAAACACAGAGTTCTTGTTCTTTGCCAAGCATGGGGTTAAATGCCAGGGTGACTTCAGAGAGCACAATAGACACATGCCCCTCCCTTCATGGAAACAGACTTCAGTAACAAGGAAGAACAAACAATAACATACATAAAATCTATTTTTGGTGCCCGAGTTGTTAAAAAACAAAATACTAATATTAGGTACAGAGGGAAACTTCTGGAATGCTGTGGTGGTCTTGGTCAGCACTGTTTACAGAATTAAATTGTGTTAGTAGAGAAAGTTTATTTGAACAAGGGCTATGTCAGTTAGGGATATTATTTAAAGAACATGAATAACCACTTGGGAAATTAGGGGGCAAATACTCCCAGAAAAGCATGTGATGGAGAAGAGATTTAGTCCCTGCAAACAAGTGTTTTTCCCTAGTGCAGTGTTGAGGATCCTGGGCTCCATTGACTCCCTACAGCCATAACCAACGAGTCAGTCCTTGACACGGGTATACTGAAAGAAGCAGAAATATGAGGGGCCAGTTTTAAGGCACTCTTGAGAATGAGAACGTGTTGGAACTTGCATGACTTAATCTGAAGGAAGATAAGGTCTAGCCATGTTTTGCTTGTAAGGACATTTGGGACTGAATAAGAATTAGCATTGTACACCCCTAAGCTTGTCTCGACACTGACTCAAGATCAGCCAAAGAAACTCCCTTCTCCAATATCACTCAGTCCAAAGCAATTGTGTGCTCCTCTCTCAGCTCCAGCATAGCCCTAAACACTCACTGTGGGTGATAAGCATGGGAGAGAAATCAGTCTCCTTTTCACCCTTGACCTTGAGTTCTTTGGCATTTTCCTCTACCATCGGGTATTGCTTTCTGTCCTCAGACACTAAAAGATATGCAATTTATAAAAACTCCTAGAACCATGGCAGAGGGGTCATTGGAACCATGCTGTGCTGAGCCAGCCCTGCCCTTCGCTGGTCCTGGTATGGGTGGTTCTGATCTTAGCTGAATTTTATAGCAGGAGAGTTGGCCCTACCCCTCAGGGGAGAGCCACTCCCAGACTTGAGAAAGAGGGCCTCACCCCTCACCATAGGTGTGCACCTCACCTGGGAATCACACACTAGAGCTGACCTTGTTGTTGGGGTTACAGGTGAGTCAGCCCTCAGGGTGTGAGAACAGGAAAGTTGACCTCCCTGTCATATGCCCCCTACAGCAGTTGGGAGAGAGGACCCTGTGCCTTACCTAGGCAAAATAGTAATTGGCCCTGGTAATATGAATGAGGGAGACCTGGATCTGAGGGCCCAAGAGCAAGCTGACTGCCCTGCTCTTTATTGTGGGCTCTATGGGTGAGCTAGCCTAGGCATTGCTGGAGAGCTCATCTGGGTAGTGACAATGAAGACAAGGGAGGGAGCGAAGCAACCCAGCTACGACCCAGGCCTGGACACAGGGCTATGTCTTGGCCCACCCCAACATCTACAAAATCTATGAACAGTTGGAGCATGTTAAGGAGACAAACCTACAGATCCAAAACAGTGAGATATCCATGACAAAGGACAACAACAGGATATACAAGAGGAACCCCGGTGAGAGGCCATTATAGGTGATATAGCAGAAGCCAGAGGCCTGGAGCCAGAGTAATGACTAGCGGTAAATAATACTTGCAGGATGAAGAGACTAAAGGGTAAACGGTGTGTCTCAACAGGCCACACTGTAACTTCCATGGCCAGAGTCTTCTGTTTTGTTTGTTTGTGGTTTTGTTTTTATTTTTGCTTGGTTTGGTTTTTAGTTTTTCTTTTAAATTTAGCTTTGTTTTAGGGGGGAGATTACAAGGACAGAGGGCAGATTCGAGGGGACAGGGTGGTATGGGGGATCAGAATACATGATATGAAATCCACAAAGAAATATTAAAAGGAAAACAAACAAATGCCTAGGACCATGGTTGTTCCTGTATCCCAGGTAGCATCCAAAGGATTTGATCCACAAGCCCAAACTCTCAAGGACTTGTGCAAGATGAGGCAGCCTTGTTTACTAGAGTCTTAATAAAGCAAAGGCCGGGGCCCAGTCATACTCCTAGCCCTTCAGGGAAGAACTACAACAGAACCCCGTTCTAGTGGAAAAACTTGTAATAATCACACAAGAATGTTGATTGAGTCACCTGCGGACATCTTTGTTAGAAATGACACCTCCTGCCAGCCACTTGCAGGAGACAAGTTTTCATACGAAAATGGCTGTTCAACCCCTTACATAATCATTTAAAGTTTGGGATTGAGTAGCAGGCAGCACTACCAGATGGTGAAGTGGCCAATGCAGAGTACACCTCGTCAGAAAACTTCCAGGCAGAAGCTGCATGGCTAACGGTGTCACGTAGACTATGCAGCATTGCCGCAGAGAAAAGCCAATTTATTAAATGTGGTTTCAGTACTTCACGCTGGCACAGAATAGATGGGTCCTGTTAACCCCCCTTCCTTCCTTGTTACTGACATGTGTAAATTTATCTGTGTTATGGGTAGGGTAGAAACCCTTGGCATAAAGTCTGTATATGGAAAGTTACGCTGAGAGACATTTCCAGGCCCCTACATTGCCTTCAGATTTGCTGGTTACACAACCCCAGAAATCAGCCTTTCTTTCTCTCTCTCTTTTCTTTGCCTATTAAAAAATAAGAAATTTTATGATGTTACAGTTACCCTGATACTAAATCCACACAAAGAATCAAAAAGGAGAATTACAAACCAATCTCCCTCATGATCATTAATGCAAAAATACTCAATAAAATACTGACAAACTGAATAAAAGAACACACCAAAAAAATTATTCATCATGATGAAACTAGCTTCATTGTAGAGATGCAGAATGGTTTAACATATGAAGCATATGGTTTGTCAATATAATGCACCATATAAATAAACTGAAAGAAAAATTAAAAAATAAAAATAAAAAATAATAAAGTGTTTTGGGGCAGTTTCCCTTCAAAATCTGTTTCAGTCTGTCATGAAGCTAATTGTTGGATAATTCAGAAAGGAAGAAATGGAAAACATTGGTTTACTTATCCTGTGAATTTTGCATACTATGTTCTTCCAAACAGAGTAGTTTAGCAAGGGAGTTCTCACACATGCCTAGGGCTTGCCTTTCTTTCTCCTTCCCTCCCTCCCTCCTTCCTTCGCTTCCTCCTTTCCTTTCTTACTTGCTCCCTTTTTCCCCTCCCAGAGCAAGTCACCTAGAATAGCATTTGACTCAAATTCAGTGCTCAGCAAACACTGGGTGAATTAATGTCTGCTCAAGCACCAGAAAGATAGAGAACAATAACTTGCATGTATCCTTTATTGCATGCATACAGTTATTGTATAATGTGTGTGAAGCAATGAAAGGCAGTTTGTAAAATGCATCTGAAATTAGCCCAATCAAAACGATCAGGTAGAAACTATCCCAGACAGGGGTGACTACAGAGAGCTTGCACGGTCTCAGACGTTCCCTGTGTATAGCAGGTCTAATTTTCCAGATTGTAACGACTGTAAGTAATGTTACCCCAGATAAGGCAAGGAGTGAAACCACACTCTGGATTTGGTCACAACCTGGCTTCTAACACACATCACCACTCACATCTTTTAGATCTTCTCCCCATGATTTCTCTCATTGCACCCAATACCCCACACATGGTACAAGCTCAATAAAGAGTTGTCAGATAGATTAATGGATTCTTTAAGGAGGCATGGTTTCCATTGTTGTTTAAATTAAACAGATTTCTGCAGCAATTGAGAAGTAAAGGAGCCATACCCCAGAACACCACGGAGAATCTGTTTCAGAAACGAAACAAGTTTTCTAAGAATTTGAAATTATTTCCTAAGGACATTGGCACCTTTTTTATTGGATCTATCTATTACTGGTAAATGTGGTTTCATGAGTCCTGCTGGACGGAAGATTTGTTCCCCGGTTAGCGTAAGGAAGTTAACGTACTGTTAAGTGCTCTGCATAGTGATGGAAGTCTATTAATAATACATCTGTGTAGGTTGGCTAGCAAAGCCATCTGCTGAGGAACCGAGAGCCTTGCTTTTCAAAGTAGCTTTCCATAATCAATAGCCCACTCTATCCAATAAAAAATTACTAGAGCATAAAATGTATAAAGGCTTGACCAGTTCCCTTATGCTGATGGTCTGTTTACAAAAAAAAGACAAGTTAATTCTTTTCCAAATGCATTTACAACTTTCAAAGGACAACACACATTATCATAAATTAGTCACGCTGTAGAGCACTGATTTTTAATACACGCACACATTTAATTGGAATACCTTGCACTGTGGTTTCAATTCCAGGAGTGTTTGCAAATCGATACGTGCTCAATCAAAACATGACCGTTAACTAATGCAATTGTTTTGTCAATCTGTCATCATCAATTCACTTAAGATTCTACCCCGTATTCCTGGCTTCACATCTTAGCTGTATGACGAGGGAGAGAGGAAGTCCACCCTTTGAGCAGTCCCGAGCCTTGTGAAAGTGTCAAAGCCTAGATTCGAAGGGCAGAGGCGGCCGTGGAGCTGGTGTCTTAGGTGACACATTGGCAGGATGGAGATCTTTTAAAGAATTGTCACTGAACACTTCTTCACTTCTAATTTTAGCTTTGCTCATTTAGGAGAGCTGTACTCATTGCCAAAAGAAAGAGAATTTTAAACTTCCCCTTCCTTTGTCTCTCAATGTAGGGGATAGGTTTAGTTACAGAATTCCTTAAATTGGATGTTACTCTGAAAGTCAAGCTGCCAGAGATATTTATTATTTAACTCCAGGACTTCAAGTTGCCCTGTCCTAACCCAGATTTTTGTCATTTGCATTTGCATGAGAAATGTGTTTCCACACTAAGAAGATTGCTCTTAGAGTGGTTACATTAGTATCTTTTACAATGGTTAATATTTTGACTATTTGAAATTTATACAATTTTTATGAATGATAGCCATCCATCATGACTTCCCCCAACTCCCCCAGTACCCTCACCCCTCCTCAGCTTTTCAGATTCATGGTCTCTTTTTATTTTTAACTTTAGGATATATTTTTATTTTAATTATGTATATACATGTGTACGTGCAGGTGCATATGTGTGCTATATGCAGGTGCTCATGGAGTCCAGAAGAGGATGTTGGCTCTCTTGACGCTATAGACTACAGGTGGTTGTGAGCTACCTAATGTGGGTGCTGAACTTGGATCATCTACAAAAGCAGCAAGTGCTTTTAACCACTGACCCGGGTCCCAAGCCTCATAATGTTGATTTTACTTTGTCGTTATTGTTACTGTTATATTATTATTATTTAGGCTGTGGATAGCATCTGAGAATGATAGCATATCAAATCTTAACATTTATATAGAAGGTAGATGTACTGATTGACTACCAATGAGTTTCAGGCATGAGTTCATGTTTCAGAATATAGATTCTAGAATGTAAACAGACAGAAAAGGGCTGACTTGCTCAGCATTTAATCTATTAGAAAGTTGTTTCCACCTTCAACATGTATTTAGAATGCAATTGCTTCTCTACGCACCCACCACCATGACTTTTGCACTTTAGCTACCCTGGGCTTACAAAGATTTCTCCCTCCTCTTTCCTTTCCCTACCTATTCCCACTCTTCGTTCCTCTCCTGGGTGATTCTTTTAGCACTGAAATTACTTTGGCCTGTTGTCACCCACCCTACCCCATCCCCGCCCGACAAACTTCCCGTAATTTCCTCTTGCCTTTGGGAAATAATTGCCCTTACACCAACCTGCAAGGCTCTCTGTGTAACCTGCTTACAGGTCTCTGCCCTTACACTCTCAGGCTTAGAGCATCTCTCCCACCACAGAGGACTCTGGATGTTTCTTAGGAGTCAAGCCTTCTCAGCTTGACGTTCGAACCTGTTCACTGACCTGCTAAAACCCTGACAGCTACTTGGTCCTCTGTTCTCTGCCTCTTTTCACTCAGGATTCTGGTCTTCCTTGGTGAGGCTCTCTTTCTCTCTGTCTCTTTCCTGTTGGTCCAGGGCCATGTTAGATACTGAAACTCTGATGTCTTTCCTGGATCTTGGAATCTGTCAGGCTCCCTGTTGTCTGAAGTCACTCACGATGTGCACAGAGCTGGAAGTCAGAATGTCGCTGCGGAGAAAAGGGTGGGTAAACACAGCATAGCCTAGAGATGAACGGCCTCTCTGAGCAGGCCTTTCTATTTTCCCAGTAGAGCTGCTCGGCAGGTCTTCTCTGGCCTCAGTCTCCGGTCCCTGACTGTCCATTCACTCAGCTCTGCCTGAGTGTAACTTACATTTGGAGTGCTAGCAGCCCCCCCCCCTCCTTGTTAATGCATGGGTTTTTAGAGTGACTGGATGTGTACTTGCTCACTAACATCAGGGTCCCCGAGTTGTGACCACCTGAGTAGATGGTTGATTTGCCCCAAAAGAACTGACATGGGAACAGTGTGGGGGATTTGATTTCAGGGCTTTCTTGAAAATGAACGCCCTCCCCTTTCAGAAACTTGTTTTGGCAACTGTTAGTGATGATGTGAATTTTCACAGTTAGATTGTCTGCTGCTCGACTTTCATCTCCTCCCCCCTGTGAATCTTTCATCGCTCCTACGTGTTGAAATTTAACCTTGTGAAACTATAGTAGTGTAATTATAAAACAACCGGTTGGTAAATATCTTGATATTGAGAAGTGTTATTGGACAGGCACCACTGACAATATCACCAGGACCTCTGGAAGATCTATGTTTTTATTTCAGCCCGGGATCCAGTTCCTCCACCCAGTACCAGTGCTTGCTGGTTCTTGCATTACCCAAGTTGGGTAGAGCACCTGTTTTCATTGAGCTTGCATTCAGTTTCACCGGAGTCGACTTTGTGGCTCTTCTATTCACAGTAGCGACCGAGCCAAACCAAATTCACTTTGGATCCTACCCGACACCATAACAGCCCAAATAAACTGTCATGTTTATTCTCTTGAGTCAGACTGTTAGGAAAACACAAATTGATCTTATACCCATGCCAGGGTAGGAGGCACGGAAACTTACTCCTTTCTTTCCTTTGGTGTTCATCTACTCCACTGGAGGCATTCCCACAGCTACCTCCAGGATGTTGCTTCCCCAGAGGACATGGGACTCTGCTTTCTAAGGCTCCATAGTACCCTCCTAAGCAGGAGAGCAGCGTAATGATGTGCCGCAAGGTGCTGGAGTTAGAAAGCAGGGTTTGTAAAACCTGGCCATCGACACAGACTCATCCACTAAAGAGAACATCCTAGGCTAAGGAGCCCGCATTTGCAAAGGACTGCCACCACAAGCATGCCGGAAGACGTGAGAGTGTAGCGTTTAGCTGAGCGCACTCCTTTGATTTCTTATTCTGTCAGATCCTAGAGACACTCTCTCTCAGGCTGCTGGAGTTCAGGGCACTTGGTTCTCATGGTTGCTGGGTGATTTTTGACTAAACATAACTGAGGTATTTGGAAAACATAAAGTGAAAAGAGATGAGCCAAGACTATGAAATAATCTGTATTTAAAAAGGAGCATATGCCCTTTACTGCTCTGTTGTTTTCTTTACCTCTTGCCGAGTTGGTATTTTCTCAGGGATGGGAAACAACGGTGATAGTAACAAATGCCCCATTTTTCCTTCGAGAATTTTGTCACTTGCCAGTGAACGGAAGTTGGGTCTCCCTGGTTAATGAGCTACCAACAGAGATCTTATTGCTTTGTGTAAAATCACCATCATTAAACTATTCCTTTTCATTTTTCTTCATAATGACTTCCAAAAATCTATCCATTACTAATTATTCCAGAGTTGTGAAAAATTAATTGAAAAAGTGGTTTGTACAAGGTAACCTATTCCTCATTTGACTTGCAAGGCTGCTAAACTGTTTTCCATGCTCTTTTCAACATTTTGTTTGCTAGAATAGGAATGTGGCATTAAAAAAGTATAGAAGATAGGATGTTTAGAATTTTAAAACATTTTAAAATTATTCTTTGATAATTTTAAATGTGTATAGAATGTATCTTGATTATTTCCACCTCACACTTCTCTTCCAGCTCCTCTTAAGCCTCCCCAACACAACTCCCTCCATCTCCATGTTCTGTCTTTCTTTCTGTGAAATAAACCCAGTAAGTTCTGTCTCTATGCCCATGAATGTGCACCAAGCATAGAAGCATCATCCTGCCAGTGGCTGCAGCCCTGAGGAAAGGACACTCTTCCTTTCTCAGCAGCCGTCAACTACCAATGACTCCTCGGCGTGGAGTAGAACCTTGGGAGTTTCTTCCTGATCTGTGCTGGAATTTTAGCTAGCTCAGTCTTGCATAGGTGTAGTGTCTCAGTGACTTTGAGTTAAGTGTGAAACCACCCTGTCACATCCAGAGGAAAGCAGTCTTCCCCAGCCTCTGTTCTTCCCTCTATTCCCCAGTTTTCTTGAACTTTAGGTTTGAAGTGGTTGATACAGATGATCAACCTATGGCTGAACACCCACAGCCTCTTGTTCTTATTACTCTGCCTTCACCACTGCCCACTGTAAAATAAGCTTCTTTCATCAGTAGCACAGATCTACAGCTATTAACACAACTCTTTTTCAGGCAGTTGGATAACATGTACATTTAGTAAAACAATCGCAGTAAGTTCCCCCAGGGCTCATGACCACCTGAGCCATGCATTCTTCACCAGATTTATAGTGCCAGACATGAATTCACTCCGTGGTAGGCTTCAAATCCAGACAGATAATTGTTGGATTACCCTACAACGGTTAGTCCACTATTGCCCCAGAGGGAACATCTTATCTGGCAGAACAATGTTGGAGCATTCAGGGTGCTAGGTAAGACTAAATATATAACTATTGAGGAAACCAATGAAACCCTCATGAATAAATGTGTGTGTGTGTGTGTCTATAGACTGTTCATTCTCTCCTGGGATACCCAGACCCGAATAATCTCACACAAACTATATTAATTGCAACAGGGTTTGGCCAATAGCTTAGGTGTATTTCTATCTAGGTCTCACATCTTAAATTGACCCATTTCTATTAATCTATGTATCACCACAAGGTTGTGGCCTACTGGTAAGTTTTCCATGTCTGTCTCCTTCAGCAGCTACATGGCATCTTTTTGACTCTGCCTTCTCTCTATATATTTATCTCTGTTTGGATTTCCTGCCTGCTAAGTCATTGACCGAAACAGTTTATTCATTAGCAAAGAAAATCAATATATATATATATATATATATATATATATATATATATATATATATATATACACACACACACACACACACACACACACACACAGAAGGACATCACACATTGTGTGTGTGTGTGTATGTGTGTAGGTGCATGTGTAGTGAGGCAGCAATGGACAAATACACTGAGAATGATATAAAGAGACAGGGAATGGGGATGTAACTCAGTTGGTAAAGTGTTTGCCTATCAAGTGTTCAATTACCAGCACTACATAGATCACATGTAATGATAGTTAGCTATAATTGGGGTACTCAGGAAACAGAGACAGGAGGATCAGAAACTCAAGGTTATATTCAGCTATACAGCAAGTATAAATTCAAAGCAAGTTTGGAATAAATTTGCCCCTATCTTAAGTAAAAGGAGAAGTGTGTGTGTGTGTGTGTGTGTGTGTGTGTGTGTGGTATAGAAGAGAAAGAGGATTAACTTTCATTATATGACAAGTTCAGTGTTTGGTATGATTACCTACATCTTAGGAATGAGAAAGTAGAACTGGAGATTAAGCTGATCAAGCTGAAGAACTAATAATTAGCAATTAGCTCCTATTCAGATAACGTTGGTGAGTTTCTTAAGGCAGTGCATTTGCGGTGGTATACACCACAGAGTATACTGCACACAGCGCATTTGCCAGTCTTATAGGGCTGGAGTCAGTTGCTGTAGCTACCTCCTTATTAGATGGAAACACTTCTTTAAGAGAGTTAAAAATAAAGAACTCTTGAAGACGAAGAGTTGAATAACCATCCTACAGCCAGTCACCAACCTCACTGTACTTTTCCGTACAATGCAGCTACCTGTGTTCCACAGCTCAGAGCCAAGTCCTTCACTCATGCGACCCTAGGGAATGGAGTGAGAAGTTAGGAATGGGTGGCTTTGTAGCTATTCCTTTGGAGAATTACTGCCTCATGCTCAGACTCCTTGCCATCTTTCTGCCAGCCAGGAATTAGAAGAGGGTTGTTTATGTTCACCTATAAGGAGGAAGATTTGACCTTGGGGCTCCAAATTCCTTCTTTATCGCAAATCCCTACTCCTGTGTGTGTGTGTATGTGTGTGTGTGTATGTGTGTATGTGTATTCATACATTTGTATGTACTGTCATGTACTGCTTTGTGCTGTGTGTATGTGTTCATATAAGTTTGTGTGTGTGTGTGTGTGTGTGCGCATAAATGTGGAGACTAGAGGTTCAGAGGTTGGCAGCAGATATTTTTCTTAGTTATTCTCCACCTTGGTTTATTTTTTTGTGACAAGGTCCTTTGCTAATTCTGAAGACCATGTATTCACCTAGACTGGCTGACCAGAAGACTCCAGGGAGCTCATTTCTCCACACCTAGCTGGGGTGTGCACCTGAGAGCTGGACATCTGAACTCACGTTTTCGCACTTGCATAGCTGAACTGTCTTTCCAATCATCCTTTCTCCACAAATATTTAAGCCTAGGGAAAACGTGTGGAAATGAAATAATAAGGGTGAGGGAGAAAAATTGACTTACAACAAACCTGGATGAGTTGTCTGCATCTTCATCTGTGGAATATACTTTGCACCAACTAATAATTCCAGGCTTCTAAGCTTTTGAGAATGATAATATCCACTGCAAAGAGTTTGATCATTATCAAGATTTTTAGATATTTTCATATTTGCTGCTTGATTTTCAATTTCACTCTTGTTTCTGAAATCTATGGTCTTAGTGACAAGTAATAATTACTATATTTTACTTTTATTATAAGCAATCACATTGCTGAGAAATCTTTCCTCGCATCAGAGAATGTTCTTAGGTTTTCTTTGTTATTCCAGAAGATAATGAGTCTGTGTATGTATGAGGATGCTGTGGGTTATATTAATGATTTGAACTTGAGGAATGCTGTAATAACCCACAAAAGGAAATAATGTTGGAAGATGGGAACCCAGGTATGATGGTGGTAGATTTGCTTTCTGTAAATTATATATAAACTCTATTGCATTTTACTGCTTTAGTTTTATCTGTTTTAAAATCTTTCTTCGCCAATTAATTATAAGCCAGGAAGACTCATTTCTATGTCAGTTTAAATAACTCTATGCTGCTTGTGTTGAAAAATATTCGTTGACTAAACATAGTGACATACGCAGTGTTAACACATTTTAATAAACATTTAACGCACATTTTAATGAATTCATCCTAATTGGTTTATCTCAGTGTCAAGGTGTTAAATGGGGAGAAAATGATTTCTAGATCATGATTGAGATGTTAGAGACCAATTTGCCTATTTGGAAAGAAAATGTCTTCAAGAATATACATTCCTCCACTAATTGAAAAAGAAAACTAACTTCCGTGTAGTTGTCTGGAAGTCTGATTGGTAACTGTTGTTGACAGTTTCAGCTGCCATATTGTGTTTCCAGATACTTCCTCTAATTCTTCTCTCTCTTCCACTTCATACTGAAACACACCCACCACTTGCCTTACACAGCCACTGCTTCCTTACTTCCCTTCCCTCAGTCCAGTCACTTTGTGCTCTCGGTTGCCACCATGGACAGGTGTGATTCGCTCTAGGAAATAATAGGGATTTAGTAATCCAAAGTCAGGAAACTTCTTTCTCCACAGTGAGAAAGAGATTTTCATGTGCGTTTGATGTCGTTTCCTGATTTCTTCTGAGCTAGATACTTTTCCTCATTAGCTCTTCTTCTTTTAAACAAACCAAACAGGTATTCCTGGAGAACCTCTGAATGGAAGGAATGCCAAGTCTCTCTTCTCCTGGAGCAACAGGACCCACTTTGGCACAACACAGGACCAGTCTGTGGTGGTGGGATCCAGACCCGAGAGGTGTACTGTGCCCAAAGTCTACCAGCAGCCATCTCATCGAGGGCCAAGGAAGGTAGGCGGCCAGCTCCTGGTAGAGGGTGTGACTGGCTGGAAGGAGAACCCACCCCAGTACTTCTCCTAGTATTTTTTTAACTTGAAAATAAATATTTATTTATTCTTTGAAATTTTTGTACATTTTATTTCGATCATATCCATTCAGTATTACCTACCTTCAGCTACCCTGAGTACCCTGCATTCTTTCATTCTCCCAATTTCATACCCTGCTTTTTGGATAATAACTCCCTATGTTAAACTAGTGATTCTCATATGCACATAGGTGAGGGTCCAACCCCTGGGGCATGGCAGTCCAGTATCCATTCAAAGGAGAATGGTTTTTGCCTCCCTCAGCATCAACGGCTCAGATCTTAGCTAACTTACTGACTGAATAAACAAGAGTGGAGGACATTGCTAACACTCTACAGGAAGCTGTGATTTCTACCAGCTGCTCAGAAAATTGAGGCTGGACAAATCTTCAGAGGGTGTGATAGACTTGAACTGTGGAACTTTTGGGGACTTTGGTTGGGAAGACGGTAACATATGACCTTTATTCTGTGAAGCTCTTCCTGCTAGCTTCACCTTTGTGGCAAATCCCAGAGTTCTAGAAGCATCTACGGCTTTGAGTTTAAATGATCGCCTTTTCCAGATTGTGCTGCTTAAAACCAGTAATTGGTGCTTTCTTTTCTGATGGCACCGATGAAAATTGACAGCTTACATACCCGGTGCTTCAGAGAAAACAAGACTGCAGTAACTCTTCTGAACTTGCAAGGCACAGCATTTAGACGGAAGGCTCCAGGTTATCCTTTCAAACATTGAGGCTGCTTGTGTCTCATCCCCTCTCTTCTTCCCTTTCCTTCATGACTGCAGTTCAAGGAGCTTCGGAGGCAAAGGCTTGAATATCTATTTTCTGCTTTGACTCTGTGTCTTGTATTGAAATTTCATCTTTCTAAAGTTTCTTCTACAAATGATCTTATTTTTAATAAATCTATTGCCAGCTTTGTTTATGAAAATGTGCATGGCAGACAGTGTCCTAGACATTTTTTATTCTCAACTTCAGGTGCTGAATGGCCTTGATTGGGTTAACTTGTGGGCACATCTGAAAGAGGGTGTCTGGACTGATGATCGATGTAGAAGGGTCAGCCTAATGTGGCTAGCATTAGGCAGGTAGTCCTTGGCTAGCGAGCCGTGTCCTCCATGATTTTTCTTTCAGTTCCTGCTTGAGTTCCTGGCCTGACTTCATCTCCTTATCAGTGGATTATGGCTTGGAAATATAAGTCCACTAAGTACTTTCCAAGCTGCTTTCGCTCAGTGTTTTTATCCCAGCAATGGAAAGCAAACTAGATTAGGCAGAGGAGATGGCGTTTTAGTACAGAAGAACAGACACTGCACAATGAAAGAGCAATTCATTACAGACTGAGTACCATCTGAATAAAGCATGGGAAAATGAAGATACTGTCCTAGACCCCGGGCACATGTCAGAATTAACACTTGGGTTCATGTGGAAACACTGAGCCCTCTAGAATCCCTGGGTTCTGGGGGATGGGATGTCTGGGGTTACGAATACACTCATGTGTGACTCAACCATGTCTTTTTGTTCAAAGCTGAATATGGCAAGAAAAGCTCTTCTCTAACAGAGCATAACCACAAGGAAGGCACGAGATAGTGTTCCACTTACTTTGTAGTAGTTATCAAAGGTTTTATTTCGCTCTCTAGTGTAAGTGACCAGCAGGAACATTTGTCCATTACATTCCTTCCTGGTAAATTCTCTCATTCTTACTATCTTTCACAGGAAAACTTTGACAAGCTCAGAGGTTTACAAATTTCTTCTACACTCAAATTAAATACAAGATAACATTTGAGTTTCTATAGTATATAGGACAGTGATGTCTTGTCAAGTTTGATCGGTAAGACTTAACTATTTCCAATTCTGTTGCTAAGGTAGTAATAAATGACCAAACTAAGGTCATTCATTTTGAAAAAGTTAAGATAAATTAATTAACTTATTTATGTGTGTATACATGCATGTGTGCCACATTTGTGTGTAAGTCAGAGGACACAGCCTGGGAGTCAGTTCTGCCTTTATTCTACCTAGATTTGGGGGATCAAGTAGAAGTTATTAGACTTGGATAGAAGCCATCTCTCTTGACCTATTAAAAAAATTTAAGCATTCCATCCTGGGCCAGCTTTACTTTAGTCTATGTCCCAGGTGTTGTCATTATAAAGCTATCCCTCCAACAATCTCCTGTATTTTCATTAACAAAGAAAGTTAGCAATTGTGCTTTGGTTTCTTCAAGTCTTGTCATCATTGCAGGTCCCACATGGTCAAAATAATTAAAAAACCCCTGAAGGTAATCCTCATGGAGGAACCGACACTTGTCAGAGGTCTGTGTTCATTATAAGTGGAGAGAACATAGGAACTGAATGTAGGGACTGAGGCTTGTGTATCGAGGTGACCCTGTAAACTGTCCTGAGGAGAACTAAATGAGTAAGGGAATTTACAGGTGTTAGGGAAAGCAGGCTTTCTGTACTACTCCAGAGTTAAGGCTTTAGTTTTGATAATAGGATTAGGCTTTGAAAGCAGAGAATGAATTCTTCATGCTCAGCTCTTTGTAAGAATATTAAAATGTCAATATGCCAAGGAAACTCTCATAGTGGTCAAGTCCTATTTGCAAACTTACTTGGCTGTGCAGGAAGAAGATATTCCCCAGTCTTAGCAATGATTAGAGATGCCCTTTACTTGTCTATAGAAATTGGCCCTGAAGTCAATAAGCACATTTGAGTGTGAGAATGAAGTTTCATGAGGAGAGTACTAGTAACTGCCCTTTACCGTCACCCTGAGAAGAAGAGCTAACCAAACTGTGTAAACAAGGTGGTAGCATTTCATCTTGTTTGTGTTAAGGAAGGAACAGACAACTGAATGAGAAAACCCTTGCTAACTCACAACAGAACACTTGGCGAGACTCCTGTTGGAGCCTAAAGAAACAAGTGCATTGGACCACAGTACTTCCGCCTTGGAAATTTCCTGCTCATGGGATGATGGCTGCAGGGGAAAGTTGGCCAGGAAGAACAGACATATAATAGCAACAGGCTCACCTCCATACTCCTCAGTTAGCCAAACAGTGAAGGAAGGACGGGAGTGAACGTTGGGGGACACGTCTTATTAGTAACCAAAAGAATGAGGCAGAGAAAGAAGGAGAACAAGAGAGAGAGAGAGAGAGAGAGAGAGAGAGAGAGAGAGAGAGAGAGAGAGAGAGAGGAGATGGAGAGGGGGAAGGGAAGGATGACATCCTAAGTAAAGCTTCAGGAACCTATTCGATCTATTGTATTAGACTGTGTTCTCTCTCTGCTTGTATCTCAAACACTTAAACTGTGAGATGATGTTTGGGAATGGAAAGTCATTTTGTCATTGTAATGGACTCCAAAATCCACAAGAAGTTCAGGGTTGAGTTTGACTCCATCTTTCTTGTCTAAGGAGAAATTTATAAAGCTACCCACCCATAATCTTAATAAAAACAACTATGTAGCATAGGCAAATTTTCTAGAAATAACAGGAAGAAAGCTAGTAAAAATTATATACATATAAACTTTACTTTATTATAGAGGCAAACATAGGCCATATGATTGATTGTTTAACTGAATGATTGATAGACAGATGGTCATTTGACAAACAGAACTAGATAAAGACATAAGTGAGAATATAGCTTAAATATTCTCTCTAAAATATAAAGCATTTTGTAGTGGAAAAAGGATTATTTAATATTGAGAGACAACTTGGTCACTGGAAGTCTAAATTAAGGTTGATTTTTATTGACTGTGCTTGCTTGCTTCTTAAAAATCTATGTTCAGTGATTTTCTAAACCAACTGTACCAAACTTATGTTAGTGTGATGTGGGCATGTTTATTACATTACTATGATTAGCAACAGTACTGGAGAGCTCCTGTTTTATCACTAATAAAATTATCAGGCGCTTCTTGACATTATATACTTCTCAATTTATTTAGCTCAAGAAATACTTTACATGATTTAACTGCGAGTATGACAGAGCTGGAAAATAAGACGCAGGGTAGCAGAAGGAGGTGCTTGACATTGTTCATGAGGAAAATGACTTGTATATAAATAGATATGTTTGCTGACACATGGGTCTGGCTTAATCTGATTTTTTAAAGAAGAAAAACAGGTGTTTTTCCTCGGTGTGTGTGTGTGTGTGTGTGTGTGTGTGTGTGTGTGTGTGTGTGTGTGTGATGTATATATACTGACAATTTTTTTTCAAAATTAGCCCAAATAAGTTAATAATTTCATACTATATGTTACTGAAACCAAAGCTTGTAGAATTGCAAAAGGGAGAAATTGTCAAGGATCCAGAATGGATATGAGTATAGATTTTTCAATGACGTCTCACTGCCCACATAAAGCACTGACACCAATTCTCACATAGGCTCTGTTCTCTAAAGGGTGTCAGCCATTAGACTTGATGGCTATGTTCTGAAAGAAAGAATGAGACAAATCAACTATTAATCACTATAGGTGAAGTGTAATATGGGTGTGATGGAGGGTGGGGACCAAGGGGCATCTCTTCATTTCTCTCCACATTTATTATTGTTCTTTCCATTTATAATCGTATTTTCCCCTGATTCTGTTTTCATCATCCAATTCTTACAATGTTCACTCTCGTATTTCCACCTTGTATAAATCTTAAGAACAAGCACCCTTTCTGTGATCACAGCAGACATCCCAGCATCTTCTTGGAAAATGTAGATAAGAACTCAGTAGATACGTTTTGAGCAAATGCACGCAAACGCCTGCCTGTGTCCTTAGGTTTCGTTGGGGAAAATTCCTCTGACTTTGAGATACATTCCTCTTCATTTCTCTCATTCACACGCCCTGCACTCCATTAGTGAGTAGTCAAATGTTCCTTTTCAGAGTCAGAAAAAAAATACTAAGCCTAATATGTTGACAATCTTTAGTTAAATATCTCACTTGACTTTACTTTGTCTGCTAGACTGGATTTGTTTTGAGGGCCAAGCCATGAGTTAATGAGGTTCCTTTTGGCAGTAGAATTTCTGACACAAAGTTATTGCTTCCAAATCCATTTCTTAAGTCTTTTAAAACATGCAAATGCCCAGAAAGTGGGATGGTGTGAAAATATCCCTTTACTAAACCCACCTTTGTCCAGGAAAGTTTTAGTATTCTTTCCAAACTCTCTTTGGGCATTTCCCCATGCTCCAGTTTTAATTCCTCATTAGATCCTTCTCTCAGGAGGAAGATTCACTTACCTGTTGTCTTCATTTTTAATTGCTGCTTTTTAAGCCACAGCTGTCCAAATCAGCAACTGCATCTCTGCCCTGATCAGCAGTGGTTAGGCTGCAAGAGTTGCAGCCTGAAGGAATTCTGTTCCCTCAGGCACCTACAAAGAAAGCCACAAGGGAACTTAACTAAATCTCTGTCTCTCTAAAGAAAGCAAGATTCAAAGGTTGAGGTGGAATTCTGCTCCTCAGAGAGGCTGAAGAGCAAACAGCTCACCTAGCTCACCTCCTCTACTGCTGGTGTGTCTCCAGAAGCCCTGGTGTTTCTCCTTGTTCCTCCTTATAAACCCTTCTCCACAAGCTCCTCACTACCACTTCCTGTCAGCTAATTGCTGATGCAGCCTCCTGGCCACAAGTGAATTTTATTTAATCAAACATAGCTTTACATTATTAAACAAATGTTTCAGAGCATACACAAAAGTAACACACCTTAAAAGAATATTCTATAACACTTTTATCGGATCCCTATGGGTTCAGGCAGATTTAAGAGGTTCTTCGCATTTTCTAGACATTTTCTTGGATTCTTTTGAGAAAAATGCTTCCAACCTCAAGAGAAAAGCTGGGGGAAAAACAGTTGTGTTTGGGTGTTTTTTCTAATTTGAAGACCTCTAGGTCTCTATATAGAATGCATGACTCTATCCCTGATGATCTTTTTATTTTATTTTATTTTATTTTGGCTTTTTGAGACAGTTTCTCTGTAGCTTTAGAGTCTGTCCTGGAACTAGCTCTTGTAGACCAGGCTGGCCTTGAACTCACAGAGATCCGCCTGCCTCTGCCTCCCGAGTGCTGGGATTAAAGGCCTGTGCCACGTTTGCCTGGCTGATGGTCATTTTTAGATTCTGTTTTTTCTTCTTTATTAATAAACACCTTTGACCACCTGGTATACAATGAAATGCGCGGATATGTGAAGATTGAGGGCTGATTGACTCAAAATATTTAGGCTCTATGTCATCTTCTTTGATGGTGAGACTCCCTGACATATACTACTAGCCATTGTAAGCCTGTGACTCCTAACTGTAGCCACCATGTTGTATGGTAGAGCCTTTGAGCTTCTCTCTCCAAAGATGGACTGTTTAGAGTTTCATCATATTTATGACCCTGGACAAAATTTGCCCATGTTGCCCCAATGCTTTATAGATATGGTATGCAGACTCGGATGACATATGTTGCAGTTTGAATATCTATAGATACTTTAAATGTGGTGTTGCCCACATTGTATTTTTTACTGTATTCCCAGATCCTTAGGGATATTTTTACTGTGCCTAGAGACCTATAGTTATCTCTTTCTCCCAAGGACTCACAAGAGAAAAGTGGTACGTCTTGATACTTCACTACCAATGGACTTTAGCTCCTGCTCAATCTATTGGAAAATTTATCTATACCTGTAAATATAATCTGCTTGTTCTAGCTATCATTCTCTTTCACCGTTTCTTGCATTATTGCATAGATTGATGGTCAATGAGAGTCTTTTTTAAAATAAAATTCCTTTTTTTTATCTTTATCCAGAAAAGGCACATGTTCCATGCATAGCTCTGCAGATGGGATTTGTCTGCCTATATTTTTCCTCTTTCGTAGACTGAATAACCTATCAGATTCCACAACATAGTCACAGACTCTAGGGAATAAGATACAGACTCTAGGGAATAAGATACGGACACAACTGAGTGGTTAAGACCCCACATGCCCAAGCTTCCTTCATTGATACTGAGAAACAAAGAAAACTTGGTATTTCTTTTAAATGTAAGTGGCAGAACAGTTCTCTTGGCTCAGTGGGTTATGCGGTGCGGTGCATTCTGGATGCACTGAGGTCTAAATGCTTAGTAATTAAGATCTTAAGCTTGAGGTGGGGATTGCAAGGTTTGGGATAAGCTGTCCCGTTCCTTAGGTGTATGATGATGGGGATGTTGCTCAGCCTCTGTAAGACTCTAGCTTTTTCATCCGTAATACTGAAATAATATTAGAGTTCTCTGGAAGATCCATTTTTAAAGAAGAGAAAAATCAAATCACAGCACCTCACCCATGGAAGATTCCAAAAGTCCAAATTATTCATATTTTAAAATTAATTATTCATACATTTATTAAGGCAGTTCTACAGGCTAAGCATCATGTCGTCCATGTATTTGGACTAGGGCTGAATATATCAACCCACAATGTGAGAAAACCAAACCTGATTTGGAGGAAGAAAGATGAAATCAGGTTACATGGCTATATTACCATGCATCTTACAGTTCAGGTGTATAAAAAGCATATTTCAAATGCAAGATTAAATTAACATCCTAGAAGAGCAAAGGGCTTTGCCTTTAAATTTCCTTTTCAAATGAAAATGCCTCAGCCTCCTCATCTGTAAAATTAGAGTTGGAATCTGGTCTAACAGGAAAGTTTCTTTCAACAATAGAGTTATATAACTTGTTCTCCCTGCAGAAAGATGCAGTTGTAAGTATTTAGGAGCTAGCAGAAGCTGGCCCAATCATTGGACACATTATTGGCAGCCTTTCTGTTAGGGTAGGTGAGTGTGAGTAGCCATTTCTTATCTCTAACACAGGCCCACTACTTTGAGTTCTCACGTGATGGAGGGCATTCTGAAATGATTGCTAACAAATTGGGCACTGCACTGGGGTTCTAGATAATAGGCATCACATTCAAAGCCAACCAGACTTCAAGAAGCCTATAGGCTGCAATATGTGAAGGAAAGTGCAACAGATTGCATGAAAGACGGGATGATGAGTTTGGAGGTGGCATGTTGCTATCCAAAACATACAGTCATAAAATATCTCCAGGATTTCTTAGAACATAAATGAAAAACCCAGCAAGGAATAAAATTATTGAGCATGGTCATTAGAGGAAGTGTGTTGTAAGAAGGCCACTTGATGGAGGAAGGTCATTGGTTAAAATAAAAGAAGCTGCTTGGCTCTCATTGGTTAGGAGATAGGTGGGAGGAGTAAACAGAACAAAACGCTGGGAGGAAGAGGAAATGAGGTCAGACTCCGCAGCTCTCCTCTCGGGAGCAGACGCCTTCAGAGAGACGCCATGTCCCAGCTCCCAGGCAGACGCAAGCAATGAAGCTCCGACCCAGGATGGACATAGGCTAGAATCTTCCCGCTCTCCTCTCCAGAGCAGACACTTCAGAGAGACGCCATGCTACCTGCTCCAGGGAAGACGCACGCTATGAAGCTCCGACCCAGGATGGACTTAGGCTAGAATCTTCCCGGTAAGACCGGTGCTCACAGATTGTTAGAGATGGGTTGATTGGGATATCAGAATTAGCCAGTAAGGGCTAGAGCTAAGAGCCAAGCAGTGATTAAATGAATACAGTGTCTGTGTAATTATTTCGGGGCATAAGCTAGCTGGGCAGGTGGCTGGGGGTTGGGGACGCAGCCCCGCCGCCGTGCCCCTTATTACTACAGCCACTTGTTTCATTCCCGGCTGCTCAGCCCTGAAATAATCACACAGAAACTATATTATTTGCAATACTGTTTGGCTAATAGCTTAAGCATATTTATGGCTAACCCTTACATCTTAATTTAACCTATCTCTATTAATCTATTCATCATCATGAGGTCATGGCCTACCAGTAAAGTATCAGCATGGCTGTCTCTGGCAGACTCCATGGTTTCTCTTTGACTCTGCCTCCTTTCTCCCAGCATTCAGTTTAGTTCCCACACACACACAGCTCTGTTCCTCTGTAGCTCTGCTATTGGCCCAAAGCAGTCTTTTATTAACCAATGGTATGCACAGCATACAGAAGGGAATCCCAAATCAGAAGTGCTGATTTTGAGTTTAGATTTGAGTGAGTAGCACACCCACGTATCAAGCTCTGTAAGAGTTTAATGTATCACCTGCCCAAGAACACTATGTTAACCTGTAATGTTTCCACAGATACTGATAGAAGCTATCAGACTCCTAGGCCTGAGACAAATGGTGGCTCATTTACCCACAGCAATGTACCTAATAAAATATCATCATTAGGTCAGTATAATGCACCCCAGTTATAGAAGGGAAGCACATTTAGGGCATGTAACACCTGCACACATAGTGGCTAAAGAGGACAGCTCCTGAAGAAGCCGTGGTCTCTTACAGAGTGGCTTAAAGAAATACTGCCCAACTTCAGCCCAGAAGTTGGCATTAGTAGTGCTACCTGCTAATAGTTTTGAAACTAAAGTCCAGGAAGCAAGCTGTCGGTATCTCCAATCAAAACAAATGCTGACCTATATATGACATACCTAATGGACTTTGTTTTCTCATAATACATAAAATATACACCCATGCGTATACACACACATAGACATTAATATTACTCTGTATGAAAATGGAACTGTTAATTGCATATCATAACTAATATTGTTGTTTTCAAATTATGATCAGGAAGGGCTGTCTCTACTACATGAAACAACACAGTTTCTATATCTCCCAAAACCTTAGATTGACTGAAAGTAACCTTGGGTATGAAACATTTTAGCAGATATATTACTCTGTAGTGTTCACATGTGTAATTAATATAGTTGAACTATACAGTTAAAACTATTAATTTGGAAAATTATAGTATTCTGCTTTGTATATTGCTATATTTTTCTGAATCAAATGGATATTATAAGGTATTGATGTACAGTTCATAAGTATGAGAAAATTTTATGTGAGATAAATGTTTAACAGAGTTCTGCTGCAGAAACTCTTGAGATATTATGCAAAATGACCCCAGCATCGTTACTGACCTGTGTGGCTAATGTACTGGAATCTACTTCACACAAACTCGGATCTGCAGCGATGAGTGAATAACTTCATTCTGAGACCACAGCATCAAAGCATTCTTCCTTAGGTATTTCATAGAAGGAGATAAATTGGAAAAGATGACCTAGGGAATTATAAATTTTTATTTCATAATATTTAGGGTAAATATGTTGAGCATTTTTTTTAATTTTTAGAGTATGTATGCTACACTATTAAGATACAAATATTTTTTTTTTAAAAAAAACCTGGAATCTGAATCACTTCCAATTCTAAGAAAGTTAGATAATTGGGTATTTTTTCTCTTAAAAATTGATTTATTATAATATTTATTAATTTTTGAAGTGACAAAAACTGATCCAGGCTCTGATACGTGCTTAGCAACTGCTCTACTACTGAGTGGTGTTCCTAGCCCAGGGATATTTTTCTTTTTATTAAATAGTGATGAACTTTCTGGCTTTTACCCTGAAGAACAGTTATCCGAAATATTGCTTGCTACAGCTATATCATCTGTTATATCTCCCCTCTTCTGGCTTTTATTTTCTATATCACTTATGGATATTTAGTGTCAGCTCTGTCGAGGGGTTTGCTTTCTGATGCGCCAGCTGCACACCTGAAGTCAGTTCTGGTCATCTGAGGCAGCGTGTGCTTCCTGGCAACCTTGAGTGACACCAGCTCCCTATAGCTCAAAGTACATCTGGGCACTAGAGACTCCCTGTGTCCAAAAAAGAGATAATGGGATCAGGACTCCAAGGAAGTGAATAGGAAGATGCACTACACTGGGGGTCAGAAGGACGGAAATCTGACTTTGTTCTGTATTGTCCACAATGACTCTTAAACCTTGAGCAGGTGAGTTATTACCTGACTGACTTCAGCCCTGCCCCTTTTAAGGTTAAGGATGGAGGAATTACTTATTCCCATCCTATTGGAGAAGGCAATGTATGGAGTATGGAGATGAAATTCTGCTGTTAAGATCATTTTTGTAGGTATCATACTCATCTTGTTTTTTAACAGAGCTTCTTTCATTGAAGGCGAGGGCTTGGGAATGCTGCAGGGTTTTCCGAGATGTTACATTTGGAATTCTTCTTCCTGCTGGGTAGGATGCACTGAGGGGCTGATACGCTCTGTATGTCTTCTCTTAACTGTGTGTAGCTGCGGCCACATCCATCATTTTTAAGATTGAGAGTATCATTAAAATAAACTTTAATCATTTATGGATTTAATAATAATTTTCATATATCTACTTACGTTAAGGCAAAGTACTAAATAAAATAAGCTTTAAGGAGATGGTTTAAGGAAATGAGATTTGGGGAGAGAGGCAATTTAATCATCCATTTATCAAGAATTACAAAGAATAATTTTAAAAATATTTTTTTGCATTTTGCATACCATTCCCCTCCCCTCTTCTTCTCCCATCCTTTACCTCCCCACATCACACCCCCCATCCACTCCTCAGAGGTGGTAAGGCCTCCCTTGGGGAGTCAGCAAAGTCTGGTATATCAAGTTGAGGCAGGACCAGGCCCCTTCCCCCTGCATCAAGACTGAGCAAGATATTTTATTGGTGTGGGAGGTCCTTTTGTCTATGTGTTGCATTTATTGGTTAATGAATAAAGAAACTTGCTTGGCCTATAGCAAGGTAGAACTTAGTTAGGCATGGAAAACTAAGCTGAATACTGGCAGAAAGGAGATGGGGTCAGAGAGAAGCCATGGTGCCAGTGTCAGAGACAGACATGCTGAAACTTTGCTGGAAGGGCACGGCCTCGTGGTGATGCACAGATTAATGGAGATGGGTTAAAGTAAGATGTAAGAGTTAGCCAATAAGAAGCTAGAGCTAATTGGCCAAGCAGTCATTTAAATAATATAGTTTCTGTGTGATTGTTTAGCTCTTACAATATTTTGCCATTGGTAATGAGCTCTGAAAAGCCAGTTCATGTACCCAGAATAAATCCTGGTCCCACTCCCAGGGGCCCCACAAACAGATCAAGCCACACAACTGTCACCCACATTCAGAGGGCCTAGTTCAGTCCTATGCAAGTTCCCCACCTGTCATTCCAGAGTCCCTGAGCTCCCATTAACTCAGTTCAGCTGTCTCTATGGTTTTCCCCATCAGCAGTGAAAAACAAAGACATCATGAAATTTGTATGCAAGTGAATGGATCTAGAAAAAATACATCCTGAGTGAGGTAACCCAGACCCAGAAAGAGAAACAGGATATGTACTCACTCATAAATGGATATTAGACACAAAGCAAAGGATAATCAGGCTACAATCTGCTACCCCAGAGAATCTAGGTAAAAAGGAGTGCCCTACGAGGGACAGGTATGGAGAGCCCCCCCATAGGGAAAATAGTTAAGATCTCCTGGGTAAACTTGATGGGGGATAAGAGACAGGATGAAAATGGGAACATGAAGGGTCGAAATGGATGAGTTATGGGAGGGACTTAGAGGGTGAGAAATGGAAGAGATATTTTGATGGAAGGAGCCATTAGGATTAAACCTGGCGTCAGGGAAATTCCTAGGAATCCAACAAGGATGACCCCAGCTAATACTCAGAAATAGTGGGGAGGGAGCCCAGACTGGCCTGCCCCTGTTATTGGATTGGTGACTGCCCTAATTGTCATAGAACTTACATCCAGTGACTGATGGAAGCAGATGCAGAGATCCACGGCCAAGCACTGGAACGAGCTCCTGGAGCTTAGTTGAAGAGAGGGAAGAGGGGTCATATGAGCAAGGGGGACGACAAAGAACCATTCTTTACAAAAATAAATTAGTCCTCTAATTTTTGATAAGTCTATTGCTCTCTGGGATTCTTCTAATGGATCTTCTTCTAATTCTGTGCTCCTAGTCTGGGGCCTGGAAACAAGAAAATTTCAGGTTATTCTCACTAGTAGGGAAAATTAAGAAGACTGATAATAATCTAACCCTGGCGAGATGAGCAAACTGCGATTGAAGAAGCTGAAGCAGGCCTTGCTGGTGAGAGTCGGGAACCTGAGCCTCAGGCCTCAAACCAATAACACAGCACATGTCATTCCCGAGCTTTCCCGTGGCGGGAAAGGCAAATGCACCTAGAAAGTCTACCTTTTTTCTAACTTAAAGCTATGTTTTCTCACACTAATTTGCTCACTGCTCTAATTTCTTACTAGCTAAATTCGGCAACTATTCAAGCTCTTTGGATTAGAAGGAAGCCCCAGGAACCACAGGGCTCCCAAGAGAACTTATTCCAATGAAAGTCTTTTGGGTGGGAGGGGGCACAGAATGGAGACAGTGGCTGCCACATCAAAGCATTTAATGACTTCAGTGACTTCGCTAACCCTAATTGCTTTTTAGTGAAGGTTGCGGATTCCCATTTGCTGGTTGATTCTGATATGTTATGTAAGCCACGCGGCTTCTCCTCTTGACCCGGTAGGAATCTCCTGTGGAGATAATTCCCTTAAAGATCCTCCAAGTTCTGTAACCTTTTATAGAGAGAAAGATAATTAATTTTTACTCAGTTTCCAACAAGTTCAAGACAGAGTAAAAGCTTAAAAGATATGTTGACTAAATTCCACACATCGGTCTGCTGGCTCTCAGCATTGTAAAGCTCAGCGTGTTAACTCTGCCCTGCTTCTCTTTTATCCTTTTGAGAGAAGAGGTGTACAGCACACTTTAGACCCATTTACGGGTCAACGCATTTTGCTCTTCTTTATGTCAGATATAAGAGTTCTCGAAGAAGCTTGGCATTCTCTTGTAATCGATTCTGAAGATCATATACTTCTTAAGCTCAGCTTTCCACAGCAGCTTCATTACACGTGTGTCCTGATAAGCCTCCATTACTTACGTGTTAGGAGCTGAAGGGTCCATACTTAGGAGATGGATAGAGTTCTCAGCTTTGTTTTCAACAAGAATAGAGTTGAGCATTTGCAGGAGAAATGTAGGAGATTGGAAGTAAGTAATTTTTATCTGATTATTTGTGATATTTAATGTTAGAAGACAAATATGTTTGGGAATTCTGATGTTTCTATAAGGGACTGTCCAAGCTAGGAGAGCAGAGATCCTTTAGAATCAAGACAGGGAGTTGCATTGGAATGCATTGCACTGAAGAGTACGGCAAAGGAAATGGACAAGGGTTGGGAGAGCATTGACACATAGGTGTGTGTCCATAGTTAACTTTAGATATTGGAGGGTGAGCTTTCTGAAGGGAACATCTGCCAAAAAGACAGTGTGGCTTATTTATCATTGTGCTTTAGTGATGTAGGTAGTCCCCTCCACTTGTTCAATGGGATATTATCGTTTTAAACTTCATGATTACTATGATTGATCACACCTTCCTGCTTCCACAGCCTCCTCCCTCACTTCATTTGCTCTCTCCCTTTCTCTAGCTCTGGCTCTGCCCCGCCCCAGGCCATATATGTGTTTGTCTTTGTGGATGTTTCTTTTTGAGCAGGTGGAGTAGACCATTCTCTTGGCAGTGTAGGGAAACCTCCTGTGTTCCTATTACCGAGTGTCGAGTGTCAGCATTTTAAATTCTTATACCCAACATTAAGTCACTAGCAACTCCAAACCAGTGCTTGGCCCGTTTGTGCAGGTGAAAGCTTGAAATTTAGATATAGCCTCGGCTGACTTGCTCTGACTGGTCTTGTTACCTCTCCCCACCAGCTAAACAAGAGAGCAGAACTATGTGTCAGCCACGTGAAAAGGGGTGAAGGATGCAGTCATCTCTCTGACAAAGCCAGTTCCTTTTGAATGCCTCCAAGAGCGTGATTTGAGGCTCATGTTACAGAGAAGTACTTCTTTACAGAGTAGCAATTAGGAAGTAGATTTTTTTCTTGAATTAAAACACTTCATTTTCATCCATTACTTCAACTTCTGTGCTTACAAGATAGAACAAAAACTAATTTTCATGTAAAACCCTCAAACATTTAAAGATATTTGCACAATACTTTCTGTGTGACCTTGTCCTATCAAAGAACTCTATCCTTCAACTGTTTTTTCTGGCTAATATTTTATATTACTTAATAATAAAGTATACCTTATAAACTCTAAGTATTTCTTAATGAAATATCATTTAATTTGTATGTAGGTGTTATTTAAAAATATACCATTGAATTTTGACCTGGACGATTAGCACACTGAATTGATTTGTATTCTATTTCTACTTCTCCAATACTCCACTGTAAATCAGCCTGAAAGAACAGAGTTCCTCTGGTTGAGGATGTGCAGTAGGGGTTTTAATGGACTTCCTAGATATAGAATAAAATAAAAAGGAAGATATTGGGGCATGGAGCTTAAAGATCACTATCTAATGCTGTGCCAAGAAACTCCCACCGGGACATACAGGTAATGTAACCTTACTGATGTTTCTTCCACATGAATTAACTGGAAGACCTACAAAGTTCAAACTCTGCGTCATTGTTTTCCTTGTAGTATATCCTGATAAATTTTCAGGAGACCCCAAGGCAAGGATGCTCCTCCCTGAGAAGCACCATCCAATGGAAAGCTTGGATGTGTGTCACATATAGCAGCCACTTACATAATTTTTTTTTCTTTTTGTTTTTTTGAGACAGGTTTATCTGTGTATCTTAGGCTTTCCTGAAACCCAACTCTACAGACCAGGTTGGCCTCAAACTCACAGATTCACTTGCCTCTGCCTCCCAGAGTGCTGGGATTAAAAGCGTGTGCCACCACCAACCGGCTCCGCACATGTAATTTTAAGCTTGCTAGTAGCAACATTTTTTAAAAGGAAAAATCAAACAAGTGCGCTGGTATGTGTCTTTAAACACGCTATTTAGGACTGTGAAGCTGGAAGATTAAGTTTGAGGCCAGTGTGGACTACAGAGCAGATTCTAAAGTCCTTCTTCTCCTACACACATGCAGGGATTACAGGTGTGTTCCACCGTTTTCAGTTTTATGCACTGCTGGGGAGTAGATCCCAAGGTCCCATGCCTTCTAGGTAAGCATTCCATCAACTGAGCTACATCTCCAGGCCAAAAATTTCTTCTTTTATAGGAAATTGAGTTCATTATGTTTGTGATACTACATTTTAGAGACCCAAAGTCTAAGGTTAGAAAAGTAGTGAGGGTATATTGACTTCAATGTTGTGTGTGTGTGTGTGTGTATGTGTGTGTGTGTGTGAGTTTATGTGCGTGTGCATTCAATATATAGAAAAATAGGAACTGGACTCACAGACAATGCTGCCCATATAGTGTTCTGCCAATATTCTCATCACATCACACTAGTACAAATGACTTCCAATTTGGTGGAATTTCTCCTGGGACAACTCATTTTACTCCTTTATTTACAATTTCAAGTATGAGCATGTCATCAGCAGACTCTTCTAGATGATTTGTTCCTAAGTGAATGAAATTTTGGTGATGCCTCTGTACAGTTGAAGTGTCATTTGTACCTCTTCACATCTCTGTGGTCTGTTAGTGAGGTGGTACCCGAATGCGGCAAAGTGTTCGGAGGTCTTGATAGGTGTTTAGACATGCCCATCATCTCCAGAGAGCATCTCTGACCCTTCCATTCCATCCCATTCTGCTTCTGTTCCCAGCATACACATAGGAAACAGACAACATCTGTATTCTTTTCCTTCGGCTTGGTCTATCGTTGTAAGGGAGGCTGCTTGTTTGTTGCCTGGCCACCCAGACTCCCAAAATAATCACACAGACACTATGTCAATTAAATCACTGCTTAGTCCATTAACTGTAGCTTCTTATTGGCTAACTCTTACATTTTAATTTAACCCATTTCTATTAATCTGTACATCACCATGTGGCTGTGGCTTACCAGATAAATTAGCATCTGTCTCTAGCAGGGCTACAAGGCTTCTCCCTGACTCTGCCTTCTTTCTCCCAACATTCCATTTTGTTTTCCCCACCTAGCTCTACTCTGCCATATCAGGGCAAGGCAGTCTCTTCATTCATTAACCAAAAAAACAACACATAGACAGAAGGACCTTCCACATCATTTTATCATATCCTCATTTTATAAAAATGGAATCACATTCTGTGTGCTATTCTGAGTTGTCTTTTTCTCATTTGTCCGAGGCTGAGCAGTTGAATATCAAGCAGTTGTTTATCTATCGGCTGCTTGATGGATGCCAGGGTAAGGTGGGGATTCCCTTCTTTCTCCTCCTTTAAAACCATTATTTATAAAATACAAAACCACTATGGACATTCTGCCATGTGGATTCTTGTGGATAAAAATGCTTTGAATTTCTCCTAAGTGAATAAGAGAGAATGAAATTACTGAGTACTTATGTGGATGTAGTTTATAAACTCTCCAGGTAGAATGGACTGTTTTATACTCAAGACAGCTCTATAGAAATACGCCATACTTGTAAAAACTGACCAACATTGGGTCTTTTTGTCCTTTCTGCTTTGTGCTCTTTTGTAGGATGTGTAGTGATACTTCATAGAGTTTTTATTTGCATTTCCCATGATTGATAATGTTAAAAAGCTTTTGAATATGCTTTGCTTATATCTTCTTTTGTGGCACTGAAACCCTATCTTATTGAGAGAAGGTTATGATAGACTTTCTACCAAGAATAATAATGCCGTTACCATGTCTTCTAGAACTTGAGTTGGTTTATGATTCTCTTCAAAGATCCCTTCTCTTTCTCCATCTCTATTTTCATGCTTCCATTGTGGTCACACAAATTTAGAAGTGTTGAGTTCCATGAATCTGAATAACATCTATGGCATTACTGAGAAAAATGCATATATGTAAAACTGCTGTAATTTGAAGGGTGTACAGGTGTGTTATGGTTTCAGGTTGTCTTTGTACTATCAAATTCATTGGTGTCAAGCCTAGAGCAGATAGCTGAGTATAAGACTGTAGCTGAGCTTCCCTGCCCGGTGAGTTTGATAACATTTGCACTGTCCCACTTCCCTTCCTGGTCAGTTTACAGTTCCATTCAGTACAGCGCGGTGACCGTGCCATTTCCAGTGCTAGTTCCAAGCATTTATTCCTGTGCTGTAATGAGCACAACTTTAGTATTCTTTTCATTTTTCCATTCTGCCATTCAATATTATGCCCTCCATCTGTTCCATCTCGCAAATGCATATTGGTATTTTCCTTGGAATTTCTTTTCCTTTTCAGCTGGAGCTCTGCGCTGCAGCAATCCGTTGAGTGCTAACTGCTGTGCTAATATCCAGCCTCTACCAAGTGGGTATATGTTGATGGATGGCCAGCTGAGGATGCGCATGAAGCTATTTCCAAGTCAGGTTAACTAGAACACACTTAATCATTCTCATTCTCCCAGAAGAACGGCTGAGAAACTCTTTTGATGATAAATTTCATGGCTGAAAAAACTAAGTAATGAGAGGATCTGCTGTTTTGGATCAAAAAGGGTGCACTTGTGAGGCAGTTTTGATTTTAGTATGGAGCCAGTGTGGCAGAGATGTGATTCGCTAAGCAGCACTCACTGAGGACCCTGAGCTCAGATGCTGCCTTTGCAGCCAAGGCGTGTTCCCAATTAGCAAAGCTACATGGTGCCCAGATTAAACAAGTGGGGGACTCTCCTCTTGTCTATTGAATTCTAGGTGTGGAGTCCTCAACTTTCTACCCCAGCCCCTTCAGCAGTTTTCTGGTCAGCAGACCGGGAGCTCTGCTGACTGAAGCATTAGTGTTCCGCACTGCCCTTTGATGGAGGTGGGGTTGGCACTGGCTTCCTAATCACTGGGAGACGTTCTGAGAAGCCACGTAGAGCAGAGGGCTCCCTCTGAGATCCTGCCACTAGCAATTTATTCCTTTTATTAAGAAAAAAATTGTCTTCAAAAGCAAATGTCTTTAGTAAAAAGGAAGCACATTATGGCAAATATCTCATGACATTGTCTGTCAAGGATGATTTCTGGAAACTCAATGAGACTGCATTCTGCTTAATATGTTTCTAAATGGTTCTTAGAATCATAAAAGCAGGATATTAGTCAGTTCTATATAAAGAATACATACTGAAAAAAGGTAAAAGTTTAAAAATAATTTCTTTTAAGCCTACCAAGCAATCTTAGGGATATTTATTGTAAAAGAATTGACTTAGATACAAACTGATCTAATTTTAAGTGTAACAATACATACATACAGAGAGAGACAGAGACAGAAAGACATAGAGAGACAGAGAAAGGCACACACTAGAGTTGATTCTTCATAACTGTGACCCCCTCCATGCATTCTGCTAATCATAGAACAGAGGGCAACAAGGGCAACTTGGTGAACATATACAGAATATTTGTTTGTCATTCATAAAAACGTCAATATAGTTGCTATTCACTTGACATTCACACCGTATTAAGTGTCACGAGTCATCTCAAGATGATCTAGGGTGTAATGGAGCACTGCCTAGGGTTTATATATGAGAATCCCATGTTCCATACACAACTTGATCCTCCCTGGATTTTGATATATGATGGAGGTTTCTGGAACCAATCTTCTGAGAATACCAAGGGATACTTGTATATTTCTCTACCACTTTCCTTTGCCTTTTGATTTTTTCTATGATTCATAAGCCTATTCCTTACTATAATAATACCTTAATGTCCAAGGTATAGATTATGTCTATTAATGTCATCATTGCCATCTAGAAGAGCATTTGAAACTAATTTTCTTGTTATAAGTAGTTCATAGAATATCCAATCGTCCTCAAAAATTGAAGAAAATATCTTTCTCTAATTTTTTAAAATTTCAATATCTTACTGTTATTCCTTGGAGTAGAATTGTTGATTTAAAACAGTAACCAAGCATACTTGTTCCTTAATTTTTTGCCTGTTTTACATAGTCTCATAAAAAAACATTGCCAACTTGCTTAGAGAATATTATTGTTTATAATTTGTATCAAATATCATTAGTAATAATTTAGATATATAACAGACATTTATTTATTGAGTACTTACTTATGCAGGAACATTTTTTTAGACATTTGCAATAAAATAGTAAAGCCATCAAACTCCTTTCCCTGTTGCTTACATTCTGGTAATAAAAGAAAGAAAAAGTAAATGCTAAAGGCTGATAGGGGTTATGAAGAAAAATAAAGTGGGCTCAGAGAAGAGATAGCAGTGAAGAGATGGCAGGGGTGTATTGTACTTTTAGGCAGAAGGTCAGAAATGTTTTGCTTCAGTGGTGACATTTGTGCAGAGAGCTCTGTTAAAAAGATGGACAGTGTCCCTCTCTAGGAAGAGTATTCCAAGCAGAGGAAAAGCCAAGTGCAATCTTTTGGCACATGTAAGCTTGGAAGGTCACCAGGGCAACAGAGAGATTCTCACATAGAGACCTGAGAAGCAGAGAGAGGCAAGAAGAGACTGTGATGTGATCCTGTGGCCAGGGCAAGATGGGACAAGGATGCTCTAGTCATTGGCGGCCTTGGGAGTTAGCAGATAAAATGAGATGTCAGACGTCTCAGAGCTTTACCGGAGGTGAAACAAGGGACTGGTAATGTGAGAATTAAACCTGATAGCAGGCAAGAGAGGGCCTGTAGAGAAGAATATTAGTAACAAAGCCAATCAGACAAAACAGAGATCAATAGATTAGAGGTAGCCAGGGGCTAGCGAGGAGAGGATTTGGATGTAGTTATGTTGAGGTAACACAGAAGACCATGTAGTGTGACAGTTTGGGCTTGATTGTTATATTAATCATGAAAATCTGTTCAGAATCTAGACTTCTTAGAAATGGACACACAAACACACACCCATATTCTAACATGCACATACACAAACATATACACACCCACACATGCATAAAAATATACACAGGAACACAGAAGAAAATAATATAGTACATATTGTTCCAAATGTATACACACATGCATATTCATACACACACAGGCACACAAACACATATAAGCACATGTAAATGTATATACATGCATATGCACCCATATATGCATAGATACACATAAACTCACAGGCACATACACCTGTATATGCACACATAACATACACATATGCAAACACAAAAGGACACATGTGCACACATGCATAGGCCCACACACAGGAGAATACAGGTGTGGCACAGTTCTTAGCATGATTATGGTTCTAGTAAAATTTCACAGGAGTTAAAATTCCTGGAATCACATGCTCTTTTAAGAATGTCATTTGAGAAAAAAAACTACATGATTATTTCATACATGCTGAAAAAGCCTTTGACAAAATCCAACAGCATTTCATGATTAATGTCTTGGAGATACTGGAAAATAAGAGAAATACCTAAACATAATAAAGACAATTTAAAATAAGCCTACAGCCCAAATCAAATTAAATAGAGAGAAATTCAAAACAAATTCACCTAAAATCAGGGACAAGACAAGGCTGTTCACTCTCTATAGCTACTCAATATAGTATTTGAAGTTCTAGAGCAATAAGACAACTTCAAGAGATCAAGGGGATACAGATTGAAAAGGGAGAAGGCAAAGTATTGTTATTCACTATAAACAACAATCCCAAAATCTCTACCAGGAAATGGCTGAAAACACCTTCAGTAATATGTCTGGATATAATATTAACTGAAACAGCAACAACAGCAAACCAGTAGTCCCCCTATATACAAATGACAGAGATTGAGAAAGAAATTAGGGAAACAACACCCTTCACATTAGCCACAAACAATAGAAAATATCTTAGGATAACCCTAACAAAGCAGGTGAAAGATTTGTGTGGCAAAATCTTAAAGTCTTTAAAAAAATAAACTGAAGATATCAAAAGATGGAAATATCTCCCATGCTCATTGATCGGTAAAATTAACACAGTAAAAATGGCAAGCTACCAAAAGTGATCTCCAGATTCATGGCATTCCCCACCAAAATTCTATCACAATTCTTTACAGATATAGAAAGGATAATAATACACAAGTTCATGTGAAAAACAAAACAAACTAGGGTAGGTAAAACAATCATGAACAATAAAAGAACTTCCAGAGGTATCGTTCAAACTGTACTATAGAGCTATAATAATAAAAACCTCGTGGTCTTGGCATTAAAGCAAACATGTTGATCAATGGAATGGAATAGAAAACCTAAGCCTAAATCCATACATCTAAGACACCTGATTTTGAAGAAGTCAGAAATATACAAAGGAATAAAGAAAACTTCTTCCACAAATGATGCTGGTGTGATTGTATGCCTGCAAGTAGAAGAATGCAAATAGGTCTATATTTATCACCCTGCACAAAATTTACATCAAAGTGGACCAATGACCTCAAAATAAAACCAGACACACTGAACCTGATAGAAGAGAAAGTAGGCAACAGCCTTGAATCCATTGACACAGTAGACAATTTCCTAAGCAGAACACAGATAGTACAGGCACTACATTGACAAAAAAAAATAAATGAAACCTACCAAAAAATTAATATAAAATTATATTAATTTAAAAATAAATAAGTGGAACCTCATGAAACTGAAAAGCTTCTGTAAGGCAAAGAACACCATCAATGGAACAACAGGTAGCCTTCAAATGGGAAAAGGTTTTCAATAACTCCATCTCCAATAGAGAACTAAGTCCAAAATACATAAAGAACTCAAGAAACTAGACATTTACAAATCAAACAATATAATTAAAAATGGATATAGTCATAAACATAATTCATAATTTCAATAGAGGAATCTCAAATGACTGAAAAACACTTGAAGAAATGTACAACATCCTTAGCCATCAGGGAAATGAAAATCAAAACTACTCTGAGATTCCGCCTTATACCTAGCAGAATGGCTAAGATCAATAATACAAGTGTCTGCTCATGCTGGTGAAGGTGTGGAACAAGGGAACACTCCTCCATTGCTGGCAAGAGTGCAAACTTGTACAACCACTATGAAAATCAATATGGCAGTTCCTCAGAAAACTGGGAATCTGTCTACCTCAAGACCCAGCCAAACCCTCTTTGAGTATATAGCCAAAGGGCTCTTCATCTAACCGCAAGGACACTTGCTCAGCTAGGTCCATAGTGGCTCTATTTGTAAAAACCAGAACTGGAAACAACCTAGATGATCCTAACCTGAAGAATGGATAAACAAAGTGTGGTATATTTGTACAATGCAGTAGTATTACTCTGCTGTTAGAAAGAAATGGTATCTTGAAATTTGTAGGCAAGTGGATAAAACAAGAAAAAAATCATCCTGAGCAAGGTAACCCAGACTTAGAAAAACAAGCATGATATACTTACTTGTAAGTGGATATTAGCCTTTTAGTCAAGGATAATACACTATAGTGCACAGATTCAGAGAAGTTAGATAACGAAGAGATATCTGGGGGTGGGGAAGATACATGGTTCTCCCAAGGAAGGGGAAATATAATAGATTTTGTGAGTAGACTGTGGCAAGTAGAGATGGGAACAGGAGGGATTAGATGGGGAACGGAGTGACAGCAGAAGAGAATTTGGGGAGAGATCACTAGAATAGGGTGATGGGGGAGAGTCTTCTGGCTTGTGTTAATTTCATTGGTTAAATAAAGAGACTGCCTTGGCCCTTTAATAGGACATAAAATTAGGTAGGTGGAGTAAACAGAACAGAATGCTGGGAGAAAGAGGCTGAGTCAAGGAGTCGCCATGATTCTCCCACTCCAGACAGATGCAGGTTAAGATCTTCCCTGGTAAGACACCTCGTGGTGTTACAGGGATATTAGAAATGGGTTAGATTAATATGTAAGAGCTAGCCAATAAGAGGCTGGAACTAATGGGCCAGGCAGTGTTTAAAAGAATACAGTTTCTGTGTAATTATTTCGGGTAAAACTAGCTGGGTGGCAGGACACAGCCTGCTGCTCCTATTACAGCAGAGTGGCGTTATGCCTTCGCCTTCAATAGGGTGGCATTTAGTGGACAATGTGGAAACCTGGTACAGTAGAAACTTCTAGGAACCTGTGAGGGTGACCCTGGCAAAGACTCCAAATAATGGAAGTTATGGAGCTTGACTCAACCATCTTCTATATTCACACAAAGCTCCCAGTGGTAGAATCTGAACATCAGCCCAGTCACAAAACCAATAACCAAAAGGCTATTCTACCTGCAAGATGTGCTGGAGCAATCGTGGTTCAGAGCTTGTGGGTGTGGCCAACCAATGACTGGTCTAATGAGACTCAAGACATGACAGGAAGCCCATGCCGGATACTGCCTGGATGGCCAGGATCTGAAAGCTGGATTGCTCAGACACCTAGCATAGAACCAAACATGACTGACAAAAATAAATAAAGAAATTAAATTAAAGAAAATAAATAATTAAAATTCAATGAAATGATTCCTTGTGATATTCTAATATCCTCACAGTTCAGCGCCTAGCCCAATTGTCATCAGAGTCTTCCTCCAGCAGATGATAGAAACAGATACAGAGACCAACAGCCAAACATTACCAGGAGCCTGGGGGAACGCTGCAAAAGATGCGAAGGAAGGACTGCAGGAGCCAGAAGGGTCAAGGACACCACAAGAACTTCAGAATTGACTAAGCAAGGCTCATGGGGGCTCACAGACTGAAGCAGCAGCCACAGAGCCTGCTGGGATCTGTGCTAGGCCCTCTGCATACATGCTGAGCTTGTATAACTTGGGGATTTTGTTGTACTCCTAACAGCGGCAGTGGGCTGACTCTGACTCTTTTGCATGCTTGTCATACCCTTTTCCTCCTACTGGGCTGCCTTCTCCAACCTTGAGATGAGGGTTTATGCCTAGTCTTATTGCATCTTGTTATGCCATGTTCAGTTGACATCACTGGGAGACCTGTTTTTATTCTGAAGGGAAGTGGAGGAGTAGTGTATCTGGAGGAGAGGGGAAGCAATGGGGGTGCTGGTTGAGGTTAGGATGTGTTGCATGCGAGAAAAATAAAAGGGGGGGGAGAATGCCCTTGGAATTTTGGCAAGCATTATATTGACTCTGTAGATTGCTTTTGGTTATTTTTGCAATATTTATTCTGCCACCCCATGAACATGAGAGGCTTTCTCCATTTTCTAGTCTTTTCCAATTTCTTTCTTCAGACTTTATAGTTTTCATTATAGGGTTTTTACTGCCCTGACTAGCTTTATTTCTAGATATTTTGAATAAGATTCTTTCCTTGATTTCTGTCTCAGCATGTTCATTATTGGTATGTGGAAACTACTAATTTTTGCAAGTAGGTTTTGTTTCTTCATACTTGGCTGAAAGTGATGATTAGCCCTAGGGGGTTTCTGGTCAAATCCTTAGAGTCTTTAGGGTTCCTCATATCATATCATCTGAAAATAGGGATGATTATTTGACTTCCGTCATTCCTATTTGTGTTTGTTTTGTTTCTTACTCTTGTTTATTTCTCTAAGGATTACAGCAGTGTATTTAATGAATGCAGAGAGAGTTGGACATTGTTGTCTAATCCTGGATACTGACATTAGAGAAAAGGCTTACAGCCTTTCCTGATTTCACTCTCTGAAGAATTACAGGCTGTAGGCACTGTAGAGATGCCTCGGTAGGGAAAGCATAGATTGCTCTTGCAGAGGACCCCAGTTTCATTTTTAGCACCTGTGCTAGGCAGCTCACAACCACCTATCTGTTTATCTAGCTCCAGGGTCTCCAACTCCTTGACTCTGTGATCACCCGTATGCACATACGCACAAATCCACATGCACATGCTCACACACACACATACAGTGTTATAAAAATAATTGCAAAATGTAATCATTTGAAAAATAAATGTAAGGGACCTGTCTTGGTTTACACTGCAATGCTATAATGTAATACGCTAGCACTGTAGTGCTAATAATGGGTAACTCCTCCAGTCAGTTTATAAACTCATCAGGATGGAGCATCATGCAGTCTCCTCCTTTGGGACATGGCACCAGTGCTTTAAAAGGAGCTGCTCAGGAAGATGCCTGCTATACCTTCAGCAGCAGCACCAGGGTGTGGGTGTGTTTGGCTCAACACCAGGATAGACAGGGGGTGTGGGTGTGGCTCAACACCAAGATAGAGAAGAGGAGTGGGTGTGGCCTAACACCAGGATAGACAGGGGGTGTGGGTGTGGCTCAACACCAAGATAGAGAAGAGGAGTGGGTGTGGCCTAACACCAGGATAGACAGGGGCAGGGTGACTCAACACCGGGATAGCCAGGGTGAGGGGGCGGTCCAGCATCAGGATAGCCAGGGTGCAGAGGCGGTTCAGCATCAGGATAGCCAGGGTGTGGGGGCGGTTCAGCATCGGGATAGCCAGGGTGCAGAGGCTGTTCAGCATCGGGATAGAAAGGGACAGGGCGGCCCAGCATCGGGATAGAAAGGGACAGGGCGGTTCAGCATCGGGATAGAAAGGGACAGGGCGGTCCAGCATCGGGATGGAAAGGGATGGGGCAGTCACTGCTTTCTATTTCAGTTCCAGTGCTGCTGGCATGTCATATGTGACGGTAGCCTGTGATAAAGAGATGTTTTATCCCTCCAAAACAGTTTATGTTGTGAAGAATGTGCTTCCTTTGGGAGGCCTCTGTGTATTTCCAAGAGACCCCAAGGATAAGTGTCCTAATGTGTGCGTGTCCACAATTTATGTATGGTTTTCCACTGCAGCACTATCAGCAAATATGTGTAACATTTTGACCCTTAACACAGGGCGTCATTAACCTCACTCCTCGTAACACTGCCCGTTGGTATTAATATGTTGCTTTTGAGAGTGTCACTGATGAGTTCGTTTGTCTACTCTGCTCTTATTGTGGGCAATACTTCTCTTAGCCAGTCACCTTTATTTTTTCCTGCAATTCTCTTTTCTGTTCTTGAGAATTTTTTTTCATTTTTCTTTTACTACCTTTAAAATAACTCACAAGAACTTAAGACCATGGCATGCCTTCTAACTTCAAATAAGAGTTTCAATCTGACCTGACCCTGTAGATTTTTTTAGGATCCATATATAAACAGGGGCCACTGGGAATATGGGTGAGTCTTAGTTGTTTGGGAAAAGTCCCTCTTTGGATGCAAGTTTCCAAAAGGAATATATTACTTTGTCTAAACTGAGGCATGGCTTGAGAAGAAGAGGATGAGTAGGGTCTCATCTCCTTTTTTCCCTTGATGATATGAAATGCTGCAGGTTCAGGCTGTATAAGCACAGACAGGACGCTGTTGGATGATATTTTCAGTCATGTGCATAATCCTCCCTCTTTTCCTCTTGGTCCTTTTCTTTCTCCTTAATCTCCCCCTCTCTCTTCCTTCCTTCCTCTGTCCCTCCCTCATTTCCTTCATTCTCTAATAGATTTTCTTGTGTCTCACACTGGCCCTAAACCCCTTATGCAGCTGAAGATGACCTTGTATCCCTGATCCTCCTCTCCTAGCTCCCCAGTCACCAGCATGCTATAAACTGGGCACAATGATGCACACTGGACATCCCAGGACTAAATGATAAATGAGCATTCTACCAGTTTTCTACTCTTTCAAATGTATATCAAATCTTTGCTGCTAAGTGCTACTCTTTCTAACTCACTTTCTGGGTTATAATTGGAAATCTTTAATCAAATTAGATGTATTAATTGTAATACTGTCTGTGAGTTGGTCAGAATTAGGTTGGTCTAGGGTTTCCAGGTTGAGCAGGATACATAGAATGTCTGTTCTTATGTGTGAGATGACAGATACCCTAACTCAATTTGTGTGCTATTTTTTGTTTGGTTGGTTGGGTGTTTTTTTTTTTTTTGGTTTGTTTTTGTTTTTGGATACAGGGTTTTTCTGTGTAGCCTTGGCTGTCCTGGAATTCACTTATATATATACCAGGTTGGCCTTGAAGTCACAGAGATCTGCCTGCCTCTGTCTCTCCAGTGCTGGGATTAAAGGCATGTACCACCATTGCCTGGACATATGTACCATTTTCTAAGTGTCATCAGGGTAAAATATTTGTTTCAAAATACTCATTTGCATAAGTCTTATTTTTTTTCTTGGTCATAAGCACATGGCTGGTTGAGAACCTTGTAATAATGAGCCTCTAGTGAAAACAGTATTAACAATAGAGTTCTTGAAACTTAATTGGAGGAAAATGAAGTGCTTCTTGGAGGAAAAGGTTACTATCCAGAAGATGAGATATGTTCAAAACAAACATGGAGTTTATGAGGCACGGGAAATGGCAGGGTTATAATCTGATTTTTAATGTATGTTTTATGAAAGGCAGAACGAATGAAAACCCTGAACTCTGGATGGAATTCTATATTGAGTCTACCACTGTTGAACTTGGGTGAGTCAGAGGGCATCCCTAGACAATATGTGTGTGTGTGTGTTCTGCTTGTTGTAGAGATGATACATTGCATAAGAACACAGAGAGCTCTTCCTTTCTCGATTCCTGGAGGGAGTGGACCTGTGAAGGGACAAGGTGTTCTAAGGAATGAACAGCTTTAGTTAACATGTGTGGAGAGCCGGGCGGTGGTGGCGCACGCCTTTAATCCCAGCACTCGGGAGGCAGAGGCAGGCGGATCTCTGTGAGTTTGAGACCAGCCTGGTCTACAGAGCTAGTTCCAGGACAGGCTCCAAAGCCACAGAGAAACCCTGTCTCGAAAAAACCAAAAAATAAAAAAAAAAAGAAGAAGATGTGTGGAGAGCTTCGTGGAGCCGCACCTTAAAGATGGCGCTGGCTTCCGCCCTCCACAATCCCATAAGTGAGCGCTCTCTGATTAACAATTCCTTATTTGGCTAAGACCTAAGACCGGACTCTTGCTGCTTGCGTGTGCGTGGACCAATGAAAGGTGCCCACATGGCTATCCAGGGTTGGTAGCCCAGGCCTATTTAAGGGCTGGGAGAGGTTTGCCCGGGGCGGGGAGGGGAAGAGAGAGAGAGAGAGAGAGAGAGAGAGAGAGAGAGAGAGAGAGAGAGAGAGAGAGATATTTCTTCGATTGTCAAAAAGGTCCTAAATAAAACTGCTTGCAAGAAGAGCTCCGGTGTTGCGTCATCCTTGCTGGTCGAGGTGGTTGAGACAAAGATGTGCTTGATTCTGTCTGTCTGTCTGTCTATCTGCTTACTATTCATATTTGCTTGCTTATTTACTTCATTTTGTGTGTGCATGCTTGCGTGTATGTGCACATGTGCGTGTACACATGTGGAAATTAAAGTGCAAGACTGAGTATTGCCACTGAGGCACCTTTCACTTTCTTTCTTTCTTTTTTCTTTTTCTTTCTTTTTTTTTTTGAGACAGAGTCTCTTAAAGCTCTAGAACCTCACCATGAAGGCTAGGCTAGCTGAACACCGAACTCCAGGGTTTCCCCCTGTGTCAACCTCTCATCTCACCATCCCTGGTAGAGGAAACACATACAACCACGTCTGGTTTACATGTAGGTTCCGAGGACCAATTTTGGGTCCCCGCTTGTCCAAGGCAGGCACCTTATTGATGTGGGAGTGTCATATATCAATCTGTTGATTTCATTGGCTAAGCAATAAAGAAACTGCTAGGCCCATTGGATAGGCCCACCCTTAGGTGGGTGGAGCAAACAGAACAGAATGCTGGGAGGAAGAGGAAGTGAGCTCAGACTCCGCAGCTCTGCTCTCAGGAGCAGACGCTTCAGAGAGACGCCATGCTACCTGCTCCAGGGAAGACGCACGCTATGAAGCTCTGACCCAGGATGGACTTAGGCTAGAATCTTCCCGGTAAGACCGGTGCTCACAGATTGTTAGAGATGGGTTGATTGGGATATCAGAATTAGCCAGTAAGGGCTAGAGCTAAGGACCAAGCAGTTTATAAAAGAATACAGTGTCCGTGTAATTATTTCGGGGCATAAGCTAGCCAGGCAGGGCAGGTGGCTGGGGTGTTTGGGGACGCAGCCCCGCCGCCGCTCCTTATTACTACAAATGACGCCCAAACGTGTGGCTAACTGAGTCCACAGAAAGCCTGAGAAAGCTTGGAAAAGAATAGAGTAAAGCATGTTTCTTATGGCAATTTCTTGGGTCTGCTCTGCTTGCTAGAGGCAAGCAAGCTGCCTCATCTAAGAGAGGCTTCCTGACTCGGCTTCAGCTGCAAAGCCTGCAGCTCATTAAGAGGTCCTGCCACGAAACACTTAAACGGTGTTGATGAAAAGCTGAATGCATGCTTTTCGGTTTTCAGCCGTAGCATGAAAAAAGCTGCGCCGTTTAAAAATGCCTGCTTTCTGGGCCATCTTGCTAGGGCAAACTCTGACTGTTTGAGGCAGGAGGGCCGGCTACCGAGAGAGGACTTGAGTGTTGTCTGTTGTAGCTTGCTGGCTGGCAGGGACCTTGAAATGCCATAGAGGTGTGGCCGTAAACATGGCTACAGCCAGTACCTCAGCCATGAGGCTGGAAAGCTAAGGAATGGACTGGATCTAGCTGGCAAAGCCACGCCTTTAGTCCTACTGATATTGCTTGGTAAATTAAAGGCTCTTGTGGTCAGAAAAAGAGAGATATACAGTAAAGAGAGATTCAAAGACAGAGAAAATTTCTGAATGGTTTAAAGTGTGTTAAAAATATATGCAGACTAAAAGTTAAAATTCTTAAAGTAAACCTCTGTGACTTCAAGGTGTGGTAGCACACACCTTTAATCCCAGTGCCTAAAAGGCAGAGACAAACAGATCTCTGTGAGTTCAAGGTGTGGTAGCACACGCCTTTAATCCCAGTGCCTAAAAGGCAGAGACAAACAGATCTCTGTGAGTTCAAGGTGTGGTAGCAAACACCTTTAATCCCAATGCCTGGGAGGCAGAGACAGGAGGATCTCTGAGAGTTCAAAGAGAGCCTGGTCTACAGGGTTATTCCAGGTCAAAGATATGCGCTCAAGCAAAAAGTTAACCTAGGAATGTCACAGCTTAGATTCTTAAGCGCCTAGTGATTTAAAGGCGCAAATCAAAATTGCTCCTGGATAGTAAAAAATTGCAGATTCACAATAGGACAGATTCAGACCACTAAATGAGTCACACTGTTGGATGAATGTACGTAGGCTTGGGAGAGAGAAGAAAAAGAATATAGAGAATAAAGTTAATGGTTTTAAAAAAAGTCTTTAAAGAGACAGAATAAAGTAAAGTGATAGAGTAAAAATAAGCCGCGTAAAGATGAAAAATTCACAGAGAGTCTGGATTCTTTGTATTATTGTGTTTTCTTTAAAATTTTTGACTGTGAAGGAGCTAAGTACAGAGAGACATTTCATTACATGGGCTGCCAAGCTAAACCAGAATGGATATAAGGGTATTACGATTTCAGAATTTGGGTCTAAGGATATGATGCTTTGGAGAGAGTCTTCTTTTGTTTTCACAGAGGATGAGACTCTATGGATTTCTTCTATTCCGATTTGGTATGATGGACCACGTCCTCCTGAAGGTTTGCTGTGAACATCTTCAGAAAATTGCTTTGCTCAACTGCCAACTGAGATGACCCTGGCACACAGGTTATACCATGAAAGACCTAATTAACGATGCCCCCATTCAGCAGGAAGCAGTTTGGAGAGAAAAAACTGCGTCCATGTTCCCAAATATGGTTTATAAATGTTCTTTTACATTTAAAGGGGGATATGATATAGACATGAATAATTTGCATAAGTATAGATTTTGCTTTATTGATAGAGATTTATGGTCAATTTTGTTATATGTATAAATGTTTCTGATGTAACTTTTACTTGATAACTTTTGTTATATGTAATTTTAAAGCCTTCCTTGTTTTGTTTAAACAGAAAAAGGGGAAGTGATGTGAGAGTGTCATATATCAATCTGTTGATTTCATTGGCTAAGCAATAAAGAAACTGCTAGGCCCATTGGATAGGCCCACCCTTAGGTGGGTGGAGTAAACAGAACAGAATGCTGGGAGGAAGAGGAAGTGAGCTCAGACTCCGCAGCTCTGCTCTCAGGAGCAGACGCTTCAGAGAGACGCCATGCTACCTGCTCCAGGGAAGACGCACGCTATGAAGCTCTGACCCAGGATGGACTTAGGCTAGAATCTTCCCGGTAAGACCGGTGCTCACAGATTGTTAGAGATGGGTTGATTGGGATATCAGAATTAGCCAGTAAGGGCTAGAGCTAAGGACCAAGCAGTTTATAAAAGAATACAGTGTCCGTGTAATTATTTCGGGGCATAAGCTAGCCAGGCAGGGCAGGCGGCTGGGGTGTTTGGGGACGCAGCCCCGCCGCCGCTCCTTATTACTACACCTTATGGACCGAGTTCTCTCAGCAGTTCTACCTGTTACTCTTTGGACATTAAGATTCCTTAGGCCGTGCAAGGTTCAGTCTGCAACAGAAATGGCTCAGTGGTTAAGAGTACTGGCTGTTCTACCAGAGGACCTCAGTTCAATTCCCAGCACCCACATGTCAGCTTACAACTATCTGTAACTTCAGTTCTACAAGACTCAATACTCTCACACAGACATACATGTAGGCAAAATACCAGTGCATATAAAACAAAATAAATATTTTTTTAAAAAAGAAGCAAGTTGCAGTATCTCAAAAATATAGCAATCAGTAACAATTCTTTTAATAAAATATATTTTAGATATAAATAAAGTAATTCTAGTTGGAAAGTACCTCATATAATTGGTTGATGGAGACATACAAGCCAAGGGTGGCTCTTGTCTACTGACTGGCAGGGTGTGGTTCTAACTGTGGGTTCAGGGGAAGAGAGACATGTCAGAAAGTAGGGCTGACTGTGCTTTAGATTCTCTTGGACTGATTAGGGGTGAGCTGGCCCTTGATCTCAGATGAGGCGCTTCCTCATTGACCAGGTCCTCTATAAGGAGTTCCTGGAAGCACACTGACTTCTATGTCCTTCTCTGTAATATCTTGAGTTGTTGATGTTGACTCTCATCCTTTAGTAATAGGGTTCTCCCCATCACAAGAGCAACCATGATAAACAGGTTTATCATTGAACTCTATTGCTCAATATTTGTTACAACTTGAACTTAAAAGTATAAATCATGAAAAATGATTACAGAAGCATTTATTTTCATTTTGTAGAAAGTTGTATTTTGGGAGGTTCAATCCATCCACCCTTATAAAGAAAAATACTAATACTTTCAAATTTGATGTTAATTTGCATTTAAGAATTTTAAACTATAACCATGCTGTTTTAATATTAAACTACCTAAGTATATTTAAATGAAATACTTATTAATGTTTCTCTATTTTTGAGGTTTCTCTATAAAACTAAAATTTCAAGACTGACAGGTATACTTTAAGGAATGTAAACAGTCATTTTTCATGGTCCCATATGTGAAAAATTAAAGGCTACAACTTCTCAAGCAAACGTTTATAACATTACTGCTATATAAACAAGTGTTTTCTAATTCATGGCAATCTACCCAAAGTTTTACTACTCTTCTTTCACATGTTCCTCAGGATTTTGCCTACAGTATCTTGACTAACGCTCTCTGCACTGTGGTGAAAGGGTCAACAGAAAGGTTCTCTACCCACATCAAGCTAGCACAGAAACCGGAGCAATGAAAATGATCCTTCCAGCTCACAAACAAAGACATGGAGGAATCCTAGCACTGCTGATCTTCCGCAGAAAGAAGCCTCACATGGAGGGGAAACTGAAGCCACGCTGATTTTGTTCCTGTCATGTCTCGGTCATATGCAGATTACAGAATCTTGAATGGAACATTCACCATTTAATTTTCTCTTGGAAATTAGAGTTATTACCCAGAGCAGCTAACTCACAGGGTCATTTGACTTATTAACTTACATCCTTCACATGGGATGCATAGCATACAAACTGTTCAATGTGTTTTAATTCATAGGGTTCTTGGGGTGATATGGGCACCCGAGCAGACAGAATAGTAAAATGAGATCTTTTGATTTTCTTCTTAAAACATAACTCTACCTTACATAATCTAGGTAGGCTAAGAATAGTTGTGTTGCCATAAGAAGAGGGGAGATGAAGGAGAGAGAAGCCAACCAAGGCTCCTTAGGGGGGCAATAGTCGAGGAGAGAGGCACTGTGTAGGCAAAATTGGTTATTTTATCAAGGTTTATTGGTAAAAGATCTACCCGATTCACACAGAGAGCAACAACGGCCCTGTTTTATATGTCTTTAATTAAAGTATTTTGCCAATTGGATTTTTAAAATTATAGTCTATGCATTATGCAGAGAGTTCACTTTACAGCCTGCTAATCATAAGACTTTCCAAGGCGTACCAATCTTTACTGTTCTGTCTGATACCTTGGTCCCAGGTGTGTCCCAGTGTTGAGTTTCCTGAACTCCCCTGGAGAAATTCCGGCCTGACTGCAGTAGACTATGCAGAGTAAGATAAGAGTCAGAAGTTTTGCAGAGCAGGGGTTTGCTTTTGTAATGCGTAGACAAATTATGGATGGTTTTGGTAAAAATAAATAAATAGATAAATAAATAAATAAATAAGCTTGTTTCTTTATTCAAAAGAATGAACTATTCTGCATTTTTAAATTGTTATGCACAGCTTCACTCCTGTCCCTTTCCGTGGCTCTCAGAGCCCTCCTTTGAAGTCGAATTAACTTGTTCAGTCTAAAACGATTTGCAAATTTTAAGTAGCATGCGCTAACAAGGACATGGAGCAGGGCAAGGCCTTCATTTCCCTTCTGGTAAAAGCAGGATGTCCTTTAGAGATACACAGTTCTTTCCAGAGAATATAAAATAATCACCACACACGTGTCCTGTTCTCCCTTTGAAGGAGCTGTCAGAGCCGCCTTTTGTGGCTGCATTCTGACAGGAATGTGGTGTTTAGAGGCTAGCTCTCATTCTTCTCAGGAAGCCACATTCTGAGTCAGCAGAAATGAAGGGCTGTCTTGCCTGCTTCTCCCGCTCTGGCTCCCAGGCATCCTGTGATGAGCCCTAAAATCCAGCCACCACTTTGCCTCCTGTTCTCAATGAGAACACCTTCCTGTTTCTCAGCACCACTGTCCTCTTTCCATTTCCTCTTTGGGGTTCCTCATCTCAACAATGACTTTGTACTCTCCTGAATACTCTTGCTTCTTCCCAGTTCCTGCTCATTGGCTTTCAAGACATGTTACCATTGTCTTTGTTCTTTCTCAGCTATGAGCAGAAATACTTTGTAATATTTTGTACCTGGTAAAAGGTGAGTTTGGGACCCAACCTTTCCCCACCTTCCAAGTATCTCATTGTTGAAGAAACAGAGAAGACAACAGAAGATGCTGTATGCCCATCCTTAGGACGTGTCTAAAATTAGTGTTCAAAATAACAACAACTACATAAACTGCTTTCATTTACTCTTAAGTTTTATTATTTTTATTTTCATTTAAAACAGTCTTATTTTGCATACCAATCCCAGTTCCATCTCCCTCCTGTTCTTGGACTCCCTACCTTCTCCCCACCCCATCCCCCCATTCACTCCTCAAAAACAGTGGCCTCCCATGGGGAGTCAACAAAGTCTGTCCCATCACTTCAGGCAGGACCAAGGCCCTCCCTCCTGTATCTAGGCTGAGCAAGGTATCCCTCCATAAGGAATAGGCTCCAAAGAGCCAGTTCATATACTAAGAATAAATCCTGGTTCCACTGCTAGTGGTCTCACAAACTGTCCATGTCACACAGCTGTCACTCACATTCAGAGGGCCTAGTTTGGTCTCATGTTGGTTCCCCAGCTGTCAATCTGGGGTCACTGAGTTCCCACTAGCTTGAGTCAACTGTTGCTGTGTGTATCTCCATCATAGTCTTGGCCTCTTGGCTCATAATCTCTCTTAAACTTTTAAAACTAATCACAGGGACCTGTTGTCATCACCACAGAAATGCCTAGACAGCTCCTCCTCCCTAGAACAGCACCTTCTGATGTTTTGCCTTTACCTTGAACAGTTTTTACTAATTAAATGTGTTCTTTGATGATTTCCCACATGCATATGGTGCCTTCTTACACTTTCAGCCTCTCTCATCTCTGCCCCACCCCTGTCGAGTCCCTCCTCTCTAGAACCGTTCCTGTTTCATGTTCGTTCATGTGCTTTTGTTTTTTAAACCCACTGAGTTGAACCAGGGACATGTGTGTCCCCAGAGCTTGGAAACCCTTTAGAACTCTGCGAGCTCTAAAAGTGTGTGGGCAGCAGAGGAAAATGACTTTCCTCATTCCAGGACCTTCTAACTCAGCACCGAGGAGGATCCCTTGAGCTTATTCTGCATCCACAGCAGTCCTTGCCTTGGGCCAGCCTCTTGAGAGCCCTGTGCAGGTGACCGCAGCTGCTGCAAGTTCTAGGTGGCAAAAGGTTGCTGTTAATGTTTTTAAAGTTACTTTTCCTATAGGTTTTATTGTAATGAAACATTTTTGTTTGAAATGCAGCAATGTTCAGTTTTCCTCCTAATTATTACTATAATGCCAGATCTCTTTCCATCCCAAATTTTATTATAAACACAAAGTCATAGCAAGATGTAATGTTATCATACACATTCTAAGAGCATCGGACCTGAGTTTCTGACATTCCCTTGTGATGTTGGAGAACCTGTCATTCCCAGCTATGGCATCTCAGGTGGTCATGATTATTGACCTTTCTCTCAAGCACATTCGATGATTATGAGTAGATGTGAGCACATGTCCTTGTGGCATGATTGAGCATCCTTTGGATATATACCCAAAAGTGGTATTACTGGGTCTTGAGAAAGGTTGTTTCCTAATTTTCTCAGAAATCACCACACTGACATCCAAAGGGGCTGTACCAGCTTGCATCCCACCAACAATGGAGGAGTGTTCCCTTTTCCCCACAACCTCTCCAGCATAAGTTGTCATCAGTGTTTTTGATTTTGTCCATTCTTACAGGTGTAAAATGGAATCTCAGTGTTGTTTTGATTTGTATTTCTCTGATGACTAAGGATGTTGAACATTCCCTTAAGTGTCTTTCAGCCATTTTAGATTCCTCTGTTCAAAGTTCTCTGTTTAGGTCTGTACTCCATTTTTTTATTGGATTATTTGTTCTTTTGATGACCAATTTCTTAAGTTCTTTGTATATTTTGGAGATTAGACTTCTGTCTGATATGGGATTAGTGAAGATCTTTTCCCATTCTGTAGGCTGTCATTTTGTCTCAATTATGTTCATAGCAGCATTGTTTGTCATAGTCAGAATCTGGAAACAATCTAAATTCTCCAATCGAAGAATGGAGAAAGAAAATGTGATACATTTACACAATGGAGTACTACACAGCAGAAAAAAATAATGACATCTTGAATTCTGCAGGAAAATGGATGGAGCTAGAAAACATCATTTTAAGTGAGGTAACCCAGACACAGAAAGACAATTATCACATGTACTCACTCATAAGTGGTTTTTAAACATAAAGCAAATAAAACCAACCTACAAATCACAATCCCAGAGAACTTAGATAACAATGAGGATACTAAGGGAGACATACATAGATCTAATCTACATAGGAAGTAGGAAAAGACAAGATCTCCTGAGTAAATTGGGAAGCATGGGCACCTTGGGGGAGGGCTGACGGAGAGGAGAGAGGCAGGGAGGGGAGCAGAGAAAAATGTAGAACTCAATAAAAATCAATTAAAAATTTAAAAAAGAGTAGATGTGAGGCCTGGAGAGGTGGCTCAGAGGTTAAAAGCAGTTGTTGCTTTTGAAGAACATCTGGATTCAACTCCAGCACCCACATGGTAGCTATTAACCATCTGGATCATCTGAATTTGGGGCACCCAGGTATGCAAGTGATACACACTCATACATGTAGGCAAAACACCCATACACATGGAATAAATTACTTTTAAAAATTTGTTTGAATTTATTATAATTCTCAAGCTAAAATGGAGGGTAACAGAAAAACAATTAGATTGAAAATTCTAAAGGAGGGCTTGTGTCCAAGCATGCTGCTCTATGACCGACACCAAGTGTACCACCAGTGCGTGTGAACCAGTAACACTGGCACCAATAACTTAAATAGGCAGCTGGGGAAGACTGATTCCCATTGAGCTCCTGTCATGGATTCCATAGACGCGAATCCCATCTTGCTCTGTGCTAACGACCAGGCGGATTCCTAGACTAAAACCCTCTCAGGAGCCCTGCTTTCAGAACTCTGTCTTTGAGCTCCCTGCAGACTCATTCTTTTAGCTGTCTTCCCACCCCTCCTACTTCCTCTCTTTGTCTTCTCACTTTTCCATCCCCCTAAATCTCCTCGGGGCCTTTTCTCTCAGCAGTAATGGTATTAATTTTGTAAAGTGTAAAATTATTAGGTCATTCCTTTTCTCAAATTCCCCCTTCATCCTACCTTTAGCTCTTAGCCAAGTGTCCACAAAACAGGCAGAAAGAACTTCTTAAAATGACCTCGGAAGTGAGATCATAAAATAGAAAAACACAGTGTGTCACGCTTCCATAGTTTTTTAAGACGTAATTACTGGCCACCGATTGCTCTGTAAATCTGTATTCAGACTTCATTTTTATTCTGAATATTGCTTTTCCTTTTTATTTTTTAAATTTACAGTGAAGTAACTCTGCAGCAGTTAAAACCCTATCCATGGATGGGCATTTTCTAATTGATTAAATTAAATGAATTAAATTTGGAAACTTTTTGACATGTGTCCAAATTTCACATAATTACTTCTAATTGCAGGAATTATTTTTTAGATATCAAATCTGCTGTATATACACACATTTTCCTGCCAAATTGTATTGCATAGTATTTTGCCAAGAGTGTCACAATATGGCTAAAATTAAGCTTCATTAGGTGTAACAGGATGAGATGCAATTTAATTCCTAAAGCTGACTGTAAGTGCTGGAAGATAGATTTGCTGTTCTTCTGTCTTCCAAGCTAAAGGAATAACACATTCTTTTGCAAATCTCAGTGGCAAAAGGTAACTGAAATAAGTCACGCATCTTCTCAAAGGAAAAGAACTTCATGCTTAAAACTGTGCTGTTATTTATCTTTACCCTTCATCCGTTTGACTCCCTCGGTCTGCAGAAAAGGCCCCTTTATTTAGCAGAAGGTGGATTGAGTTTGTGCCAAGTCAGTGTACTCCCTAAATGGATATGTCAGAGGCAATATTGTTTCTCAAAAATCATTTAGAAAGCAGCATTTTTGCATAAGTAGGCTCTTTCATTAGTTTTGAATTAAATTTGAGCAATTGCTGTTTCTGTTATGGCTGCTTCTTGGAGAGCCCAGGCAATGAGGGCTTCCCACGTCCTTGAGTCAAAATTTCCTTTGGGGCTTACGGTGCCTGCGTCAGGCTTGGAAGATAACAATGGATGTGGCATGTCTATCTAAACTCTTTGAGGAGGTTGATGAGATTCACAACAGCAAGTATTTTGCATAAAATCAACTAAAGATTGAGGTTTTAATCTTTATGAGGATGATGTAGAAGGAAGGCAAATTGATGTAAGTTTCAGGGTATCCCAAGAAATGTCTTTGATTTTTCATTTCTAGCCTGGAAAATTAATTCCCCAGACACTTCTCTTTGTCCTGAAAATAATGTGCCCTTCATTATGCCCTGACAGAATTACATCGACTGCTTTGTGAGTTTTGAAAGAATGTCTTGTTTTCTTTTTCATCTAATAATAGGTATATTAAAAAAGAAATATCCATTAGTTGTTATGATAACGTTTTCCCCTTAGGCAAATGATTCATTGTTTATAAACTAAAGGGGCTACAGAGATATTAATTACAATTAGCAAAATAGTATCATCGGTTTCATTTTAATTTCTGTTAGAAAGATTAAAAACATAAACAGATTAAATCTTGCAGAATGTCGGTGTGTGAGTGAGAGTCTCTCATATATTTTTTGCATCATACTGTTTTGTTAATTCAAATTAATTTGGATTTGAGATGGATTTAATTTCAAAGAGCAAATTGTAAAAGTGTTCATTATTCCATATATATTATAAATAGTAGTATAATTATCAATGTGGTAGTCACATAGCCAAACACATCAGGAATTTTTCTCCTTATCAATATATAGTACATTTTCTTTATATAGGAGTCCTCATCTGAAATCACCTTTCCTTAAGGAAAATGATGAACTTTATTCCTTTCTAGAGCTGAAAACAGTGCTCATTTTATAACATAGAGTGGATCATGTACCAGCATATTTTCCCTTTGTTAATTAGCATTCTGTTCATTGAGTTATTCATCATTTAAGTAAACTTGGCAATCATTAATATCAGACTTCAGCATTTCTTGTAGGGCAGGTCAATTTAATCATTTCTTACTGCAATTGAAAAATTCAAGGTTAGGTACCAGAATATTCAAAATATTAATTACTATCGAATATGAGCAATCACTTAAAATACAGTAATATATTCCTCGGCAGTGGGAACGACTCTGGTGCATAGAGATCAGGCTGTATCCTGTTTAAAGGTTTGGGGTATTTTTACTTGGGGATCTTAGCACTTTCTGGGAGAACAGAAATTGTTGTCTACAGAGCCCAAGCAGCCTAGGAGACCTGACTGATGGCATCTCCAGTCCAGCAGGTGGTCAGTGCCTGGATGGCAGAAGGTAACCGTATTGAAAGCCAGCTGGGAAACAATACAGAAATAAGGGTTTTGCTGGCCAGGGCTTCCTTGTGTTTGAGATGATAGAGTTAGCTAACAGTCATTCTAGAGGAAAGGGAGCACTGACCAGGAAAGCAGTGATTCTTTTTTCAATCACTCGAGCTGGGGTCTGACCCAAGAAAAATGAAGGCTCAATAATGTATGGACTCCATATCACCCAGTTCCAGTATGGAATGTCCACCCCACTCCCTGCCTACGGTACTGTACTCAGAATATCCTTACTCATGAGAAAGGATTAAAATATAGCTGGTCTTCCAGGACATGGTAAATCTTGGAAGCAGTCGGCCACATCTGGGCATACCTTAGAATTCTGAGAAAGTAATATGAAGAAAATTTGAGTTTAAAGGGTTAAACTGGAGCTGGAGCATTCATGGATTCCTTGGACCTGTCGTATCTCTGGCTTCCTCTCACAGACTGTGATTCATAGAAAGGCTATGCTGATGCAAAGGGGCACATCTGTCTTGACTGGTGCCTTCCTTTCTATAGAAGGAAAGGCGAAAGACAGATGGAGGCAAGTTTACTTCCTAGCCTAAGGCTCGGGTCTTGCTATCCTCTGGACTGGATAATGAAATTGTTTAAATCTCATGAGTCCTTGAAATTTAGTTTATCCATCAAATTGATTAATTAAACACAGTTAGCCCTAAAGCTGACACTCAGGGCTCCCAGTCAATAGGTGTGGACGCATCCTATGCTTGCCCTTCTCCAGTGTTCCAAAGCTGCTAAGTGCTTTGTGATGTATCCATGATTTATTTCTGGAGCAAATGGCTCCTGGGGTGGGACTTGAGGTCGTGAAAGAGCTAGGTTGACCCAGACACATCGATTTGCGCCTAAGCGAAGCATCTTAGACTCGTCACCATGGCTGGAGGGATTTATTGATATGGATTAAGATCCACTGTCCATCAAAGCAGCAGGTGCTGAAGAAAAATGACTGCTTTGACAAATGGTTTTACCTTATCCCTGGGTCTCTAATATGTCACTCTGGAGTCCCCAAGGGAATTAGTCCCTGTTCTTTTTCCAGGTAGTAACTATCTCTACTTTCAAATTTTACATTTCTTGTATCATCTAAGAGGCTGCTTGTTCGTTCCTGGCTGCCCAGACCACAAAATAATCACACAGAAACTATAATATTTGCAATACTGTTTGGCCAATGACTAAAGCATATTTATGGCTTACTCTTATATCTTAAATTAACCAATTTCCATGATTTTATATTTTACCAAAGGCTCAGACAGACACTGGAAATTTTACCTGGTAAGCCACTGCCATGTGGCGATACACAGATTAATAGAAATGGGTTAAATTAAGATGTAAGAATTATCCAATAAGAAACTAGAGCTAATGGGCCAAGCAGTGTTTTAATTAATACAGTTTCTGTGTGGTTATTTCGGGGCTAAGCTAGCTGGGCAGCCAGGACGAACAAGCGGGCCCTTTATGCAACAGGACTCAGCTTTGGGGCATGTCCCTGTCTTTTTTTTTAACTGCACTTCAGCCTAAGAGCCTTTCCTGCCATGCATTCTGGGAGCTTCACATGAGATTCACCAAGATTTTGCCATGTGCCTGACAGATACTTTGCTGGTGGATTGAGTGTGTTGGCTATTATGTCAAGCATTGGATGCAGAGATGTGGCAGCATACTTCTGATTCACCCCAGAGCTGGGCTGTTTGGGGGCCTTCTCAGCACTGGCATCTGTTACTTCATCTGGCTGGTGTTGAAAGGAAAAAGACATGGCAATAGGAAGAGGGCAAAACCACATCCTTGACACCTTACTGGGGCTCCTGGACACCTGGAGAGTTTGGGTCCAACCCCGATAGAATAAGATTCTATGAGGATAAGTCTTAGCCTAATTTATTACTTATTGTAAGTCTTCCATCAAGAACATAGTGTTAACACAAGGTGTGATGTGGTTCACTGTGTACTAATTATCAGCTTTTCTGAGTCAATATCCAAACATACAGATATACAGATGTACAGATGTATAGATATACACAACTCACTCACATACAGCCTGTTTCAAAAAGCAGATTTGTCCCTTACTGATAGGTGGCAAAGAACGAATAAATTCTAACGTTTCCTGACCCAGTTTTCCAAGGTACAGAAAGCACAAAGCTGTGAGCTCGGCTCTCCATGCCTCACCTGAAAGTGGCCCCTCTGGATTTTATACAGTGGGACTCCTGGCACGGTATTCAAGTGTATTTTGTGATGGGGTCACTGGTATACAGTCCAGGCTTTTTGGGCCAGCTCTTTTCTCCCATCTTGATGCTGAATCTCTAACACATTCAGTACTCTTCAGAATGATAGGCAAGCAGTGGGTACGGGTAGAGAGCATGGTCAACCCAGGGCTCCTCACACAGTCTCCGTACATAATAGTCACTAAGGAATTTCAAGTAAAAACCTCACCCAATGAAGCAGCTCACAAAATAAACTCAGAAGCCAAGTTTCCTGGTTCTAGATTTTATCTCGACCATTCCCTAGCTAGGTCTGTGGGCAAATAAGCAGAGATGTTTGTTACTTTTAATTATGTTTGTGTGTGTCTCTGTGGCATATATACACGTGATTGCAATGCCCATAGAGGCCAGAAGAAGGTGTCAGATTGCTTAGAGCTAAAGATATGGCAGGTTATGAGCCATTTGTTGACTGAGTTTTCTGTCCTGCCTGGTTCCTACAATTGTTAAGTCCCAAAGAAATCACACAGAGGTCTACATTAGTTATAAACTGATTGGCCCATTAGCTCAGACTTCTTATTAACTTTTGTAACTTATATTAGCCCATTATTCTTATCTGTGATAGCTACGTGGCTCGGTACCTTATTTGGCAGGGAAGTCATGTCTTGCTTCTTCTGTGACTGGGCCAGGACTGCAGAGGAATGGGCTTCCTTCTTCCCAGAATTTTTCTTTTCTCCTTGACCCACCTCTACTTCCTGTCTGGTTGTCTCACCTATATTTCCTGCCTGGCTACTGACCAATCAGTGTTTATTTAAAATATAATTGACAGAATACAGACAATTGACCCATACCACAAGTGGCTTCTGGAAACAGAATTCTGCACTTTGATTCCGGAGCTATCTCTCCAGTCTCTGAGCTAACATTTCTATTGTGTAGTTTTTTTTATTTTAAAATAGAGGTTTTAAGAACATGTACCTCAAAGAGAAGCTACCCAGACCAAATGTGTCCAAATCTGCTTGATGTTATAACCCATGAAAGAGGCATGCATTATTCATGTTAACAAATGATTATACTTAAGCTGCCACGCCCACTTCCTTCTGATCTGTTGCAGGAGTTCCTTTCTATGCTTGTGGGAATAAATGCCAACATGAATAGGATGGGCCAAGCACACTTCTCCAATAAGACATGTAGCTTTGTTATTTATTCATAGACTATCCAGATGCCTTTCCTTTCATTGTCTGTTAATCTGTGGCCCGACTTAATCTTGTTGGTGGAGAATCCCTTGAACACGAACACTACCCAGAAGGGGCTGGTTTTTATGGTGACTCCGTGTTTTAGAATGGCCGACTTACTTATTCAGTGGGTGTGTGTCTGAGTAGCTCACCTTACTCTGAATCCAGTCATCTTACAGATTCATCTCTAATTTTGGTTCACATTCCACTGACAACTCTAATAGGATCTTCATTTACCACTTCCCCTCACTAATATCCCTGGACAGATTCACTGATTCCCACAATATCTTTTCTCTCTTCCTTTCCCTGCCCCCACTCCACAGCATACATATTTTCACATTCACACTGGAATCTAACTTTGCCCTCTACTTTCATTTTAAGTCAAATCAAATCAATTTGATAAACGTTAAAATAATTAATTACAAATGAAATATTGGTGCTGGTTTCACAATCCCTTCATTCACTTTTCCAAGCAATTAAGACTGGCTTTGCTCAGCAGGACTCCCATGCCAACTCACAAGCCTGTGTCTTTTTATATGACAGCATTTGTTTTCTCTTATGCTGTTGGTTTGGTTCTCATTCAAAGTGCCTTTGCTTAGAGGTGTGAGGGACTGCAACCTTCACTACCCAGAGATTCTTCCATACCCAGAGAGCAAGGAAGCAAGGGAAGCAGCCTGACTAACCACCCAAACCCTCACACCGCTTCCCACTTTTGAGGCGTTTTCAATCTGTTCAACTGGATGGAGATGACATATAGGAAATATTTACAAAATAGTACAAGCCAGTCAGCAGATAAAACTTCCTGAGCCGAAGCTAATGCTCACAAAATTTGGAATGTCTCAAAACTTTCTCAATCCGAGGCAACTCTGTGAAATAAAAGTCAAGAACTTTATATTGGGATGTTCTTTTGGATGGACATTTTAAGAATCAGTACATATTCGCAGCACTGAACAACACATTTTATTATGAGGCTTACACACATGCTGCTCCTATGCTCGAGCACATTTGCCCTTCTCAAGTTCTGCTGGTAATTTTTCTCTTTTTCTCTCCCTAAGTACCACCTCCTTGCTTTCCTATCTTATTATATTTAATGTGGCTTCACATGTTCACAGCTCGGTAGACTGATGACAACTGTGCTTTCCTGGTGGTGTGCCCAGAACCTTCCATCATAATGAAAGCTGGCCAGTAGGGGTGAAACTTGCAGGTTGATATCAGCTTGACTTAGCCCCATCCTGTGACTCGAGGATATGGTATCTTCATCAATATGGTCTTCCCACCAAGTTCTGGGTGGTGAAACAAGAGTGACGGCAACAGTCTTTAATATCTGGGATGGTTCACAGGACCCTTTTTAATCTATGAATATGCATATATTCTCATACATCTCTGCAGTAGTAGGTCCGCATATGGCATTTTCAAGTGTCTTTAATATGTTTTCCTTTCCCATACTCCCTCCTCTGCCCTTGCCACCCCTGCCACCTCCTTGATCCCTTTTTTCTCTACTATTCCCTGTTTGCCCTTCTTAGAATTTGCATTCTGTTACTTACCCTTTCCCCTTTAACAGCTCTTCTGTTGATGGACACATGGGTCAGTTCCATAGTTCATCTATAGTGAGTATTGCTGCAGTAGACGTGGCCATGTGTCTTCAAAGTGTTATTTTCAGGGGCTCTTGTTTCCACTGTTAAATTTACACAAAGACCAGGAACTTGTGGCTTTCTCCATCACTTGTGTTCTTGTGGTTCTGAGAATTATTAGCCAGAGGACAGTGAGCATCACTGAAGGACAGATAATGACTTCACCCTGAGGGGACCCAGCTCATGCCTCAGTCTGCACACCTAGAGGCTCTTCCTCCTTCGAGCCCTGAACCTCTAGGTAACCCAGTTAGGAAACTGCTTTCTCAAGCCAGAACTGCAGCTGGGGTCCAATTTTTCTTCTTATTCAAAGAAACCATTTTTCTTCTGTCTTTGCCAGCTCCACCCCTCTGGGGAGTCACAGCAGTAGATTGGTTATGCTAAACACTGCACCTTAGGGGTTCGATTTTGATGCTTTGCACAGTGGCCCAGTCATTTATATTGTTGCGATAGACTCTTCTTGAGACTTCACCAAGTCATTTAATTCTGTTTTAAATCATACCTCTGGATAATTTGTATCTGTGATATTTCCACTGCTCTCTTGAATTCCCTGGGAGTGCTTTGCAATGCAGGAATCTCAAGTGCTTGCCTCTTTTCTGTCTTTTGCTTTACTCACCCCAAAGGCTCATAATGTAGAACTAGGTATTCATATTAGAAAATGTTTGTCTTGATTGCATATACTCTTTAGAATCATAAAACTGGTAAGGATATGATTTTAGGCAAGTCCAAAGAACATGACATTTATGTTTTTGTCCTTTAGTCTCTAGACCTGTGGAAAGCGCGTTATGTTTGGGACCTGCCCCCTCAGCCTCCCAGCTCTGCAATGTCCCTTGCTCGACGGCCTGCATAGTATCTTCCTGGTCTTCCTGGGGTCCGTGTGTTCATGAAAACTGCCACGATCCTCAGGGGAAGAAAGGTGAGTGCGTGCTTCATTCACTTCCAATGTCCACATCTGTTCTGCCACAGACTAAGCCAGCTTAAGACAGCATTTGTTTGTATTTAGATAACTGGTTCAGGCCTGGCAGCATTTAGTTCTTAGGGAGGCAGCTAAGGACATTCCTGTGGAGTGCAGACTCCAACCTTGATTGACTTTCATATTAAACTCATAGATGAGTAAGGGACTGTTGCTCATTTGGAAATACTGTTGGTCCTACTGAAGCAGCCTGGTCGGCAGAGTGCTAGCCTAGCATGTACAAAGTCCTGGATTCAACTTGCAATACCACATCAAACCAGGCTGGCTGGTGTATACCTTTAACTGAGGTAGTAAAGACATAAGACTTAAAATTTTAAGGTCATTCTTGGCTATATACTAAATTTGAAGCTAACCTGGTCTACATGAGATCCTGTCTCAAATAAAATTAAAATAAATTCTGTCTTTCTCATATAAGTGATGGCTACGCTGAAGTTCTTAGAGAAGATTCATGTAATCACACGAGAAAACAGCTAATCTGTTATTGCTTTATTTTCAGATTTCTAAATTTAGCATTTGTTGTTATGTTTTATATTTTAATAAAGGACACTCTATATGTGTGCACATATTGGTTAGTGTTTAGTGTCTGCAGGCTTAAAGTAGCATCTTCAAGTTTTTTGATTTAGTTAGACATTGTAATCCTGTTTTCTTCATTTTGTATTTAAAATGTCCATCTCAAACCCAAAAAGTCCAGAGGCATCTTGCCATCCATCACTGACCTTTTAGTTTCCATGAGTGTCTTTCTCCTTGCATGTTGTGCTAAATGGAAATATTCCTTGAAAGATAAGATCCCATGGCTTCCCAGATGGTAGGTTGTGTTTGTTCGACTATAATCTTACTTTGCATGCAGAGAAACAACACATGGCCAACTGTTGCCTGCAAGCGACCCCTGTGTCTCCTGTCTGTGCAAGGCAATGCCATACTGACTAGAATCTCACATGATTGTCATCTGTGGTATGCTCCAGGCACACACATGCCTGTTCATGAATCAGGCTTGCAGGGACTTCATTTGCTCTGACTCTCATTGTAAGGGAGAAGAAGAATATTGGTATTGAATTTGGGACACGGAGATGCTAACTTTGAATTTTTTCACTAACATAGAAATCAGTGTCTGAACAGATCCTGGCAGGCTGAAGTAATCCCCTGTATAACATGAATAGTTTCAAAAGTTCATGTGTTTGAACACTGCCATCATAGCTGAAGTGGTGTTTCTCCGTGTTGTAGAACCTTGGAGGTGAGAGAAATAGCTAGGAGAGATGAGTAACTGGGACGTATATTTGAGGGCTCTAGATCTGCCACACTTCTGACTCTACTTCCTACTTCCTGTCTTCGAAGATGTGAACTAACCAGTCCTCGAGGTTCAGCTACCATGGATAGAGCTTTTCAGTCACCATGTTTTCCCTGACAGGTTGTTTCTTCTAAAACTGTAAGGCCAAGTAAACATTTCTTTCCTTTGGCAAGTTTCTTTTGTCAGATTTTTGCTTGTAACAATGTGAAACAAGACAGGACATCATGAAACCTCAGTCTCTTCTATGTTTCTTCAGTTTATGGACACAGAAAATTTCCCATTAGAACTAGTAGCCCAAATTGTGTTCCATATATAGTTAGAACTTATCATGCTCTCACAGCTATCCATGAGACTCCTTATGGTGGCCTGCACCTTCTTAAAACCTTGAACTGGCCCTCCTGTCTTTCATCTGTGACACGCTAGCGTTTAAGGTTACTCCCCAGGAAACCAAACCACATAAAGCTTTACCGAGGCTGCAACTGCTTTGCTCAGGGATTTGTATACAGATGAAATTTGACTACATGAAGTACCATTCTTCTTTGCTTTCAAAGATGTAGAGTTCTCAATGCACCAAATGGACCTCATCTTATTTGGGACACATATGGATATAGGTAACATTTATAGGTATAGGTAACCCAGTTCATGCTGCTTTTCAACCAAAGAAAAGACTTAATGACTCATACAGCTGAAGACAGGATGGCCACCAGGATGGCATTCAACAGTGTGAGCAATATCCAGGTTCTCAACTTTCTTTCAGTCTTTCTCTTTTTCAACTCTCCAAGTTGCTTTCTTCGCATTCTATCATTCTCTGCGGTGGGTTGAGTTTGAGAAGCCATCTTCATGATCAAAGGTCAGTAGGGAATCTTATTTAAGATGATAAGTAATGTAGTAGAGAACATCTTCTCCAGTAGTTCCATGAAGTGCTCTAGGGATGAACATCATACCTGATGGGGTTGTAAGATCATTTCTGAATATTCCCTGACCAAAGGTTGGGGCTTGATTGGTTAGGTTGTAAGCTTATGTTCCCAGAATGCAGAGTGGTTTGGCTACTCTCAACTGTCACAGGCTGAGGGTACAGAAGAGGAAGAGTGATAAGGGAATGATGGCCCCTTCAAGGATACTCTGAGAAAGCAAAAGTGATTCTGGGGCCATACTTTGTAGGTGATTATTCTTATTAAGTTTCCAGTCCTTTTGTTCTGGTCCACTGACTTCTTTATATCAGTTTGGAGTATATGGCTTTTTGTTGTTGTTGGATTGGTTTGGTTTATTTTGCATTGTATTTACTTTCACTTGAGCCAAAATTTTCACAAAACACCGTGAAGAACTGATATTTTAAATTTTATCCCAGTTTTCCTTCTCACATAACTCAGACACATCCTTGAAATTCCCTGGAGAAACCTATAGCTCTTTTTCCTTGTGGACTCCCTCGACACACTGTTGTGTAAACCTTCCTTCTCACTGACCCTTCTTACTAACTCCACACAAATGTTCACACATGCACCTGCATAAACATACATGTTCATGCACAGCACATAAACATCAACAAAGACAATGATAGCTAAACCAAGACTGACACCAGTGTCTCCTTTTTCCCCAGTACAGTGTCTTTCCAGACACTTAGATTTTTTTAGTTGATTTTCTTCGTAAGTTCAAAGACATTTGGACCAAGGTACAAATCTAGGACTGAGAAGAGATTCCACCCTCCAGCTGTACACTGACATAGCTAGGTGAACCATGACCCCTGAGAATGAACCCTTGAGCTCTGTAGATCAGCAGGGATGCTGTCACCGGGCTTAGTGTAAATGCAGTATCATCAGATGAGAAAACAGGCCCTGCAGTCACAGGAGTGGAGATGGAGGGTGGCAGATATCTATGGAGTGTGCATTTTGCCCCAAGCAATGGGTTGACTTTTTTTTTTTTCAGAGCTTAGTCTTGGATTATGATAGACTAGGTAGGGGCAGTAAGAGCTATGACCTGAGGGTGGAGGAGTCCTGCAGCCTTTGGGGGCATGTTGGAGTCGCAGTTTGAATTCAGACCAAAACCAGGTGACTTCAGGGCACAATTGGAAGATGGCTTCTCTTAGTGCTAAGTAACCCCAGGTGGAGAAAATGGACAGCTTTTGTGATTGTTATTCAAAGCTGGCGGTTTGCTATTTTAAAAACAATTCCCTAAAGCAGAGAGAAATCAGTCCTTTAGGTCTTGCTGGAACCTGGCAAGACCACCTGCCTCTAATTCCTCTTGGGGGAAAAAAAAGCAGAATGGAGCTCTCCTTCTGGGGAAATGTCTCTGTGCCTTCAGACAGACCAGTGTGTGATGCTGATAGGACCGATTCTCTTGTCATTTCTACCAACTGTGAGGACAATGTCTGTGTTCTTCTCCATCTCTATTTCTGTCCCATGGTTTTGTAGGGACTGGGCCAAAGTCCCTGATTGGCACAGAGTAAATATGACGTAGAATTCGACAAAGTCTGGACACAGAGGGCAAGTAGTAAGTATTGAAAAAACCCTAAGGCAGCAGTGGGGTCTGCAGAGTCCTAAATTCCCTACTCAAGAAATTCAATCAACTCACTACAGAAATCCAAAATATAGAAAAATTCATGGATATTTTAAAGCCTCATCCATCCATACACAGGTACATATTTATACAGATAAACTCTTTAATAGTTATACATCTGTGTATATATTTTAGGGAAAGAAAAGGTGAAGATTTGAGGGGAAAATCAAGCAAACTGTGAGGAAAGAGTTGTAGAAAGATGGAGACCTTCATCCAACACATACACACACCCTTCTGATCCCGGGCTTCTTATCTTTATTCTGTTCTCTTTATTTACATAAAAAAATAGAAAGGAGTGTGGGCTGTAGATGGTAGGAAATATTTTATTAGCTAATAGAATAAATTGTTATAAAAATTATCTTTCCATGGCTGTTGTTCTCCATCAGACGCCCCTCAATCGGGCGTCATCTAAGGCTCACGGCTGTCAGCTACTCAGAATGTATTAGGAAATCAGTCAACATTCACAGGCTCTGCACCTTCCATCACGTCGGTGACAGGCAGACAAGGGGAGCAGCGCTTGGCAGGTCGGTGCTTGTCAAGTGAGGCTGGGCCACCTTCCAGAGGAATTTAAATAGGATCAGGTTGTATCGCTTATTGCTTTATCTCCGAGATACTCCCACAGTGTTATAATTACAGAAATACAGAAGAGAATCAGTCTGAAGAAAATGCTGATGGATAAGCCCCACACCTAGGTGTGATGCGGTTTAAAAAAATTCCTCAGGATACATAGGTTTACTTGTTCCTTGCAGGCAAGTTCGAAGAGGGCAGCTTGCTAAAGAAAAGGCGAGTGTGTGTGGGAGGGGGAAGGGAAGCTCTATGTGGCATCCTAATAGCTACCAGTCTCCATAGAGAACTTTAGAGATCCCTCCCTGCTCCAGGACAGTTCCCCAACCATAGCACAGATCCTCCAATGTCCCTACAGGAAAAGGTATTTCTAAATTGAGACTCTAGGACTATTCTTAAAGCTATCTTTTCCATTCTGAAAAATTAACATAGACAGCAAACTGAGGTCAGAAATCACTGACATACTTGAAATCTAATTTTACAGTGGAAATATTTCCATTTTCCATTGTCGCTTGCTGGGCTGGCTCTAATTTTACATTTACACGAATTCTATAAAATCATTCTGCTTTACTCCAAATAATATCCATGTTAGCAGATTTTTTTTTTCCTTTTCTATTTTTGCGTGTCTGTGTTGGGGCTGGCAGTAAGCTGCACCTACTTCTTATGCAAAGTGTTGAAGGTTTTCGTGATTGCTTTACCCTATCAATGCTGCTTGTTTCCTGTGTTATAGCAGGTGGGGAAATAATCATGGCTGATATCTAAAGAACTGGAATCAAAGACTCAGCCTAAGGGAAAGGGGGATACCTGATTCAGTAAAGTATTTATCATATGAACACGGTGACCTGAAACCATGTAACTGATTTCAGTTCCTAAGAACCATGTAAAGGTAGTCAAGTATACTGTCCTACATTTGCCGTCCCCTGCTGTGCTGCTAGAGAGGTGCTGATTCCTGGGGCTTGCTGGCCAGCCAGGTAAACCTTTAAGAGCCCTAGGCCAACCAGATACCCTGTTTCAAAAAACAAGGTACATCTAAAATGACAGCCAGGGTTATACTCTGGCCTACAAACAATCATGTACATGCATGCATACACACAGACACACACAGACACACACAGACACACACACAGACACACACACACACACACACACACACACACACACACACCTTTAGTTTTATCAGGTTCTTTGGCTCAGCATCCTTATCAACCATCCTGGCCTGCTGGAGACAAACAGCAAATGCAGTGTTCAGCACGCAGTGAGCTTCTGCTCTGTGTGTCATCTGCTGGATCTGTCTTCTAGCTTAGCTCCAGGAGTTAGCACAGAGACTGTGTTATTTATGAACGGCTCCTTGGAAGTTCACATGAACAATCTTATTCCATGACACAGGAGAAATACAGTCTTCAGACTTCAGTATACCCACGAGCTTCCTTAAATTCTTCTCTACCTTTTCCTAAAAAGATTTGTTCTTCACCATCTTCTCTTCTTATCTTACTCTCCCCAACCCAGTACTCATTCTTTTCTGTTTTCCTGTAGAAGAATGATACACTATACCTTATATCTTGGGTTCAGAACTTATGGCAATAATAATAATAATAATAATAATAATAATAACAACAAAAAGAGCAGCAGCAGCAAAACCCTGAGAATAGTGATTCTCCCAAAGGTGCATGGTGAATCTCTGGCCATGAAATGATGATTGTAGCTGTCTCCTCCACAGGGCTCCAAACCCTACTCTCTAGTCTGTCTAGCTTAAGGGTTAGGTTAAGGGACTGATCCCTGATGGCTTTAAACATCACGTTATGAAGCAGGACCAAAAATATTGCAGGCAGGAGATAAGTCTATGAAGTTAAAGCACCGGTCAACTTCTATCCACCTGCCCTACTATGACACATCAGAACCATCATCCACCATGATCAAGTTGGCTTCATCCCAGAGATGCAATGATGGTTCAACATACAAAAATATGTAAATGTAATCTACCATATAAGAAAAAAAAACCTAAAAAACAAAACAAAACCCTACACGATCATCTCATTAAGATGCTGAAAAAACCTTTGACACATGTGATCAAGTGAGCTTCATCCCAGAGATGCAGGGATGGTTCAACAAATGTAAATCAATAAACATAATCCATCACACACACGCAAATAATATTTGACTAAGATAGAATTCAATAATTGTGAAACACTGACTGACCCAGCCATGGTGAGCTTGATTGTTGTATATCTTTGGGCTTGAACACCTGGAAAAACCCTGCTTTACTAAAGGCACGGTTGCCATTGTGTGAATAAGTTAAGCAGAAAAGGAAGCCAGGATGGTTGTTTTATGCTGAGCTTGTGATGTGATTTGATCCTACTTAGAGTCTGTACAAGGACAGCACACATACACAAAAGAGCCCAAAAGAATTTATTGACTGAGGAGACACACTCTATAGATTTATGGGAAGATGGATGCAGCTTGATTTATTGAGGGGAATGGCATGAGCCCCTCACTGGCTTTAAGCTCCAGGAATAGGACAAGCAAATCCCTCCATAGAGAGTGCTAGGTTTCTGTACTGTTCTCCAAGCTGGTTGTCAAAGTGTAAATCATGCTATTGCTTGTTCAGAGATAAGAGCTAAGCAAATACAAACAAATGCCAGGAAAAAAGCAGGACACCATGTCCCGTGTGTAAAGGTAGAGGTCACACAAGTCATGTGGTGGCAAGAGCTGAGAAGTCCTTAATTTATGCTAAGTGTAGTCGAGTGTCCTGAATGCCCCTTGTACCTCTCCTTGAGGTTGTAGGTTGTATTTTGAGTATTTAATGATGGGGAGTTAGAGCTATAACCAAGCAGTAATATCCATTTTTGTTATTACTTTAATTGGCCTTAAACCTAGCAATTTTAGTATCATTCTAACAGTCACTATTGGCTAAATAATGTCTAAATAGTATATTAGTTATTTTCTGCCTTTCTGCCATCAAATACCTCACAAAAGTCAAGGAGAAGAAAGGTTTAGCCAATGTTATAGCTCAAGAATTAAAATCCATAATGGTGATAGGAGCCCGAGGTGACCAATGACATTGTTGCATCTGTAGGCAGGAAGTAGACAGTGGACAGGAAGAGAGACCAAGCGATCAAATGTCAAGGCCCTCCTCCAGGGACCCACTTCCACCAACAAGTTTCCATTTCCTAGGGGGTTTACAGCTTCCAAAAAGCACTGCCAGTTCGGGACTAAAAGTTCAGACATATGAGCCTTGGGCAGAGGAGGGGGTTAAATTAAAGAACTTTTGGCTAGAGATGGAGATTGGTTGGTAGACCACTCCCTAGCATTGAGGAATCCCTGGGATCAATCTCATTACCACATGAACCAGGCATGGCGACACATGCCTACAATCCGAGCATTTGGGAAATAGAGACAGGAGGGTGGGAAGTTCAACATCATTCTCACCTCCTGAGTGAGTGTGAGTCCAAGCTGAAGATATATGAGAACCAGGTTTGAAAAAGGAACTGCTGGGAGGTGGTGGCGCACGTCTTTAACCCCAGCACTCGGGAGGCAGAGGCAAGTGGATCTCTGTGAGTTTGAGGCCAACCTGGTTTACAAGAGCTAGTTCCAGGACAGCTAGGACTGTAACACAGAGAAACCCTGTTTCAAAAAACAAAACAAAACAAAACAAACAAAAACACAAAAGAGAGAGAGAGAATCTGAAAGCTGAAAGACCATGATGGGTTGAGAGAATTTGAATCTAACAGTGGGAGATAATGTGAGGGAGATCTGTGCCTGTAGCAGTGATATATCACGAGGACCAAAGATTGCAAGTCATGCCATTAGTGGATATCAGCTAGCTCTCATTCACTCATTCATTCCTTTCTTCAAGTCATCTTATGGTTATTGTTTTTCAATGTTACTTTAAATTATTTAAAACAAACATGTTGCGTTAAAACAAAATATTGCTTCTATTTCTGGCATCTAGACAAAAGAGAAAGATATGAGAAAGAGAAGAGAAAGTATGATAACGCCCGTGTTCTCTTATGCCCACAGCTCAAGAAAGCTGAATAACAAAAAGCCTTTAGTGCAAGTCCACACCCTCCATCTCCCGACAGCCTTCATCACACTTTTACAGTGTTACGGTTGATCTTTTTTCTGTGGGCACTCACCTTACTCCTCCTGAAGTATAGTTTGTGATTCTGTAGCATTTTAAGACCTGTCAAGGTCCTTATTGTGGGTTCTGACTGTAGAAATTTGAGAATCCATGCCCAGTTAGGGTAGAGAATGAGGTCCTAGAGACACTGTCTATACAGATGTGCTGATGTGGAAATCTCAGAGAAGCCATACAGAGAACTCTCCAAGCAGGAAGATGTGATTCGTCAGGCACTACACATAGGCAAAGGATGTTGACAGCAATAGCAGAAATGAAAGGTGGGTGTATCTGTGAGCAGGCGCTGCTGTGGGTCATCACTGGAGCCCCGGGATTATGGACACCATTGAATGCCCCTGTTCTTTATTTTATCTGATTCCATCTGGCCCGTCCTTTGTCTCTTGGAAAACACTTTCACACTCATTCTTTCCCACACTTTCTCATTTTCTTTCCACTTCATATCCCTCTGTCTCATAAACAGAAGATATCAAGATATCACATGCATCAGAGCTGCAAGCGTTCACACGGGAGTTTCAACAGTTAACCAGCAGCTGCTCCTTTGTCTTTGCTGGATCAGGGCGAAATACTGAACATCATGCTTTCTCTCTCCTTCCAGGCTTTAGAATGAGACAGCGCCATGTTCTCATGGAATCTACAGGGCCCACGGGGCACTGCCCTCATCTGGTAGAATCTGTGCCTTGCGAGGATCCGATGTGTCATCGATGGCTCGCTTCAGAAGGGATCTGTATCCCTGATCATGGGAAATGTGGCCTGGGACATCGCATCCTGAAGGCTGTCTGTCAGAACGAAAGAGGTGGGAGATGGTGACACACTGCAGGGTTAAGTTATACCCAACAAGGGGCAGTGACACCCTTCAAAGGTCATTTCTGGAGGGTGAGAGGCTCCTGTACTGGGGCATTTATGGTGAACTGGGTGACAAATTGCTGTAGAGTAAGCTGTGATCGCTTCATGTGAGAACCACAAACTGTCACTAAGTGCATGTTTGGTTACGCTTAAACACATCACTCTGAACCCACAGACTTCCATGGAGATATATATTTTTTTATTTTAACAAGACAAATAACAGACAAAACCATCCCAGTTTATGCATTCAGAACAAGTTTTGTTTTCTTTTGTTAAGATCACTTTATGACATGCCTTTATTTAAAGTGTTCACAAAATGCTACCTGTTGAAGATGCTGGGGTTAAAAAGAAAAGGGAGAGAAAGCATAAGTAAAATCTTTTCATTTATTTAACATTAGACCAGAATCAGCTCTGGATATAATGCTAACATTTTCAACAAGCCATCTTTAAATATAAGCTGTCAGGATTTACACAATTATTAACAATGATGTCTGTCTTTGATCACCAAGCGTTTGGTACAGCGCTTGTTGGAAATGAAGTGCGGTTTAAAAATATGTAAGTCATATGGCAGTGAGGAAAGTGACATTTAAAAATCTTTATCCCAGAGATTAAAAAGAACTCCATCTCTCCAAGGGAAGTGGAGCGCGCCTCCTAATCAGCTCTGCAGTGTAAGGCCCCACTCACAATGCTCTTCGTGTGTGGGATGTAATGTTTTGACTTCTGGAGCGAAGTAATCCACAGAATGGGAGGAAATTACAAAGCAGCCTCAGAATGGCTACTCACATCTTCACAGGGCTGACATCTGGCAAACTGTTGCTCCTTTGCTCTCTTCCTCCCCCTTCTCTCTGCTGCCTTTCTCCTTCACGTCTTTAGCCTCCTTTTCCTTCTCTGAAATAACTAATGTAAGTAGGCAAATGTACATTTTTTTATTAAATGATTTATTGTTTCCCTGCAGAAAGCAGATGGTTGTTTAATTAAATAGAAGGCAGTGGCAGATTGCAACAGCTGCAATAAATAGTTGGAACTAATGGGCACTGCTCCTAATGCAACCACATACTGCTTACGTGGGGACAAGGTGTGGCTTATTGGAGCAGGCAAATAGACCACTTCCATGGTGTTTTCCTAGTATTATAATTTATAATAAGGAAAATATAATTTGTTCTTCTCTCATGATTCTTGGCACACTCATTCTGGACTCCCAGGGAGTCCGGGTTCTGGGAGAGTCTTCGCTCTATTATTAGTTCATTGACACTAATTTATGACATGAAACTCCTAAGTTCCTTTAAGTTTCCATGGGTGATAGAAATGACTTTTCGTCTAAGAAGATGATTCTGGGTTGGTGTCTATATTTAACTGGTACTCAGAAAGACCAGAACATTGGCAGAAGTTAGGAACTTTCATTCCTAATCCTCAACAACAAGGAAGTGGAGATAGACTGGGGGTGGGCTCATTATTAATCATCCCACAGGTAAAAGCTCTACAGAGATCCTTGGACTATGGAGTTCAGGGATCGGAACTTCCTTCTATATGGCTATGTGGAGACGTGGAGAGAGGCAGGTGTGTCCAAAGAGTGCCTGGATGCTCTATGCCCAGCTGGATGCATTGTCTATATCCAGACCACCTGAGAGTGTCTGGTCTTGCCTAATTCATCTCTTTCTTCTAGCTATTTATCTGTACATTTTATGATTTTCTTCCATATTAAAGCTGTAAATGTCAGTAAAATGTTTCTTTGGGTTCTCTAAGCTACCTGTGAAAATCATGGAGTCTGAATATGGGTTTGTGTGAAGTCTGATTTCCATCATGGGTGACAACCTGGGGTACCGTTATCCAAGTGTAGGAGTTTTGACTTGATGCCATGTTCATGATAATAGTTCTTGGAATGGGAGTGGACTTGAATGGTAGGACCCCCATTGGTGTAGAGGAATTGTTCAGTATGGAGAAAATCCTACTGATCCAATCCCAGGAGCATTCTATATTCAAGAGTAGTGTCTGAAGTATGGTGGGGAAGGTTCAGTCCTGGGCCTTCCCTCCACCCTACTTGGAATTTCAACCCATTCACTACAAATTGAATTGTCAAATTACTAAATTTATGGAGGAATATTTTCCTATAGGTCTCCAGATGAATTGGTAAAAACTACCTTCAATCATTAAGCTTCTGAGGGTTAAAGTATGTATAGGAATGTGATTAGAGCTATTCTTGGCACCTCACTTGTAATGCAAGCTTATAATGTGTATTTGCTATCACGTTTGGTTTGTGTAAATGGGCACACAACAGTATTATATATAGTGTAGTCAGTACTGGAGATTAGAACAAGTATATCTATATCTTCTTGCCATTCTTCAACTGAGAAAATGGAAAGCTCATTGGGTTGGATCCCATAGCAACTTGTATAGTACTTTGGTCATCTCTTGGCAGGTACTGGAGAATTGTCATGACAACCATTGTCCACAGATTTGGAGTCCATAGTGTATGCTTTGTTCTCCTCAATGGCTGTAGTGGTCTCCGTTTACCATGATACAGCAGTTTCAAGGCTTTATTACTTATTCCTGTGAATGGATTTAAATTTATCTTTTGAGTGAAATTGTCTGCTTCTGTGGGGGGAGTTGGAATTCATAAATGCTCACATTAGCTCTGTGAAGTCTGTGGACTTTTAAATACCTGGATGAACTAACTTCATTGATTGTGAGGCAGTAGGCACCATCATGGAGACAGGAACATGCTGACCTCCTGGAAAATGAAACCCTGTCATACTTGGTGAGAAATTGCACATGTTGTCTGGTTGGACCTTCTGTGATCAGAGGCTGCTTGCCTCTGTGATTGGCTGTGAAGGCTAGGCAGAGGAGCTGCCTATCAGACTTTCCAACATGGCATCATGGTCTTCACAAAACTACAGCAATGACAGAGCTGCTGCCACTCACTTAAATGACTGAGCGAGGAACGCTTCAGACATACAGGTTCCTGTGAGTCTCTTCACTTGTGACAGTTGATAGCTGACTTTTCATCAAACCGAGTTTCTCAATTGCTTTGAAACTTTTGGTTTCAGAATTTATTTCAAGCTAAATGGATGTGGTCAGAAGAAATTGTCTTACACTTGATATGAGAAACTCCAAAACTCATATTAGATCCAATCAGACGTGAAACCTACTAGAATTTCCAAGGGCAACTTGCTTTGTCTTCCTTAGGTACATGTATAAGCCCATGACAAAAGGTAGGTAGATCTCTGTGAGTTTGAGGCCAGCCTGGCCTACAGAAGCTAGTTCCAGAACAGGCTCCAAATCTACGCAGAGAAACCCTGTCTCTAAAAACCAAAATCAAATCAAAACAAAACAAAACAAAAACAGAACACAGAAAGAAAAAAATTCCACAATCTCATGAAATATTCATGTTATAATCATACTTAAAAGCTGAAGAATATTTTTCCCTCATATATATTTGTAGGGTATATATGTTATGTTTATAAATGTGTTAACATGTTTGTGTGTGCACATGTGTGCATGCATGTAGCGATCCAATATTGACACTGTGAGTTTTTCTCAATTGCTTTCCACCTTATATTCACGGAGGCTGGCTTTCCTATTGAAGCCAGAGCTTGCTGACTAAGGCAGCTAGCTAGACAGGAATGCCCTCCTCTCCACCTCCTGATCTCTAGATGTATAAGCTGGCTATTATGTCTTCCAGGCTTTTGCTTAGGGCCTGGGAATCTAAGTTACAGTCCTCAGAATCCTCAGACTATGAAGCAAGGGTTTAATCCTAGAGCCACCTCCCCTGCACACCAAGAAAACTGTGTACTAACACACAGAGATATGCACGTGCGTGCGCACGCACACATACACATACACACATCATTATTTAGAATTACCTTGGTTTATATTTTTCTTGGATTTAGTTTTAGTTTTTTGAAACATGGTCTTGTTTGAAAGCCTAGGCTGATCACAGATTTGTGATCTCCTGCCCCAGCTTCCAGTGTTAGGGTTACAGATCAGAGGAAGCCACTGTGCCCAGCTCTCTCTGGGACTATTGTTGGTGTCCCATGTGGTATACCACAGAGATGAGTATACTTCCCTTCTCAAGAGGTATGTTCATGCCCTGACCTGGGAAACTGCACAATTACACACTCTGTCATACTGAAGCTGGAAAGTGACTACATGAGACAAATTTTGATGTCCATAAGCCTGGTTAGTCCATTAAAGAATGTGGAGAATGTGATCTCCTGTACATGTTTAGGTAAAGTGCAGGCCACATAAGCATGAGGATCTGAACTTGATTCCCCAGAACCCATATTTAAAAAGGCTGTCTGTGGCAATTTGTGCCTATAATCCCAGCACTGGGAAGGTGGGAACTTAAATATTCTAGGGTTTGTTGATTGTTAGTCCAGCCAAATTGATATAGTCTAGAAATCTTGATCCAATTATTTTCTCTGCCAGTTAAATAATTAAAAGGTAGAAAAAAATCTCAGACACAGAAGAGAGAAACAGGTTAAAAAGTAAACTTTAAGTGAAGAAGCAGGATAGCACATGTAGACACTGACACACATGCATACATATATACACACACACACACACACACACCTGCACACAGAGATATACATAGAAACACACACAGACACATATACACAGACATGTGTACATAGACACACACACATGGTGGGGTGGGGTTCAGATGACAGACACAAAGGCAGAAAGACTCTATGCAGAGTGGAAAGGGAACTAAAATCCCTTTTTCTCTTGGTGGGACTAGCAAGTTAAATGTTTTTAGTGGCCTTAGACCACTACCCTAATTTTGTGTTGGTCAGTTGAAACTAACAACAAAAATGTGTGCGTGTGTTGAGTGTGTTGGGTGTGTGTGTGTGGGGGGGGGGTTGATAGCAAACAGCCTCTGAAAATGTAAACATAGTTTACCAGCAGAAAAGGGTTAGACAAAAGCAGGGCCCCACTGACAGAAAAAAAAAAAGCCCATCAAGCCTTTCTCTCAGGTCAGGAGACTGAGGGAGAAGCCAAGATTTGCCACCTTAGTCATCTCTCAGGGCTCCTTTTCCTGTCGCCTGTCAGGGATCTGTCCAGTTCCTACTCCCTCAAGAACAACAAACTCCAAGTTCTTGGGGAAATGGTCAGAGAGCAATAGCAGTAGAAACTCAGAGATATTCCTTTGCTTCCACACGCAAGAATGGATCTGTGGGCCACCTTGGATCAGCCGTCAATTATCTGTGGGTTTCCCCAGCTGCGGGATGGTTTCCGGGGCTTTGAGTATGGAGTGCTTTTGACTTTTATCTACCCAGCATCTTATCATTACTATGGGTCCACAGAAGTGACCAAGTAGAGCACGTGCAACTAGTTCTTGATTCACTGGTAAGGACATTTCTTCACTTCAAAGTAGTCAGTTTTCATGTTGTGCAAATGCCAACCCAACCTTTCCCCCTTAGAGAGCACTACATTTACTCTCTGTGGCTAGGGTTTTGATTTCCAAACTTAAAGTAAGTTTGCTGTCACTTTTCATTGGTGACTAGTGACTAGTGTCTGTGTGGGACGACTTCAGAGCAGGTTACAAAATCCCTCCATGCTGACAAGGAAATATTTCTAGTGGATCCAAATGACCGTCTGGATCTTCCTCCATGTCTTGGAGATGCAAAGTGTGCGGTTGTTCTAGGTGGCCCAAATGCGGAGCTGCCCAGTGTCCCATCAGACAGCCAGTGCCTTCCCTGTGCTGTGTTTTATCAAATATTCTTTCTTGAGAAACAAAATAGGTTTTTGTATATTTCAACAAGCATATTTATTCAGAGACCATGTGGCACACTTTCTGAACTTGTAGGAAGTATTGGTCAGCCTGTTAAGGCAGACTATATGCGGAGTTGTTGTAGAATATTCCTTTACTATGTGTTACATTTGTTTATGCTGTGGGACACTGATTGTAACGATGCATAGTAGTGCCACATTCTTTTGTGTTTCATTTCTTTCATTCTGTGCTGCGTTCCTTGCCCTTCTAAAATACCTGAGGGTCTAATGAAGAGTTAGGCGGCCAATAGCAAGGCAGGAGAAACGAGAGACATGCCTGGCAAGAAGAGAGAATAAATAGGAGAAATCTGGAAACAAAAGAGGAGGAGAAAGAGAGAATAAGGAGAGGAGGATATCAAGGACCAGCCACCCAGCCACACAGCCAGCTGTGGAGCAAGAGTGAAAGTGAGATATACAGAGGTAAGAAGGGAAAGAGCCCAGCAGCAGAAGGTATATGCAATAATAAAAGTAAAGAAAAGCTGGCCAAGAAAAAAAAAACTGCCAAGCTAAGGCTGGGCATTCATAATTAAGAATAAGACTCCATGTGTATTTATTTAGGAGCTGGGTGGTGAATTCCCCCAAAGCCAAAAGAGTGACAGAGTAAAGCGTTAAAAACAACCATCTGCAAGAAGGAGCAAAACTCACATATTGACAGGTGCACTGAAGTAGAATTCTCCCGGGTTGCCCCACAAGAACTCTCTGGTACAGTGCTTCATATTTCATGTCTGCACTTAGTCTTCCCAATGTAAATAGTTTCATTTAGTGTAAGGAACAGTTTCCTATCCCTAAAGAGGCTTTGATTTCATCCCAAAGGCATTTTTCTTTATTTTAAAACATTTTCTTTTATTCTATGACCTAGACCAACAGGTTGTTCTCCATTGACAGATTCCTGAGAGAGAGAGAGAGAGAGAGAGAGAGAGAGAGAGAGAGAGAACCAGGATGTGAGAAGATAAGAAAGTTTGGGATCAGGAGGTGATGGTTCATGCAAGCAAGTTTATTAAAAAATACAGAATCTTATATACAGTTATTAGAGAAGAAACGGAACGGAAGTCAGCAGACAGCTAATCAAGTGGTGTCTCACAGAAGAAATAGAATATCTAAAGGGTGTCAGAGACTCAAATCCAGTGTCCTTGTGGCAAAAAGCCAAGTTTTAAGAAACCAAAATAACAACTCTTTCAGGCCCTGGCCCTATCCCCAACTGGAACTTGCCAAGTTTGCCCCCACCCCAACCCAGGAAAAGGACACAGAACTAAGTTTCTTTGTCTTTTCCTGGGCCTCTGAAAAAAAAAAAAAAACCTGAATTACCCTGACTCTCACCAACTTTTAATTCTGGTGGGGGAGGAGGGGCTCATCACATGAGTGCAGTGCTCTCAGAGGCCAGAAGATGGCGATGGACCCTCTGAACTTGAGTTCTGAGCCGCCTAAGCATGCTCTTAACCACTGGGCCATTCCTCCAGCCCCTCAAGGGCATTCTTGGAGACTTTCTTGTCTTTCACTAATAATCCAAGAAGCTATTCTTTAATCTTACCTCAAGTACGTGCACTTTAACTACCGACACCAAGGAGAGTGGGACCTTCACAGGGTTGGCTTTATTTAGTGAAAACCTGCCACAGTAGTATGTATTTGAGTTGGATTAAGATGGCTTAATATTTTTAAATCTGTACTTAGACTTGAAATCCTTGTTTGTTTTATTTCTAGCTCAAGGAATGTTCCATTGCTTGCCTGTGAGGCCTATATCAAACGCCAGAGACAGTTTTACTGTTTGTGCTTCATAGAAATTCTATGTATGACCTCTTGTTTGCCAAGTTTTCTCTTTTAAGCTCTTGGATCCTGCTGCATCTTGTGTTTCTCGGGTGCAGCGTTAGTTCCCCCTCTGAAGACCTTTCTTCTCTCTTAACAGATTTTCTCAACTTCATCTCAGGGCAGGACTTATTTTATTGGATATTAGGAAGAGAGAGTACTAATTTGTCAGACATTTCTTTACCAAGGAAGGAGATTCCTGTGGTGAAGACATATATTAAAGAGATGCATTCAAATTAGAGTCACTGCTGAGATTTAGAAGATCTGAAACAAATTTCAAATATGAATTTTCTGAAACATTTGAGCCATGGGTTTGAAATAAGTCTGCAGTTTATTAAGATGTGTTTTCACAAAGCATGATGATAATTGGATTTTTTTTTTTTTAAGGAAGACTCTTGTTTCTCTCTTAAATAGGAAAGCAAAGCACCGACATTTACATCAGGATGTGATTCTTAAATTACATTGCACCATTTAAGGAGATCAAAGAGAAGGTAAAAATGGCTGTGCATTTTGCATGGACAATGAGAGTCCAGACAAATGAGATTTGGGATTAATGAGAAGTAGTGGATCCCAGCATGAGCTGTAGTTTCCCACCCTCACTCACCACTGACTGTTCTTGAGTTTGTAAACATGGAACTTTGCTGATGCACATGCATCTCGTGACCTGAGACTTTTCTCTGGGCGCAGGAGCCTTCGCAGGACATTCAAATTCCTAGAAGGGACCCCGGAGATGACTGGAATAAGCTTGAGGTCTAGATATCACGGCCAATAAGCTGAGCCCCTAGGGACTCTGTAGTTACCTGTACTTTAGCCCTCTTCTCTGTCCAGTTCCTGTTCCTCATGCCTACTCACTGCCCAAGGATCCATGCTGGGATTTTACATGGTGTATCTCAGATAACTCTGCTTAGAAAGATTTAGGGCCCTCATTCCTGCAGAAGAAAGAGGTTCAAAGGACTCAGACCACAACGACAACCACATTGAAAGAGTCACCTTCCAAAGGAGAAATCAGAGCCTGTTTAATATTTTCAGTGTTTTATTTTGTCAATTATTTATTAACAGCCCTAACCTATAATGTACCTCGTTAGTCCTTCCTTCAACAACAACAACGAAATAGGCTCACATTTCATTTACGTTCTAGGTAGGACGGCTGGGTAATTTGTGTCCTGTCTTGAGTCTTGTGTTCTACCAATTGTCATGTAATTTTTGGAGTACAGGCTATTCATGTTAGGTTGAATCCCAGGTTAATGGGAGTCTGCCACTGCTGCTGTAATAAGCCAATCAAACCAAAATAAAAAGTCCAGGTTTATTCTGAACAAAGCATTACTGGGGGAACCTCAGGGGAAGTTGAGAAGACCATGAGGGGAACCCATGAGATGGAGGCCCTTTTTTTCGTTTTTGTTTTTTGTTTTTCAAGACAGGGTTTCTCTGTAGCTTTGGAGCCTATCCTGGAACTACCTCTTGTAGACCAAGCTGGCCTCAACTTATAGATATCCGCCTGTCTCTGCCTCCTAGTGTTGGGATTAAAGGTGTGTACCATCACACCTGGCTAGGTCCTTTTTTAAAAAATAAAACTTAATTTACAAAATTAGAATGATTAGAAGAAGGAGAAAAAAAAGTTTAGATTTGAAGTAGGAAAATTTTTTTGTCTATGTACACTTACTTGTCTAAAGGCTTTCCCAAAAAGCCCAAAGTTTCTCCAGTGTACATTCCCCCTTAAAGGAGAACAGATGACCATAGTGGACAGATGACCTTTGTCCATCAAAGGGATGCGGTTGAGTGCTCTTTCAGTGGAAGGTAGAATAAGAGAAACAGGTCCGTGCCAACAAGGAGAGGAGTTTGGAAACACCCAGGAGAGCAAGGCTGTCTTGGAAATACATTCTACTCACTGTGTGTCAGGTCACATACAGAAAGACTCAGTGGCCTCAAGGATGAATATAGCAATGTCCTCAAAGAGCTTGACTTGATGTTTAGTTGAAGACACATAGTATTTCTATATATCTAATTATACATGTGTCTCTCTCTCTCTCTCTCTCTCTCTCTCTCTCTCTCTCTCTCTCTCTCTGTGTGTGTGTGTGTGTGTGTGTGTGTGTGGTGTGTAGATACACCTACTCACACTGCAAACCTACCACAAAGCAATGGTAATGGTGAATGGTGATCGGAGGTACGTGCAGCACTCCTGAAACGTTTAGATGAGATATATGTCCCCATTGGTCAGACTGAGTTGGAAGTCTTCAGGCTTTAATTGGTAGAGGTAAAGGATTGCCTCTTCTTAACCTTAAGAAGACAGCCTGAGGAAAAATATGGGTGAGAGCGCAGAAGCCCTAATTTTACAAAACATAATGAGTTATCTGTGCTTTCTGTAAAAAGGGACTATAGGAGCTCTCAAATATCTCACATATCTCAGATATGTGATAGGATGGATGGTTGAATTCACTAAACATGATAGGCACAGTCTTCGCTCCGCCCTCCCACTCATCAGCTTCAAACAAATATAACCAGGCTGTCGTAAATGGCTATATTCAACAGTCACTCACTGTATGGGAAAATCAGTTCTGAGATGTTAAAGAATCGTGTTACTCTATCTATTTTCTTCTAGATCGATAGTTAACAAATTAGTGTAAATCAAATCACCTTGAAGCCTGGTGGAGACATAAATTTTGGCTGCTACTATAGACTATATGATTCAGCTGATGGAATTTCAGTTTCTAATAAATTCTTCAGTAACGAAGACAGTGATGATCCAGGGACCACCAATTGAGAAACATGTTTCTGAGCCAGATGTGGCTAGTGGGCTGCCTGGTCATGTCAGAATGTAACAGCCATGGGTCAGAACTGTGCGAGGCATGGCTTCCACTGTGAATCCACGGTAGTATTGATGGATTGTAATCTGTTGTCTCTTACTTCCTGCTGGGGAAGTTATTTGTAAAATCCATGAAATATGTTACTCTCTTTCTGAAGCCGGCTGTGAGTAAATATCCTTCTACTTCTTTATTGTTACCTGGATGTATTACTAAAAGATCAAATGGAAGAGAGCTATGGTGTCCTCTGCAAGAACAGAAGACACATAATATGTGAGATGAGCTATTTCGGCTTAGAGGACAGTTCTCATTTTCAGCAAGATATCTTTCTCAGACCACCAACTGCTAGCCATTCGGCAGCAGCGTCCTTACGGAAAGAAGTGTGGTGGTGACAAACACATTGTATTAAATTTTGAAATGAACCTGGCATTGCAGTTGAAAGTGCCAATAAGATCAGACTATGTATTCACACTGCAGGAATCGGACTGCAGAGGAGATTAAATTTGAGAGTTCCTATAGCCAAGTTCCTGATTCCCTTCCATTTAGATGTTTTGCAGCAAAATTAAAGATGAAGCTCTAATACTGTTTGTCAATGAAGGAATCCAAAAGAGAAAATAGAGGCTCATTATAATCACAGTTTCGCCGTCTGAGTCGGACAGGAAGGTAGGGGATAGATATAAACTGGTGAATCAATTTAAATGCTAAAGAGAGAAGAGCTGCAGTGCAGGTTTAAATACAGTCACTGTGTGCTGTCTCCCGATAAACAGGCATTGTGTTCTGAATTACTTCCTCCTTCCACCCTGTTACATCCTAGACATTGTGGGAAAGCGTCCTTCCTGTTCCTCTATTATTGATGAGCCTAAATAAATTATTGTGTGCCATCACTATTCCCCCCTCCCACACTTCCTAATCAGACTAAGTATACAGTGTATTTGCAAGGTTTCACTGTTTGGAGAGAGTGTAGATGGAATAAATTGCTTTATGTGTGCGTCTGCATCTCACTAGACTGTCTTCTTTTTCTGTCTCTTCCCAAATTCTTATTGGGTGGTTCACTGTCTATGTCCGCTCCATATGCTCTGAGAAGCAAAATGAACCATAGATTGTGCCAATACTTCAAAATGTAGTCATTCAGATAAAATCCTGGGAGAGCCCCCCCATTCTGCTGCTTTCAACTTCCCTCAGGATATGTCCTCGGTTTCTGTATTCTATTAGAGGGTTAACAATAGTGCTTCCTCATTCTGTTGTCCATAGGGTTACAATTTTTTCTCACTTGGATATTTCACACATCATAGTTGTAGCCCTTGACACAGAATCTCTAGTTTCCCTTCTATATAGGCAGAAAAAAGTAAAGAATATTAATTAAAATGCATATCGAATAAGGAGGATTCAACCTCAGTGATAGACTTCCCAAAAATGAGCCCAGTAAAGTATAACAAGTAAAAAGATGGGAAGACCCATCTACCCCTCTGAAAATCAATTAGAAAGTATTTTTAATTGTTCTTCTAAAGAAAACTTTTAGTTAATAAGCTAAATGAGCATATATAATAATCTTCCTCATCAGGTGACATTCTGAGAGTCCCAATGGGTACTAGAAACTGAGCATACTACCAGGCTCTTAGTATCCAGGTGCTGTGATATCTTCCTGTACACACTTCTGAGTTAGGCACAGTAGGAGATGAACAGCATCCGTAGGCATGGCGAGGGAGCAGCAGGATGCTCCATGGAAGTTGCATGAACTCATGGTGACATGCCATATAAAACTTTCTTTTACTCCTGGAATTTTCCATTCAATATTTTAGACCAGAGTCAATCTAAAACAACTAAAAAGATATATGTAGGAAAAACTTAAGATATGTATACTTTAATTAATTGATGGTTCAAAATTAAGAACCCATAGTATACCATCCTTTGAGTCCTCCCATTTTCAGTCCGTACTGAGTAAGGTGTCTTGTAGACCCGGAGAAAACAATCATCTATGGAAAGATACCAGAGATAGCTATTTCAGAGTAAAAACATGACTTAAAAATATGCATGGTTGAAAGTGAATTTAGGGATTTTATTTACAATCACAATAATTCCCTTCATATATTTAGCTCAGAGCAACCATCTAGGCAGTTAGGACTCCTGACTGCCCCATTTGTGTATGACTGCAGCAGACTGCCTGCAGGCCATGATGCTTTTTCTCTTCCCGAGACACTTTCCCATCTTTGTTCCTACCTTGTCACTTTCTCACTGACTTAGGATCTCAGGGAAAGTGCAGGCTCACCGCTTGCTGCCGATTGTGTCACAGCCCGTTATGATAATCTAGCTGCATCTACAGGCTACAGCTTTAGCAATCTGTGGGCTTTAATCTGGAGTTTACAAGACACAACAGAAGGACTTTGAACAAGAAAGTTAGTTGTTTTAGCTGTAGATGCAAACCATCTCCTAATGGAGGAGATATGGCTTCATAATGAAGGTGCGACCTACTGTGTGCAGTGGTCAGAGCGTAAAAGAAACGCTGGGACCTAGAAGACACTGTTGACATCTCTAAACAACCATATAAGCACCGGCTGATAGACAAGACAATACATTTCTGCTTGTTAAAGCCAGTGTCAATCCGGGTCTGCATCACTGGTACAGATAAGGTCTTAATTGATAGGCCTGTCTCCGGTGATCTCATAACACCTTTGAATGGAGGAGTTATTGACACTGTTACGGCATTACATTCAAATTGCTTCTCGCTTGCCTGCTTCTCCTATTTGACTCTTAGCTTCTCAAGGGTAGAAACCTTGACTCCTTCATTGCTTTCTTCTTGGGGTGGTGCCAGAGTGTCAGGTATATTAAGAAACTCAACTAATGTTTACTGAGCTTAGGGCCGTTATTTAAATTCAGTCCCAAGACAGCCTAGTGTGGATTTATTATTCATGTTCCAGTTTCACAGCTCAGAAATGTCGATACCCTAATATCACACAACTACTACTATCTAATAGCAGAAATTTGAGTTCCAGTCCAGAGAGTCTAAACATGGACTAGTTTTACTTTATCAGTGACGGAGAATGCACTGGTGTCCTGCAGACCCAGGCAAAGGCTCTCAGTAACTAAGGTGGTTTGAGGTTTTGTTTCATTAAGTCAAATGCGTTCCAAGAGTCACTCTCAATGCATTGCTAAGGGCGTTTATGCTAAGTCACTGCAACTTACTTCTAACCACTCTGCAAGTGTAACACCTCCCTTTTCCTCAGCGTGGGCTAAAAGCAGGAGTGAGATCAGCCGGCCCAGTGCAAACACGCAGCCCACACACATTTCCTTCCAGCGCAGAGGGAATTTGAGTTAGAGATACACTACTCAGTTATCTGGTTTTCCCCGGCAACTGTAATTCTAATCTTGATCACATCCAGAGAGCTAAGCAATTTTGAATTTCTTGGGCATGCTGAGTGGGGAGTAGAGAGAAGAGCAGATTTGCTGGAAAAGGGAGATACGAAGAAAACGCAAAGCAGAGATAGGAAACAGCTGTTAAAAATAGGGGCAGTTTTTCAGTCCATCACAGCGGAAGTGGTCTTAAAGGGAGGTCTTGATCAAATTGCTAATACCACCATATTATGAAATCTGAGGGATTTTGTTGATGTGAGAGCAAAGTTCTGGGCACAAAAGCCACCCTTTGTGTTGCCTAGTTTACCAAGCTACACGGATTTATTGAATGGGACAGGTGGTTTCTCTGTGTCATTCCCAAAAGAAACTGGTAAAAATCAAAATGTGGGGGGTTCTGACTTAACCTGAGAACACATGTTCTTTTTGGGCAGTGCCTACGAGAGCGGGGAGCTCACTGTGATCTTGGAATAATCTCCACATAAGCGGGATCCCAACATCAGTCTTATTGCAATGGGGCTCTGTTCTGTTTTGGAAGAAAGCTCCGTGGACTCTCTGTTGCTATATTTGACTACAGTTCTGTATTTTCCCAACTGCCCTGCGATTGAGGATGTTAGTATATCCCTAGAGCTCCCCAATGCATTACCAGAGTGCCTCTATCACTTGGTGAAATGAGGATGCATGTTTAAGTTATCTCCAATATGAACAGTATTGTCCAGACTCCCAAGTTACAAAGAAAGGCTTATGTTTAATTAAGTGTTAATGTTATTTAATACTAGATAGTAGTGTTTAGTAATTTATAAAATTAAGATCAGAAAATCCGTAGTATATTTCTAATGGATTGTAATTAAAATCTAAGATAAAACTATGCTGTAAGTTACAATCTTATATATCAGCTAGAGAAAATTCTCTTACCTAGAAGTGCTAGTCAGCATTTTGACTAATAAATAAGATTTGTTCCTCATAAGGTATCTGAGGGCATGTGAAGGAACAGGATAAGAGGGCAATAATAACTTTCTCTTGTGACTAGGAAGACATTTGGTGGTTGTTTCTTCCTTTTATCGTGTGTGTGTGTGTGTGTGTGTGTGTGTGTGTGTGTGTGTGTGTGTGTGACAGAGAGAGGGGGGAGGGAGAGGGAGGGAGGGAGGGAGGGAAGGAGGGAGGGAGGGAGAGAGAGAGAGAGAGAGAGAGGAGAGAGAGAGAGAGAGAGAGAGAGAGAGAGAGAGAGAGAGAGAGAGGAGAGAGAGAGAGAGAGAGAGAGAGAGAGAGAGAGAGAGAGAGAGAGAGAAGACAGACCCTCTGCTATAGGAACTTGTCAAGGAGCCAACTCACACAGAATCTTGTCCAATGAATATTTATCTTAAGCCTAGAGAAGAAAAACAATGTTAGTCCAGTTATTCCAAACTCTTTCTTTGGATTAAGTCAGACTAGAAGATGTGATGAACTCACTGTACAAAATGTCAAGAATCTGCTTAACTTTTTAAGCAGAATTGTTCTTCTTTTTAAAACAGATTCACTTAGTTTTACTTAATGTGTATGAATGAGTGCTTTGCCTGCCTTATGTATGTGAATCACATGTGTGCCTCTTTGGATCCCTGGGACCGGGTTTATGGATGGTTGTGAGCTAACACATGGGTACTGGGAATCAAACATGGGTGCTGTGCAAGAGTAACAAGTGCTCTTAACCACTGACCCATCATTCCTGCTCCTTCAAAGAACTGCTTATTACGACTGCATGACTTTTCCTGGGGATATGGGAACAAATGTCTATTCACCAAATAAGAACAAAAAGACCAACACCGTGAATCCATCCAAGTCAGAGTTAGTGAACTAATAGGGTTACCGAGTAGAGCACTCAAAGGCCGCTGCCCCACTGGAAAGCCCTGCCCCACACGTAGATGCTGTGTCTTCAGAGCCTCCTTAATGGCCTGGAGCAGCTCTGCCTGTCTTCTCCCTTCAGCAGCTGTTAACCTTCGGGGGTAGCCTTGTGGATCTGGTGTCAAGAACTTGCTGAGACTTCCAGCTTTTCTTTACTCCCTGACTCTTTAATAAGTCTTCTCCCAGAAGCCCATGCTTTAATTCAGAGGATATAGCACACAGCACTGCTCCTATGAGTTGCCTATACTGAGTAAGGCAATGAGACTTTTCCCTACAAACTTCAACGTCACTCCTCAAAAGGGAAGAGGGGACCACTTGAAGTTACGCTTATCAGCCTTCGATTTCAGATCCTTAGGGGAGACTCTGGCTAATCCTAAATCAACCAACACTTGTCTCTCTCATGACCACCTGGCCAGCATGGATGAAACACATTCTGAAACATTATCCAACGGATCAGGCTCTCCTCTTGTACCCACTTTGATTCATTTTATGTTCCCCCTTCGTGCCTGACTTTCATCTTGCCATTCTGTGGCAGCTTGTATACTGTGTAGTATTCTCTAGTTTCACAGTTTGGTGAATGTGGACTCCTCAGCAGTTAGAGGTCTCCTTGGGACTGAGAACTGGAGTGACAGGATCCCCCCAATATGGTTTTGATATAGATATTGATTAATCTGTGCCAAGTTCCACAGCCAATTTCTGGTACATAGCAACACTTGCAATATATTGTGCAAGTGCTCTTATGTACTCGATTATACAAAAATCATTTATTTTGTAGAAATTATCTTCCTTATACATGGTATAGAATGAACTTGGTAAGAATAAGAAGCTCCAGAAAAATTGTTAGTTACTCAATGTCCTTGTTTCTAGACTCATTCTAATAAAAATTCTGATCTTTTTTTTTACTCTTCTTCACTTTTTTTTATTTTAAATTTTGAACTTGTAAATTTGAAATTTTAAAAGAACAAAGTTTTCTTATGTCATCTACTTCCTCAGTGTGAACATCTCATAAGACTATAGATTAATTAACATCAGCCAGAAATTAAGATTGGGACAGGACAAATTCTTTCAGAGGGGTAAATAGAAATGATATGGAGGTTTTAAATGAAGATCTAAAGTATTCAAATCATTCTGGAAACTTCTCCTATCAGCCTGAGTACAATATCTGATGGCCTTCCACATTGAGAAGCATCGCTCACTTGGTGACTGTGAAAGGGACAGCTTTGAACCAGACGGTGCAAACAATAGCCCACACTTTGGCTTGGACAGCGTACCTGGAAATGGTGTTTATGTTTTTTAATTCAAATACATCTTAGGGTAACAATACTATTATCTATAAATCCTGTCAGATTCCTGTGGAAATAGGAAGGAAGCTCAGTGGTTCAAGCCTCTAGCAATAACGTGAGACAAGCAGATTGTGAGTGGCCGTCCTTAGGCCCATGCCTGAGCACAGGATGTGGGTGTGGATGGATACAGGCCTTCATGTGCAGCAGAAAAGACCATCTGTGAAAAATCACTGTCTTCGTCATGAAAATGACTCATGGGCTTTCTGACATTTTACTTCGGTCTGATTTCATTCTCAGAGTTCAAATATTTTTATGCTAAGCAAGAAGGGTGAAAATGACCATTTTCTTTCAGAGTTTTGATGAAAAGTGATGGAACATTCCATTTACATACTAACACACACTCCAAGCATTCATCTCCACTTACCTGATTTCAGTTCCTCACCACAGCCTGGCTGGTTGTCAGAAAGGATGACTCTGACACCTTGGAGGCTGCAAGTCTGAGGTCAGGGGGCTGACAGGCAGAGTTTGGTAAGGGACTGGCCTCCATTTCCAAGGTGACTCTGTGTTATTGCCTCTTCTGGAGGTGGGGATCTGTGCTCTCATGCTGAAGAAGAGCCAGGGTGGGGGGGGGGGGGGTAGAAAGGGCTGGGTGCTGTGTGGACTCTCTCAGGAACCACATCTCTTTCAGGAAGGAGGAGTCCCCTCAAGCTAATCCCTTACTTGAGGCACAACCACTCCTATGTTCACACATGTAACCTGTGGTAAGGACAGTGTCTAAGCTCAGTACTGACTTACACCCAGTTCACAGCCAGAGAGACCCAAGACAAGGGTAGTCACTTGACTTACCCGAGACTGCTGTATCTAGCTACTTTGGGGCATGCTTATTCTTTAAAATGATCAATGATTCTGGGAAAAGAAGGAAACCTACAGACATAGAAATGTGTTATGTGTTTGAAAGGTAGAGATGAGGCAGGGCTGATTTGAGATTTTCCTGGATTTCTGATGATTTGGGGGGAGGATGTTTATTCCACCTTTCCCAAATATGACTATAGAAACAAGTTTTTTATTCTCTGTTGCATTATACATAGAATGACAAGGAGCAGTTCTTTTGTTTGTTTGTTTGCTTGCTTGCTTGTTTTGTTTGGCCTCTCATTCTCATTGACTCAAATATTGCAAAAAAACAGAATCAGGGCTGCACAGTGTATAATAAAGAACAAAAGTAACATTTGATCTGATGCCTTGACTCTCTTTCTGACATAGGCATTGGAAATGGATGGCAAATGCCTATCAGAAGTTAGTGTTTGGGTCCAGCCTCAACCAACGGGTATGCACATTCCAGGGTAGGGGCATGCGGATGAGAAATGTTAGGAGAAGAGAAACAGAGATATGGAAGAAATACAGAGACACAAGATAGTCCTGGGAGGGCAACGCAGTGAATACAGAATCTGTGTGCATTTATTTGCCATATGCTTATATACCACAATCCAAAAGGGAGGGGTAGGCAAAAGACTGCTTTAACATGACACAAAGAACAAACAGAACAATGGCTTGCTTCAATACCTGAAACATCAAGCCACTATTTCCTGAGTTAAGCATCCTCATGTTTTAGGCAGTACATGCACCTTAGACCAAGCATCTTGTAGGCAGTTACTCCTTATGTCAAACTTCTTGTCTTATTCTTGATAGAGCAGGAATAGGCTTAATTTCTCTGGCCTTTGGTCAAGGTAAAGTGGGTCCACCTCTATGGACCATCTTAATATCCAAAATATCACCAACTAAACACATCATAGGTCAGGATATCTTGTTTGTAGTCTCTCCTTAAATCAAACTTGTTGTTAATAACTTTGAAAGAGCGAGAGTAGGCTTCAGCTTCTAACCTTCAGCCAAGTTAAAGCAGACCCACCTTTGTGGGCTCCCACAAGTGAACATATCTTGTACAGTAATATTGAAGTGTGTGTGTGTGTGTGTGTGTGTGTGTGTGTGTGTTGAAACTCAATAGGAACTTTCTAGCCTCAGGGCTGACTATGTAGGTTTTTCTCCATTGCTTTTTCAAGTTTCTCTGTTCAAACAACCAGGTGGCTCACGTTATTAAATTAAAGGTCATGGACACACACCATCTTTTTGTTCTTTCACTCTTCAATGACATTTGAAGACATTCTATATTGTCTGTGACAGTGCAGACTATGTCCAGACCTTTATCTTAGGTAGCTATGGTCTTTAAAAGCTTTCTGTGAGAGTAGTTGCAGCCTTGGGGAAGGAAGTTTGGGTTCTCACCATCCCTAGATAGGTAAGTCTGGGCAGTGTACAAAAGCTAGGAGAACAATCCAGGGAACTGTCTGCCATGCAGGGTTCCTTCATGGTTTCTTCTTGAGTTCCTGCACTGATTTTCCTCAGGGACAGACTATAACCCGGGAGTGTAAACTGAAATAAATCTTTTCTTCCCTGAAGTCGCTACTGGTTATGGTATTTGTCCCCAAGAGAGAAAGCAAACTAGATCAACTCATGAAAGGAACACTAGCTGTACCCAAAGGCAGGAAAGGAATCATATTCTTTCTGAGCTGAATGACTCAGCATTGACTTAGACCCCATCATACTGAGATTCAAGAGTTTTGCTTTCCCAGAGAGAAGCAGCATCAGCGCTGAACTGAATCAGTTCCTATGCTGTCAAGTGCCTTTCCTACCAGCTTATCAGCAAATCAATACTACCCTTCGCAGAGCCGTGGCACCTCCCATGTTCTTGCTTTGATGAACTGGAACATTGTGTGTAGATTTTCCACTAGGAAGTCTGCTCCTCTGTGTACGTAACAGTGTTTTTCAGGTCATAGTCAATAGGACATTAGTTCTACTCCTTACTGACGAATATTCGAGAAGGTAGATTCTCTGGCATAATGAATGGGAAAAACTGAGTACCTTCTCTCTTACAGGAGCCTCTGATATATGTTAGCAGATAAAGATATTCTAGATGAATTCTGTTTTAATGGAACGTCTTTAGGAGTGTCCTCAAATAGAGCATTGCGCCCTGCGCATTTGTAACATACATGCTAATACTTTGCAGAAGAGTGTTCCTCCAGATGTCATTCTGGGGATTATTGCTGTCTACTGTGCAGGCATGGACAACTGTGAATGACCTGTTTGCTGTGGTGTCAAGGCCCCAAGGGAGATTAAGACATGCCTTGTATGTCAGGTGCTATTTTGAGTCTGGGACACATCTGGTACTTAGTTTGTTATGATTGATAATATTAACTGTCTTATTGCTGGTTTCAAGTTGTTTGTGTTCAAATGGCCTGTAGTACTAAAGCAAGTTGCTTGCCTTTGGACAGCACAGATACAGACTCAGTAAGGTAACATCTGCTCCCAGCTGTCTCTGAGGAGGGCTGAGAGTGTGAGATTTCCATAGTGACAAGGAGTCTACCAGACCTTCCTCCAGCCAGGAAACTTGCTCTTTTCAAACCCATTGACTTTGATAACACCAGGCCAATGTCTCCTCTGGTGTCTGTGGCCTGAGTTTTCAGGTTGCACAGCCCTTCTGGGCATTGAATGTGTTAGCATGAGAGCCTCGGTCTGAATGCTGTGCCGGAACCCTCTGGAGCTGGCTAAAACACATATGCAGCCCCACCACTTTAATTCAGAGAGGAAATAATTTTCCATTCACAGAGGCGGCTAAACACATTTCTGACAACTGCCATGTTCTTCGAGCTTTTAGGGGAATGAGCCTTTTCGCCCATGTGGAGAGTTGATGGGGCACGCCCTTGTCAGCTGTCACCTCTCCTCAGAGAGAGGACTGCTCACTGACAGCCTGGCAGCTGTTCGCCGGCCTCAGACGGTGGTGTGTCTTCTCGGGGGCAGACCATTTATCAGGGAACTAAGCCAGTGCCATCTCACTCCTACCCTACTACAAGTTGCGACAAGTTCACAGTCACCCTGCTGCTGAGCAGTATCCCCCAAGCTCAGCCACCCTCTGCAGAGTGCCTTGAATCTTCTCAAAGATCCTGGGACCCAGATGGGGTTTTTCTCATGAAGGCCTGCTGAGCTGTCCTGTGGTTCTGCAGGGGTGCTAATTGTAACCCCTGCAGGTGGCATTGTATTCCTGGGAGGGAAGCTGTATAAAGTCACAAATATTGCTCCCATTGGTCATCAAGTCCTTAACCAATGAGGATACTCAGTGTTCTCTACTTCAATGTCCTAGCAGCAGAACTTTGGATTCTTTTCCAAACTTTAACCTTTTTTGCATTTATCTGATACCAGAAGGTGCCATTGTGCTTCTTTTGTAATATAAATGTATAATTTCATTTTTAGACCTTTGTACAAATTACATGATTATTCACTTATGCACCCATGACTATTACATATGAGTTAAATGGGTCACACACAAAGGCAGACTCCTTTGAGACAGAAAGCCTAACAACGGAGTAGAGGATTTGGAGCTTGCCCAGTCTGCTGCTGCTGATATTCCTAGGAGTCTGAATGTAAAGTGAAGTGAGCTACTCAGGTGCCTAGAATCTAGGCTCCTCTTGGTCCCCGGCCTTTATTCAGTGCTGGTCCAGCTGTTTGGTGCATGCTGCACACCACAACACTTAAACTGCTCCTGTTCAGCTATTCCACCTAAGACAGTCTGCACAACTCCAATTACATAGCTTTACAAAATAAGTATATAAATTGCATTTACTGATAATAAACCATAAAAATGCATTTCTAAATAATTCTGTGGTATACATATAGCTTTACCATTTTAAAGATAAAACAAATTTCCATACTAATGAGATGGATGGGAATAGTTGTATAAAGAATTAGATCTTTGCTGAAGTCTTTAGGCTATAGGTTACAGGGCATTGTCAGCATTTTTCAAACTTTATTGGCATTTTAATTCTATCATTATTAATTCTGAGACTGCTGTTATTCATAAATTCATAGAACACATGGTAGAATCATGTTGAGAGCCGTTTCAACTACTACAGAAATATTAGAAATTCTTTACCAATTCCAGGAGGAAATTCTTTGAATAGTTTTTATGAAATTCAAGTCAACAACTCACACTAATTAAAAAAAACATAAAATGAAATTTCTAACACATTGCAATCCAAAGGTATACTGACTTGATACTTACATGCTAGGGGATGATGGTAGAAAACTATGAAATCAGTCTTTCTTCTTTAGACCATTACATTTCTACAAAAGAAGAAAGTGTGTTTGTGTGTCAGAGGGGGCATGTGCCATGTCAGCACACACAGCATAAAGTGTGCGCGTCGTGTGTCAGAACAACAACAACCATGAAGCCTCACCACACAACATGGGCAAGCCTTTCCATAAGCGGAAACACCCCGATGACATACATTTCATTTTGAATTAGTTTGTGACTGTCCAGTGCTCATTAACCTTTCACCTTTGCCAAGTTTTGCATGGCAGCTGCATTCAGTTAGATGGCCGTATGTAATGTGTTAGATGCAGTGTGAGACACTGGGCACTATCCTGGAGCCCCCTTGCTGGCCCCTCCCTTGGGTCTCTCACTTTGCTCATCTTATGTGTTTTCTTTGTCAGGAAGTTGTCTCTCACTTTCCCATTTAGTAGACACCTCAGTTGCTCCCCTGTTACAACCTACGCATAGTCAGGCAGTGCCCCAAATCTGCTGGTGAACAGTGTATTGTATAATTGTGAATGCCTTTTTTTCTGAATCTTTTGCTTATTGTTTATATTTTCCCATATTGCTATCTAATAACTTCGTTCTACATCATAGGGCAACTGCATTCATGGACTATTTAAGAAATCACCTGTTGCTAGGTATGGGAGATGGTTTTTGTCCATTACAATAATGCTGGATGGATATTCTAGTGATTGAAGTCTTAAGACTGTGGAGAATTGAAAGCGAGATTGCTGATGTTCTGTTGTGTGCTTTGTGTGCTTGTAAACCACACAGTGACACTGAGTTTAGTAAATCAAATGGTAACAATAGAGAAAGCTCTAAAGAGTGATATCATTCCAGTTTAATTATAAACATAGGACAGATATGAAATTTCATATGTATAATATGTATGTACACAATTTATTGAACGAAACAGCACATATACTATTGCCACAGTGAGGTGTGTTCACCAGACTCTGAGACTGTTATGTACGGGAGTGAGCTCGCTGCACGGAGAAGCACTATGACAAAGAGGGATTCACGGTAAACTGTAAAATAGTGTTGAGCGGATCAATTGCGAATATTTTTAGCAGAGTGGTTGGGATCAGGACACTCTCCAGATGAAATGCAACTCCAAATGCAGGTGTATTTTGTTCATTGAAGAAGAGCTACAGTATCTGAAGAAAATTCCAGTCATAAAGAATTGTGAAATCGGAGCCTGGAAGCAGGAAAGCAGCCAGCATCTTCCAGAATGCTTCCAGAGAAGTCAGGCTTTCAAATCCTCATGAACTACAAATTTTATTTACACATTACATTTATATTCTTGCTTTAGTAACACGCTCTGAGAAAATGTTTAAAAATTAATAAATCTCAGATTCAATAAATACAAAAAAAACCTATTTTACCTTAAAGGGAACAACAGGACTTACCTCCTTATCTTCATTGTTGGGAAGTCTAGAAAAAGACTAAATGACAGAAAATTGCAACTGAGTGTTTACAAATTAAGATATATGATTCACATGGAATTTCTATGACTGATGATGTGTTTTTCATCCTGCAAGGAGAAGTGTGTGCATGTTGTATGTGCAGTGTGTATGTGTATATGCGCATGTGCTCGTACATGTGTGTGCAGGCATGTACACAGAAGCATGCATGCCTGGTTTCAAAATATAGTCTGAGAACATTGAAATATTTCAGCATGGGTTGGTAAATACTGGGGTTCAGTTAGTATTTTGAAATCACATTCCTGAGTATTTGAGTATAAGAGACAGAGAGAGAAAGAGAAGAAAGTGGGAGGAAGAGAGATTAAGAATTCAAAACTTTTATATATGATTATAGGCTTGTGTGTGGATAACTCATGCTAAACTTACCATCATTTTGACTACTTATTTTCGTATGTGTGCATATCTGAACATGTCCATGTGGAGGCAAGAAGTCAATATCATCCCTCAGAAACCATCTGCCTTATTTTTTGAGATGAAGTCCTTCATTGTGACGTGGGGCTCCTCTCTTCATCTAGGCTGCCTATTCAAGGGGTCCAGGGATTCAGCCATCTAGGCCTCCTCAACACTAGGATAACAAGGTGTGTGTGCCTCCACGCCTACTTTACAAATGGGATCAAACTAGGTCTTTATATGTGTGTGTGTAAGTGTTTTATGGGCTGAACCATTGCCTGGGCCCTTAAATTTATTTTTGGAAGGCTGTGACACTGGAAATGGAATCACAAAAGCAACAACAAAAGCAAACAAACAAGCAGGCTGCTAGGAGGCAGCCTCAGATTCTGAGGTTCAAGAATGGCCGCAAGTGCCACTAAAGGCGTTGCTGTGCCCTGCTGACACTCGGGAACAAACATTTCCCCTGGGTTTCTAACAGAAACAGGGGTTGTATCATTTCAAAGACCAATGCGTAATGTATTTTAAAAGCCAGAAGCCACTAGGATAAGAGATGCATTTGATCCTAATGACTCCTGCATCTTAGAGCTCTTGTCTGTCCTTAGATCTGCAAGGAGTTGCTGAAATGAGTGTACCACCCTGGATCTCCCCACCCCAACAGTTTTCACTTCTGAACCCTGCAGCTATTTGCCATTGGATGAGAATCTTAAGTCAGCCTTAAATTTTCTCGTCTGGACATTGGGTTAATAGTTACACCTCACAGGGTACTTCAGCAGAGTAAATGATGTAAGAGTCAAAGCAACACAGTCCACCAAATGGACTCAACCAAAACAGAAGCAATGGCGATATAGGAGAGTAAATAACAAATCTACATACAATCCATAGCCTCTCAGCATAACTGAATGATAGCAAAGACCCAGCTCCTAATTGTATTAGGCAGAAAAATGCAGAGCAAGCCCAATGAGCTCTCTGGCACTCCCTGTGTTGCAGTGGCTGCGGTGTGGAAAAGGGTTGTGGTGTGGGAAAGAGAGCAAAGGCCTAGCAGCATACTTTACACTGCACAAAGCCTCCGCCAGGAAGCAAAGCATCACTGTGTGTTGATTATTGAAAATGTTGCAAGCATTATTTCCATTTTCAAGTGTCCTTTCCAGGAAAGAGACTGATGCCTTCATATCAGATCAGCATAGGCGGAAGACAATGCCACGTGGAGCAAAGCAATCATGTTAATATTTTTATTTCCATTATAATACGTCTATTATCAATATTTTATTTGCTTTATGAATTAATGTGCAGAGATATTTTCCTTTTGTGATGTTGATGCTTCCTCTCAGAAAACAAGATATCTTCACAAGAGCTCAGGGCAAACTTTGCATCTCTCAAGATTATTACAATATTTTCCTGATATGAGCTTTTCTACATTTATTAAATATAATTCTAAATATTTTGTTCTTTTGTTGGTGTTGTGAATGGCGTTTCTCTCTGTGTGCTCATAATTAATTTTTATATATGTAAATAAGCTGTTTCTGTTTCTTATGTTAATATTACAGCTTGCCACTCAGTTGAGTTCTGTTATGAGTTTATTCTTCTGCAGACTCCATTGTACAATCATGTCATCTGCATAAGAGTTTCACATTTTTATTCAATTAAGGATCTTCTCTTGTCTAAATGCATCAGGAATATGTGACTTAGGGTGACAGGAATAGCAGGGAATCTCGCTGTCCCCACGTTTGTGGGAATATCCCTCCAGTGTTCACCATTAAGAATAATGCTACTGAAAAAAAAAAAGAATAATGCTACTGGTGCTGGAGAGATGGCTCAGTGGTTAAAGGTACTAGCTGTTCTTTCACAGGTCCTGAGTTCAGTTCCCAGCAACCACATGATAGATTAGAACCATCTTTAATGAGATCTGGTGCCCGCTTCTGGCATGCAGTCAGATACGTGCAGAAAGAACACTGTATATGAAATAAATAAATGAATCTTTAAAAAATAAAGAACAATGCTGCTTTGGAAGAGATGTCAGTGAACTTTAGTATTTCTGTGTTTCAATTCCTATTTTCTCAGATACATTTGGAATCCATGCCAGTAATTTCATTGTCCTCTCAACAGACTTTGTTGAGAGAGCACGTAATTTTCCCTAGGATTCTTAATACAGGGCATCGCATGAACATGCATCCTAACCTTAAGTTCACCTTGGATGTATCTCACACAGCCATGGCATGTTATATTTTTAACATGTTACTGGGTTCTCTCCATGAATATTTTAGAGCAGTCCTTGCTTACCTGTGGTTTTGCGTCTCATAGTTTCAATTACACATAGTCAAGTGCTGTGTGAGAATATAAAATGGAAAATCTATAGCTAATAGATTCACACATTTTCAGTTGCATCGTGTGCTGAGTAGGATGAGGAAATCTCTCATTACCCACAGCTAGTACTGCATCCTCCCCATGGTCAGTGTATCCACGCCAGGTGTGTGCTCCCTGCTCTGCCACCACTAAGCTGTTTGGGTTATCAGATAAACTGATGCTATCGGGGCAGTTGTGTTCTAATAGCTTTGATTTTATTTGCGGGGTGTCCTAAACTGATGTGCCGTCAATTACCATTTCCCAGGGAAAGGCAGTAAATTGCCTTAAGGAGGAGCTGGAAGTTTTCAGCTTAATAGAGGTAGAAAAATGTTGTTTATTGTATTTGCTAAGCTTCTTGTAAGACGTTGTTGTTGATGTAATCCTGAAATAGTTCCTCAATTCAACTTTATCACAGGTGTGCACATGAGGAAAAACAAATCCTACATAGAATTCAGAACTATCTATAATTCCAGACACCATAGGTTTGGGGACATACTTCATATAGATAAGAGGAAGCTGCTATATTTAGATATTTCCATTTATATTTAAATGTATTCTCATACTATTTAAGTAGTCTTTATCAGATTTTCTTTTTAATAAAGATTTTGCTCTTTATTGTGTGTGCTTGTGCACATCTGTGTGTAGGTATATACACATAGGTATGGTGCCTGGGGGACCAGAAGAAGCGTCAGATCCCCTGAAGCTGTAGTTATGGGCAGCTGTGAGCCACCCAATGTGGGTACTGGGAAGCAAATTCAGATCGTCTACAAGAGCAGCGAGTGAGCTTAAGCTGTCTCTTCAGCTCCCAGTTTATTAGATGTTCTTACTGGCATTTTGTTCTGTGAAGGTTTGTGGAATACAGTGATGTCTGGCCTTCGGAGATCTGAAAAAAATGTGTCTGTGGAACTCTGCAGGCTTGATTAGTCTCTCAATATCTTCTAGGAAATTTGGTAGGCGTAAGTTTTCTATTTCCAGGGCAGAATTGGTGAAGTGTTTTCCTTGGGAAGTATCTATTTCAATTGCAGTTTTAAATTGCTTATGTAGAAGTTTATCAAATACTCCCTTAGAGTTGTGTTAGAATTATCTGGTTAGCGACGACCTCTTCCTAAATTTTGCTTATTTGCATACAATATATAGACAGAGTTTGTGTTCCCAACATAGAAGGGTTGCTTTACATTCAGAGTTGGTAGCTGGGGGTATCTCAGCAGTACAGCATTTGCCGGAAACGTGAAAGGCTCCAGATTAAGTCCTCAGCATCACAAGATAACATAAAGCTAACAGAAAGGACTTTGAATGATCTGGGCTTGTGAGATGGCTGGCTGGGGGCAAAGGCACTGGCTGCACGTGCCTGCCAACCTGAGCTCCATCTGCTGATCATAGAAGGAGAGAACTACCAGTACCTCCCAAATGCTGGCTTCTGGCCTCTACATGCACGCCATGGCAAGCCTGCACCACACATTCACATACACACACACACACACACACACACACACACATACACACACACATACACACACACACACAATAACAGACATACAAAGAATAAGTAAAAAACATTTAAATGTTAAAGTCAGTGGTGAAGTCAAAAATCACCACAAAATTTAGAAAAAGCTTGAGTTCATAGCTTATATGAATTAAGTATAGTTCACCTTTAAGGGCTCAAGTTTTCATTTCTACTTACACTGGAGTAAATGCAAACTGCACAAATACAGTTCCTCAGAAACATGGCCGCACCTTCAGCAATGAACCACATGCAAAAGAAGCATTGTATGCGTTGCCAGTGGAGTTTGGCAGTCTCCCTAAACTTGTCCTTTTACTCAGAAAACATACCTTTGTCAGCACAAAAAGAGCTATGCCCTAAGTCACTATGTTGCTGTATATGGTTGTAAAATATTGAAGCCAAATGCTTGCACATAGGAAAATGCATGGCATGAGATGGGTTCAATAATATGATCCAAGGACAGAGTGAAATGCCTTTAAGGGGAGAAGGGAATGAAGAAAACATCATGGAGCTGAGAGAAACTGTTTTTCGGTAAAGGACAGAGGTTCAGCATGTTCCACAGTATGCCCAAAGTAGGTAAGAAAAACTGAGGAACAAAGAAAGGGAAGCATAGATGAGTAAAAATGGATGTTTTCAGTATTCAGATAGGAACTGAGGGGAAAGACAAATGAAATTAGGGTGGGGTTTGTAAAGACATCTTTATATATACATATATCTGATTTTTACAAGCATGGAAATGCTACAGTTATCGAGTAAATGTAAAGAAAATCTAGAATCAGTATGGAGTGTGTGGCTGTAAAAGTATATTTAAAATCAATGACTATAAACATTAGAGAGTTTTGCATGGGCAGTTAACACAAGTAACTTCTCAACCATATGCAAATTAGATGCCTTTGGGCCTTGGCACAGGTGGGGTAACCCGAAGTCCCAGGAAAAAAGGGCTTGTTTTCCTGTCCCTACAAGTGAGTTACATAGAGTTGCGTTCCCCTATTGCTCCTCACAGACAATGGTGGGCATATCTGACTGAGGTTTAGGAACAGGGCTCTGTTTGGGGCTTTATTTTTGCTTTTCCCTCCCATATAAACTGCACTGAAAGAAAATATGCTCTGTCTATTCTTTTCCAACTTTAATATGCACTATAAAAGGATACAAATGTTGTGAATGTTTAAAAAATTTATGGACATTTAAAATGAGTTTCTTCTCAAACCCTCCCCCGATTCACTGCTTCTCACCAGTTCAGAGAGTTAGCAATACTGAGGGTATTACATGGGTGTTTTAAACCTTTGCATGTGCACACGTCAATATATGCTGACACTTGTCATATACTGTACTGAAATGCAGACACATCTGTCAACTGCTACTTTAGTTTATCTCCAAAAATCTGTTGTACTCAGCTACGGGGATTCTTTCTCTTAAATAGCTGGAAACTCACTTGACACTCATTTTGGGAAGCAGTGAAGTCATTTCAGCTACGGATGAATATCTCTTAAATGGTTGCTGATCAGTCATGCACACATTGATCTGACATAAGCAAAGATCTCTTATTTTCCTATCTCACATCTTTAAAAACTCATTCTATGCTGTATTTTGCTAAGGAGAGTAGGAAAAAATGAGAATCTGACATTGTGCATTTGAGTTTGTTTAGAAATAGGTTTTTGATATATTAATGTATTAATTAAAGGTTGTATAAAATAGACAATTTGTTTTGAAGAAATATGAAGATACACAATAGCCACCATTGGCTGGGTGGCTAGAATGATTGACGTGAAAGCAGTGCTGGTCGCCAGGTACCTCTAGAGGAGCAGCTGGGACTGGGAGAGAGTCAGCCTAGAGCCTGATGCTGGGAATCTTCATGTAACCAAGCTCCTTTAAACTTCAAGGATCCTTGAAGTTTTTTTTCCAATTTCATTTTTTCCTATTGCTTAGATCCTTGATTCTATCCCAGTATACTCTCTCTTTAACATTCAGTTGTACAAAAGAAATATAACTTATGTGTATAGTCACATATGTATATGTAGACACAGAAGTTTAGGTGAAACTTAGAAGCATAATGTACAAAAATCGTCTTCTACATAAAGTCCCCAAACAAGCCATTGTGCTCTCTCTCTCTCTCTCTCTCTCTCTCTCTCTCTCTCTCTCTCTCTCTCTCTCTATCTATATATATATATATACACTACACATGTGTAGTATAAATATGTGTGTGCTTGTATGTCTTTCAGAGTGTAGTTTTTCTCTAGAAACCTAAAATCATTTGAGGACACTGATGCTCCTTCCCCCCCTCTATATTCCTGCATATCTTACCTTTGCACCCAATTTGTATATGATAAAGATGCTTGGAGATTTCTAATCCATCTCATTTAACTGATTCATCATTGTATTATGTATATCCAAGACTGTTTAACCCACTCATTGTTGCACTGCACAAATCTATGACTGTTTAACCCCTTCATTTTTACTATATATATAAACTATTTAACCCATTCATCACTGCATTATAAACTTTCAATACTGTTTGACTCATTCATCATTGTATTATATAAATCCAAGACTGTTCAATTTGTACCTGCAAGACTAACCTGAATGTTTAAGCAGTTTTATACCAATTTTCATATTTAAAAATTATTTCTTGGTTTATCAGAAACTCAGTTTTTTAAATGTATTCATTGTTTTTTATTCTATTTTTAAAAAAGAAAACAACCTATCTTTTTTTCATTTTACATACCAATCTCAGCTCCTACTCCCTCACCTCCTCCTGTTCCCTCCATCTACCCCCCCACCAACCCCACCCTCCATCCACTCCTCAGAGAGGGTAAGGCATATTAGTTTGGGGATTGTCCAAGGCCCTCCCTACTATATCTAGGCTGTACAAGGTAACCATCCAAAAAGAATAGGTTCCCAAAAAGCCAGTACAGGCAATAAGGATACATCCTGGTCCCACTGCCAGTGGCCCCACAGTCTGCCCACACTGTCACCCACATTCAGAGGGTTTAGTAGGTTCTATGCTGGATCCTTCCTTGTCTGCCTGGAGTTGGTGAGCTCCCGTTAGCTAAGGTAACCTGTTTCAGTGGGTGTATCCATCACGGTCTTGACCTCTTTGCTCATATTCTCACTGCTTCTGTCATTCGACTGGACCTTGGGAGCTCATCCCAGAGATCCACTGCTGGTTTCTGCCTCTGTTTCCATTAGTTCCTAGAAGAAGGTTCTCTGGTGACATTTAAGATATTCATCAATCTGACTACAGGGCAAGGCCAGTTAGGGCACCCTCTCCTCTATTGCTTAGGGTCATAGCTTGGGTCATCCTTGTGGATTCCTGATAATTTCTCTAGTGCTAGGTTTCTTGCTAGTCCCATAATGGCTCCCTCAATCAAGTTATCACTTTCCTTGCTTTCATCTCAGTCCATCCTCCATTTGTACTATCCCATTCCCTCAAATTCTCTTCTCCCTTCTCCCTATCCCCTCCTTTTCTCCTTTGGCCCTCCCTTCTCCCTCACTCCCATGCTCTCAATTTTGTCAAGTGATCTTGTCTATTTCCTATTTTCAAGTGGATCTATATATATTTTTCTTAGGGTTCACCTTGTTATTGGCTTCTCTAGGATCATGGACTATATATAGGTTTGATATTCTTTGCTTTACAGCTAGTATCCACTTATGAGTAAGTACATACCATGTTCATCTTTCTGGGTCTGGGTTATCTCACTCAAAAGGTTTTTTTTCTGGTTCCATTGGTTTGCATGCAAATTTCAAAATGTTATATTTTTTCACTGCTGAATAGTACTTCATTGTGTAAATGTACCACATTTTCTTTATCCATTGTTTGGTTGAGGGGTATCTAAGTTGTTTCCAGGTTCTGGATATTAGACATAATGCTGCTATGAACATACTTGAACAAATGTCCTTGTAGTATGACTGAGCATCCTTTGGGTATATGCTTAAAAATGGTATTGCTGGGTCCTGAGGTAGGTTGATTACCAGTTTTCTGAGAAATCGCCATACTGATTTCCAGAGTGGTTGTACAAGTTTACATTCTCACCAGAAATGGAGGAGTGTTCCCCTTACTCCACATCCTCTCCAGGATAAGCTATCATTGGTGTTTTTAATCTTAGCCATTCTGGCTGGTGTGACATGGTATCTCAGAGTCATTTTGATTTGCATTTTCATGTTGGCTAAGGATGGTGAACATTTCCTTAATTGTCTTTAAGCCATTTGAGATTCTTCTTTTGAGAATTCACTGTTTAGTTCTGTACTCCATTTTTAATTGATTTATTTGGAATTTTAATGTCTAAATTTTTGGGCTCTTATACATTTTGAAGATCAATTCTCTGTCTTATGTGGGGTTGGTGAAGATCTTCTCCCATTAGGCTGTTTTTTCATCTTATTGACTGTGTTTTGCTTTATAGAAGATTCTCAATTTCAGGAGGTCCCATTTATTTGTTGTTGCCCTCAGTGTCTATGCTGCTGGTGTTATATTTAGGAAGGAGTCTCCTGTGCCCATGTTTTGAAGGCTACTTCCCATTTTCTCTTCTATCAGGTTAAGTGTGGTTGGTTTTATATTAAGGACGTTAATCCATTTGTACTTGAGTTTTGTGCATGATGATAGATATGAGTCTATTTGGCATTCTTCTAAATGTAGACATCCAGTTATGACAGCACCATTTGTTGAAGATACTTAATTTTTCCATTGTATAATTGTAGCTTCTTTGTCAAAACTCAGATGTTCATAGGCATATGGATTAATGTTCAGGTCTTCAACTCAATTCCATTGGTCAACCTATCTGTTTTTATGCCAATACCAAGCTGTTTTCATTACTGTAACTCTATAATAGAGCTTGATGCTGGGGATGGTGATGCCTCTGGAAGTTCCTTTATCATACAGGATTGTTTTGGCTATCCAGGTTTTTTTTTCCATATGAAGATAATAATTGTTCTTTCAAGATCTGTGAATAATTCTGTTGGGATTTTGATGAGGATTACATGGAATCTATAGTTTGATTTTGGCAGGATTGCCATTTTTACTATGTTGATCCTACCTATCCAAGAGCATGGGAGATCCTTCCATTTTCTAATATCTTCTTCAATTTCTTCCTTCAAAGAATTAAATTTCTTATCAAACAAGTCTTTCACTTCTTTGGTTAGTGTTATTCCAAGATATTTTATGTTATTTCTGACTTTTGTGAAGGGTGATGTTTCTCTGATTTCCTTCTCAATTTCTTTATTATTTGTATATAGAAGGGCTACTTATATTTTTTGAGTTGATTTTATATCCTACCACATCACTGAAGGTATTTATGAGCTATAGGAGTTCCCTGGTAGAGTTTTTGGGGTCACTTATGTTTACTGTCACATCATCAGCAAATAGCAAAAGTTTGACTTCTTTCCAATTTGAATTCCCTTGATCTCCTTTTGTTGTCTTATTGCTTTAGCCAGAACTTCAAGAACTATGTTGGATAGATATGGAGAGAATGTACAGCCTTTTCTTGTTCCTAATTTTAGTGGAATCACTTTGAGTTTATCTCCATTTAATTTGATGTTGGCTGTCAGCTTGCTGTATATTGCTTTTATTATGTTTAGATATGTTTCTTGTATCTCTGATCTCTCCAAGAGCTTTATCATGAAGTGGTGTTGGATTTTGTCAAATGCTTTTCCAGCATCTAATGAGATGATCATATGGCTTTTTCCCTTCAGTTTATGTATATGGTAGATTAAATGGATAGATTTTTATATGTTAAATCATCCCTGCATCTCTGGGAGAAGCCAATTTGATCATAGTGGATATATTTTTGATATGTTCTTAAATTCAGTTTGCTAGTATTTTGAGTACTTTTGCAACAATGTTCATGAGTGAGAGTGATGTGTCTTCTGGTCTTCTGTTGCTTGCCATAATATCTGACAGGTTCTTTCAGGTGGCTGTCATCAGCAGTTGTACTTTAGATTGCTGGGAAATATTCTACTGTATGCAAACCCTGTAATTGGTGTACCCATTCTTCTGATGATGTTTATTTGGGAATGTGTCCTTTTTTGATATTTATTGTTGTGATAGGTAACTTGGGTGGGGACGAGGGCAAGGGGACTTTGGGATTTTATTTGACCTATATGTTCTATGATGAAGGGAAGTCAGGGCATGGACTCAAGCCAGGAACTGAAGAAGAGATCATGGAGGAATACTGCTTATAGGCTTCCTCTGTAAGGTTTGCTCAGCCTTTTTTATACAGTGTAGGACCACTAGCCTGGGGGTGGCACCATTCATAGTGGGCTTGGTCCTTCCACATCAATCAATAATCAAAAACTTCCCCACAGTTTTGTCTACAAATGGAGGCATTTTCTCACTTGAGAGTCTTTTTTCCAGATGACCTCAGGTTGTGGTAACAACTAACCAGCACACATTATTCTTTTTTTTTGTCTATTTCTGACTGTGAGCTTTTATTAATCATGCTACATTTCTCCACTTTCTTTATGTAGGCATTTAGTGCTATGGACTTTCCTCTTAGTACTGCTTTCATAGTGTCCCATAGGTTTGGGTGCATTGTGCCTTCATTTTTATTGACTTCTAGGAAGTCTTTAATTTCTTTCCTTATTTCTTCCTTGATCCAGGGGTGGTTCATTTAAGCACTGTTCAATTTCCAAGAGTCTGTAGAATTTCTGAGAATAGTGTTGTTGTTGTTAAACTATACCTTTAAACCATGATGATCCAGTAAGATATAGGGTTTTTTTTTCAATTTTTTTGTATACTGTATGTGGTCAGTTTTAGAGAAGGTTCCATGAGGTTCTGAGAAGAAGGTATATGCTTTTGTGTTTGGGTGAAATGTTCTATATATGACAACTGTTAGTTCTGTTATTTCCCTGTTAAATTTCTGTCTGGTTGACCTGCCTGTTGTGGATCATGTGGTGTTGAAGTCTCCTACTATTAGTTTGTGGGGTTTGGTGTGTGATTTAAGCTATAGTTATGTTTCTTTTACATATATGGATACACTTGTATTTGTGGCATAGATGTTCAGGATTGTTCTTGTTATGAATACAACGTGTCCTTCTCCATCTCTTCTGATTGATTTTAACTTGTAATCTATTTTGTTAGATATTAGGATAGCCACACCAGCTTGTTTCTTAGGTCCATTTGATTGGAAAATCTTTTCCCAACACTTTACTCTGAGGTAATGTCTGTCTTTGTGGTTGAGATGTGTTTCTTGTATACAGCAGAAGGATGGATTCTGCTTTCATATCTATTCTTCTTAGCCTCTGTCTTTTTATAGGTGAATTGAGTTCATTGACATTAAAAGACATTAATTATCAATAATTGTTAATTCCTGTTATTTTTCAAAGATAGTGTTTGTATGTTTCCCTTTTTTGAAGTTTGCTGGTGTGAGGTTATCTGTTGGGTTTTTGTGGGTGAAGTTAGCTTCCTTGAGTTGCCGCTTTCCTTCCAGTGCTTTCTGTAGAGTTGGATTTGTAAATGGACAAGTATTGTTTAAATCTGGTTTTGTCATGTAATATCCTGTTTCCTTCATCATGGTGATTGAAAGCTTTGCTGGATATAGTAGTCTGGGCTTGCATCTGTGGTCTCTTAGTGTCTGCAGCACATCTATCCAGGACCTTCTGGTTTTCACGTTTTCCACTGAAAAGTCGGGTGTGATTCTCATAGTTCTGCATTTATATATTACTTGACATTTTTCCTTTGTAGCTCTTAATATGCTTTCTTTATTCTGCATGCTTTGCATTCTGATTATTTTATAGTGAGGGGACTTTTTTTTATTGGTCCAGTCTATTTGGAGTTCTGTAAGCTTCTTGTACCTTCATAGGATATCCTTCTTTAGGTTGGGAAAGTTTTCTTCTATGACTTTGTAAAATATACTTTCTGTGCCTTTGAGCTGGAGTTCTTCTCCTTCTTCTATCCCTATTATCCTTAGGTTTGGTCTTTTCATGGTATCCCAGATTTCCTGAATGTTTTGGGTTAATACTTTTTGAATTTCATGTTTTCTTTGACTGATGAATCTATTTCCTCTGTAGTATCTTCAACACCAGAGATTCTCTCTTCTAACCTTTGTATTCTGTTGGTTATGTTAGCCTCTGTAGTTCCCATTCATTTACCCAGATTTTCCATATTGTTCTCTTTATTGCCTCTATTTCAGTCTCCAACTCTTGAACTGTTTGCTTCACCTGTTTGATTGTTTTTGTCTTGGTGTTCTTTGATAGATTTATTGATTTCTTCCAATTTTTTTTGTATTTTCCTCTGTTTCTTTAATGGAATTTTTCATTTCCTATTTAAAGGTCTCCATCATTCATAAAGTTAAGTTTAAGATCATTTTCTTCTGTTTCTTCTGTGTTAGGAGTATCAAGTCTTCCTGTTGTGTGACCACTGGGTCCTGGTGTTACCATGCTGTTTTTCAGGTGTTAAATGAATTCTTGCATTGGTGTCTACCTATATCTTTCTTCAATTGGTGTCAGCAGTGCCTTTGCCTTTTGGTCAAGTCCTTGCAGTGGCTGTCTGTATCTTTGGAAACCATTCTTGGCCTGCCCTGTACTGTCACTCTTTGTGTCTCAGAGATCCACTGAGGTCTCTCCTGGTCTGCTCTCTTGTTTAGTGCTCTTAGTTCATTCTGTGCAGTTACAGCCTGTGCTTCAGAGTTTCTCTCTTGATATTCTCTGTGTAGTTGCAGCTTGTATTTCAGAGTTCCTCTAAGGTTGCAGGGAGGGGAGGGAAAATAGTTTGGAAGTGGAGTGGGACTTGTAGCTTGCAGAGTCAATCAGTGGGGTGGGAGTATATATATATATATATATATATATATATATATATATATATATATAGATGGCATTATTTTTATTGTAAATAACACTTCATTTATTTCAGCTCTTGACAAAAATAATGCATTTATTCTATTTGGATGGCTATTTCTAACTTTGTTGTATTTATTCCTCAGTAAACTTGACAAAATTATTTTCATTTTAAGGTAATTACTTGTAGAGCTTCTCTCTGTGTCTATCTCTAACATATGTCTTTTTTTCTTTCTCTGTCTCTGTCTTTCTTCCTCTCCCTCTGCCTCTTCCTATGAACATGTGTGTGTGTGAGAGAGAGAGAGAAATAGAAATTGGGAAGGGAGGTAGAGGAGTGATTGAGCACTGAAGTTTTGTGTGGGCTGATCTCCAGTCAACATGGAATGGTGCTTCTCTTATAAACAGTGGACACATGCTTAGAAGCGAGATTGCTAATCAACCGTTAATTCTGTTTAGTTTTTTTTTTTTGAAGAACTCCCATATATTTCCCACCAGACCTTTACTCATTCTATACTACTACTAATAATAATACAGGAAGTTGACAAAAACATCAAACTTCCTCCTATATACATAGGTAAATAGTGTTCATCAACTAAAAATATTAAAAACACAAAGACTGGACCGAAATAAATCAAACCAGAGCTCAGTGCAGAAATTTTAATTCACATAGCGAATGGTGAGTGTGCACTGCTTTGTCCCAAAGCAGCTGTACCAGTCACAGGCACAGTGTTCCCAAAGCGGCTTCACCTGTCAGTCTCAGTGTTGGCACCATCATTGGATGCTTGAGCGAGTGGGTACACATCTGTCATTTGCAGTGGAACTTCCAGCTCCTGGCTGGCTCACCTTTTTGTGTGAGATTCCTGATCAAACCTGTACACCCACCCCCTTTTTTTGATGGCTTCTCTCATTTCCCTGTTAGTTTCCAAGAGTTCTTGTTTCTCTCTACATTCTGCAGATAGGTCCTTTGTCTCAAAATTTTCTCCCTCATAGTGCATAGAGCCCTTTTAATTTCACAGCACAGTCTTTTGAAGAAGATTGGGTCTTCACTTCCATGTAAGAAATATATTGTCACTTTTCTTCAAAGATTCCGCTCTTAGATGTGTTTATGTGTGATGTTGTTTTTACTATCTTCTTAGGAGTTTTATGGTTGGATGAAAAAACATGATTCTCCAAAGGCTTTATTCCTAAGTCCCCAGTTGAGTGTTATTCGTTAGAAAGTGTTTATTTGACCCTGGTTAAGGAATTAAGATGAAGAGATTAAAGGCTAATCACTGGTTTTCTTAAACTAGCTCTCCTTGTCATCACAAGTAAATAGAGACAGGGGAGACTACATACACACAGAGGGATGAGAAGAGAAGAAAGAATGGAGTGGGAAGAGCAACATAAAGAAAACAGAGAAGGATGTGAACATCAATAAGGAGCACCAGAAGGGAGTACCATTGTGAGCATCAAAAGCAAACACCATTGTGAGCACCAAAAAGAAGTACAATTCTGAGCACCAAAAGGGAGCATTGTTCTAAGCACCAAAGTGGACACTATTGTGAGAACCAAAAGGAAGCATCATTGTGAGCAGAAGAGAGTTGTGTTTCTCAGAGCACGGATAGGAATAACCTTACTGTCAATACCTTTACCTTATACTCTCTTCTTCAAAGCTTTGAGAGAACACATATCCATTTTCTTAAACATCGGGTGTAAGCAGCTTATTAGAACAGGTCTAGGTAACACTTACTGGCTTAATACGATTGCCCAAGAATCTGGCACCATGAGTTTGGTCACAGTCACATAAAGGCTGTACATTTCTGGGAGTTTCCCTAGTGCCTGGTTTCTTGTTAATCCCATAATGCTTCCCTCTATTGAGATATCTCAATTCCCAGGAATCCACAAAGATGACCCCAGCTAAGAGTCTAGTAGAAAAGATGCCTTAACTGCCCTCCCCCTGTAAGCAGGTTGAAGACCACCTTAATTATTATCATAGAAACTTCATCCAGTAACTGATGGAGGCAGATGCAGAGATCCACAGCTAAGCACCGGGTCAAGCTCCTGGAGTCCAGTTGTACAGACATAGAAAGAAGAAATAATATGAGTGGAGGGGTCAAGACATGATGGGGAAACCCACAGAAACAATGGACCTGAGATAGTGGGAGCTCACGGACTTTGGACCGACAGCTGGGAAAATAGGACCAAACTAGGCCCTCTGAATGTGAGTGACAGTTGTGTGTCTTGGGCAGTTTGTGGTGCCACTGGCCATAGAACCAGTATTTATCCCTAGTGCATGAAATGGCTTTTTGGAGCCCATTCCCTATGGAGGGATACCTTACTCAGCCTAGATACAGGAGAGGGGACCTTGGTCCTGCCTCAAGTGATTTGATAGTCTTTGTTGACTCCCCATGGGATGCCTAACCCTGTCTGAGAAATGGATGAGGTGTGGAGTGGGGAGAAGATGGGAGAGTGAAGGGAGGGGAGGGAGAGGGAACTGAGATTGGTATGTAAAACAAAAAAGATTATTTTACAAAGTTAAATTAAATTTAAAAAATATAAAAATTTACTTTATAATAAAACATTTAATTATTAAAAAAAGAATCAGTGTGAGAACAGAGAGGCTGCACATTATAGTCAAGACCCTATGGCTATGGCTGTCCTCTCTGCTCTCTAGAGATAGCCTTAGCAGTTGCTGGTTTCTTCTTCTTTCTGTCTCTTTTCTCTGTTCTTCCTTGTCCCTGAGAGGTAGCCTTGATAGACACCCCCGTCCCAATGCCTCTGAATATTCTCTCTCTTACCTACAATAGAAACCTTTTTTAATTAAAAAAGAAAGGAAGAAAACTATCCTATGATTCCAGTTGTTTGAGACCTAGGCCTTCAGGTTCTTATTGGGCCATGTGGTTCTCTGTGTCTTCAGATAGACGGGTGGACAGAGAGAGATGATAGACAGCTTAGAGCAGAATGAGAGAGGGACAGGCAGACAAATGTGTGGATATATTGATGATACAGAGAAATACAGACAGATCATATATGGACGGACAGTATTTTCTTATTTTGTTGGTTATTTTCAGTGGTATTTGAATACTTTTTAAGATAGTTCATCATAATCAACTGTCTGATGTAAACTGCTTAATTAAGAATCCTCTGTTTCCTCATAATTTCACTCTTTTCCCTTGATACAAAATTAATAACTGTTTCCAATACTTAGGTAAAATATTGTCTGGTCATAAAGCAATGAATACCTTCTCATATTTCAAATAAAACTGCATTTTGTTATATTCTTTCCTGAATAGGTGAAAAAATCATTTTGTTTGATTTTTATGTCACTGTTATTGGAAAGTGAGAATAAGATGGATAATTCTTCCTTTAATTAATTGAATTTCTATAATACTTAACGGTGGAATGCATAGTAAATAAATCTGAACTGGTCATGGTGAAGGGTTTCCACCCTGCCTATTTGGGAAGTTGTCTCCACTCCTCCTCCAAGAGGATTGCGTGAGCTCGGGAGTTCAAGACTAGCTGGGATAATAGATGGGGAGCCCCATCTCAAAACAAAATTACAAACAAATATCTTAAATTTACTTTACTAGTTTGTTTATTTATTTATTTTGTGCACATGGAACTAGATCCCATTTATGTTTACATTTTAAGACCACATCTTTATTTTGTCATGTGGAAAATGTAGGAATCCAATTAGTTTATTTTTAAGAATTTGTATGAGTGTGTGCGTGCATGTGTATGAAAGTTACAGGACAACTCCTGGGAACTGGGAGATTAGGTTCTGTCCTGCTACCTTGTTGGACACAGTGGTCAATTCAGGACATAGCCCATGCCCAAGAGTCCTGGGAACAACCATTTTTAAATGTACCTTGTTATTAATAATTAAAATAAAACTTAAGTATTCATTGCTTTGTTAATAGTTTAAAATGTAAATTATTAGTAGCTATGAGGATTGCTCCATATACTTGAGAGCCATCATCGAGAAGAATGACATTGGTTGCTATGTGTGTGTGACAAAAGTGTGACTTCTTAAATTTAGAAAACAAGATGTTGTGCATTGAATTTCTCACTGTGAAAATCTGTTGATTAAACTAAGAATTCTGAGCAGGAGTTTAGGAAAGTGTCACATCATATACTCACCTTTGCACAAACTCTGTTGCCCAGCGAACCAGCAAACATCCTGCTATTATATAACAGGCTCCCCAGAAGCCACCTTCTCCCTGGTCAGGCAAGAGTACAGACACCTGGGCAAAGATGATGAGTTATGAAAGAATGTAAACACTGGTGGTCCCAGAGGAAAAAGAGAAGTTATGAGCTACAAGGGAATTAACATGGAGGGTTCCTCAGATTGCAGATTGAGAATAATTTTGGTTAAGATATACTGCTCATTTCTACGGCTTCTGTGTACATGACAGGCTGTTGCATTGTACATAAGGAAGGGAACATGAAAAGAAATGTCCAGTCTGTTAATTGACAGTGACATATAGTGAATAAAAAATAAACTGAAGAAATAAACAGTCTAGGTTTAAAAAGATACAAGCATGTCAGAATCTTGTGTTTTATTTTGAATGGTCCAGTATATCATGGAATTTGAACATATTTGTCCTTCAGTTTTTAATCCTTACCTACACCTTTAGTTTGTTTCTATTTTCCTAATTTTCCCTTCTGCTTTTGTGTCAACTGTGTTCACAAAACACTGAGTGTGTATATATATATATATATATGTATATGCGTATATAATATATATACATATAATTCTAATATATACCATTGAGAGAAACATTCAATACTCCCTTTTCTTCATCTGATTTATTTCCATTAACATGATGACATATGTTTACACCACTCATCAGAAAAAGGCATAATTTCTTCCTTATGGTTGCCTATAACTCCACTGTGTATATACGGCATATGTTCTTTATCTATTCATCTTATGAAGGACACTTGGGTTGATTCTATAAGTTCACAGTCATGAACAGTGTTGCAGTTACATGGACGTGCAGGTATCTTTGTTGTGTGTGAGAGTCCATCGAGTAGATGCCTAGAAGTGGCTTAAACAAGGTCACTTAACAAAAGGACAAAAATAGCAGGATTAGATTTTCTTCTTCCTTACTTGCCATCAGTCGTGAACACAGGGTCAAGAGGAAAATGATGAAATATTCTTTCCTTTTTTTTCACATTTCCATATTTTTCTGAGCCACATTGTAAGCTGTTAATTTTGGTTAGGGATATTTTAAATGTTAATTTGTTTGCTGTTCAGTTGTCTAAGTGAGACTGACATCTGATTAGAGATGAAGACATTTTGGGAAATTCTGCTTAGCACTCTACAGTTGATTTTTAATGGAATTGCTTAAGAAATGAGACATTTTCATTTGGAAGTGCGTACACTTATGCAGGTACATGAACATGAACCAGCTTAGCTTAGGCTTAGCCTTACACTGACACTTGGCCCACAGTGACTATATCAGGAGATCAGGCATCCACTAAGTGTCCTCAGAAGCCATACTTAAAATATGTGGGTTTTGATATGAATCACGTGTGCAGATCCTGATTAGTTTAGCAACTTTTCAGTTGCTGTGATAAAATACCATGACCAATAGAAGGAAAAAATTTATCTAATTAATTTAATTAATAAACAAAATTACAGTTCCAGAGGGAGAGTTCATAGTGGCAGAGAAGTCATGGCAGCAGGAAGCTGGAACAGGAAGTAGAGAGTTCACATCTTTGCCCATAAACAGAAAGCAAAAGGCAATTCCCAAGTGGAAGTGAGGCAAGGACACAGACTTCCAAAATTACCCCCCCCCCCGTGACATAGTTCCTCCAACAAGGCTGCACTTTCCCATACCTTGTTTTAAAAGGCACCACCAACTGGGGCCAATTGTTCAAACGCATGAGCCGATGGAGGGCAGGTCTCATTTAAACCCCCATAATGACATACTCAGTTAATAGAGAGGTTAGTGTATTTACTCAATGTAAGGAAGAACACTAAACTATTTTGGCAACTTTATAGTAATGAAATAATTTACCAAGAAAATGGAGTAATAGAACATGTAGAGGGCATGAGAAAAGGCTTCCTCATTAAGGTACTGTGTCTGAATGGAATACACAAGGACTGTGTGAGAGGCTAGATCGAAGAGCGATGGTGGCCTGGATCTGCCATATGTATTCATGTTTAGATAAGTTCAGATCAGATTTCTCCCCACTTCCCAAGTCCCAAATGGAAGAACTACAGCCAGATCCTTGGACACCACTTTCTAACATCAGATCTTTTGCTGGTTTCCTGTCGATGGCGGTGAGTTAGTGGTGGGCTCTTTGGAGACGGCTGCTGTAGGCAACTGAGCTCAGCATTAGGCATTTAAAAGTCCATCATGTAGATAGAACCTGTGTAAGAGTCTGCAATAAGTACCCAACAGGACTCTGCAAATCCCAAGGTTCTTCAACCAGAAATGGGGAGAATTCAAAAGAAAGGCTTTCAGTTGAGTTAATTATGATCTAAGTTTGTCACCGCTGTAAATGTTGAAGTAAGTAAAGAAAGATTACTTTTTATGGTTGTAGCCAGGAAACTAATAAAATGGATGCTTATGTCATTTTGATATAACTACATCACTTTTATTTAGTTTTGATCCAGCAGAGGTCTTTGTATCACTCAGTTAAGTAGATGTAAGACTTCATCATAGTTGACTTTGAAAGTCACTTCACTTTACAGGTTATTTTCCTGCAGGATTTTCCCTTTCTAGAAAACTTCAGGCAACTAGGAATGGTTCCTCATTAGAAGGTCCCGGGGAGTTCTGCTTTTGAATTTCAGTATCTTCACTTTCAATATCGTGTACATCTTCAGTCCCAGGGAGGTGATTCTACACTTGCTGTACATTCATTTACAGCACTTTGCATTAACGCAGGCCCTCACTGCCCTCCTAATGTATTATTTATCTGTGTGTGCGGAACAGGAGCAGTGCTCATGGATGGCTGTCGTCAGCACATTTCTACATATTATTACCTTCTAGAGCCTTGCTAGAGTCAATAGACAACAGAGCTTGTCTTTTCCATGATGGGAAAGAAGTTTGTCTTTCTAGCTGATGTTTTCTTTCTTTAAATCCCCATTTCCTACATATTGCTTTCTCTGTGAAGTTTGTTGAGGATGATGTATTTTTAGCAGGTGGTTTTTAGGTAGCTACCGATTTACCCTCTAACTAAGGCGTGTAGTTCTTGGCAGCAGCCTGAACTCATTCAGTGCTGTGGGTCAGTAGACTGTGGTGATAAGATACCCAATGACTTGTGTAAGGGCATGTGCATAGCACCAAGTACAAACTAAATAGGGAAATGATCTTGCCTTTCAACAATATGATGATAAGGGGAAAACAGTAACCAGACATGTTCACATTAAGTTCAGGACAAGCACTTGTGTCTAACAGGTAACCTCACTTGATGCTGCATTCATATTAGAATGAACTGTGTGCCTGTGGTACAATACACATGTACACACATAAGCAAATTACTAGACACGTTAAGTAAAATATAGAAAAATAATTAAAAAATATGGGACCATGAATCTGAAAATAAGTGGGGAGGGTTAAATGGAGTGCTTGAAGGAAGGAGAGGGAAGGGGAAATATCATAATTATATTAATGAACTCGAAAATCAAAACTATTTTTAAAATTTATTAGATCATATTAATCAAATCCATCTCAAAATGCAGAAATTTAGTCCCAGCACCAGAATAATTGTTTAATATCCCAGTTGTTTCTATGACTATAAGAACTGACACATGGAATGTGAGAATCAGAAGGGTCATGGGTGAACACACTAAGCATGTAGAAAATTTTGAGTTACAGATGCAAAGAGCTGTGTTTCCTGGACAAGGGCAAGGGTCTATTTTGTTTTACTTTATTAGATAGTTGCTGCTCATAGAGACATTGTTTGCTCAGGCCGAGTCCTTGAAGTTAAATGAATGCAAACAGCATAACAGATGCATTTGCATGGTTTGAGGTAGTGAATACAAATTAATATATCGAAAGAAATAAAAGCAATTAGGCAGGGAAGTTCGTCTCATTAAAGCAAGAATGCAAACTCCTTCTGGACTTCCCAGTCAGACATGTGAATTGATCAGGAGAGAGTTGGCAGGGGTTATCATGAATTTTCTGTAAAGTTCAAAGGAGAAAGGCTGCTGATATTTAAAAAAAAAGGTGAAATATTTAAATAGCTAATTTAGAACAGTGTCTAAAGGAAACAAAAGAAACTACCAGAAGCAAAAAGGAAGGATAAGAAAGTGAATCCGCTACAGTTTGGTGACATGATTCCAGTTCGGATGGTTTTAGCCACTAAGTCCGGTGGAGTTTATTGTAAGACTCTTCTTATAAATGAGGCTCAGTAAACTTACGTTATTTGCTCAAGGGCGGAAGATTAGAAATGGGTGACATTCCTGCTCAAGTCTACATCCTTCTGATCCAAGTCTGCTCATTTTATAGCATCCCTTCTCTCCCGAGCCCACTGCCTTATGAGGGACGCCTTTGTAAAGGGTCTCAGTTAATCAAGACCACTAAGTGAAAGCAGCTGAGGCAAACTGGTGCCGAGACAAATGACTATTCCTTACTTTGCTGTTAATCTCTTGCCCACCGGAGCATAAGGTAAATAGTTTTCAAGAATAAAAGGATATCAGTAACTCCAGCAGCGTGGACACAGGTGGAAGGAGAATGAACCGAGCTTCAGCACCGGCATCGCCATAGCCTTAGTAAAGTTGCTAAGATGTGGACTGGGTTGCGTTATTTGTAGACACTTGTGTATGGGAGCGGGGCTCACTTAAGAATCAGGTGATGAACCAAGAACGCCAGGGCAGAAAGCTGGAGGGTGCTTCTCTTCTGGAGTTCAGTAAGTTCCCGCATCCTCCCCTCTGTTCCTTTCCCTCCTCCGGGAAGCTCCTCCAGGCCTTGGTACACAGTCCAGGCCACTGGCTTACTTGTGCCATCACTGTTTCTGTAAACTCCCTGGCTTAAGACCCTGGCATAACACACTGCTTACACAGCAGACTCCCCTGTATTCTGATCCTCTTAAAGGCAGAAGCCTGCTTTATCTCTTCTTGCTCTTCTTGACTCTCTAAGCGCTGCTGGCATGTGACACGTTTCTTTATTAAATTAACAGTATCAACTTCAAATGAATGGCTGAATCAATGGATATGTTTTCTCCTTCCCTGCTGAATGACATTCAGTGATCTGTGGCTGCAGCTACCCTGTTTACCTAAAGGTTATGTGATTTCTATTGTGTATGCAGATTGCATTGAAGAATCTGGTCATATTTGCAAACTCACTTGCCTGATTCAAATTGAGAAACTTGAACTAGGCTTTGTTGACTTCTGCAAATGAGTCAGATTCCATATTTGAGAAAACAGCCCTTTAATGGATCTACCATTCCAAATGCCTGGAAAGTAAAAATCCAATAAGTCATCAAATATTATACAAATTAATACTAAGAATAATACAGTGATAGTAACTTGACATATGTTATGAGCTGAGTTGTATCACCTTAAAATCCCTGCGTTGAGGCCCTAGCGTTTAAACATCTTATCATAACCATGTTTAGAAATAGGATCTTAAAGAAAGATCTGATTTTAAATTAGGCTATTAAGGTGAATCCTCATGAAATCTGACAGATATCCTTATAAAAATGAAAATGGGCACAGAGGCACAATGGATGCTTATGGACTGAAACCTAGTAAACCCCAGTGAGAAAATGACCATCTCTAAGACAAGGAAGGATTCCTCTAAAGAAGCCAATCCTGCCAACACTTATTCTTTGACCTTGAACTCCTAGTGCTCAGAACTGTCACAACCCAAATTTCTGTTCTATCACAGTTTGCAGCATTTAGTTAAGGCAGGCTAGCACAGCCCAATACGTGCTTTATCATGTCTTAATGAGGCTATATCTTCAGGGTTCTTTGCAATCTTTCAGAATTTTGAGTTTTTATATTTATAAGACCATTACTTGATCAAAAATATAAATATACAATGCCTAAGCATGTAGACGCATAATATTAAAGATTCTGCCACTTGAGTTAGTGAGTATGTTAGCATAAATATCTTTGTTCCATTCCAAGAGCCTACATACGGATAAAAGGAGAAAAGCAAATCTAGAAAGTTTTCTAACTGCCATACATATCCTGTAACCTTGTATCCACCACATACATCATATATAAAAATTAATTTTGCCACATAAAGTTGGAAAATGCATAATCAAATCAGTGACAAATGAGGAAGTATATTACGCATTGTTATATATGTATATATAAAACATATTTTGTCTGTGTATATTGTATATTATATGCATGTAAGATGAATGCTTATATATGGATATAATACATATTATATACATGCATATATAGTCATTAAAAAATCCCTATTGGATCTGCTGCAAAGAGTTTACTTGATCATGTAGGAGTCTTTATTTTTTTCTTTTCCAATTGAAACACTCAAAGCATTCGAAGAGAGGTCTCTTTATAAAACACCAATAAGTTATTGTCAAATCTTTATAAACTTCAAGTGAGAGCATTTGATAAGAAATTACTGGCTGGCTTGGTGTGATGTACAGTAATACATTTAAACTGCATTTAAGTAGAGATGAGAGGAGTAGAAAAGGCTGCAGCTATAAACATTAATTTCCTCAGAAAGTGTTTAACATTCCTCTTGTGCAATGTTTGCATTCGCTTTTACATTATGTCTTTTAATGAGATGATGTTCTAGTTAAGGGTTCGGTTGAGTTATTCAGATGTTCTTCAGTGCTATGGATGTGTTAGGTTTTGGGATGTCATGAACCTTTTGAAGCTTTTATGTCTTTTATAAATTCTGAGGAGTTACTAGAAGAATTCTGTGTTGCTTAGATTTTTGTTTACTTGTTTACCTAATTTTGTTTTGTCTTATATAAACTAGCATCATTTGAGAAGAGAGAACCTCAGTAGAGAAAATACCCATCTGATTGCCCAGTAAGCAAGCATGTGGGGCAGTGTTCTCGATAAATAACGGATGTTGAAGGACCCAGCCCACTATGAGCAGTACCACCTCGGGAAGCCAATCTAGGGATGTATAAGAAAACAGACTGAGCAAACCAGCAACTAGCATTCTTCTGTGGCCCTGCTCTGATTCTTGATCCTGAGTTCTTGCTTGAGTTCCTGTCCTCCTAAATTTCTATCATGGTGGTCTGCAAACTAGCTGATGGCAGAAGCCCTTTGCATCACAAATTGCAAATTTTTGGTTATGGTGCTTATCATAGCAATAGAAAGCAAACTGATACGAAAAAGAACTCTTAATTGTAATCTAGTGTTTCTTCCCAAATTCAATCCTGCTGATTACAGGGATATTAACAGTTCCTTTATGAGTAGGTAGCATACTCTTTTAGAGAAAATAACTTTATTAACTACTTCTTTATCATGTTAATTATTTTAAGGCTTGTTCAGATGGAGCTTACCTAGCATGCATGAAATCTTAAGTTCAACCTCTAGCACTACACAAAAATAAGTGAATAAACACAAATAACACATATAATATAATACATATAAATATAAATACACATGAGTCTGCTGCCCTCAGAACCTGAAAAGCTTTTTAAAGTGCACACTCAATGATGCTCTATTATTTTAAAATACTTCTCGGGCAGTCAACATTTCAGAGGTATCAGAGTGACCACAAGTAAGCACGGCTTTACTGAAGGAAGTAACATTTATCTGAGAAACGAAGTTATAAGCTTGCTATGAGACATATTCTTAAGTCCAGTTGTTTGTCACAAGATTTGACATTACATTACAGGATAGACTGTTTAAAACCATGAGCCCCATTTTAGCTGTGACTTTGCCTTACATGTACTCATATGCACATACACACATGCATACAGATACATGCGTGCACACACACATATTCAAGAATATGTCATTTTGTGTCAGTTCCTTGTCAAAATACTCTCAGTGCTTCTACTATGGTGACCATAGTTAGGTCCATTCTATATGAGGGCCACACCCATTCTGAGCATAATAGTTAATAGTGAGTGAGATCCCTATCTGTGGAGTGGATGGTTGGTGCAAGTGGGTCAATGTCACGTTAAATTGTTTGGGAAGCAAGTAAATATTCCACAAATTTCTATATTGTTACTTTTCACTGTAGTTATTATTTATTCAAAATGTATCTCATGGTACCTTCTTAAGCACCTGCCTATTATCAGATTATATAAAAATCTAATAATAAAATTCAGCCTTGTATTTATTGACTGCATACTCTGTGCCATATGAGAGAAAGAGGACCACTGTCCACGAACTTGAAGCTAGATAAGTCAATCATAGTCACAAATCATATTAAAAAAATATACTCTTGTAGAGACTATAGGAGCATTGCCCCATTTGTTTTATGAGACCAAAGTTACCCTGATCCTCAAACTACAGAAAGACCCAACAAAGAAAGAGATCAATTTCCCTTATGAACATTGATACAAAAAAAAAACTCAATAAAATACTTAGAAACTGAATCTAAGAACACATCAAAAAGATCATCCACCATTATCAAGTAAGCTTCATCCCAGAGATTCAGGGATGGTTCAATACATGAAAAATCAGTAAATGTAATCCACTATATGAGCAAACTGAAAGAAAACAGACACATTATCATCTCATTACATGCAGATGCAGAAAAGGCCCTTAATAAAATCTAATAGCATTTCATGACAGAAGTCCTGGAGAGATCAGAGATGAAAGGGACATACTGATCACAATGAAGGCAGTGTGCACTAAACCTTTAGCCACATGAACTTAAATGCAGAGAGTTAAAGAAGACATCAGAATATAAAAGATTGAGGGAGCCATTATGGAGTTAACAAGAATCCCAGCTCTAGAAAAATGCCCAAGAACCCACAGGGAAGACTCCAGATGATTATCTTAAATATCACCATAGAACCTTCGTCCAACAACAGATGGGAACAGAGGCAATGACCCACATCAGAGCACTGGACTGAGCTCCCAAGATCCAGTTGAAGAGTGGAGGGAGTGAGAGTATGAACAAGGAATTCAAGACCATGAGGGGTTCATCCCACAGAAGAGGAAGCAGGAAGAGTATGAGAGCCAGGGGGGATGGAGATGGAGGACACCAAGAAAACCAGTCCCTGTAATCAACATGAGTAAAGCTTGTATGAGTGCATGAAGACTACGGCAGCATGCATAGGACCTGGACAGGGATGTTCTTCACGGGGTCCTAGATCTGAAAGAAGAAGTGGACACATGACCTCATCCCTAACCCAGAAACAGTCCCTAATTTATAACCACTTGTAAATGAAAATTTAGTTCCCTCCAAGAGAGTTTCACTGGAAAAAACAAATAAATTCATGCCCAGCAGTACATGGCCAACAGAAAAACAAACTCAGCGGCATCTAGGCAGGTTTTTTATCTCATAATGTTATGTCAGGGCTCTTTTACTTTTCTTAATTGTCGATTGCCTTGGCGGGCTACTTAGTCTAGGGTTAGTAGCCCGCCTGGCGGTTCAGTTATTCCAGGGTCACGGAGAGGCACTACCTGGAAGATATGGGCTAGGAGACAGGAAGAAGGCCATGCAAAGTTTGTCAGAGCCTCCGTTTATTACAGATGGGGGACAACTTATATAGAGTAAAGAGTTGGGGGATGGGCACAGGGGTCTGGGCTCTTGCCGCGTGGTTCACGTTGGTCACGTGGTTCTCGTTGATCACGTAGCCAGGTTACCTTCGGTCAGGTCACTGTAGGCCAAGAAGTCGCAACTAGGAGATGACACACCTAGTTCTCTAGATAGTTTGGAATGCGGGGTGGGTTCTGCTAACAGATAGCTCTCATTAACAGCCAATTTGGGTGTGGGGTAGGCTCTGTCAATAGAACCATTCTTAACACAATTAGGGGTGTGGGGTTCTCTGCAGACTCCCCAGGGTGATGATGGTTCCTGTAATGATTTTAGGAGGAAATTGGCTCCTGACACTTAATTTTGTCTTATTATGATTAATTCAATTTAATTTATTTTTTCTCCTCTCTTATTACTCTTTAGGTCTTTTGTGTATATATTATGGCTTCCACTTTAGTGTTTTTATGAGATTCTGGGTGTGTGAATGAGTAATCTCTGTTCCTTGTGCTTTTTCTTGGGTCCCTTGCCTTCTGTTTGTTTGGTTTTTTTTTTTTGAGACAGGGTTTCTCTGTGGCTTTGGAGCCTGTCCTGGAACTAGCTCTGTAGACCAGGCTGGCCTCGAACTCACAGAGATCCGCCTGCCTCTGCCTCCCGAGTGCTGGTCCCTTGCCTTCTGTTTGCTGTTTGTTCAGATGTATAGTTTTGTTTTATCTTATTATATTATATTTTATTATTATCCTATAGAAGCCTTTTGTTTTCCAATGAGAGACATAAAGGGAAATGATCAGGATTGGAGGGGAGGAGGGGAAGATATGGGAGGAGTAGAGGAAGGAAAACTGTATTCAGGATATATTATGTGCGAAAAAAGAAAAAATGGAAAAATAGTCTTATTGCTATATAAGCAGTTAAAATAAAGTTGTTTTAGAGCAACAGATATAGCTGCAATATAGAGGACTTGCTTAGTATACATGAGGGTCCTGGGTTTAATCCCTAATACTGAAGAGGAAATAGTAAGGAAATAGTCAAAAAAGGTTAGTATTCATTTTATTAATGATCTATAAATGTTACATTTTATCTAAAATTACATTGTTTTGTTATTGCTTCCCTTTGATTCTTGTGAGTTTTCACGTTCTGTTCGTTGTGGATGACAGATGCCATAGTTATTTTTGCTGTTGATGATGATAATGATGATGAATTTATTCTGTGATGAGTAAGTAAATAGACTTTTTATAAATTTTACTTTAGCACCAACTTCAATAGTATAGGATAAGCTCTCTGGTCAAATTCATGATTAGAGTCCATAAGAAATACTTTACCAATACTGGCAGGGTTTGCAGAAGCATACAAATTATTCAAAACCTAATTTGACTTCTCAAGATTTTCATCAGACTTGGTAATTGAAAATGTGCTCAAGAAAAATGATACGTAGAAAAATTTTAAAGCAAACTAAAATATGGTCTAGATTGAGAACAAGTGGCTTTCCAAATAGAGAGTCCTGAAGGCTGATAAGGCAATTGTACTGGAAGGCAGGCCTCATCTCTAACCTGGCATTTTCTTCAGTATACAAAGAATATCATTTTTATCCTGTTCATAAACTCCGTTGCTTAGGGCAGCTCTTAGTCACTCATGAATATGAAGTGTTTTGAACTGAGAAGTGAGCAAGTTTAATATGTAAGAAGGCTCTCAGCATCTTGAGGATAGCTTCAGGGACAAAACCACGGCAGGGTAGAGCTGAGCTGGAGAACAGTGGATATGAAATTATGGTCCAGTGGTCTAAATGTGAAGCCACATCCTTCCCTGTATGCCCAAACCTCAATTAAAACTCAAGGATAGGAATAGGAATGAGGTTCAGACCAGGTTAGTTAGTTCTGGACTCACAGTATCTGCTAAACCGAAACCATTTTACTCTTAATAATCTAATGTCTGTGCTGAACAACATGGTAGAGAAATGTCAGATGTGTTGTGCCGTGCACTGCGCCCCCATGTCTGTGCTCTGTGCGCTGGCACCCAGTTCGCGAGCTTCGGGCAAGGGGCTGGAGGTTAAAATACACAAACACACACAGACAGAAAGACAGTGACATGGGTCATCCTTGAATTCCCCAAGAATGCCCCCTTTATTGTGTTCAGGGGCAGGTTATATAGAGATAGCCACGCCCCAGCCAAACCCACCAGAAACCACTCTCCTGCCATCAGGAACTCCTGAAGGTCTCGTGCTCAGAGCAGCTGTAGGTGCTCAGATCAGGGGATTACAAGAAATTCAGAATCTGGGGTCTCACTGCTCCCAACAGTGTTGTGTTTTTGAAAGCCTTAATTTGAAGGAGACTAGGAAGTCCTTTAAAAATGTACTGAGGACTATTAATGTACTTGGATTATTCAAGTGTGTGTTCTTGTGTCCCCATATTTTATGTTACCATATTTTGAGTTCTTATTATAGTGATAGGTGATTGATAAATAGGTATTTTTTTGTGATGGCATTTCATTTGTATTTTAATTAATAAAGCCTGCCTGAGGATCAGAAAAGTAAAACAGCCACACTAGCCAGCCTTGCAGATCAGGCAGCAATGACACACACCTTTAATCCTAGCAGCCACACTATCTTGCCATAGAAACCAGGCAGTGGTGGTGCACACCCTTAATCCCAGGACTAGAGAGGATTGTAAAACGGGAGGAGACAAGTCTCAGACAAAGTATCATTCTGAGGTTTCCTGGAGACACCATCACCATTTTCAGACTGAGGTCGAGGTAAGAACCAGTGACTGGCTGCTTTGCTTTTCTGGTCTCCAGGTTGAACCCCAATATCTGTCTCTGAGTTTCTGATAATCGTGCTTCAGTAGGTAATAGATAATAGGTAAACTGATATGAACATAAAATACTTAACACTTAATATATCATAACCTCTTTCCCCAACTTGAATGTGACACTATAAGTAAATAATTGTGGATCATGTACACATTATCTGTGTATTACATAGTCTGGATATTTCATATGCATGTTTATATATACTAATTCTATGTGTGATAGTCTCTACTATGTACTGCACTATAAAATAACATATTGCAGCACATATACCACAGTTTATATTTGTTTCTACTATTATATTAAGCTATAAAACATATAAGTTTTATAACAGTAACAAATTATAAGTTAATAATTATATGATGCAAAATGTAATGTGGCATATTTAGTGTAGTGAAATATTATACACAAATATATGTAGGCCATCAAGTATAATTTTATGCAACAATAATGATTTGCTAATACTAAAGACTGTTTGAGAAGTGCAGCAGAGAGTACCGCTGTCCTTCTCAGCTTTCTCACAGCCAGCACATACTAAAGCATGTCAAGGAAAACATTTGAAAATTTGATCTTGACCCTTAAAATCTCAGTCATATTCATTGACATCAAAAGAAATCATGACAACCAGTGATGACCCAATGAAAATAGCTCCAGAGCCATGTCCTAGATGACCCAGATGGCAAACTCTTCAGCCACATCCCAACCATTCCATTAGTCTTCCAAAAATGTTATTACATATATTCCATATTCTGTGCACTTAGGACTCTTAGAATATACTTACATTGGAATTTATTGAAGCTTCAATATTCTAAAACAATTAATTCAAATTCTACTTAGAGTATTAGTTTTGGTATCACTTATTTAATAGTCACATACAATTAAACACAGGTGTGTGGAAAAATTTAAAAAGATTCTATCTTAAACTCTTAAAACTGCACACACACACACACACACACACACAGAGACACACACACCTTATCTCCTTTTCAAATGGAAAGGAAAACATTCAAGGCACAGAACTAAATTTAGAACAAGTTAAACTAGAGTTATTGGCCATATTAATTTGCCCAAACATACATATTACCTTAGTTAAATAATTATATTACACAAACTATCCCAAGCCAAAGAGTACTAAGTTCTTTTTATTTTTTCCAGTTATTTTTATGAATATGAATGGATATGCTAGATATTCATCTAAGTTGAAGATTCTAAATCTAGCTAGTATCACTATGCAGTAAAGTGTGGGTGGTGTGTGTGTGTTAATTTTCTTTTTGAGAAATGAAAAGCTAGCATTGTCACTATGCTTGTTACACACCTTCTCCAGGATTTCCCTTCTATATAATCTCTGGTTCAAGTTTAGAGTTTGAGTCTGCTGATGACAGATTCTAGGAACCAAATTTAACTGGAGGTATTTGGTAGGATAACTAACACACTCACACAAACACACACACACACACACACACATGCTCCAAGTTACCTCATAATAAAAGGATAATGCCCCTTCCTAATATCATAAGCTATCAAATAAAAACCTTAGTGGCAAATATGGGTTACCTCTTTTCAATTTATTTATCAGTGCAGTGGCATAGCCCTCCCCCACAATAGTATGGGATATTACCATTGCTATATCCACTGCTATATCAATTACTCTCCAGAACTTCCTGAAAAGATCCGATTGCTGAAGACACCATGAGACACTATGTACCTGACACATGGAGAAATCAAGCTGATACCTAGGTAGGGACTTTATCCCTGCTAGACAGCTTTTCATAGGGCAGGAAGATGATATGTGTGCTACTGGAGAAAACATTCAGCCATCTTGCCTGACTTTTAACCCTGAGAGCTACCATTATGACTGGCCTGACAAGATGTATGCACTGGTGTATTAGTGGCATACATGTTACGGAAGTAAACAACCACTTTATTATTGGAGTTAAAGGTTCCTCTACAAGGCAGAATTCATGTCTCATATGATTAACTAGGTCCAAAACCTGATCCTGGCTAGATTGGAGGACCTTAGGGAATATACTACTAATATTGTGCTAAACAGATACAATAACAATAAACTACCCCATACACTTGTACCCTTATCATACAGACAGCGTGTCTCTAACTATCAGAGAACCTTCTTTTTTCCCTGTTTTGAAAATTGATTTTTATTCAACTCTACATTTTTCTCTGATTCCTTCCCTGCCTCTTCCCTCCTCTTGAACACTCTCCCAAGGTCCCCATGCTCACAATATACTCAGGAGATTTTGTCTTTTTCTACTACCCATGTAGATTAGATCTATGTATGTCTCTCTTAGGGTCTTCATTGTTGTCTAGGTTCTCTAGGAATGTGATTTGTGGGCTGATTTTCTTTGCTTTATGTTTAACAAATACATATGAGTGAGTACATGTGATAATTGTCCTTCTGTGTCTGGGTTACCTCACTCAAAATGATGTTTTCTAGCTCCATTTTCCTGTAAAATTCAAGATGTTATTTTTTCTGCTGTGTAGTACTCCATTGTGTAAATGTACCATATTTTCCTTATCCATTCTTCAGTCAAGGGGAATTTAGGTTTTTCCAGGTTCTGGCTATGACAAACAATGCTGCTATGAACATAGTTGAACACATGTTCTTGTGGCACAATTGAGCATCCTTTGTGGGAAGAGGGGGTGAGTTGTCTCTTTTAAACCTCAAGACTCCACAGATTCTTATTCTCTACATGTTGACCCATTTTGGTTCTCTGTCTTAACAAACACCTAGTGCAAAAAGAAAGAATGACCAAGATCAAAAACACCAATGACAACTTATGCTGGAGAGGTGGTGGGGTAAAGCTTGGGGATTATCTTGGAAAAGATAGCAAACTGATTATAAAAACAAGAGAGAGTGGATGTCTGTAGGAAAACAGTACTTGCCAGACATGACACCACTGTTGCAAACATGAACACATAGAAGCTGTGACTGCATGCAGAAGACTTGCACATCAAGCCAGACCAAATCCCAACATGGATGAGGGGAAGGGCTCACAAGGTCCTATACCAGCTCCAGGAGCCATTGCCACTTGATGATGACTGGAGGAAAGATAACCATTTCTTTAGGAATGTGACCACTGAGGTGGTTTCACTCCAATGCATGAACAGTAAATGTGGAATCAGTGGCTTTAAAAAACATGAAGCTGAGAGGGAAAAGTAGTGAGGATATAGCTAAAGAATCGGAAGAGAGGGGATGGTGTCTGGATTTGATCAAAACACATTATATACGTTACGGAATTTTCAATGATAAAGTAATTATAAAAAGAACATAAACTCGCATAAGTGTCTATAGGATAGTATACAATAAATGTATGAATCAAAGATCATACCTTGGATAAAGAGTAAAGAGATGTGGACATTTTTACATAAATTTTCTTATGCACTTTGATAAAACTCAAACTAAACAGGCCAAATCAATTCTGAAAGTTAGCAAATCTAACTTCTAGAGGAAGGGGGAGCTCATGAGGAAAATGTGCCCTGTAGGTTTTTACCCCAAGCAAGATGATAATGTTGGACAATCAAATACCATTACCAAAGCATCAAACTGACAGATCACATGGTTCTGACTAAGCCTGCACAGGTGCTTTGGAAACATGCATCGTTTTCTCTAGCTTTCGCTCACCCCCTGCAATAGTCTTTTTACTGTCTTGCTTCCATTTACAATGTACTTATACAATATATGAGTTTGGTAGGGTGGAGAATGCTCACAGATTCTCAATGACTTCGCCAGTGGAAGAGGACCTATTAATTCAGATGTAATCATTGCAAATGATCCTTTTAAACATTTATCTATAACAGTAGTTATCTAGAAGTAACCTTATTTGTTGAGGTTTTCCGGATGTCATAAAGCTTGCAAGAGGACAAGAGGGAGGCTGATGTCACACTTACTCTCTGCTTTAATTTCCTAATCTTTGCAAACTAACTTTTGAGAAACTAGAGGTGCTGTTTTTAGATTTTCAAATATTTCTTTTATAAGAGAGTAAAGGCAATTTATGTGAATACGGGCCTAGGAAATTATGCATTCTTTAAATAGGTTTTTAGATTACACTGTGAGATAGACCTAGAAGTGCATAAAGACAGTGAAATTCTATTTGCAGTGTCAATGTTTCAATATTTTATGAAATTAACAAAGCTTTATTGTATTTTCTGCCTGAGTACTCAATTGAATAAAAGCCATAATAAATAAGAATTCAAAGGCAGGATTTTGTGAGGGGGGAAAGTAAATTAGAAACAGTAATATAATCACACTCATATATAGTTTATGAACTTCATGCATTCTGTATTTGAAAGTTTGTCAAGATAGGCTGGGGTTTTAAAATATAGATTAACATTGAAAGTTTTAATATTTTCTCTGTTTACATACTTATTTCTTCACACACATAGTTATAAAAAATTCTGCCGAAAGCAGTTTGTAAGAAATTTTCTTCCATTATAACAGCTGAATAGTGCAGAGAATTGGAGAGTGTTTCTTAAGTTAGAAGAACAATATTGCTTTTTCTAACTTTGGGGCTTATTTTTTATTTTCAGACTCTTTTTCCATTTCCATTTATACATATCTGTTTTGAAGAATGAACCAAAATTATTTTTGACAGACTTGAGATTTTAGAAAAAGCAATAATGAGAAAAACTAAGCAGATTTCCCTTTACACTTTGCTAAAATTTCATAGGTATGAAATGATGGGAACTTCACTCGTAGCCTGGCAGCAAACTGCACGCAATTGCTTCTGAGTTGGACACAGTGCCCCATGATACCCAGATGTCCGGGGATGAGCTTGGCATGTCAGCAGGATCTTTGAGTTAGCTTAGCTTTGGCTGTATGCTCAAAATGGGTCACTGATTAAACTTTAATAGTTTGTGAAGTTTCAAAAGGAAAAATACAGTTTTCTAAGCTTGGATGAGATTTACAACTAGCATAGGAAAGATACACTATGCCAGACTGCCAACCTCAGGGTTCCAATTTCCTGGGTATTCATTCCCTCTTTGCTCCATCTTTCGACCATGAGCAGTCCCCTACTGGAACCTTCCCAGAAGGATACATGGTGTGAATTGAACACTTATGAAAATTTTAATGTTTCCTGTCTCGACATTTTTGATTATTTAAATAAGAGTCCTTTCTGAAAATATGTCCTTTAGACATGGCCCTTCTGCCATCCAGTGTTTTCTTTCAGCATTAGTCCCTAGGAAATGTATATCGATGGAATATCACCACAGACAAAATTAGCAGCAAAGCAAGCAGCCAAAGCCAGCACACAATCAAGTAAAACGGTGCTTCGGCAAGCTTTGCACATGTTTGCAAGCGCACCTGTTATGCAATCATACGCTAGCCTCAGTCCTTCTCCTTTATGTAAGAAGTGTTTTCACATCCCGGCTTGTAGTTACAATAAACTTAGGCAAAATCTAAAGGCTGTGGGGAAGTCTGGGGGACATATCACCACCATTGCCACCATTATCACCACCAATGCATGTGAAATACCTGCTAATTGGTACTTTAAGCTCTCTTCATTTAATCATCATATAACTCCACTGATATAGTAATCATCCACTGATTTAAATGCTGAAGCCAGCATTTAGAAAGAGGACATAGCTTGTCCAAGACGCACAATTAGTAAGGGCAATCTAAAGCCAGGCCCACCTGCCTTAAAGCTATAGTTTTGTCAATGATGGTAGCGCTTGGATATACTGATGTTGTCAAATTTACTCATTTAACGTTTTCTTGTCTGGATTTGTGCTATGCATGTTCAAAGAGATGTCTCAGACGCTAAGCCATTTTTTTAGCTTGATCATACTGATTCCGATTTAGGCAGTTTTGGTTAAATACTTACCATGGGCCTGGTGCTGCTCTCAGCGGTATGATTCAAAAGTTTATGTTATGCACTTTCTCTTCCGTCAAAGCGAGTGCTTTAGAAATTTTATGTTATATGACTTTTATGTTTGGGTCAGAAGTTTGCTCCGATTTAGAAAGTAAACACCTTTAAACAAATAATGTGTAAGTACTAGTCTATCACTCTAGAGCAGTGGTTCTCAACCTTCTTAATGCTGCAACCCTTTAATACAGTTCCTAGTGTCGCGGTGACTTCCCAACCATAAAATTATCTTATTGCTACTTCATAACTATAATTCCGTTACTGTTATGGATCATAATGGAAATATATGATACGCAACATATCTGATATGTGATCCCCAAAAGGGTTGCAACCCACATCTTGAGCAGAATTAGAAAATTACTTATTTAAGCCAGTGGGTAAGTTAGAATGAGATGAATGACCAGAGATGTCTAATGTTCCTAAATTGTCTCTAATGAAACCAGGCCTTACAGGCAATAACTGTCAGCATACTTACTAATGTTATAATTAAGAACCTGACTTCTTAAGTAACACAGACATCCAATAGAATAATATTTACCTCCTGAAATAAGAACAGGTTTCTTTGTTCTTGGTGCAGAGGGAAAAAAAGGAGTATGCAGGCTTCATATGTCTTTATCTACCCTTCCTTCAGAAAGCTAAATGTCACTGTTGTGAAATGGAGTCAGAAATAAGGGGATGAGTTGTTCTGAAACATTTGCTCCTTTTATTTTCAAATATCTCACCATGTATCTTATTTATATATTAAACTTAATCTCTATTTTTCTGAATTGTTTGACATTGGCTAGGATATTAATCATATCAAATTGAGTGATTGCAATGATTAACTTTGGGAGATGGACAAATGAGTTATTGCAATTTAGAATTCTTTCGATAGGAAATAGCATCATGATCAGTTTTACTACGATGCGGAAAACCCTATCCTACTTAAATCATTACAGGAGAAATTCCCAGCCTTTCACCATGGGGAACTGATTGCAGGGTGAGACCATGTCTACTCCTGCAGACAGCCGATTGTTACTGTGTTACTGCTTGTGATGTGTGGTTTTGTCATTGTGTATTCAATATATATTCTTTTGCATTCCATTTTTCAATTATCATCTGCTTAGTCTCTATTTTATGTTGTTATTTTTGCATCTGTCTTATTTCATTAACAACTGAACCAAAGTGTTTAAAAGCATGACTCTCCGTAAGCTGTTTGAACCTGAGCTCTTACAGGCAGTGAAGCAGGCTAAGTGTTAGTATGGGTATGTGCCCTCGAGGCTATGATATTATGATTACAAAGAAAACTGGAAAAGGCAACAAGCTTTCATTATTCTAGGGTCTTTACTGGTTTCCCAATATTTTCTTGAGAGAGTTACTATCCTGCTTATCTTTAACTGACAAACTGGCAAACTAACCCGAAAAGAGAATTAAAAAGGAGATCAGATTGCCCCAGGGCCATGTCTGTGGGAGATTGTCTTTATTATTAGTTGATTCAGATGAGCCCAGCTCACTGTGGGAATGAGCCCATTCCCTGAGCAGGTTGTTCCAGGCTAGCTAAGTGTGAGACTACAAGGAAGTCAAAAAGCAAAATTCCTTCATGATTTCTGCTGTGTTTCCTGGACTGCATGAGTTCCCTGTCACTGGACCCCTGCCATAGCCTACATAATTGAATAGGCACCATTTAATAGCCAGAGGACTAAATATGGAAAATTTATCAGGAGTGCTTTTGAAAGAGGAACATGAAGCATTATTGCTACCCAAATATTACTAAGTCAGTGAAATTGCCTGCTTTTGTTGCTCTATTGCAATAGTCTTCATAGGAAGGACTTTTTGATGCTAATAAACTGCAATTCATCATTCATTCTTGATGTGTGGTACATAAATCCATCATCTGTAAATAACATGGTTTCTGGTATGTGATTCATCCTGTTGAATAAATTTGACTTTGTTTTTTTTTTCTTCAAATTAGTGAATTCTTATAGTAACCATAGACCAAAGAGTATGCAATTATGGAGTAAGTATTCTTGCCTCAAAATTTTTCTGCAAAATAATAATGATGATGGTGGTGGTGGTGGTGGTGGTGGTGGTGATCTAACAACTCAAGAAAAAGCAACCCAATCTTGTGCTTCTGGAACTTTATTCAAAGACAATCGTCTTGGAGGTTGAGCAATGTAAATGTACTGGAATGAAAACATCCTATTTCTTTGAGCATGTTACCAACATGATTATATTTTAAATGATTATATTATTAGGTTGTATTAAGCTTCCATCCTGTGATTTTTTACTTCAAATATTGGATCCTTATAGCAACCCAAGAGTATAAGTTTATGAAATAAATTCTCTTGTCTCAAAGTCTATCTGTAAAACCTATCTTTATGGACCAATAAGAATATTGAGGCACAGAGAAGTTAAATAAAATCATCAAATAAGTGGCAGGTGGGGGGGACTTTATGTCAGGAAATCTGACTCCAGAGTCACTGCAATATCCTACCTGTCAGGTAGTTTGGGAGTTAGAAACTTGACCTGAAGGGAGCTGGGATGAACACGATGCTTTAAAAGTATTAGAAATAGACAAATATATTTTCTTTCACTACCTGTTTTGTGCTTTATCCAATGTTCATTGAAACCCGCTATGTAACTGACATTGCAAGTCTATTGTCAGCAGACAAATCCTTTATACGGGCATGGTAGTCTACATTCAATAAGTACTACACAGTATCATTAAAAACAGAAAGCAGTTTTCATTTCATACTATTGCTGCCTTTATGATGCTGGGCTCTTAGCTGTTATATGAGTAATTTTTGATCATGGGGAAAATTAGTTTTAGTAACACATGTAATGGCTGGTGTTAGCTTCATACCCGCACAATATGGAGAACACTTTCCAGATCAGATTATTAAATTCTAGTTCCTGTTATATATATTTCAATGCTTTTAAAAACAGAACCGGATTTTATAGTATTCTGGGAAGATGACTTAGTAATTAAAGTTCTTGTCATCAAACATCAGGATCTGAGCTCAGATCCCTAGAGCCTACAAACAACTCTGAGCATGGTGGCACACACCTATGATCTTAGCACTGTGACTATGGTAACAGAAGGACGCATAGAGGTTTTTTGTCACCCAGACTTCTAAATCAGAAGTCTCCGGGTTCAGTGAAAGACCCTGACTCAAAAAATGTTTAGAGTGATCAAGGCAGACACCCAGGATCAACATTTGCCTCCATACTCACTTAGGTACATATGTATTCATATGTTTGTATACATGAACACATACATATGATATACACAACATATATTCACTCTCTCTCTCTACACACACACACACATCTTACTATTTTGAAAATGTTTTTTTATAAAATAGCCTCACACATCCCAGAAATAATCCAAATTTGAAGAAAAGTCTGATGAAACAGACACTTCAAGATAAAACCTTTATTTTATAGAAAATAGTTTCAAGAAAATGAAAAGAAAAACTATAGACTCATAATACATTTGAAAACCATTATTTAACAGAGGATGTTTATCTAGAATGGTTGGAGAACTTTCATAAAACAATAAAAACAAGCAGACAAATTAGAACTGTAAGTCAAATTGAAAGGTCCTTCCCCAAACAAAGTGCTCTGATGGAAGAGGAATACATGCAAAAATATCTAAGATCATCAGCCATTAGAGACGTGTAATTACAATACAGTATACTGTCACTGTGTACCAACAACACAGCATCAGGTCAAATAGTAAGTACTGCTGTAGGTGAAGAAAAACTAGGCTTCCCACCCATCTCCTCATGGCAAGGCAAAGTGTCACAAGGCTTTGGAACAATTTGCCAGTCCCATATAAATCTACACTCACCATTTCCCCTTCTTAATTGTTTACCCAAGGGACACAAAATTTATATTCACGCCAAAACCTGTTCAGCAACTTTATTCATAATCTTAGAAACCTGAATCTAACCCAAATGTCTTTTAGGAGGGAAGTGGGTAAACAAAATACACTACATCCTCATAAAGCAGCCAGCACCACTCAGCAGCCAAAGGGATGAATTATTGATAGGGGTGCATAGTGGATGAACCCATATGCACTTGGCTAAGCACAAGAAATAGACCCTCAAGGATGTAGGCTGCATAATTTTATTTGCATGACATTCTTGGGGCACTAGGAAAACGAAAGGGACAGAAAACAGATCAATTATCGCCAAGGGTTAGGAATGGGAAGGGAACAGAGCTTGTGTGTGTGTGAGGTGGAGGGAGGGAGAGAGGCAGAGACAGAAGGAGATGGAGAGACACACAGAGAGATAAACACAGAGAGAGAGAGAGCAAGAGAGAGAGAATACATGAGTGTGTGTGTGTGTGTGTGTGTGTGTGTGTGTTGACAGAATTGCTTATATCATGGTCTATGCCAGAGATGGTACACTTTCTAAAACATACCAGATTTGAACAATACAAAAAGTGAATTTATGTTTGGCAATCTAAAAAGTTATGGGTGACTATAAATAAAAGAGTAAAAGCAAATTTGCAATTCCTTTCTAGGATAATCTTCTTGAAATTCATACCTCTTGCCTTTATTTCCCCATTTTTGGAATATTCATAAGAAAGCAATCAATGGTGTGGTCAGGAACGCTCTTAGCCATTGGTGTTATTTAGAGAAATTGAAAACCTCTTAATTGTGCAATTAAATTGTGATCCATTCCCCATGTATGGGCACTTAATTATGTTCCTGAAGGTTAATTACAGAGGGATGGCTATTCATCACCGACATGCTATCAGTGAACTCTATTGACTTGTCCGGTCTAACTTAAAAGTATTGATTTTTCAGTATTAGGAAAGAAAATTCTAGGCAACTGGAGTGCTTTCCGAAGGTAAACCTGTTATGGAAGCTAGTCTAAGTCTTTCCATACAGCTTACTAACTAGCTATTACTCATGCTTTCAAAATAATTGCAATTCTCCTGGAAGTTTCCCACCCAGGATAAAATTGTGATGAATATCTTCGCCCAGATCATTTTTGTCTTTGGAATGCCCATTTTTCTCATTTTCACCCATAATAAAAAGTCACATTATATATGAATTGTACTTTGCAATTTTCCAGGAATTACTTTATATTAGCTTTTGATCTCTCATCGGCCCCAGGAACATAACTGGGGATGACAGTCAGTCTCTCTGCATTTACTGCACACACTTAGGGCCTGAAGAGATTTAAATTTTCAAGGTCACATTTTGGTGGATGTCAAAGACAATCTGACCAGATGTCCTTCCTGTTCATTAAATGGCAGGTGTTTGCAATCCCAAAACTTGAGAGGTAGAGACAGGAGAATCAGAAGTTCAACGTTATCCTCAGCTGCAAAATGCATTTGAGGCCTGCTTGAGTTCCATGAGACCTTATCTCAAAAACCGAACTCACACACTTACAGAAAAAAATAACAAAATATGTACTTTTTTACTTTATATTGCACTGTTTATTTTTGATTTACATTTTAATTAAAATAATAATTGCACCACTTCCCCTTTTTCTTCAGAATTAGTTTGTTTCAATGCTTCCCTTTTGAAGGCAGATACTGTGTTATAGAAGATGATTATTTGTTTTCTTGTTCTTCTTACTTATGTGTCTTAAATTGTTCAGTTTAAAAGTAAAACAAAACTCCCGAGAAACATGACTTCCACATCAAACAGGTATCATGAGACCCTATTTTCTATGTCCTTTTCTGTGCCCTGTGGACAATATAATCCCCATGTTAAAACATACCTTGTTTCTAGAAAAGGTGGGGTATTTTTTGTTCTATTAAGAAAGGACATCACTATATAACCCACAGAAGCCTAGTGCTCCTTTTGTAGCCCACACTGGCCTGGAAATCAAGATCCTTTTTGTACTAGAACAACAGGGTTTTGCCACAATGCCTGAAGCAAGTTAATAGTTTTTATGCTTTAACTTCAAACAGGCTTCTAGTCAGTAAACAAAAATGGAATTCTGACCCTTATCTCAGATATAAAAATACAGAAAAAAAGTTTATATGTGTGTGTGTGTGTGTGTGTGTGTGTGTGTGTGTGTATGTACTTGACTTATGGAGATCATTCAAATATGAAGAGAGAAGGCTGTAGCTCCTGGGATGTTAACATAAGCCAAGCACTGTGTTGTCTGGTTTCTTGTATCAGGAGAAAGTAGCTGCGGGAAGATACAGAGAAAACACAAAGTGCTTCCTGCCATTCTGTATGTAGAACGCATGGTAAGGAAATATGAGCACAAAGGTAGGAATGGCTAATATAAAAGCAAGGACACAGAATTTAGTCACAAAACAGGCTTGCACTGACAGCTGCTTCCCCCTCCCCATGTGATGTGAGTCCCAAACCCCTTTGGGCTGAGTGGTCAGGAAACAGGAACTTGCTTAGTGTTGGGTGTAACTGTATATGAAGGGTGTGGACCAGAAATCTGACAGTGACAAGAACCCAAGACAACAGCCATGGCTGTAGGTGTGCTTCCCACCCAAACAAGGAAGATAGGTTTGATAGAAATAGCTCATTTAGAGGTCCTATAAGATTCTCCAAAAAGCACAACATTGATACAATATGCATTTCTTTGATACTACAAGAGATCAAAAGAAATAGGGATTTTTTTTTTGTAATCTGCATTTCCTCCAAAACGAGCTGATTTGACCCATGGTGCTAAGGGACGCTGAATGGACACCCGCTCACTTGGCTCCTACTGGACTACACTAGGAACTGGGAGCTCAATGGTACCATTTTAATCTTTATAAAAGCTTTTATTTTCTTCAGAATAAAGTCATAGCGTGTAATTTTCAACATTTTACACACACATACAAAAACAGTATGCTTATCCTCATAGAATTTGTGAGCAGATACAAGGAAACAGGTTCAGCGCTGGGGCATCATTTTATGTTTTGTGTGACTTTTTTGGAACAACTGTAGTTTACTCCTTGATGCTAGATTCTGTCCCCAGACTTTGGCAGTTCCTCTCACCTCAAGCCAGATTGATACAGCATCTACGTGACAGTGCTTACAGTGCACTGACTCCCACTAGCCTTAGCTGGTGAATCCAGAAGACAGGCACAGACTGTGTCCAAGAGAAAAGAGAAGCTGAGAGCATGAACTGTTGCAGAGAGGCTGCTGTTGGTTCCCGGCTGCTCAGCCCCAAAATAATCAGACAGGAACTATATTATTTAAATCACTATATTATTTAAAGCCCATTAGCTTTAGCTTCTTATTGGCTAACTCTTACATCTTAATTTAACCCATCTCCATTAATCTGTGCATCACCATGAGGTCGTAGCCTACCAGCAAAGTTTCAGCACATCTGTCTCTGACAGCAGCTCCATGGCTTCTCCCTGACTCTGCCTGCTTTCTCCCAGCATTCAGTTTAGTTTTTCCTACCTAGCTCTGTTCCGCTATAGCTCTGCTAGAGGCCCAAAGCAAGTTTCTTTATTCATTAATGGTAATCACAGCATAGAGAGGGGAATCCCACATAATGAAAGATAGTAGAATGTCCTGACTCAACTGTGAACTCCAGAGCTTGGTTCCTCAGATTCCAACCCCGCTCTGTTATTGAACTTCCATTTCCCCTTGTACAGTTATTTAACTTGTCCAAAAATAGAAGTTATCATCTGCAAAGCGAGCATAGCAAAGGTAGAACTGTTGTGAACCCTGACGTTCTATTGTTGTTACCTTTAAATTATCTCTACAGGCATGGCATAGGCGGGCGATGGGTGGGTATAGGTGGGTATGTGAACATGACTGCATTTTCAAAAGACACTTCCCTGAAGCTGGAGTTACAGGTGGTTGTGAGTCATCTAGTTAGGATACTAAAAACTACGAACAGTTTCATTCCTCTGCAAGAGCTGTGCAGGCCTGTAACAGCTCTCCTTCTGTTTAAATGCATGTGATATGCAGTTCACTGGCATCTACTAAGCACCATGCTTGTATTTCCTTCTTTTAAGTCCTCGGGGGACATCTGATTATTCTGTAGTGCTGGGGCTTTTCTACATGATCAAAATGATGACTGCTGTCTTGATAATACTGTAAGCATCAGGACTGGGAACTGCTCAGGTAGAAGGGCTTCTGAAGGGCATCTTGCCTGCTTCAGTGTTGAGCTTTAGCCACTCCTGACTTTCATAAATACATTCACCTTGAAAATACCTTTTCTTCACCTACTACCATTTCTTACCTGCAGTGCTATTATTTTAACATGTCTTTTGGGGTATCTTCTGGATTCTTTTCAAACTCAGTTTTCTCTTTCTCCTTCTACTCTCAGTGATTAGTGCTTTATTGTTTTTCAGTTTGCAAACATGCTTATATCCTCATATATTTTCCCACAGCTTTTGTACTATCTTTTGCATCATACATTGTACTGTTTTGTTGACTCGCTGTATTTTCCAAGTGGGCTCTGCTTTACCCTTCTACCTCTCAATTTTGCTTTCTTTTCTCTTGGCTTACCTTTTCTTCTTTTGAAATCATTGTTCAGTCCATCCAATGTCACTTAGACCAGGTAATCAAAGTATCTCCTTTGTTGGGCCAAGTCTCTCTTGTATTCCTTTAACTGGTGTCCTGACAATAATTTCTCCAGACTCCCTTCCCTATGACTTGTTGTAAGCTGAAAGAATGTAAAGAAAAAGACACTGGTAGAAGGTGACCCACTGGACAACACATCAGAATGGATAATACTATAGCCTGTAACATCTGACAGGTCTGATTATAGGCTTAACTTAGACACTAGGTGCAAAATTTTAAAAATCAAGTTTTTAAACTTCTTATGCTTTAGGTATAGCAATAATGCTAACCAAACCAATGATGCTAATGTGGCCAGTCAATAAAGGTCTACTGGTAATAAGAATGACTAGTTTAGCCCACAACTTCCCTAAATGTTAGATCGATTGCTATCTCCACACAACTATTGACACTGTCATCATTATTACTACTATTATTAGCATAACACCATGAAATTGCTTTGTTTCTCTCTGTGCACACATAAATTGGTACATACGTATATGTTCACTTCTGAAATAAGCAAGCAGAAGCAGCAATCCTATTGCTTATGATACTACAATACCACAAATAAGATCTACTTCCCCCTTGGCTTTGGCTCCATATTTTATTGCATTGAAATATAAACATTTCTTTATCTGATTAGCATCGTGGTTTATAAGTGGCCAGAAGCAGCTTGATTTGGGGTAGACAATATTTAGCTTTAAAATATGGAATTAAATACAGATGTATGCCACTTAATTAGTTCTAGAAAGTCTGCTGATAGCATGCTCCATTGTTGGCAAGCATTTAGTCAGCATTTATTGGCATTCTTTTCTGAGATTTAAATAGGTCATAAAATTTTTATGACATGTAGAGCATTTTTGATAATGACTTCAATATTTTCTATAGATGGCACAGTAGTTTACAAGTAGAAACATCAATAAAATAGCTAGCGAGCATCATTTCTGGGATAGTAAAGTAGCTCAAAGTTGACATGATAACCAAGTGCCTGACTGTGTTTCAAATCATACTGCATATTTTATGTGAATATTTCATGTTGTTTTTCCTTTTCTTTTATTGCTTTGAATACTCGTAATCTCGGTTGCAAAACTAAGAATTTTATGCTGTGTTGTTTACTTGTTTATTATTATAAAAAGGGGGTAATAGAAACATGACACATGTATTTAAATAGAAGATATGTGCGTGTTAAATATATTCATCTGATAGAAAAATAAGCTGTCTCTGGTAACTAGTCTAATGTTTAGTTTAGAGTAGTTTCTTGCTTGGTGGCCACAAAGAACTATCAGTAAACTATTTGCAGTTTATCCTTAGGTAGTATATACACTGGAACTAAAAAAAATAAAAATTCTTTTTTTTTATTTTTAATTTTTTTTGGTTTTTTGAGACAGGGTTTCTCTCTGGTTTTGGAGCCTGTCCTGGAACTAGCTCTTGTAGACCAGGCTGGCCTCGAACTCACAGAGATCCGCCTGCCTCTGCCTCCCGAGTGCTGGGATTAAAGGCGTGTGCCACCACCGCCCGGCTTTTTTTTTATTTTTATTTTTTATTTTTTGGAAAAATAAAAATTCTTAATGAATAGCTAATGCTAAATTCAGGCATGGTTGTGGATATCTATAACACAAGCTACTCAGGAAACTGAGACAGGGGGATCCAAAGTTAGAATCCAGCCTGGGGAATTTAGCAACAATCTGTGCCCAAATAATAAATAAAACCAAAATAAGTCAGCAGCGCCATTCAATGGCACTGTACTGATAAACAGACACATATTATAATAGGCTGCTTGTTGGTTCCCGGCTGTTCAGTCCAATAATAATCACACAGAAACTGTTTAAACTAAATCACTGCTTGGCCAATTGCTTAAGCATATTGCCAGCTAGCGCTTACATCTAGAATTAACCCATCTCCATTATTTTATATTTCACCATGAGGTTTGTGGCCTACCGGCAAGGTTCCAACATCTGTCTCCAGTGGGGCTACATGGCTTCTCTTTTAGTCTGCTACCTTTCTCCCAGAATTCAGTTTAGATTTTTTCGCCTACCTCTATTCTCTGCACAGGCTCAAGACAGTTTCTTTATTCATTAATGGTAATCACAGCATACGGAGGGAAATCCCACATCACCTCCCCTTTTCTGCTTAAATAAAAAGGAAGGTTTTAACTTTAACACAGTAAAATTACATATAACAAAACAGGTATCAAGAAAGAATTACAGTTACAATATTTATATCTACTTTATCTTTTATCATATCTAAGGAAAACTATAACTATATTCTCCAACTTCATCAAAGACTCAAAAAGGATACAATATTACCAAGTAAACAGGAAGTACACTGAAAGCAACTTCTAAAACTCTAGAATTGACAGAGACATCTCACTACCTGGACACTCACCCAAAGTTCTTCTGTATTGTTGGCATATCCATCTTCAGCCTTCAGGCCCATAGTATCCAGCAGACTTTTCCATGAAGCTGAAAATTTCAAAGTTCTACCTATATTGGCAGTTTGACAGTAACTTTCTTCTGTGTTCTGAAGAATGTCTGGCAGACTCATGAAGCGGGAACCCTGAAAGACCATCCCATATTTAGAAAAGTTCAACAGTCATTTTTCTCTGGGTCCTGCATATCTAGTTCATCAAGAAGTCCAGGCAAGAGCAGTTTCTTGCCCAAATGGCTAACAAACTCCATAAGGAGCCTCTTCGGTGCCCATTTTTCCTTTGAAGTAAGTGGTGCTTCCAGGAGCAGATATGTCTCATTGTTATAAAAAGTCCTAAGTTATTAAGACATTTTAAATGCTATATTCTGTAGTCTTTAAAAGGTTTGAAGAATCCCTATCCATCTGAAATACATCTCTGTACATCTAGAAAATCTAACATGACTACAATCTTGACTATCATAGGTGACTTTCTATTTACCTATATTTCTTAATTATACATTTTTAAATGAGTTACACAAACACAATGCCTTAATCAAGAGCAGAAATACATATAATAAAACTGACCTTAAATTTATATCAATAAACCAGGATCCATACCAATGCAAATTTCTATAGCATATCCCCTTTAAATATAAACAAATATTTATAGACAATATTTGGGAATTTGGGTGTAGTTCTCTAGACTACTTCCTGCTGATTGGTATGCTGTTAATCATGTCTTTCATGATGTATCCTGTGTAATAGGTTCATCTCAGTGAGCAGTTGGGTAAAGTAATTTTTTGGGAGTATTCATTGCAATCTTTCAATGGATCTTGGTGCATCAAACTACATTATCCTGGAATGAATTCACAGGTTCTCATCCTCTGTGGAAACAAAAGAAGAACCTCTTTTCCAAAACAACATATTCTTGAACCCAAATTTTGAAAACAAGATACCTTTAAAGGATATATTGTCAGTTTAGCTTTGAAGCCCATACAATGAAATATCTCCCTGCACTTAGCTCCTTCACAGTCAAAAGTATTAAAGAAAACAAAATAATAGACATAATTCAGAGTCTCTGTGTATATTCTATCTTTATGTGGTGAGGTGGGAGTCCCCTTTGTGTGCTGTGATTACCATTAATGAAAAAAGAAACTACTTTGGACCTATAGCAAGGCAGAACTTAGGTGGGCCGGGAAAGCTAGGTTAAATGCTGCTATGAGGGAGGGCAGAGTCAGGGAGATGCCATGGAGCTACGACGAGAGTCATACATACCGAAATTTTGCCAGTAAGCCACTGCCATGTGACCATACACAGATTAATGGAGATGGGTTAAATTAAGATATAAGAGTTAGCCAATAAGAAACTAGCGCTAATTGACCAAGCAGTGTTTTAAATGATATAGTTTCTGTGTGGGTATTTCAAGGCTGAGCAGCTGGGAACCAACAGGCCTCCTCTTACAACAGATTAGTAAGTCTACTCAGAAGTACCAGAAGAGTCTTGTTCTGCATTGATTCCAGGGATTTTGTTGAAGGCTGGAATGTATTTTGTATTCTCCTTGGAAGATGAATTTAATTGTATTCTTACATACCACTGTTTTATTTTGACATTGGATTATCAGTTCTTCTGAATACTTACCATTAATGGGTTAGCTTCTCTTCCATAAGTTCCTGTGTTTTCTACACATGCTTGGAGTCAGTTGAACTCACCAATCCATCCGACAGACAATAAACAAGAAAGCCTGTATGCTTTCTTTCTATAGCTTAATATGCATAATTGGATCATGAGCACACAGACCTACGTGTGGGTGAGTTTTTAGACTCAGATGTTGCAACAGGATTTTGAAGGCTTTATTAGTTCATTGTATCAACAAAGTGGGTTAGATGATTATAAATATCTCTGTCAATCATGTGAGCCTACAGAGACACTGATTTGTACCCAGTAGAAAGGAAAAGCTAGTGTATTCCATGATTGCAATGTAAAAGTTGAGATCTACTGAATAAAAATACCCTTAATCTATTGCTGTGCATGTGTGTAATGTGCGTGCATGTGTGTGTGTGTGTGTGTGTTAAGCATTTTGCAAATAACAGCTGGTAAGGGTCTTATACAAAACCTTCCTTGTGTTCTACTACGTTTTATTTGTGTTATCTAAGTAATCTATCATCCTTGGGCTATCCTCAAAAAGTGATGTTCTTATTTCGTTATTACAATGAGATAACAGAAAGTAAAGGGAGTTAAGTGATCCTCTTGAGAGCAGAATTGTTGCTGGTAGCTACAATTCTTTTTCCATACTCACCTGATTGGGACACGTTGCTGCAAGAATGCCCTGTGTAACTTTTCTTTAGTGAGATTTCTTATACGAAAAGACAGTGAGATTTTCAGGGACAGCGTATGCCTATCTGTTTGGTTTCCTTAAAGCCACTCTGACCTGTTTGTCCATAGACCTTCATTAGCTTGCAAGGGCAATCTGTCAGAATGTTTCTGGGTGTATTGTCTTTGCATGGCATCAGTAATAACTATATCAGTTCACAAGATAATTTTGTTTTGGAAAGTGTTTGAGAACCTGAAGTGAATGCTGAGAGTCATGAATGTGTAAAGCCTAGAGAGGAGATAAAAATCTGGGTCCTGAGAAGGTTGAACAAAAGGGAGTGCAAAGAAGGTAGGTAAGTAAGAAGATGTGCACACATTTTTGTTATCCATTAGAACACAATGGCAAATAACTGTCCCAGTGTGGGGGTTATCATCTCAGGGGTAATTAGCATGGTCTACCTTCTACATAACTATAAGACTTAAGGGGTGCTCCCCTTTCCTGAGGCATCCTCCCCTCATTGTCAATGATCTTGATCTACCTCTGCTTCATGCTAAAGATATATCACAACACTGACTAATTCCAACAGGTTCTCTGTCATGAATAACGACAGTGTTTTCTGTCTGCATCATTTGTTCACTACTTACTTTTGGACAAGTTTAATTTGGCATGTCTGTAACTCACCTGCATCATGAACGTGAGCTCTGGGGAGGTTCGTTACTCTGAGCCTGTGTTTCTGTTTCATTAAAGTCACTGTACATAGTTTCCACCCCTTTAATTGTAGCCAATTTCATAATTCTATAATATTAGGTTTTCTTAAAGCATAGTTTTTTTTTAAAAAAAAAAGATGTTATTTGTTTTAGAGAGACATTTTTAAAAGGAGAATGTGTGGCCATTGATGTGCTGTTGTGGTAAAGTACTACATCCCATTTATTTCCTGGGAAATTTCTGATGTCTGCTCTCATTGTCAATATTCGGTAATGTCGTCAGTTCTAACCGCACTGCCCATGTTCAACCCAGTACCTCTCAATGCACCGTGTGCCCCTTCCACTTTTCACAAGATTTCTGTATCTCTCCTTCCTGGAAATGCTCTTTGCAGACCGTTACTTTAGAATGCTTTGTGTTAAGATTATGCTAATCATATTCACAAGAGTGGGAATTAAATTTTGATTAGCTGTGGTTTGGGTCCCCCCCACTCGGCCTGCTGGCTTCCGCATGTGGGAATGAGGTGCCCCTAGATGACTTCCTATGTGAGCGTGGAGGGGGTGGGTTCACTCTGTGGACTCAACCTGAAAATAGATTGAGACTGAAAAGAGAATGATTGGAGCTGAGCTTTCGGCTTGATTATCTGCTGGAATCTCTATTACTTCTCATAATATGCTTGAAAAATTTTATTTGTACCTCAAGGGCAATGAGCCTGGCCTCATTTACAAATATGAATGCAGATATTCACCACACACTGTCTTCTCCTGGAGGCAGGCTTCCTGTCAGGGTGTTTTATTTACTTCCTCGGAAGAGAATATCCATCTCCAGGGGATTAGACATAGCATATATAATGTGATAATGGAAGCTCGGGAATTAGGGGTTTAGCTCTGATTCCCATTGTCCCAGGGGTAACCATGAGCCAGGTTTGGACTCTGATCCACGGACTCCTTCTCAGTGAACTGAGATAGAGCATTCTGACACACCACCCCATGAGCTTCTCCTAAGGGTTATCATACAAACGCATGATATATGTAAATGCGCAGTCTGCACCAAGGCAGTATTTGGTAAATACTCATGTTTTTGGCGGCTATTTTTGTCTGTCAGACTCACAACAGGACACTTCCAAACTGTGAAGTCATTTGGACAAAACCGTTTGTCTCACATGCTTTCGTCCCATGTTTTATGTTATTATTTCAAATAATAAATGGTGTCTCTTCTCTTGGTGTCCTCTGATTATGAGGAGACTCTGAATGGATGGGGGAGGAGAAAATTATAATATCTTAGGAATTTGTCATAATGATAAATAAAGAGACTTAAAGTGTTTTTTTTTGTCTTCAAGAAACCATTGCTATCTTTTGAGATACGAAAAGTAACTTAGAATGATCCCATTATTCTGACCACCTGCTTGGTGTTATGCACTGTCCTGCCTTGTTTTAAAACTTACAAAAATTGTAGTAGGCTATGATAGCAAAGGATTGTAAACACTATTTAGAAATGGGTACTAAAGACTTTGTGTTAATAGCAAAATTGGTAATCTTTGATATTTGGCATGTTTTATACTGTGACTTTAAGTACAGCTATTATTTATTTGGAACTCTATTGGATTATCATCAAATGTGTTGAAATGAATTTCAACTTTTGTCAACATAGTGTGTAATTTCAGCCACAGACCTTTCCACTATAAATAGATCATTTATTCCTTGGCACAAAGAAGGAAAATCATTTGATAATCTTACTAGATATTAGGTATTTAAGGGAAAAGCACCAGGATGAGAATAGGATGATGAGATTGTTCTTTATGGGGTGGATTATGATGACTGGCATCAATTGTGATGTTCAGAGCACCCCGGCCTCCACTGTGGAGATGAATGAAGGCTTGTTCCATAGAGCTGCCATTAACATGTCAGGCATACTTAGCTCTAGTCATCCGTGGCTAAATTGTTCTTAGAAGAAGCCAACACTGTCCCCATGAAGAATGACAAATGAGAATTTGGCTATACGCTCTACCATTTTAAATATCATGTTACTTCTTGGCAGATTTTCCTTGACAGAAACATTATGGATAGCTAAAGGTGCATCCATATTTCTACTCCATGGTCTGGACACCTGCTGAAGGTTTCCAAGACAAAGTAGGATAATAGAGAAAGCAATGGACCAATGAATTCCCCGGATTGACCTCGCTTTCATCACTAAGCAATTGTCTCTAATTGTTTGGTTCCAGGAGAAGAAGTATCAGGGAGTCTCTGCCCAGTGCCTCCTCCTCCTGAACGCATGGCTTGTGATATCCCCTGCCGAATGGACTGCGTGGTGAGTGAGTGGACGGCTTGGTCATCTTGCTCCCAATCCTGTTCCAATAAAAACGCAGACGGCAAACAAACCAGGTCACGGTCTCTCCTGGCTTTGGCTGGAGAAGGTGAGTGACAGATTCAGTACCTCGACTGGAAGTTTTGTTATTGAATAAGTATCTGTGATATTCTTGTCATGCATGTAGATAAACTTAGATGATATCTCTGCTCTTCAAATGGGCATTAACCATTTCATTTCCAGACCTGCATTCTTTTCTGTGAGCCCTCTATTTTATCTATGCTGGGTTCACATTTCCACAGAAATTGTTTCAGTCCAAACTCTCAAATGTCCCAGTCTAATGATTTAGTTGCTCTTTTGATTCCACTGTTTAGAGAAGAGAGCAAAATATAGTCGTACATTCAGGCTTGGGTATCTTATACAACTGGGAATACAATTGGATCCATCTGGTATAAAGGGTTTCAAAGGAGGAAATAGGAGACCTGGCTTTCCCATCAAGAACTGCCAATAACACCTGGAAGGCACTTACCAGTGCCCTGGTTTCCTTTTCTAGAGTACCTAGCGTGAGGGGCCAAGGAGAGAACATGAAAGAATGAAAATAGCTTTGAAGGAAGTAAAAGATGATATGGGAACACGAACAGTAACTGCAGAACAAATTAAAGGAGCAGCCGTTCCCATCATTCCAAGCAATGGACTCTGTCCCCAGACACACACGCCATTCCTTTCATGTCCTACCTCTGCCTCCTCAGTCTTTGGTGCCATTAGAGCAGCAGAAGAGTGGGCCCCAGCTGTGAGGAACATCTTAGACAGGATTTCAGTACTGTGATCATGAAAAATAGGGCAAGGGTAATAATAAAGAGAATTTTGTTATCTCCAAGTGCAACTGCTTTTATACATCCTGGCTTTGATATTTCTAGAACGAAGGGTGGAAGATTAGTATTAGAATAAAAATAACAAAATTGAGGCTGTGCATCTGAGCCATTTGTCCCACTGAATAAAACATTGTGGTGTGGACGAGCAGGGAGAGATCAATACTTCAGAGACACACTGCTCTTTACACCGGAATTAAAATGTAAAAGAATAGATAGTAATGAAGTTTGGTTATCTGAGTCAGCCAAGGGTTTAAAGGTGAACATCTGCCTGGTCTCCCTGCCAGGGCATAGTGGGTTGTCAGAACGATTTCAGGGTTTAAGATGAGCTTTCTCTTGCCAGATTTTAATACATACCTCTGGATTTCTCACTCACAGTAAAATGCTTCGTGGAGGATGGGTACTTCCCAAGTGGCACTCTGAGAAACATAGCATCATTCTTAAGAAAGGGAATTACAAATAGTGTGTGTCTGACATAATGTCACTCCAAGGTCATAGCCTTGTCTGTGTCACTGATTCACGTGCAGACAGCATACATTTGACATAGTGTCACTTCAAGGTTGTTGGCTAGTCTATCTCATTGATTAACTTGGGCAAACAAAATAATATCCAAGAAAAGCTTATTTCTTTGTAGTTCATTTCACAGATGTAGGTGGCATAGGTAGATAGCAGACCAAATTAATTTTATATTCTGCTGAACATGGACCTGCTGCCTGTAAATTGGGGGATAAGAATGTACCACTATCCTTCGGTTATGGTTCAGGACATAGATTCCTGATCATAGAGTTAAAATGATCCTGTAGGTTAGGTCTTTAGGTCACAGAAAAAAAAGCATGAATGACTTCATCATAATTAATGTTTTCTTTATCGTTTCCAATTTTCCCAGGTGGGAAGCCCTGTCCTAGTAGTCAGGAACTCCAAGAGCACCGCCTATGCAATGACCATTCCTGTACCCAGCTCTACTGGGAGACATCTGCCTGGGCTCCCTGCTCTGAAAACACTCTTGTGACAGCTCTCAATGTGACCATCGGCTGGAATGGAGAAGCAACATGTGGGGTGGGCATTCAGACACGGAGAGTCTTCTGTATCAAGAGTCATGTGGGCCAAGTCATGACCAAAAGGTATCACCAGGCTTTTGCGGAAAGTGTATATGATCATTTTATAATTGGGTACTTTTACTAGAAAGGGATTACCAAACAAATGATAGGCCTAGATTTGTGCTAGAGTAACAAGAACTGTCATTGTTCTTTGAAAAATCTTTATTGTTTATTTTATTTTATTCATGTGTACATGTGTGCATACACACATGTACAGGTGTCTACAAGGGCCCGAGGAAGGCATCAGATTTCCTGGAGTGGGGGTTATGGTGGTTGTGGGCATCCTACTTGAGTTCTGGGAAGCAAACCCTGGTTCTCTGGAAGAGCAGCATATCCTCTTATCCATCGAGCCATCTCTCCAGACCCCATTCTCCTTACTCCACCATCCAAGATTAACTTCAAAGTTGAGCATATTCGGTAATATATACCAGTAGTGCACTTACAATGCATGTGTTAGTCAGCGAAAAGCTAAGTCATCTCCACAAACTTGAAATAAATTTGAGCAATTAAACACATTTTCTGGGGCTGACCTTGGTGTCTTTGGCTCTTCTCAAATCTTACGGAGATTAGGTCAGCCTGGAACCTGGTCTGTACTCTGAATGGTAATGTGTATCATTATTCAGACTCCCAGGTTTCTCCTACCACAGAAATTTTGGTCTGCTTAATTTTGCTTCTAAGTAGAATATAGTTTTGAGCTTTCTGCATCCTCTGCAAAGAAGGTATGCATTTTCTAAAGGTAAGAGGGATATATTGACATGGGAACTGGGACACAGATTTTTAAAACCTTGTGAAAAAAATATTTCAAGGGATGCTAAGAAAGAAGAAATTGGCTAGAGAACTCCAGTGGGAGAGTTTCATCTCTGTCTCTAGCTCTCGCTCTGATGATGAAGAGAGAATTTAAGTTCAGAGATGTGGTGTGTGAACCCTCAGAAATTCCCTTGTAACTGTGTTCGAAGACCCTACTCTGCCCATAGGAGCGTTGAGTCACCAAAGTGTGCTGGCAGAAGCTTTGGTGTATTGACATCAGCTTGGCAATTTGGTGTTCCCCTGGGAAATAGGAATTTTCAGTCTAGCAAGAAGAACGTCCTTTCTCAGTTCTCGAAGAGCATGGACTTAGGTGCTTTAGGCAAGTGGGGAACGCAGTGGGAGAGGACGAAGCTGATGCTCAGAGAAATGCTGGAACATTTGCAACACAGACGTAATCAGCGTTCCACTCAGCCCTCTTCACTGTCTGCTAATGTAGGCGAATTTATTTACCCATCTGACAGGTTCAGGGCGGTGTATGCCCAGCATGGCAACGCAAACACGTGAGCAGCAAGAACTAGCTTTTACCCTCCGCACCACAGCGAAGGGCTTTTCCAACCCACACTGCTGCCGAAGGTGTATGAGGAAACCACAGAAGCTCAAGTTAAGGGAACAAAACTGTCTAAAAGAGTCCTGACAGGATAGATGTGGCCCCCCACTGGCACCCACGAAACATTAGAATAAAGATAAAATTAAGAATAGAGCTAAAGAATGGGATAACCCCAACACGGCATATGGTAATTTTGCTTGTTATTATAAAGAGGAATTTTAATAGGTTTGTAGTCTTATCTCTCTTCCATAAGTTTTCAGCTCTGTGCTACAGCTTGAAAAATCCACTTGATGTTGAGGTAATTTTTTCCTATGTTTTGGCAAAAGGACAATAGAAAAGAGACTCGCATCTACTAAGTAAGTTATTACCACATACTAAGTAAAGTACTACAGAACAAGAAAAGTTGAGCTTATGTTAAACAGCCTTCATTGTCCTCTCATATCTCATAATTACTTTGGATAACAGCTTATTATAAATGTGTCTGAACACACTACTGTGTTAAAATGATAACAGTTCTAGTTAGCATTGCTGTCAGCTAGACACAATATAAAGTTGCTTGAGCAGGGAATCTTGATTCAGGGGTTTTCTAAATCAGATTGGCCTGTGGGCATGTCTCTTGGGGTTCTTCTTAATTGATATGGGTGACTCACCCACTGTGGGCAATACCATTCCCTCAGCTGATGGCCTTGAGCTGTATAAGAAACCAGCTAAGCATCAGTCTGAGAGTGATCTGTCAAAGAGTGTTCTTCCATGGTTTTTTCAAATGTCTCCTTGAGTTCCTGCCCTAATTCCCCTCAGTGATGGGCATGAAAATGAGAACCTAATAAACCCTTTCCTCCACTAAGTTGCTTTTGGGCCAGTGTTTTATCATAGTAACAGAGATGAGACACTAATATAAAGATGTTTTGTGATTAAAATAAATTATAACACTAAAATAATTCATAAAGGAGTATGTAATATATATATTATGACACATGACATATAATGACACTACAAAATATTAGTTCAATGAACAACTTCCAGTTTTGCTAGAGTTTTTCAGGCTAAAAATCACTTTGACGTATGTCTCACATAACAAGCAGACACAGAGAGTGGGAAGATTGTTAATGCTAATTACTTTACACACTGTTAACAAAGCTGTGAAACTAACAATGACATTTCATTCTTACTGTATGTCTCTAAACCATCCTGCTACACACAAGCAGCCTACACTGACTTTAGTAAGTTTACTTCATTAAACTTCGTAAGGTCAATCACATTAAGTGAAATAAGAAGATGATGCCCCAGTGGAATGCCCTGTGAGATTGCCAGCAGTAGAAAGAGTGCTCCCTCTGCCCTTTACAAACACACACACACACATACACACACACACACACACACTTGTTCTTTTTAATGCGGTAGCCCATGTCAGCACAGACGGATCCTCTGTTCCCTTGCAAACTCCTTGGCGTGGAATGGGAGATAGAGACAAAAAGGAGGAATGAATGATCTTCCCTGAGGAAAAATTGTGGGATAGAGAATGAATGCACTAAAGCGATGTATGTGTTTTGTTCCTAACTCCCTCCACCAACAGACAAAAAGTTTCTTTCCTCACATTGCTGAGTCTGAGTTTGGCTTGCATGTGATTGTATAGGTGAGAATGTTACCATTGTATGAGTAATAAAACTGATCATATCAGAAAATGAGAACCAGCTGGAAGCAGAAGTCATAGCTCACATGGGTATTTCTGGGGTTTTGTTTCATTATTCAATGCTTCCCAGTTGTAAAGTCTGAAAAAAATAACAACAAAGATAAACACACAGTTCAAGCTTTCCAACGTTCCTGATAAGCATTTCCTGCCTTTGCTGTGAAAATACCTGGCATTTGTGCGAGATATAGTAAAAAGCATAGCTGTGCTTAAACATCTAGTGTATAAAACGGTAGCAGATAGGCCCCATCCAGCTGAGGAAGATGAATATAGCCGCTGCCGAGTCGGGTGAGTGATTAGGAGTGTGCACCATGAGGAGAGAGACATTGTGAAAACTGGCATGGCTTCGTAGCTCCAACTGATGTTCTCCGTGTCAGTATAGAGCTACAACCTACATGCTCACAGGAAACGACAATGTGAGCAGAACCTCCCAGAATAAGTCTAAGGGAAAAGATATAGAAAATGAAATTCATGTGCCTAATATCAAAACCACTACCATTCAGAGCACCATCTGTACTCACAGGTAGGAAGTGTAAGTCATCCCCAATGGCAAGGAGTCATGCTTTTTCTGCTAACTGAGCAGTGAGTTCATGTCTTCCTGGTTTTTGAGGCTGTGCTTTCAACTTGGAAATGGCTAGATAAAACAGTAAATGACTCACCAATGGCTACTATTTATATTGAGCTAGGACCTAAGATTTTAAATATATAAGACAGAATTCTGTCATCAAGACAATCAGAGCTAGTGGTATGAATCCCATGTTATGGGTAGAACACACATATGTAAGTTACAACACAAACAATATCAGCTTTTGGTGTCACTGAGATGATGATGCAGTCCCTTGATGTCACTGAGATGATGATGCAGTCCCTTGATGTCACTGAGATGATGATGCAGTCCCTTGGTGTCACTGAGATGATGATGCAGTCCCTTGGTGTCACTGAGATGATGATGCAGTCCCTTGGTGTCACTGAGATGATGATGCAGTCCCTTGATGTCACTGAGATGATGCAGTCCCTTGATGTCACTGAGGTGATGATGCAGTCACTTGGTGTCACTGAGATGATGCAGTCCCTTGATGTCACTGAGATGATGATGCAGTCCCTTGATGTCACTGAGATGATGATGCAGTCCCTTGGTGTCACTGAGATGATGCAGTCCCTTGATGTCACTGAGATGATGCAGTCCCTTGATGTCACTGAGATGATGCAGTCCCTTGGTGTCACTGAGATGATGATGCAGTCCCTTGGTGTCACTGAGATGATGCAGTCCCTTGATGTCACTGAGATGATGATGCAGTCCCTTGATGTCACTGAGATGATGATGCAGTCCCTTGATGTCACTGAGATGATGCAGTCCCTTGGTGTCACTGAGATGATGATGCAGTCCCTTGGTGTCACTGAGATGATGCAGTCCCTTGATGTCACTGAGATGATGATGCAGTCCCTTGATGTCACTGAGATGATGCAGTCCCTTGGTGTCACTGAGATGATGATGCAGTCCCTTGGTGTCACTGAGATGATGCAGTCCCTTGATGTCACTGAGATGATGATGCAGTCCCTTGATGTCACTGAGATGATGATGCAGTCCCTTGATGTCACTGAGATGATGCAGTCCCTTGGTGTCACTGAGATGATGATGCAGTCCCTTGGTGTCACTGAGATGATGCAGTCCCTTGATGTCACTGAGATGATGATGCAGTCCCTTGATGTCACTGAGATGATGCAGTCCCTTGGTGTCACTGAGATGATGATGCAGTCCCTTGGTGTCACTGAGATGATGCAGTCCCTTGATGTCACTGAGATGATGATGCAGTCCCTTGATGTCAGTGAGATGATGATGCAGTCACTTGGTGTCACTGAGATGATGATGCAGTCCCTTAGTGTCACTGAGATGATGATGCAGTCCCTTGGTGTCACTGAGATCATGATGCAGTCCCTTGATGTCACTGAGATGATGATGCAGTCCCTTGGTGTCACTGAGATCATGATGCAGTCCCTTAGTGTCACTGAGATGATGATGTAGTCCCTTGGTGTCACTGAGATGATGCAGAAAAGGAACCTTGGAGTTTTCCCAGGCAGAGGACACCCAAGCTATTTGTAGACAATGATGACATTTTGAAATTCTAATAGGAAATTTATGGAAATTGGAAATGTGATCAAGTGTGAAGTCTACACAACATGCTCATAAATAGAAGGCAGTTGAGCCCTGGAGGAAAAGGTAAACTTGCTGGAAGAAGAAGGTAACACAACACCATTTCCTAGAAAAGAGAATAGTTGACTTTTTTCAGATCAGGCAGCGTGTGCCCTTTCAGGGAAGCTCTTAGCTTCTTGTTTCCATAAAGCACTGCTCCTTGGTCTAGCCTTCTGGGGGAGAGGATGCCAGTGTTGCTCTTTTTCCCTAAGGGCAGAGCTTAGGAAGTGTGTCCACCTTAGAGGGCCAGCAAACTCCCAGCAAACTGCATTATGACTGATACTTCCTGAGTCAGTATGATGGATGCCACCATTTCCCCAGGAGAGATGAGCACTGATCGCTGTTTGAGTGGCCAGAGCCCCTGCAGTACAGGCACCCTGTACAGAAAACTTGAAGCTCCGTACCATAGACACTATTCTTTGAATCCCCGAAGGAATTTTCCCTAGGTGTGTCTGAGCCCTCCTTATATGTTCCCCAGAGCTTAGAAGAGCAGGTATTATTGGAAACATTCCAGCCATGTTTAGACCGTACTCTCTGCCAGCTCTGGGACCCAAGGGGCAGCAGAGGGGCTGGGATAAATGGCAGTTCACTTTATTTTTATTAGACCTCAGAGTATGAATAAAAGTCCTGGGAATGATTTCAGTGTTTTTTACTATCTGACTAAAGTAGGATATAAATTTTCCTTCCTGGAGTGGGTTGTTTCAATGACACTATATCCTTATCAAGAGCCTCTTTCTCCTATTGCTTTGCTCACTGAGCAAATCCATTTGATAACGGTTTGTTTGAATTAATGACGGTTAATAACAATGCACTAATAAGAATTCATTTATTATTCATTACTCACTTATTGTTTTCTGCATGCATGTACATTTTTCACTGTAATTTATTTTACCAGAATATTACATACTGCACATAGTTGAACAATACACTAGGATCATGGGTGAGATGGAGCCAATCCCTAACCGTTCCCTATTCTACATCCCATTTCCCATAAGACAACCTCATTTTCAACTGGTGTCTCATGTCTTTCTTTTGACTGTGTAAGAATGTACCTAGCTCATCAATAGAAATATGAGGAACAACTGGAGAATGCCCAGCTTTTCTCTTCTCCTTTTGTGCCCCTGACTATATCTTGTCAGTCTGTCTGTGTGCTGTGTCTTCATGTCCACATGAACAAACCCACGCATCCACTCTCAGTCCTCTTCTTCTTCTGACATTTCCCTCTTAATTTTAAATGAAATGAAGTTTTATGTATCATTCAAGTAATGTTTTGTTTAGAATTTACAACTCATCTCTTGATTAGAGCCCATCAAAACAATAACTCTTAGATTCTCTCACAGAACCTTCATGACATCCTTTCTGTTGGAGCATTCTGCCAGTAACCTACATTTATGCTTTTTATTAATAATTTTAGAACCTGTGTCTTAGTCAGTTTGAGCTGCTATAATAAAAATTTCCATAGGGCAGTGACCAAAACAAACAAACCACTCTTTCTCACAGTCTTGGAGGGTAGACTCTCAAGATAATAGTCTTGTTGGTACAATAAGGGATTCTTCACCAATTTTAGTGGACTACTCTCTGGGTCTTCATATGGCGATGATCAAAAAGAGAGGACAAGCTTTTTCATGTCAGGGGGCTGGTCCTCTATTGAGGGCTTTGCTCCCCTACACTGCTCACAGCCTTAAAGGCGGCACTCAGGTACTGTCACTTTGAAGGTCACGGGCTTAACACGTGAGTTGAGGGAGACTCAACCTTGTCATGCAGCATGGCATGGAGCCAGAGCCAGAGGCCGCTGCTCATGTCCCACCCACAGTCAGAAAGCAGAGAGTAGGAAGTGTATGTGCAAACTCACTTTCTCCTTTTCATTCAGTCTGAACTCCCAGCACACAGAAAGGTGCCACCCATAGTCAGGGTAGCTCTTCCGATGTCAATTAATCTAGAAACTCCCTCAGCGGCACGACCAAAGATTTATTTCCATCGTGATTCTAGATCTCATCAAGTCGACAGTCAAGACTCGCCATCACACACAACATCCTCCTCCCTGTTTTATTTAGACTCTCTGAACCCTTGCTATATTACATAAATGCCTTGGACCCCCATTTGCCTTCTTCACTTTTGATGCTGAAACACACCCACTGCATCCATGTCTTGCTGTAGCCAAACCAGCATTGTAGAGCACTCCTTCCCCAAACACGACTGTCTCTTCTCTTCGCACTGCTTCTAAAGTTTTTTTTTTAATTATTAAATGATTTTTGTGCTACTAGTTCTATCAGTTGAGGTCCAATGTGAGCAGAGTTCTCTTCCTTCTTAGAAGATATCTCTTTTTTCCTTACTTTGTTTTAACATTATTAGTTCCTAACATGAGTCTTTACATTTGAAGAATCCTCGTGTTTGTATGCTGGTCTTTTTGTCACACCTGGGAAATTTGCACTCTGAATATGATCCCATGGTATTGTAAAGTTCTGGGACGGTCTGGCCCATTATCTCCCCATTAATCTTATCTCTTTTGTTTTTCATTTTCTCCTTCTGAAAGTCTGATAATTGTAAGGCTAGTGTTGTGATATTTTTGCTACTGCCATAGTTTTCAGGTGTTCGGTTTCCCTGTAGTTTGGGGTTGACTATTGTCGAGGTCCTTCAGTTGAGCATTCCTCTGAACCAAGGTCAGAAATAAGTGCAAGAATACTGGCAAGGCACTTAACCACACATGTCTCTGACACGCCGATCCCTTCTTTAATCTACGTGACATGGCTGGGCTTTATGGGAACTTATAGATCGAAATCCCACACATGCATAATGAAGTGTCTCCTTGGCTCCCATGTTGCTTCATTTCTATTGTAGAAGGCAAATGTGTCTCTCAGCTCTCAATATTCAGAAGCAAAAAAGCAAGCTTAAAAAAGATAACTTTATTTTTGGTTGTTTACAAGAATTTTGTTTCTTCCAAATGGTTGGTTCTCAAAGACCATTCCCAGTTGTACGCATTAACTTAATTAACGGAATAACAGCTCTCATGCTTTCCTATGTTTCATGCTAGCTCACATGTTTGTTATCTGTGGCTTGCAGTAGCATGTGTTCCTTGTCTCATCAGCCTGTGTGCTCCATGAAAAATAGAACGACGATTTAAATATTCCAACATGTTTAATGACCAGAGATACACAATATTCTCACTGAACTCTACTAACTTTTCCTTCTTGTATACCTTGCTCTATATCTTCTTCACCTTCTGTAGCAATCAGTAATTTGATATGTTACCTGAAAAAACTGTTTTTGACTTGTTTATTCTGGACAAAATCAAATATTACTTGAACTGACCCCGGTGGTATGACAGTTGACATTTTCTTAATTTTAAGAACAGCATCTTTTTTCCTTGCTGTAGTGAATAGTACTTTGGTGTCAGAATCAAGTGAGCTGGAGTTGGCTTGCTTTGCCTCTGGCCATGACCTCCTGTGCAGGGGTCATCATTCCCTGAGTCTTTCTTCTATCCTACAGTTCTAAGTCAATCCAGATCTATTCTCTGAAAGACTGACATAGTCTCTTTGCCTTGACAGATGCCCAGAGTCTACAAGGCCCGAAACTGTAAGACCGTGTTTCCTCCCATGCAAGAAAGACTGCCTCGTGACTGCCTTTAGTGAGTGGACGCCCTGCCCACGCCTGTGTCAGCCAGGTAGGTGGTGGATGCTCTTGGCCTGCTTTCTTTCCTAGCCATTTGAACCAGTTCTCACTATGGAACATGTGGGAGACTGTGGGATGTGAACTTTCTCTCATCTGTCTGGGTGTTAGGTTGACAAGAAAGTGAGGAAAGGGATATACATAGTCCTGCATAAGCAGTTCTTTAGATCTTGGAAAAGAAAATACGTTCAGATATGATATGTCATGATTTGATTGGTATACTTTCTAGGAATACATATATGTTATGGTTTAAAAAGAGGCGGCGCAGTTCCCTAAGGACCATCAGTGGGCCATGAAGGGCAGCGGGTCCCAGGCGGGGGCAAAGGGGGGGAGGGGGGAAGACACGCCACGCAGAGAATGTGGGTATAGAGTTTGTTTAGAAGGGTGAGAGGGAGAGACAGACAGACAGACAGACTGGGTGGAGACAAAGGAGGCAGCAGCCACTTCTTCAAAAGAGGGATGAGGAGAGAGAGGCTGGAGGAAGATCCACTTGCCACAGCACAAGGGGGAGAGTAGGCAAGGCTTGTCTCTTAAAGGGGCAGGATACCCAGATGATGGTGGGGCAGACCATTACAATATGTCCTACTAACCTATGTCTGGAAGACCTCTTCAAGTAATAACACCTTGCTAACTATCATTATCGATGTCTTATTTGGAACATTATTCCTGTGGGATTCCTTCTGAAGCTTAATTACAACCTCAGAGCTGCTGTGTGTACTCGACTTAGTTGAATACACTTAATTAACATATAGAGCTTAATCACTGTGTTTAAACTGGTAATAAGCATAACTGCATGGAAAAAAACCAGAGCAACTGTGTCAATAATCCTTGAACAAGTACAAACACTGGAAATATAAGATTTATCTTTCTTTGTATTTATTTTGGGTGGTGATTTATGTGCCTGGGTGTTATGCAGGACACAGAGTAGCCAAGTCTAAGCTGAACATAGTAGACTAAGTTTCCCAGACTTAGCTAAGCTTCCAGATGAGCTAATCCATAGCTGTGATGTTCTGTCTTAGTCTGCGGTTTGGAGTGAACCCCTAGTCCTGGTTCCTAATATTTTACCCCTGCTGCAGTAAGGAAAGGAAATTCTAGCAAAAACAAGATTAGTAAAAATGCTAGCCATGGTCCCCAGACACGATTGTCTCCCAGACACTCATGATCATGGAGGTGGCACTTTACAAGCAAGGTGTGACTTTCTCTGCTGCCGCACCAGCTCAATGGAGAAAGGAAGTGTTCAGCTGTGCATAGAAAACTTGTCAGACACTGAGGACGTCCTGCTTCCCCCTAGAAAATCACAGCCATGTTTGTCTGGGTTTCCTCATTCTTTCATCTGTGGTGTCACTTTATCAGGCAGGGTCAGCATCGCCACAGATGCAAAGGATGAAGGAGTCATGTCACCTGTTGAAGATCTCTTCAGTACTCTGAACATGCTGGCTACTACTTTCAATGTCTTAGGCTACAATGATGGCACCTGCATATGGAGTTTTACATCTGTGCCATTCACCCTCTGAACATTTCCACAAAGTTAATATAATAGCTCTGCTTAAGGGCAGAATTGCGAATAAATATATTGAATCAGAAGGAATTTAGAGGATTATCTATCTGATCTTTGGGAGAAGAGAATGCTAATCTCTTCCAGGAACTCTACATTTATTTTGTGAAATAGCCAAAGTAGATGAGTCAGATAAGTGGGGTTGGTACAGCCAGGAAAGACAGTGGAACCGAAAAGCAGCCTCTGTTCTGATCCACATTGAAGACAGTGTTGAGCAGGGCGGGGGTAGCGCACACCTTTAATCCCAGTACTCACGAGGCAGAGACAGGCAAATCTCTATGATTTAAGGCCAGCCTGAATTACAAAGTGAGTTCCAGGAAGGCTCCAAAACTACAGAGAAATCCTGTCTTGGGGGAAAAAAAGAATTGAAGGAACTGACCCAAAGTTTTAATAGTAATATAGACTAAATATTGGAAAAATGCAGGTAAATGGTTGAAGAGTCTCTTTTTCTTTTAGCTTCTGACTCATCAGGGCTTAGCATAATGCCTTTGTTCAATAGTTATAAAGTGGAAAAAGTGGTATTAAAAAATACCCTCTTGGAAGCCAAAATTTAGTGTGGTGTCATCTAAGTCCCCTATCACCTTGGAAACCAGATTAGTTTAGTTGAGCTGGGGCACCCTGACAAGCAGAAATTACTTCAGCCACTACCTGACGGTGTAGTCTGCATGCAACAAAATTTACTTTGCATTTTAAGACTTTTTCTTACCTTGGCTGAGGGTTTGAGAATCACAGCTTGTAATATAACAGTTTTTGGAGCAGTTTTAAATTTGACTCCAATTTCCAGAGATTCAATTAATTGTTTACATGGTAGATGTTGCAATGATAATAATTTCAAAGTCTCAGTGTTGTCTTTTTGCCTCTAACTCTTCAGACCTAGATAATCCGTTTCACAGTTGTGCAGCCAGAGACCTGAAGAGGTAAAGATTCAATTTTTAGACTTCTTCCAGCTTCCTGCTTATTCTTGTGTTTAGTTACATGCCTGGAACATGTTCTTGTATATGCTTGGGTTAATCAAAGGATGCTAAGAGGTGGGGATTTTTTTTTTTCAAAGAAGCCTGTTGTTCTCAAATGCTTGTGCCCTTGGTTCACCTGGAAGCTCAGTGAAGTACAGATTACTGTCCTTATGCATAGGAATTTGAAACCAGTAACTGTGGGAGAGGTGCCAGGCATTTGCAATTGTATGAGGCCTAAAGGGCAAACTCATCCTGTGTTCCAACCACTGGTCAGCAGGGCCTCAAAACCCCCTGCTTCTCACCCCCTCTACAAGTTCTTTCATTTCAAAAATCTGAGGACTGTGAGCATTTAACACAGGGGTTGCGTAAAGAGGGAAACCGACACCAAAGTCAATTAGACCAGAAGCAAACTTTATTAAAATAATAAATAAATAAATATCCATAGGGCACAAAAAGCTTATCAGCTAGCTGAGACCACAGCTAGAGATGGACTTGAAAGGCTATGGCAAAGGACAGTTTCTGAACTCCTTCTTTTCATAGCAAGAAGCAATAAGCATTAGGCATGAACAAAGAAATTTTTACAATCACAAGGTAAAACTCAGATACAAACTTTTCTTCTTTGCGACTTCCATTAACAGAGATTTTTAGTTAAACTAGTGTTTTTATTTAAATGTTTGCTTCTCTCTGGCACTTTCTGAGGGTGTTTACCAAAGCTCTACAGTCCCCTGTTGCTGCCAGTTTCACATAGCAGGGAAGGGTATGGGAAAATGCACAGCCAAAAAGCCAGGAATGTCCCATCATTTAAAAGTCAGCTCACATCAATGGCTGGTCATGAGTGGCCGGGGGTTATCTAAAAGCTGACCCTTAGTTTACAGAGGGCCGCTTCAGCCTTGCAGACAGAGCTATGGGTTGTAAAGCAAAGTAACCCACTGTTCATAGTTAGTTCTTAAGTTTCTGAGAAAGCTGCTCACAGCCTGTTTTCATTATCCTGGGCTTACAACTTTATCTTTCTTTATTTCTACCTTCTTATTTTTGGAGTCTACATTTCTCTATTCGTATCTTGGACTCTTCAGAGACTACATTGTGGATGGGTTGTAGTTACAGTTTGGCATCACAGATGTCCTGCTGAGCTCTTCCACCTCAGTTTCTTCACTTGGGAAATGGGTTTAGTAGTTGCACACATCATAAGGAAATAAACTTGTATCACTGCCTCACACACAGTAGACGTTAGATGGGTGACCAAGACTGTTGGCACGTAGGCGGTGGGAGGCTGGCATTGTAAGGAGATGCTAAAGCATAGGTTCTCTGTCCCTGAGACTGTCCTTCCAGGAATGTTTTAAGGAGTAGGACTTCAGAATATTGCATTTCAAACCTGAAACTGAAAGCAGCCCCCCAAGGAGCTTGTGAAAGGCAGATTCTAATACAATAGACCTGGGTTCTGGGTTCTCCAAGCTGTTTCCTATACTTTGGGTGCAGAACTCTAGTAGAGGGGAATTTATTAGCGATTTCTTAGTAAGAAAATGTCAGCTTCAAAGTTAAAAGTGAGTTCATAGATTTGGGTCAGACCCTCAGGAGAAAACAGACGTGCCATGGCAGCATGGTTGAGAAAATGTTTGGTCCCTGCCGAAAGCGCGGGAGGTAGAGCAGAGTGAAGCTTGTAATTTCAACTAATCAGGGCAGATAAATTTATGGTTGGAGGTTGGGTCAAAGTTGAGGGACAGTGATGTGATGTATGTATTCCTGAAAGTTGTCTTTGAATCTGTTAAAAAAAAAACAAAAACGACTGTTCCTGGATTCTATTGTCAGACATTCTGACTTAATTCATCTGTGGTATGATTGGGAAATCATTAGATTATGTGAATCTCCAACCTAATCCATCCTAAACCCCCAGAAAAGCCAGGGTGGTTCAGAGGCCTAGTACATTAGCGATGATTTGTATCTTAGCGATGAGTGAGCAGTGTCAGGTTTTATTTTGTCCTGCTTGGGATTATGAGCTAAATCCCTTAGACTAAAAGGCATTTTCAAGCCACGAACAATCTCTGGCTAGTAGCCAAACAGATTTCTTTTCTCATTCTTCCTTATCTAAGTCTGCCTTGAAAGCATTAATAATCATTCCACATCCTTTTCTACGCAAATCAAAGTTCTGTCAGGGCTCAGCCCTGTGTGGCCTCTCTAATTTTTAAGTCCCTGTCATAAATTAATCGAATCTTAAGGAGCTTTTCGTGGCACTTCCTTTGCTATTTTCTCCATGTCTTCTTCAGCCTATAAAACAAATGCCTGCCCAAAAGGACCTAAGGCTGGCTCAGTAATGATAGTACAATATGCCTCTTGCAGTCTTCCTCACCCCCATGGAATTTCCTCGGTGTACTCGTGACTGAGGATCACCACAGACCACACTGGACTCAATCTCCAAAGGTTAAAGGGCATTTACAGCACTGAAACTCTTCATAGGTAAATCTTCCAGGTAGTGGGGATAAGAAATACATCTTTACAGCTTAATATTTTTCAGTTTATCTTTGCATACATTTTAGTCTACTAGAAGAGAGCATTGCTAATTTCTTATTGCAAGTTAATTATCTTAGTCAATGCTGTCATTACTATCATACTTCATGGGAATCCTCCTGCCTCAACTCTGGAATGCTGGACTTACAGATATGAGTCACTGCACTTGGCATGGTTTTTCTTTAAAGCCAGTGACATTGTTCCTACAAGATCTCTATCAGGCTGCCTTGCATAGAACTTATTTTGTATTTTCAAGATTTAATTAGTATATGAAAATTCAGATCCTCACAAATATAACTAAATAAAATGTTAAATATCATGTATTAATAATTAATAGAAAATACCCCATGACTGCACAGAACGGGGATCACACCGCGGGGCATTCTTGCTTTGTCTATACTTTCCTATTTCATCTTCTCTCCTGAATTCACTAATCAAAATTTTTCTCAGATGCATAGATGACTTTATGGAAGAACGGATATAGAGGAGGTAAGGGACATAAAATGATTAGTCTGGAGATTGAAATGAAATATATACAAAGCATATCTTCTATAACTTCCAGGAAACCTTGGGGTTTTTAATTAATTGTTTGCCAGGCTCCTAATTAAAGACCAAGGGAGTACCTCCTGCTTTCATCTCCAGGAGGGAGCTGCATGGTAGAGCCATGGTAACAGGAAAGCCTGTAGCAGGCAGGCTGTGCTGGGAGGCAGCAGGAAACCTCATTTGATGGTATCCATTTCCTCCTGTGTCAGCCCTGGGAGTTAAGTCTTGAGTTTCCAGATTCAAAGACAGTGATTAAAAACAAACAAACAAACAAACAAAAACCATTTAGGTCACATGTCATAACAGTTAAGATTATTAATTATTTCATGGATTTTTTAATCAAGTTAATCCCCCATTCCCTTGCTCTAATTCCTTTATCATTCCCTCCTAACTTCATGTATTCATCTTTTGTAATTTAGATAATTTTTAACTCACTAAGTCCACTTAATGCTACCATTATGTGAATAGGTGTAAGGTCCATATGAGCACCGGGGTTGGGATTTCATGAACACCTCCCCACTCCATGATGGGATTTGTGCCTGGTTTGGTCTTGTGCTATGAGTTCATATGATAAACTTCTTTGCAGTGTCCCTAACACACTGTCTCCTTGTCATCATCTACCACCTCTAGCTCTTAGACTCTTGCTACTTCCTCTTCAGTGATTATCCTTGAGCCTTTGGAGAAGGGTTGGCATAGAGATGAATCATTTAAACCTCGCAATATACAGCCTTTTTTTTTCATATATTGACCAGTTGTGGGTCTCCATGTTAATCTCCATCTGCTATTAAACGAAACATCTCTAATGAGATTTGAGATGCACTAATATATAGATCAGACAATAAGTCATTAGGAGTTTATTTAATCAAGTTTATTTGGCAGAATAATGTAGGTTCCCCCAAAGGACCCATGACCTACTAGCAACAAATAACTGGCCAAGATCATAGTCCAAGGTATGTGGTCCATCTTCTGGAAAAGGACCTAAATCTAATCAGAAAGTGACTGTGACCCCCATTACATTCCTGCCACGATCGTACCAATTGGCATCTCTACCAGGTAGGTTGCTGTTGTAGCTTGCAGGGTTCCCAGAGAGATAAGACAAATGTTTGTTTTCGTCTTTGGCTTTCCAACACAATGAAAGCTGGCTAGTGGGGATGAAGTTTCCAGGCTGATACCAGCTTGATACTTCATGTTTTATGACTTGGTAGGGGATGTCTTCAGAAATAGGATACTAGTATGAAGTTCTGGAGGATAACAAAGAACTCTTTGAGTGTCTATAAAACCCCATACCAACAACTCCAAAGAGAGATGCTACTGCTACCATTCTACCATTGGCCTTTAGGCTATGGTGTCTGAGGGGGCTGTCCTCCATTTTACTGTAAGTTCACTTAAATTCTTTCTTGGTATGCATGTCCGTGTGTATTGTATGGAGATTCTATAGTAGTAGATATTCATATGACATTTCCAAAGTTCTTCAGTGTTAGTTATTCCTTCCCACATTCTCTTTTCTACCTGTTCTTCCATACCCACCCCACCCCATCCTCCACTCCCTCTTCTCGCCAGTTATCTTCCATTGTCTTTCTCTTGAAGTGTCTCCTCTTCCTGACCTCCACAGTTCCTCTGATTAACACACACATTCAAAGACTCCAAGCTCCTGTCCTAGATGTTTGTGTCACACTTCCTTATCACACATCTTATCACACTTCTCTCCTTTTAAACCTTGAGTGGAAATTACAAGTTTCTTGAAACTTCCTGCATTTCTTTAAGTTGAGATAGCCTAATGCTTATCCCATAAATGTGCTATAAGGAGGTCGAGACATATAGAAATATACCAGGCTCATGAACATGGAGTCCTTATCATTATTATTGGGTGGTGGTGATGATGATGATTATGACAATGACAATAGGGGTTCCTGAAAGTCAGGGAACTTTGTTGCCAGTATATCCTGTAGTATTAAATCTTTTCCATGCTGAGGTTATGACATTTGTTTCCATGCCTCTGTTTTCTTTGGATAGACCAATGAACAGCAGAGAATAAGAATTTTCAATTCTTCTGTGGTTGGCACATGATAGATATTAAGATTTGGTTAGTAACTGTCCTTTCTTCAAATCCTCTTGTTTTGAGTTCCCCCTATAGATACGGTTATCTTGGGAGGGTGTAGAAACTCTAGGAGTGGGCCTTGCTGGAGGAAGTCATTCACTGAGTGTGTTCTCATTTTGAGTATCTCTTGAACAACTTCATTCCTCCCAACCTTTCCTGCTATGGTGCTCAGCCCCATCATGGCCTAAAACAACAGAGCTCAGATAGTAGGCAAGAACCTCTAAAACCTGTGATCAAAAATAGATCCTTTCTTTTTCCAAGCGCCTATGTCAGGTGTTTGTCACAGTGATAAAATGCTTAACAGAGTGACCCCTAAGTAGTGCTAATAAATTCCAGGTCTCTTCTCCAATCATTCCTAGCTCCAGGATAGCTAGAGCTGTTACACGGAGAAACCCTATCTTGAAAAACAATACAAAACAATTTTTTTCACAGATTATTTGGCAGGTTCAGTCCAGTTAGGACTGATCATTTTGAATGTCCAAGATAAAAATGTTCCAGACTGGACTTCCACCTTCCTCCCACTCAGCGCATGTAGACACACGCTCCTCTTTGATTTTCCATTTCAGGCCCATCTTTCCCTCCTCCTCCCTCCTCCCTACAGGCACATTCAAACCTCTGTCCATATGAGCAGTGGATAAGAAAATGCTAATTTATTCTCAAATGATGATGACTCTGATATGCTTTAGTGATCACGTTCTTGAGCACTGAACTCTGACCCTAAGATAAGGTTGAAGGCAACACTTTCCTTTTTCAATAAAAGAAGCAAAATGTGCTGCTGAGTTTCCAGGTAGTGAATGAAGGTTTTTTTCTTTCAGAGTGGTTTTCTCTAAGAAATCAATTGAGATGTGTAACCCACATATGCCTCTCAACTCAGCCCTGATATACAGAGAGCCTTTGTCTCTGTGGGTGCCCCTGGGTGTAAGTTTCTCTCTTTAGTGTGTAATTTAAACTTCACAGATCACTGGGTGGCCCCAGTGTTCAATAAATATTCCTGATAATTTAGTAGGCAGAACGACAAACTCTTGGGCTTGTGAAGAATCCAGATATCAATCACCCTCTACCAAACCATGGAGTTCTGCATAGAAATTTTAAAGTCATCCTCTCTCAACACATACTGGGCACCTATTAGGGAATGAGGTTATCTTGATTAAAATTTGTTAAAATTATTTTCTTACCATGAGATTTTTCTAAAGTTATGACTTCTTTGCCTGTTTCTGTTAAAATTCAACGCAGCGTCATATATATATATATATATATATATATATATATATATATATATATATATATATATATATATATAAAAATGTATATATATATACACACATATATATTTGTATATATGTATATGTGTGTGTATGTATGTACATATGTGTATATATATGTACATATGTGTGTATATGTATGTATGTATATGAACTTTCTCTTGGATTCTTCTGACTCATTTTGTCTGAACGCTTAGGATGAAAATTCCTGATCATGACTCAGAACTCTCATCCTGCAGAGTTACTGTCCACCCAGGAAGTATTCCACAAGGAAGTCCCTATACCTACTTGTTTTCCCTCCTGATAGAGACATAGATAATTATGGATATAGGGAGTCCAGAGTTATCAGCAAAATTCTTCTTGCCCTCCTCCAATAGTCCCAGTAGGCAAACAAGCTTTATCAACAGGTGAGAGACTCAGGAAAATGAAGAAATTTGTCCCACATTTCTCAGTGTTCTAGGTCAAACAGAACAGGCATCTTTGACTCTACAGTCAGCTTTTACCACATCACTCACCTTGTTTGTCTATTCCTAGGTGGAGAATTTGAGTTCTGGTACTTGTGATGTGGATGTTGCACCTTATAGATTGCCCATGACTTTGTGTACATGTGTGTGTGTGTGAGTAGTGTGTGTGTGTGTGTGTGTGTGTGAGAGAGAGAGAGAGAGAGAGAGAGAGAGAGAGAGAGAATGTGTGTATACAGATATGCATGTGAATGCAGATGTCAGTGTGTATATACATGTGTGTGTGTATACAGGTATACATGTGAGTATAGATGTGGATGTGCATGTACATGTGTGTGTGTGTGTGTGTGTATACAGGTAGGTATACATGTGAGTGCAGATGTGTGTGTGGTGGGGGGAACATGTCTCAGACCCATCCATCTTGTGTTTCTGAGACAAGGTCTCTCATCAAGTTTAAGGTTGGGGTCAAGCCCCACTAAACCTCTCAGGATTCAGAAGAATGACTATCGCAGGCGAAACCTGATTAATAAGGTCTGAGGGTAAATGAAATGAATTAGCTCATGTAAGTCTTTTTATCATGTCCCATTTATTCTTTCTGTGCTTCTCTGTCTAATGTCTTGATGTCCCCCTTTCGATTTTTTTTAATGTTTCTCTTGATATTCCTAGCTGTTCTACCCATCCCACAAGGTTCCTAGTTTGTATGCCCACACAGACATAGTTAACAATTTTCTCCTAAATAACAGTGGTACCAAGCATGCATTTCTCAGGGCTAACAGGATGGATAAAAGATTGACAAGGTAGGCACCTTATGTCTCAGAAGGGGCGAGGCTGTGAAGTTCCCCAGCAGACACTGGGAGGATTAGGATAAAGCTTGCCATCCTTCCCCTGGGATAAGCATCAGGGTGCTGTATCCCGGGGCACCCAGGTGAGAAGGAATTACTTTCTCTGGGACTGGTTTAGCGACCCAAGCTTTTTTCCTGTATATTTTAGGGGTAAAGGGTACAAACAGTTAATTTCCTAGACTAAGACCTGTGTCAAGTGAAAAGTGAAGTAAGTACAGAATAGTAATAGCTTGTTAGGGTAGATCAAAGGCCAGTAGGTTATACTCTCTTCAGTTGACTGTAAGAGAATTCAGGGCCACTCAGACCTGTTTGTTAGTAAGCACAAACATACCATTTCTCCTGCTGAGTGCCTCCTGCTCAGGGCTCCTTTCTTGTCAATGAGTCCTGTCAATAAGGATAACTGTAAGGGTCCAGCTTTATGTAGATTTGACTATGAGAACAAAGGTTTGTCTGAGTGAATGCTTTCACACCAGGGCCTGCAGTGTGGAAAAGGTCATCCAAATACCTTAAGACTTAAGTTGTTTCAAGGAATGATTTATACACTGCTGGGATATTTTGGGAAGAATCCCATTACAGAAGGGAGAAGAGCCATGACTTCATAAGATTTCTACAGAATTCACAGTGACTTGACTATCCAAAAGGCAGGTGTTTCCAAAGCTCTGCAAATTGGGTGCCCCACTACTCCAGTTAGTTTGCCTAGTGATCCATCAGCTGTATAATGCTTCTGCCTCACAGCAGTCTCTCCTTGACCTGGAGCTCTCTAACTAGGTTAGGGTGGATGTCCAAAGAGGGCCAGTGATTCTCTGGCCTCTAGCTCCCCAGCACTGGGCTTACAGATGCAACACCACCACATCTGGGGGTTTTGTTTTGTTTTGTTTTATATTCTGGGGATCAACCTTAGTTTCCATGGGAGCCAAACACGTTGCTTTCATAAACTGTCCCATAGGTGTGTGATGTCCAGTCACAAAGGAAAGTCATTTGCCACTCTATATGAAGAAACCTTCTCCTCAAAGGTTCCCTCGTGGACACAGAGCCTCCATAGAGGTAAATGCCAACTCAGGAGCCTCAGTGATTGCCCTTGGTTTAGGATGGAAAACTAGATACACTTAACTCTTAGGGAATTGTGGAGTTTTGCTTCATCTCACTGATGATCATATTTACAAAAGCTATAATTTATTGATATGAAATAGCTTATGCAATTCTTTTGGTTTTCTTTAAAATTGTATTTTTATATATTCCTAGGCTACAATGTGATATTTTGATGAATGATGTCTATATGGTATAATGTTTCAATACACTAATCAACATATCTATCACCTTACCTAACTATAATTAATAATACATATTGCAAAATGCTATGAACATAGTTTTAAATGTTTTCATTAACCTATTTAATTCTTACCTCAACCTTATGTTGAACGCTATTATTTTTTCATTTTCTGTCTAAGTAAACATAAAGCCCCCATTGGCAAAGCTAAGGTGTGTCAGAAGCACTTGGAGCCCTAAGACCCTAAGCATTTATACAGCTGCTAACATTGAGCCTGTAGGCTTCAGGGCTGTTGATTCTGCATGAAGTGCTGAGGTAAACAGTCCCTGAATGATGGCCAGCACAGTTTCCTTAGGGACAACCACGGAAGATGAGAAAGGGAGGGTGCTCGTCAGAAGTTAACAATAATGTAACAAAAAACACCAGGACGAGCCTGCTCCCCTCTGCTTAGAATGTCTTTTTCTCTCCACCACCACAATCAAACCAGGCTGTGCCCTTCTCTCCACGGAGCTCATCCTGACCCGTCTGCTCCAAACAGCCATCCTCTTTCCCTAACTCTTATCGGTCACCTCTCTGGATAGTTCCCTAGCTTGGAGCTTCCTGGAAAGTTGCTCTGTGACCCGCTGAAGAGTCTGAACTCCGTGATCTGAATAAATCCTTGCTCCTTCCTATTCCCACTACCAAGAATATCTAATCAAAATAGGGGATAGACTAGAATTTGGCAACCCATAGCAAATACAGATGCCAGCTCTAACAAAATGTCCAAAATAGTCCTGCAAACTGCAAGAGAAAGAGCCCCACATCCATAAGCAATCTTTTCTGTTGTGGAATATTATTTTAAGATGTGTCCCATTCATTTATGCAGTGGAATATTTGTTTAATGGTGCAAAGATGTATTGCATTCTTTTAGGTTGCATTTGTTTATCTCTGTGAAGCTGTGTTGACTATCTAAAATACCTGATTGATCTAATAAAGAACTGAACAACCAATAGCTAGGCAGGAGAGAGAAATAGGCAGGGCCAACATACAGAGAGAATAAATAAGAGAAAGACAGAAAAGAGGGAGGAGCAATTAAAAAAAAGGAGGTGAGGAGGATACCAGGGGCCAGCTACATAGCCACACAGTTAGACATGGAGTAAGAAAAGAAGAAAGGTATATAAAATAGAGAAAGGTAAAAGCCCAGAAGCAAAAGATAGATGGGATAACTGAGAAAAACTGGCTAGAAATAAGCCAAGCTAAGGCTAGGCATTCATAAATAAGAATAAATCTCCATATATTTCTTTGATGGCTTGGTGGCAAACCCCTATAAAGAGTAAAAAAAAATCAACTATACTTTTTTCACTAAAATTTTCAAGAAAATTTTGTATGATGCTAACCACAAAGTGATACAGATTTAGAAATTGGGATTCTTTGTTTTCTAGTAACACAGCTACAAAGGAAACATTTCCCATGTTCTCTGTGTATTATTTACTTACTCATTATTCCCTGTGTCCCCCATCTTTTTATTATTAATTGTGATGAAAGTGTAGGGCTGTTGCATGCCAGCAAAGCTTAGTGAACTGCTATTCTTCTGGGTCATTCAAATTTCACCTTTCAACAGAAGTCACTACCTGAGGTTCTCACTAATATGGCCTAAAGAAATTCAATGCAAGATTTAATAGGAAGGCTTCCTGTTTGATACGATCTAGCTCTTAAATTTGAGAGAATCAAAAGGAAAGTTACTGTAACAGGCATTCCTTGTAGTCATGACTGACCCCCAAGGTAAAACTTAAAAGAGTTGAATTGGGTCCTTAAAGTAGCTCTCATGGATACCCAGGTCAGAACAATACAGGCTGTTTGTTTCCACCCTAGGAAATATTGATTCTGACATTAGAACTGGACCCTCCATATCTGAATTTTTAAACAAACTTCCCCAGTGATTCTAGGATACACTGAAATTTAAAAACCACTGTGTTGGAGAAATACTGTATTTAATCATTGACCAACAGAAAATTTCCCCCTGAGACAGGGTTGTTCTGTGCAACATCTCTGGCTGTCCTGGAACCCATTCTGTAGGCTGGCCTTAAACTCAGAGAAATTCACCTGCCTCTCTCTGCCTCCCGAGTGCTGGAATTAAAGGTTTGTGCCACCACTGCCCTGAAGGGGCATGAGCACACATTATTATTCTTACAGTCAAGTCTATTCCGTTTGTAAGGACCAAAAGCCTTGGAGCTTCACTAGAAAACAAATGTGCAACAGGATTGGGGGAGAGGCTGATTTGAAGTTACAGCAGGACACCTGAGGTTTTTAGAAGTTAGCAAACAAAATATGTCTGGATGTTTGGGAAACAGAAACACATCTGAGTTTTCTCTTGGTTCAGCATGTTAGATCTGGTCTTCACCACTCTACATCCGGAATGATCATCCAGTCTCCCCTCTATAAAGCCCAGCTCAGCACTCAGTCTTAGCAGAGATATCCTCAGAGACTTTATTCAAGTTACCAATGACCTGTCATTCAGTTGCTGCCTTCATGCAGTACCTCATTTCTCAGTAGCATCTAGGAGTAGCACTTCCAACAAAGTCCCCTTGGAGAGGAAAGAGACAATGGTTCCTGGAGGCAGGAGGTACTGATGCCGGGTTATGCCCTTAGATGAGCTTTGTGTGGTATAAAATGCAGGCTTGATTCTCCAAGCCACTCGAAGTCAACTTTGGAGGGGACTTCTTTTCCCAGTTACCCCTTCTCCCAGTTACCCACACATCCTTCTGTGTGCAGATCCACAGACAGAGGTTAAGGAGGCTTTGAGTACAAAAACCAACTATTTTCACTGCACAACCGCAAGGAAGGAAGAAAGACGTTGTAAATTAGATAGAAATACAGAAAGGGTAAATGAAGCCCCGAAGAGTATAGAGACCACAAAATTCTTCCTGCAGAATAGAAACTGGGAAGAGAAAAATCCTCGGCATGAGCATATAGCCGGGCCAGATAGATGCTGTACTTCAAACAAACCAAACACACATCTGTGTGTACTTGAATTCCTACCCAAATGCCTCAGCTAGGATTTCTATCCATCCCTGTCATAAGCAGTGTTGTTTTACAAACATAAACCAGCATACCAAGCATAAACCAGAGCAAACAGAAAAAAAGCAAACAAAACCAATAAACGTGGATTTGGCAGATGGAATTTCAGCTCAACCTTGCGCTCCCATCCCACCTCCTTATTTTGTATCTAAATGTTGCTTTAAAGCCCTATTAATTTTCTTCACTGAACAGCCAAGCTACATTGCCATATATAATAAATCCTGCACTATACATGGATATTCAGAACGGTTTGTTATTAGCAAAGGTCTCAAAAATGTGACTTTTTTCATTTGAATTTTCTTTATCCTTTCAAAATGCTTTTACTTTGAGTTGGTTTTATTTCCATACCTGCAAAATTCTCTGTGGATGATACAATGTGATCCTTATTTATATTTAGAAATAGTTGCTTTTCAGACACCAAGAAACTCATGTTAATTAGGATTATATTTTTAGACTTCCAATGTACTTCCAATGAGCAAATAGAATAAATTAGTTTTGAGTTCACTAGAATACTACATTTATTAAATTTTTTGCAATTGAAAAGAATAAATTAATTATTTTCTACTTCCTTGGCTTTGGTCCCATTTTAATCTGATTCTAAATTAGAGTGTAGCTTCCAGATAGTTTGACTCACTGAGTCAGCTAGCACAGCAGGGAGTTTATAAGCTGTTTCCATTGGCATTGCTCAAGAAAGCCCAGAGTTAGAGGTAGAGTTAAATGTTGTGACTTTGATATGTCAATTTCAAATTTCAGGTTTTATAAGACAAATAATTTATATAAGATAATAATTAATAGGATTAAATTCATACTAAAATATAAGTAAAGTGTTCATATTTTGAGACCAACAACTTGAAAATGATCCCTAAGTAAAAAGTTGGTACTAACTATTCCTGCCAATATCTTCATGTTGCTTCCAACAGACGATGCTACATAAAGATGAATTAGTTGGGATATTCAAATGGCAGGTTTTCAGTGATAAGAAATAAATATCCCCAAAGAAGTATGCCGGGAGTGATAGGATAATTGTCATTTAACCTTTCCGAGTTAAATTTAATTTGCTGATATATAAACTCTGTTATGACTTTACTTTGAGACCTGACGAATAATAAGCCTATAACTGACAGTTACACACATGGCTACAAGTTCTGTTGGGAGTGCACTTAATGCTAACTTCCAGTGGCTGTCCAGGCACCTCGTATGATAGCTTCTGGTCAACTGTTCTGGCATTTGACTGCATCCATCCTGGCACCCAATTACAGCCTTTTTGGAGCATGCCTCTGATTTGTTCACATACAGGAGAAAGCACTGGAACTTCTTAAACTCTAGCAGAATTGCGGGAGTCTCCTGGTGTTGTTACTGCTTGACTGCTTTCAGTTAATCTATAAGAGCCATGGAGCTTATTTGTAACATAGACGGAACATGTGGTATTTGTGAGAGCATGTACCTCGAAGATGCTTCTGATCCCATGTGAAGAGGCTAGGTCAGCCGTACCTGAATAACTCCCGCCATGTCCTCCATAATCAGCTTCTTCTTCCTAAGTGTAGACTTCATGAATATTCAAGCTCAAGCCTTAAGACTTATGAGTTTTTAAAGGAAGACATTTAGAAGTTTGCGTTCACCTATGTGTGTATAAAGAGAGAAAAATAGCTTTTTAGTAGGAAAACAAGGCAGTTTAGTAATTACTTATTGAATTGGCTTTCACAGATTAGGAATTAGGCTGACACGGTCATTATTTATTTCGGACTGTGAAGAGTCCTGCCTTTTCTAAACTCCTCTTTGCTTTCCATTTCAAATCCCAAATAATTGGGAATTAGTCAAAGCACGGACTGGGAAACAGCAGGTTCACAATTCTGCCTCTACGGTCACAGCACACAGTAGGTCACAATTCTGCATCTACGGTTACAGCACACAATGGGTCACAATTCTGTGTCTACTGTCACAGCACACAGTGGGTCACAATTTTGTGTCTACTGTCACAGCGCACAGTGGGTCACAATTCTGTGTCTGCTGTCACAGCGCACAGTGGGTCACAATTCTGCATCTACGGTTACAGCACACAGTGGGTCACAATTCTGTGTCTACTGTCACAGCGCACAGTGGGTCACAATTTTGTGTCTACTGTCACAGCACACAGTGGGTCACAATTTTGTGTCTACTGTCACAGCACACAGTGGGTCACAATTCTGTGTCTGCTGTCACAGCGCACAGTGGGTCACAATTCTGCCTCTATGGTCACAGCGCACAGTGGGTCACAATTCTGTGTCTGCTGTCACAGCACACAGTGGGTCACAATTCTGCATCTACGGTTACAGCACACAGTGGGTCACAATTCTGTGTCTACTGTCACAGCGCACAGTGGGTCACAATTTTGTGTCTACTGTCACAGCACACAGTGGGTCACAATTTTGTGTCTACTGTCACAGCACACAGTGGGTCACAATTCTGTGTCTGCTGTCACAGCGCACAGTGGGTCACAATTCTGCCTCTATGGTCACAGCGCACAGTGGGTCACAATTCTGTGTCTGCTGTCACAGCACACAGTGGGTCACAATTCTGCACCTACTGTCACAGCACACAGTGGGTCACAATTCTGCACCTACTGTCACAGTGCACAGTGGGTCACAATTCTGTGTCTGCTGTCACAGCGCACAGTGGGTCACAATTCTGCATCTACTGTCACAGCGCACAGTGGGTCACAATTCTGTGTCTGCTGTCACAGCGCACAGTGGGTCACAATTCTGTGTCTACTGTCACAGCGCACAGTGGGTCACAATTCTGTGTCTGCTGTCACAGCGCACAGTGGGTCACAATCCTGTGTCTGCTGTCACAGCTCACAGTGGGTCACAATTCTGTGTCTGCTGTCACAGCGCACAGTGGGTCACAATTCTGTGTCTGCTGTCACAGCGCACAGTGGGTCACAATTCTGCGTCTGCTGTCACAGCGCACAGTGGGTCACAATTCTGTGTCTGCTGTCACAGCGCACAGTGGGTCACAATTCTGCGTCTGCTGTCACAGCGCACAGTAGGTCACAATTCTGCGTCTATGGTCACAGCGCACAGTAGGTCACAATTCTGCACCTACTGTCACAGCGCACAGTGGTTCACAATTCTGCGTCTATGGTCACAGCGCACAGTGGGTCACAATTTTGTGTCTACTGTCACAGCGCACAGTGGGTCACAATTCTGTGTCTGCTGTCACAGCGAACAGTGGGTCACAATTCTGCACCTACTGTCACAGCGCACAGTGGGTCACAATTCTGTGTCTGCTGTCACAGCGCACAGTGGGTCACAATCCTGTGTCTGCTGTCACAGCGAACAGTGGGTCACAATTCTGCACCTACTGTCACAGCGCACAGTGGGTCACAATTCTGTGTCTCCTGTCACAGCGCACAGTGGGTCACAATTCTGCATCTACTGTCACAGCGCACAGTGGGTCACAATTCTGTGTCTGCTGTCACAGCGCACAGTGGGTCACAATCCTGTGTCTGCTGTCACAGCGCACAGTGGGTCACAATTCTGTGTCTGCTGTCACAGCGCACAGTGGGTCACAATTCTGTGTCTGCTGTCACAGCGCACAGTGGGTCACAATTCTGTGTCTACTGTCACAGCGCACAGTGGGTCACAATTCTGTGTCTACTGTCACAGCGCACAGTGGGTCACAATTCTGCACCTACTGTCACAGCGCACACCGGTCAGTGGAGTGGTTCCTGGAAGGAGCAATTCTATGAGCAGGTCGGAAGATGTGTGTCCTTTGAGCAGATGGATCACCCAGAGAAGGGAAAGCAGGAAATCAGCTGTGTGTGTCTGGGTCTCCCTCCCAAAGTCATGGTATTTGCACTGCATAGACTCCCCAAAGGAAAGGTTGGGAAATGTCGTGACCCGCAAGGCTAAGCTTGTGGTTTTCCCTCTGTGTGGAAGTGATCACTTTTAGAAGTCCCCTATGCCCTGCCACTTGGGAACCCACAGAATCAGGTTCTTGCAAGCTGTTTCCCTCCCAGCCCTTGCCCTCATCCTTTCTGACCGTGTTTCTCCCATCCATTTCAGACGTGCGCATGCCACTCTTCTCTCAGCCATGCGCACTGGTGCCTTGCCGTCCAGGCTTTGACTTTGCTCCATTCTGAGCTTATCACCTCCGTGAGACTCTGACCATCTGACTTAGCATCTGCTCTTCTTTCTCTTTTTCTTGACCGCCAGATGACTCTTGACTTATGGGAACTGTTTTATTTCTTTTACAGTTGTACAAAACTGTTTTCAATCAATAGAAGACGTACTTCAGGTCTTGAATTCTGGTCTTTTCCTGGACTAGTGACATGTGGCTCCATAAACTTCCACGCTGCAGGAAGGGGCACTGAACCTGACCTCATTGTCAGCTGTGTGACCTGGAGGGGAAACCATCAACACTCAGCAGTGTGTTGTGCTCCTGGACTGGGATGCAAGCGGGGTGGGGGTGGAGGGCTGAGAGCAGTGAGCACCTTAAGCTTCCTTTTAGCACCGGCCATTATCCTGGCCTGAACACAAGCTCTTGTGCTATTCTTGAGACCAGTATTCTGAGTAGTGGTTGCCAAATCCAGTGTCTGAATCTTTATTGGGAGAATAAGACCACAGTCATGCATCACTAATTCAGGAAATCTTTATGTAGAACTTATGAAGATTTTATGATAATCGCTATTTACATTAAAGTGAATACTAACTATGAGAGCTCTTAAATCAATGGATTTTTAAATTAAAAATTGGGGGATTTAAATGCCTGTTCCTTTGTACCTAGAATAAGCATATGCCTGAATGCAGACAGAGGTATCTTACCATAGTTCTGAACCTGAGGAGGATACACCAGAGAAATTGAGCTTTGGTACATCAAGCCATTGAGCTGAGCAGGCACTGGGTTTAGAGACATGAGATGGCAGGTTTTGTGTGTGTGTAGCAGCAGGTCTTGCCAGAGGGTGGTGTAGCTGAAGCAATGGTAGACAGCTCAGAACCCGGAGTACATAACACACATGAAGGGCTGCTAGGAGAAATGGTCAGATGTACAGGAGAAAAAGATCTAGGCCAATCTGAGGAATCTCAACCTTATCTTGGATCCTTATGGAACAGTTTAAATTTTAAGAATCGGTGTGATAAAAATCACACCTGGTATAGAAACTAGTGAGGTGAGACAATATTGGAAGTTAGTGGGAGAATTAGACAGCCCCTCGATTAGGAGGGCAAGAAATGAGGAGCATTCATGTCCTTGAGGAGAATATGTGACTCAGCACAGAGAGCAAATGAGCACACTCAGCGTCGATTAACGGTGTGTCCTTGGGACCCGATGAGCATAACTCAGCACTGTTTAATAGCGTGTCTTCATGACCTGGAGCACATGGGGAGTACTGAGCTGAGCCTTTCATCCATCCTGTAGGTCCATGCTGTTAGTGATCAGGTAAGCACTTGTCTGTCTGAGCGATCTTAGTGCTGAGAGAGAAAGGAGTGAGGAAGTATTCAAAGTCTGGGGAAGAAGCCTTTCCTACCTTCCACCATGTCTGTTTCCAACAAGAAAGATAGCTGTGGATGCCCGTAGAATTTCCCAGCAGACCATATTAGGAACTGTGAATGGTTTGTGATGGCCGCATGCAAACGAAAGTGTAGAATCCATTGTCCAAAACTTACTGGAATTTTAAGATGGAGCCCCATAGCATTGATTCAGTTATAGTCTGAATAGCTCACATGCCTAGGATGCTGTACACAGTCCTTACTGGCTCTCTCTACTGACTGGGAACCACCGGGAACAGGTTTTGAGTTTTCATTCCTTCAAAGAGTTGCTGTACCTGATGACTAATATAATAATATGTGTTTTGTTATCGGCCCGAGAACAAACAAGGACCACAGAAACATGACCTGACAAATGTTCACTCTGCTGACTGGCAGCAAGGCGGAGCCTTGCACAGCACACAAGATGATCCAGGCTTCCTGGCTCCAAACGCTCTGTACCATTTACCTGTACCTTGCCCATATATAAAACCTGAAATTTCTTCCCAACAAAATTGAATTAACAAGACTAGCTCCCTGTCCAACCTGCCGTGGGTAGAATCAACACAAAGAACCTGGTAAATGAATGGCATGGGGGTTGACTTACTTTCTGTTTTAAAGCTTCTATTTTCTATCCTGACGTATTAAAGTTAGCTTCAGATATCAGCTTGACGTCATCCTGAGTCACGTGGGAAAGGGAACTTCAAATGAGGAACTGCCCCCACCAGACTGGCTCTGTCTATAAGGCATTTTCTTAATTGATAGTTGGTGTAGGAAGACCTGGCCAACTGTGGGCAGTGACATCCCCATGCAGGGTCCCTGGGTGTGTAAGGAAGCTGGTTGAGCATGTCAGAGAAACCAGTCAGGAAGCTGGAGTCATCCACTGGAATCACCTAAAGGCCCTGGTGTGCATTCCTGCCTTGGGTTCCTTCCATGGTGGACTGGAACCTGTAAGCCAAGGCAATTAAATCCCTTTCCTCCCCAAGTTAGTTTAATCGGTGATTTAGCACAGAAAGCAAACAACAAACAAATAAACAAAAACCATAGGACACTAAACCTTCTGAATTACATGAAATCATATTATTGATTCGGGGCAAAACAACGGGAGCAGTGAACAGAATTGTTTTTATTGTAATGTAATTAAAATTATTTTTCATCCATGTATTTTAAGACATTTACATCACTATAAAACTTGAAAAAGCATTACTTTGCCATTTTCTCTGAAATTTTCATATTCAACCCTTTAACTAATTTCTATAAGTGGGATTGGTCAGCAACCCTCTTTGGTTACCTAAGTAGTTGCATAGACTTCCAGTCCACCCCCCTCCCCCTCTTCCCTCACAATGATGTCACCCTTCCTGTCCCTCCTGCTGTGGCTACAGTTTGACTCAGGGCCTTTGCACTTACTCTAGTTTCTTCTCTGAGTTTTCTTTTCCTATAAATTCCATACAGATGATCCTCACCTCAACCAAGTTCTTCCAACATCCCTTTTCTCCTACTGAAGTTTAGAATTAGAGCCTTCTTTCAGTGTGCACATGTACACACAAACACAAAATAACACCTCATTTTCCTCCTTCCTTTCCTTCCTCCCTAGAGGCCCCCACTTTTTTAATTGTTTAAATTGCATAGTGTTTAGCTGCTTGGGGGATTTCAGCATTCTTCTAGAACACTCCAGAATATCCAGAATACAGTTTTGTCCCTTAAACAGAGCAGTATGAATTGCAACACCAGAATACATTTATGGAGGCAGCAGGCTGGAAGGATCTAGTGGGGTCTCCTTTGTTCTTCTTCTTCCTAGAGCCAAAGTCAAGATGGAAGAATGCCTTCACTCTTTCTATCTTTTGGACATGCGTTTTCTTTCTGGTCCACAAAGTGTCTTCAGTCTTCTGTGTGCTATGTGTGGTGAGGAACAGAGTCTGACTAAACCCTGCCCCATGCTCTGGCCACAGGCTCTACCTCCTTTTTCCTAATTTAGCACACCTGTTGAGTGCAGGGCTCGCCACACTCCCACAGAGACATTTTCCTGAGGGCTTGTATACAGAAATGTTTTCTCACTGTCTTGCTTTTATAAACAGTCACTTATAGAACATTGTTTAAAACAATTTCAACCATAGTCTCAAGGGGAACAAAACAGGAATGAGAGTATAACCAAAGGAACATGTCAACCAAAGATAACACAGAGAAAAGATGGGTTTTCATTCGTGTTTAAGATATTGATATTATGATGTATACTGTGTTACCACTGTATCCTCAGTAGTGTAACTGTGGCTGTTTTCTAAGGAGAGCCCTTCTATCAATCTACCCTGAAGCATTAGTATAAAAGTATTATAATGACTGATTTAAAAAAAATCTAATTTCAGTCTATATGACTGGTCTGAGTCAGAGATGATAAAAAGTCACTCATGATAATTACTGATGCTGGTGGTCATCAGTGGGTTCTTTTGATAAGCTCTATAACTTATAAAATAAAAGTGATATAGGTTTTAAATTCATTAAAAACAAATGGCTCCTGAGTTGTAGTTTGATCATTTCAGAAGAATTTTCAAAAAATATGTTATTAGAAATTAATGTCTCCATTTTCCAATAAAAAAAATGTGTTGTGGAGGAAAATGTGTGACGACAAAGAGCCAGGTGATATAGTGCTTCCAGCTTCCTGTGCCTCTTTGAGTTACATTGTCCTTCTTCTGTGACCCAGAAGCATCAACTGGATGCCATCTGTCCTCCAGCCTTTAATACAGTCTTACGTATAAATAACATCCCGTTTGCCCTCCAGGGTATAAAGCATTAATAGAACAGGGCAGAGTGAATTACTGGAGAGAGTTTTCCTAATATGTATTCCAGCATTCCTGGCTGATGGTGGACGGCGTCTTGAGCTCCATTGCAGAGGGCATCTGTGCCCGCAGAACCTGTTTGTATGCACAAGACACGGTGCTTGGGTCTTAATGCTGATGGAGTACAGCACATTAGGAAGCCTGCAGCAGCCATCCACTCATTACCTCATCATCTGAAATGAAAAGAGGTCAAGATGGGGCCAGGGGATGGATAAATCCCTGTCATACATCGGCAAGAAGGAAAGACAAGTGAAGCTCATCAGTATAAATGGGATTGTTAACCCCCTTGTTTATAGTATACATGTCTAATTACACCCATCACAATGTACTTGGCTGGAGGGCAGCTTGCAGTTGTAGATGTGTTAAAAAGCAGTGATGATTTACTCAATGCCTTTCCCCCTGTGGCTTGTTTAAGTATTCTGCATGTTTGTTTTCTCCTGTTTACATGTTGGGTGAATAAAGGACTTTGCTGTAATTGTGCAAAATCAAGTGTTCTCTAAGCCTGAAAACTTTTCTTGTTGTCAACACAACAATTTTGAGACCCCACACAAACAGACGTTCTGATTTAACTCTTTGGGCAGGAAGAAATGGGGATTTGGAAGGCATCTGAGACACAGCCAAGCTTGATGACTATATGAATCAAGTAGACCTTGAGATCAGGACTGGTAGGCTTGAGGAATGACAGAGACAGAAACGGAGCTCAAAGAATGCCCCTGCTGCATAAGATGCACCCTTCAACTGTAGATGGTTTAGTAGCAGTGGTATTGTTTTATAGGACTCCTAACTGTAAAAGTGCAGGTGTCTCTGACTCTTTCACCTGTCTTGGGACCCTTTTTCTCCTACTGGGTTGCCTTGCCCAGCCTTGATTTGAGGGAGTGTGCCTACTCTTGTTTTGCCTTGTTCATTTGATAGCCCTAGGAGGCCTGCTTTTGTCTAAAGGGAAACAGTGGAGGAGTGGGTCTGGGGGAAAGAAGAGATGAGGGGAGACTGGGAAGGGTGGTGGGAGGGCTAGCTGTGGTCAGGATGTATTGTATAAAAGAGGAATGATTTTATTTTAAAGCAGCTGTGGTCAGATATACAAAGTAGAAGAAATTGGAGAAAACCTCTCAAAATTTAAAATTCTTGTCTAGGCTCTAACAAGCATATGACACCAAAGACAAAACATGTTTATTTGTCTTGACTCTTATTCTGAATAGATTATGCAAATATAAGGATGAACTGCTCCCTCTGAAGTATATGTGAAAGGCTTACACAGAAGGCATTTTAAGTTCACCTGTTGGTTTTTCTTTCACGGTTGCAAGAAGCTTTAAATCCCATTTAATCAGGCATTCCTAACTGCTGTCCTGTGAATTAGCCAGGCCGTATTACCCACACAGGACAAGTAAGAAAATTGAAACTCTGAGATGTTAAGTGCATTGCCCAAGGTCATATAACAACTCAGTAATGAGCTGGGATTAAACACCACAGTCCAGAGATTTTTGTCTGTTGCCAGTTCCATTGAGTTTGAATTTCTGTTGCAAAGTGAATGATGATTATGAAAATTTAAGAGTATAGAATACATATTTTTTCCAGGCAACGTTTCCAAGTGTGAGAAATAGATGGATGTGCTAGAGCCTTTTCCCAACATTCCTAGAAAGCTTGGCAGAAAAGGTTGGCAATCTTGTTAAATTCACCCGAGTCTAGATGAGGTCTTTGGCTTCCTGAAGATCTTCAAGACTGTGGGTGCTTGACGCACCTTCTCTGTATACGTGGAGCCAAGATGAAGAGGGAGGCACTGTGTGGAAAACTTTTATCACTAGCACGTCTACTACCTCACATTTTTAAGAACCTTTAGGCTTCCATTCTCCTTGAACAAAGAAACTTGTTTGTCTAGTTGTACATCAGGGAGGTTGCAGTTAAAGGAAAGTCCCGAATTCTAGTAGCTACTGGAGTAACAGAGATATAACTTACCCTAGTAGGTAGTTAATGCATGACTGATTATGAAATATGAGTCTTTCCTAAAATATCACTGGAAGCATGTTTTTGCTTTCAGATGGTTGGAGAGAGATTGCAGCATATTTTTCTATTGGAATGGCACACTGCCTCTGTGAAACTGAGTGGGCTGAGAGGGAAGGGTTCAAGGCGATGTGCCTGGAGGAGCAACAGTGTCATGAAGCATGTTGCATCCTTGAGGTCTATCAACAGTGAGGACATTTGAGAGACAAGAGGGATTTTATTTGGAAAACCAGAATACTGCAGGTGGCATTGCAATAAATATTCAGTTTTGCTAATATCCAACCATTCCGTTTTGCTTTGGTGTTGTATATCCATTTGTCTTTGGGAGCCCCCTCTCCATACAGCTTCATCTCCAGCCCCAGGTCTAATATCTTCACCCTTGCTCTGATATGCATGCTCATCACTTGCACTGGCTCGTTCAATCAGTTATAATCTTTGTATCTGTGCTTTACTATAAAACTCTGACTGAATATTATCCAGCATCGGGTCTCAGCACTCATGGCATTTCCTTCTCTGTGATGTACTCCAGTTTACCTAAATGCAAAGTTACACAGGTCATTTTTACATACTTCTTTCATCCTCTTTTGTTACCATTGTGCTGGGAAACAGTGGTATAGGTACCTACCTTGATTCTATAAATATCCTTTAGTGCTTGAAGCCCACTCATGTATTTTCTATGTTAAATATAATTCTTTAATTATTCTTTAATCTTTAAATTATAATCTTTTTAAAATGTTATGTCTTTCCTCTATAATTAATAATATAAGCTTAATTATGTGTTAGTGATGACAGAATATGCATCAATCAAAAACTGAATTCAAGTGGATTGGTTTTTAGCCATAGTCATTCTTAAGTAATTGTTTATGTTTTCAAACTAGCATTTTAACTTATTGTTATTTTTCATGAGCCAAATGAGGTGGGAACTATCAGCCACATTACTGATTTTTAAATCTTCTGCAGATGTGTGGGCAGCTGAAGGACTGCTTGAGAGGAATCTGTGTTTGGAAATCTTCCCTCTGGAATGTTCCGTCTTAATGGAAAGATCATAGACTTAATGTCTGTGCAAGGCTGTCTAATTGTATAAAAGTGATTTCGAGAAAATGCTTTCTTCTTTCACTGTCCATTTCTTATCTGTAAAATGAGAACAATTATAATAATAATGATAGTGGTAATAGTAACAATCTCAGGAGTTATAATAATAAAATAAGGCAGTATATGCAAAATGCTCAAGTGGATTCGACATTAAGCTTATGGACAATTCTTGTAAGCCTTTTGTTTTATAAGCATAAGTATTCTCCCTGGATCTTCTATCTGAAAGACACCATATCTACTTCCATACCTATTTCCCATAAGTCACCCTTCTGTGTAGTCGGTGGAAGGAAGACTTTGGCTAGTGCCATTTCATGAAAGTATCCTCAGTTTGCCTACTTTGTCTTGCCTAGCCTCACAGTATAGATGAAGGCTGCCAAAAGCATTTGTTTTTCTTGCTTTTCTTGAACTGATACAAATTCATCCCCCTGAAACTGATTTCTAACATAGTGATAATATCTGTTACAGCACCATTCTAGCTGTGCACACTGCCTGCCTTGTCTTTGCCACAGGATGACTATATCAAATCTGCTGTTCATGACAGAGTCATAGAAAACCCTTCTATAACAGGAGAAGCAGCAGGCTGCTTGTCCCGGCCACCTGGTTAGCTCAGTCAGTAGAGCAAAAGACTCTTAATCCCAGGGTCATGGGTTCGAGCTCCACATTGGGCACCACTCTGTAGTAAGGAGGAGCAGGCTGCGTTTGCTGCCCCACTAGCTTAACCCATGAAATAACCACTTGGAAATTGTATTAAATTACTGCCTGGCCCATTATCTTTGGCCTCTTATTGGCTAACTCTCTCATCTTGATTCAACCCATTTCTAATAATCTATATGTCACCACGTGACTGTGGCTTACTGGCAAGATTTTAACCTACGTCCATCTCAGGCCAGAGATTCATGACATCTGCCTCACTTCCCTTCTTTCCAGCATTTTGTTCTGTCTACTCTGCCCACCTAAAGGCTCCCCTATCAAAAGACCAAGGCAGCTTCTTTATTCAACCAATGAGAGCAACACAAATACAGAAGGACCTCCTACACCACCCTTCAGAACTAACTGCTCACTATGACCACCCAAGGAGAAAGGCACATGCCCACAGAACTTAATGGATGTCCTACACATCCTGATATTGTTTCCATACCACAAACTCTTTATAAATTCGACACCCCTCTTCCTGTACATTTCTCTTCATTTATATAAAGTAACATTGTTTTCCTCTCTATAAACATTTTACCTGTATGATAATGAATGATTTTTATCATTGAATCCATCTTTTTCAACTCCTTTTGAATAACCACTGGGCATGGCTATCAGTATAACTCTTATAGATGTTATTTGTACTATTTGATCTGGAATTAAGGCAGAGTGTGTGCAACTGTGTGTATGTGTGTGTGCACACTAGTGTGCATGCACGTGTGTATGTGTATTGTGTATGCTTGGTATGGGAGTGGGAATGAAATTTATTAAGCTCTACCATAGATCTAGCTTTCATTGGGTATTCTCTCTCTCTCTCTCTGTCTTGTGCTCTCTTGTTCTCTTTCCCTTCCTACCTCCTTGCACTCTGAGTTAGTGATTTCATTAAGGTTTTTTATTTTATTTTTTTGGGGGGGGTTGGTTTTTATTTATTTATTTATTTATTAAAGATTTCTGCCTCCTTCCCGCCACCGCCTCCCATTTCCCTCCCCCTCCCCCAATCAAGTCCCCCTCCCTCATCAGCCCAAAGAGCAATCAGGGTTCCCTGACCTGTGGGAAGTCCAATGACTACCCACCTCCATCCAGGTCTAGTAAGGTGAGCATCCAAACTGCCTAGGCTCCCCCAAAGCCAGTATGTGCAGTAGGATCAAAAACCCATTGCCATTGTTCTTGAGTTCTCAGTAGTCCTCATTGTCTGCTATGTTCAGCGAGTCCAGTTTTATCCCATGCTTTTTCAGACCCAGGCCATGTCTGATAGAACATCCCCATTGTCTCAGTGAGTGGGTGCACCCCTCATGGTCCTGAGTTCCTTGCTCGTGCTTCATTAAGGTTGTTTACAGGGTCATGCATGAAGACGTTATAGACAGGAGCATGAGGAACTTACTAGTGACTATATGGCAACCATTTACTGCTATTAACTGTCTATACATCCCCAGGGAAGGCACAGGCTTCCTCAACCATTGCCTTCTTAATGTTTTATAGCAATATCACGCATTTCTTCTCATTATCCTTGATATTTATTGAAAGTCTCCTGAGATAATATGAGAATAGCATACATGCAAACCCACACTCATGTGTAAATTCTCGCTAAGTAATAATTTTCAAGATAAGCACAATGCAGTTGGAATTGATTGGGAGTGGGTGGAGAGATTTCCTCCTAAAGGCATAATTATTTACAAAGGCTGTCTACACCCAAATGAAGATACTGTGATCTTGAAGAATAATTTCTGCGGCAGTTTTGTTACATGTCGCTATTTCTATATTCCTTCATATGCCGCATGGGAGGGATGATCATATCATTTGTTCTGTTTGACGGCATCCTCTCTTCTTGGAACTTGGCATTCCCTAGTAGGAAACAAGTCTGTCAGATGGGCAACTGAGGGAAATTTAATGAAGGGGCATGTTGACTATAATATCATGAACTAATGAGGGAAGATGGTTTAGAGCCAGGCCAGTGACATTTGGGAGACTCGACATTGATAGTGGAGGATGCAGTTAACTGTTAAGGCAACAACCAGAGACGAGGGCAAGTATGGATGTGTACAATGATGGTGGCTTACAATCGGAAGAGGAGGGGCCAGAGACAAATGCCAGCAGGATCTGGGAGGATGGTGGCTTACAATAGGAGGGGGAGGGGCAGCTCAGGGGATGGCATCCAGTAGAGTAATCATTTGATCTCCTTCCTCCTGGCCTCTTTTTATTTCTATCTGTGACCATCTTTCCATTAGCCACACTACAAATGATTCAGTGTAGAAGAGGGACTGATGGCATCCAAGCATGCTGAGCCCGTCCCATGTATACAGCAGGTTATAAGGGGACAACATGGGGTCTGGAGAACACACGGAGAGGATCCTATCCATGTCCACTTCTGGCTCAAGGTCAGGACATGTGCGAGTGTTATACTCCCCTTTCTTTCTGACGATCTCACAACAGACAGGCACAGATTCGAAAATAACCAACTATTTTCAAAAATAAAAAGTAAGGATTGTCTTTAGGTAGGAGATCAAAACCCATTGGCAAGAAGAGAGTGTGGAAGTAAGAAACTGGGCATGCACCATGTGGAGCCACGACCTAACTGTTGTAGAGTGGTGACAATTGAGAGGACAATCCACCGAGTTATGAGGACTGCAAAGCAGTAGAGACTGGGGAGATAGAAATCAAGAGTGAGGAGGAAGACTAGAAAGAACTATTGGTTACGGAGTCACTAAATTAACAGCAGAGGCATATAAATATCCAAGCAATTAAAAAGAATTGAAAAGTGAAAGGTAAATTCCCATCAATTACAGCAGAAGGCCATCATGTAACCTTAAAGGTCAGGCATCAAGAAGTAATAACAAAAGCATATAATTTGGAAGTAGCCACAGTTTAAATATGGAAGCAGAACAATTAAAAATGTTCATTCTAAACTTGGTGGCAGTGGCACATGCCTTTAATCCCAGCACTCAAGAGACACAAACAGATGGATCTCTGTGAGTGCGAGATCAGCCTGGTCTGCACGGTGAGTTTCAGTACAGGCTCAAAAGCTACAAAGAAACCCTGTCTTGAAAAACCAAAAACAAAAGACAAAAAAAGTTTTCCTCTGAAGAGTGAAGCAGAGGCAGGGAAGTTGTGAGTCTGTTGCTCTTTTCTGTAAATTTTCTTGTATTGATGGTTTTTTAAAAATCCATGTGCACACATAATTGCCACAAACGCTCTTTTTCTTCTTTTGTTTTGCTCCATTTAGTTTACTGGCTTTCTAGAAATTAACTTATTAACCTGGTAAGCTCCATTACCTGTCCCATATCTACCAATTAATTCCCGTATGTCCTGCACATGCTCCTCCATTCTTTGTGCCTCTCCTAGGCTTGCCCCCTCTTTCTCCACTCCCTACTCCCAGGTACACATACTCACTGAATGCCCAGTGGCTTCCTCTGTAAATTCCTCGCACTTTCCATCTCAGCCTTTTCTCAGACTTCTTCCTGACCTGAGATGGTTTCTTCCTTTGCTCTTTAAATCTGCGCTGTCCACGAGCTAACTTAGGTTTCTTAAGTAAAGAACAAATGCTATCTCTGCCCCTAATCCTGCTCACACTGCAGGTGTCTTTGACTGCCAGGACTGTATCAGCCCCTTTCTCTTCCTGTTTCTTTGTAAGTCCTGTAACACTAGAAGTTTAGTTGCAAATCTAGTGTTAGTAGTAAATTCTGAATGTGGTAATTGAAATCATTCCTCACGGCAACATAATTAACAATTGTCGCAGAGGGTGATAGTGCACAGGCATGTCCATGTCTGTCTGGTGTGGTGCCTACTAATTCTTCTCAGCAAAACTTGGAAAGAAACAACATTCTGCTCCTGATGAGCTGTACTGTCTTTCCCAAACAGATTGAGTGTGAAGACGAGTATCAGTCAATAATTCAGACACTATTAATTTGAAGAGAAGAGTTTCTACCTCTTAAGGCAGCCTGTAAGGAGAGATTTCAAACTGAAGGAAGAGCCACACAATGGAACTCCAGGCCCTTCAGCTGCTCTCTGAGCTGAAGGAGGGAGTATGAGTCCCAGAGCGTAATATGGTGTTCACATGCCATTTGAAGTGTAGGGTATCACTAACTTAAAATGCATTGGGGTCTAGAGAGATGGATGGCTCAACAATCAATAGCACTTGCTGCTCTTGCAAAGGACCAGGATTTGATTATCACTACACACATAGCAACTCACAGCTCTGTGCAACTCTGGATTCAGGGTTGGATGGCGTTTTCTGCCCTTCCCACGTATCAGTACTCACTTGGCTCATAGACATAAATGCAGAAAAATGTTCATACCCATACACAAATAAAAATAGTATAAAACTTCTTTTAAATGCTGTTTAAGTTAAAATGCATTAAGACAGAAGAAAGCAATGCTTGCACGTCGGAATGTCCAGATTTGAATAACATTTGGATTTAGTACTCCGTGGAGAGCTTCTCTCCCACAGGAGGGGGAGTGAACACCAGCTCCCAGCATCCATTGCTCTTGTATCTGCTGCCCTTATCAATCTGCTTAACTCTTTCCAAATTTCCCACCAGTCACTGCCTGGATTTGGTCTGTGGTGATGTAACTAACAGGGACTATCGTCTGTTTCTTGTTTTTTTCAGGAAATACCACAGTCAAACAGTCTCGGTACAGGATTATCATCCAGGAAGCAGCCAACGGAGGGCAAGAGTGCCCAGACACCTTATTTGAAGAGAGAGAGTGTGAAGATGTCTCATTTTGTCCTACATATAGGTAATGAGTGACTTCTGAATTATCATTAGACCTGAGCATAATGGTACAATATTTTCTTTCATATATGGTTGCTTAGTGATTTTTTTGAAGTTGTAACATTTTATCCTTTCAAATATTCAGTAATCTTCTTCTCTTTACTAGAATGTATTCAGAAAGAAGAAAGAGCATGAATACCTAATTAACAGAAGAGAGAAGCTGGGGCATGATTGGCTATTACTGAGCTACCAGAATGGTGCCTCTTCTGCAATCAGCTTTCTAGATAATGATCCTAAGAGAGACAGGATGAGCTTTTCATCTGGAATACACACACACATGTTATGCATACACGTACACCCCTACACCCCTACACACAAGTGCATATTACACATCCTTACACATAAATACAGACACATACAGACAGATACATACAATCATACACAAACACATAAACACACACCCCCTACACACACACATGCACATATAAATAGATATTACTCATGCATACACATAGTTACAAACACATACCGATACACACAAACATATATAAACACACACAGAGTCCTATACAAACCTGTACACAGAAACATACATCTATAGGCACATACACATAGACATTTAAAAACACACATACATATACACACAAACACATACATGAAGACTTACAAATACAACATACACAAACACATGCACATTTAAACATGTACACATGAAAACACAGATACATCCACATGAAGATACAGACACACATATAGACACATACACATGTATAGAGAAATACACAAAATCATATACACACACATGTATACCCAGGCACACATACATAAACACCCACAAACACCTTATAAACACATATACTTATCAACACAATATATACATACATATATGCACACAAATACAGAAACACACAGAGAAACATAGATGCATATACCCACATAGACATATACATGTGTGTACCAATACACCTATAGAGACACACATGTTTACACATAAACATTTCCCTGAAAACAAAGCACAAATAAATACAAAAACTACCACACTGTGAGGTACCATAGTAATTTTATTGTTCTCATCTTAGAATTTTGGATAAGCCATTAAAGAAATAAGCTGGGTGTGGTAGCATGCACTCATAATCTGGCTCTTGGGAGGATCATAAATTCGAGACCATCAAGATATGTATGTGTGCCTCAAGCAATAAATCAGATGAATGTCTATTAACCAACTGGATAACTGGATGATACATTTTTAATATCATTTTTATTTATTCCTGGTAAATTTCATCCACATATACAATATATCTTTGGGGATACCTGTTCCCACACGTCCTTCTTTCAATAAGAGGAAAAGGCTAACTCTTAAACTTTTTGTGCTCCAGCTATCTTTTAGAAACTGGTAACTACTGTTTATGAAACCACATCCAAATTTCTTTTCCAAGTTTTATCCTTCCAGTCTTTTAGAATTTGAAAGTTTCAGATTCAATGATAACATCATTTTTAAATAATCTTAGATTGAATGTAGTCACTGATTTATGATAATAGCTCATGGTTTAAAAATCATTTAGTTTTACCAACTCGCTCAAAAATGTACTTTACAAAATTATCTAATGTTTTATCCTGATAATTTTAGAAACTGTGTCTTAAAGCTGTGAGGCTTAACGGCTAATTTATTCGGGAACCATGTAGTTTCATTGCTTTTCCAAAGAGCGCTCTTTTTAGGGACAGAGTAAGAGTACCACTGCCGAGCCCAGTCCCACGGCTCTGCCATGCTTCAGTCTGTTATTCCGATTTGACGGACAGTTTGGGGAGGATGGAGATAAACACTGGGATCAGGCCCAGTCTGCTCTTCCCCAGGACCATGGAGCCATTGTGGAATCACTGTCAGTAATCACCCTCTTGGCTGTGGGTAAATAGTGAAACTTTTGTGTCCAGAAAATATCACTCTTGGGGAAAGTAGCCAAGTGAAGAACTTAGCCAAATCAAATATTACCAGACATTTTAGTAAAGCGAGGGCCATTATAATCAGTGGAGATCTCAGAAACCTTGACGGACTATTTGATTTTCCTCTGTCCTTGCTGTTTGATAGCTCTTCAATGTTCATGTGTGAACTGTTTTTTTTTTTAATTTATCTCCTGCCCTTTTCCCAGAAATCACTTCTGCTGTATCCAGATCCCATTTATTGATAGCCCCTTCAAACTGTGTCCAAGTTAACACATTGGTCTGACCATTGAACAAGGTCTTATAATGTTGATCACTACAGTTCTAGTTAGATTTTACTTCCCCTACACTGGTATTCTGGATGAAGTTATCCTAAAACACAAGTTTAGGTGTTCTTTATTGCTATCTTTTGTTTCATTCTCTTAACTGCATTGAGGTCACATATTCACATTTTCCAAATCAGAACAGAATTGAAATGCCCACTTATGTTATCCCGCATCATCCAGCATATTAAATTAGATGCTAAAGAAGAAAACAGTATGAAGACACAATCTTCACACAGAGTAGACAGTGATATGCAACTAAGAGCCAATGGTACAGTCTCAGGCTGTCACTTAGCCTGACTTAATTCTAGTTTATCATCCCAAATATCTGAAAACTTTTTCCATCACTTTCCATCTACACAGCAAGATAAAGTAGAATGAATACCCTGGCTTCATGCTGGTCTGAAAAGTCTAAGTAAAGTTAGTTTAAGGAATCTACATGAGTAACACATCATGATTCTAAAGGTGTACAGGAGTCCGTCACCACCTCAGCTGTTGTGGATGAGACCATGTTGAAGGAATCTATGCATAAACAAGGTGGATTTATTGCTGCCAAAGCTAATTGCTGGTTATTGGATCATGGCAGGCTTTCTATTTATCTGTTTCCTGATTTCTAACCAAACTCTCCAGCCACTATTGTTGAGGAAGCCACTCAAAGGTGAACAGTGCTATTTCTCTTTCCTGGTCACACTTTTAAGGGACTTGTGAGATGGGGGCCTGTGGGTAAAGCAGCTCCTGTCGAAGCAAAGGTCTTGGCTCATATGAAATAAACCATAAAAGCACACTAACTGGAAAAAGAAGGACCGTGGGTAGACTGTGGCCTTGAGTTTTCTGGAATACTGTATAGAAATCATTTTAAGAACAGAATCCATCCTCTGTGTGCCAAAACTTTTATTAACTTTTATTAAAGTTACTTTTATTAACTTGAGGAAGGTAAACAGAGAGAAGCCAGGTGACTTCAGGGACCATTTCCTCAGAGAAAAGCAAGTCCTGATAGCTCATCAGAAAACATTCATTCCTCTTCCCTAAGATGAGCTTTTGGATAAGGTTGGTCCCTAGAGTCACCGTTTACACTTCACTCCACGACTGACGGAAATGGTAGAATTATGTCTGAATCCTAGAAGTGCCATATTTGAAAAGAAAACAAAACCACAAGAGAATGGATGAGGAGCTTGCACTCCTATGTTCTGATGTAACACAGGGTTGCTCTCTTGTCTTCTGCACATTTAATTTTAAGCATATTTTAAGGTTCTCCTTCATGATTTTTTTTTGTATGAGGTAAGATTTGTACATGAAATGTTCAAATTCCCTAAAGTAGAATCATGAACCTGAGTGGAGTGTAAAGTCAAAGTCAGCTCTTTCCATTCTCAACACTTGCTAGGATTGGGTTTTATTTTATTTATTGCAACACATAATATATGTATGTATATATGTCTATCTGTATGTATGCATGTAAATAGAATATATAGGGGTTGGCAGTTTTCTGACTAGACTGCCAATCAGTTCTATCCCATTAGCCACCCATGTCCCACCAGTCACTACCCCAAATAACCATACAGAGACTTAATAATCAGTATAAATGCTCAGCCAATAGCTTAGGCTCAAATTTAGCTAGCTCTTATAATTTAAATTAGCTCAGTTTTGTTAATCATGTGCTTTCCTGAGGCTCTTTTACTTCATATACATACTTCCCATCCTTCTTACTCTGTATCTCATGGCTTCTCTTCAGACTCTTCCCGTCTTGTCCCCAACATTCCCATTGCCCCAAAATCCTGCCTAGCCATCAGCCATTCAGCTCTTTATTAACAAGGAGAGCAACCCATCTTTACAATGTACAGAAGGATTACTCCATATCATATATATATATATATATATATGTGTGTGTGTGTGTGTGTGTGTGTGTTTGTATATATATATATATATATATATATATATATATATATATGTACAATATATATATGGTTGACTAATTAGGATTTGACAACTGTCTTTTAGCAACCATTAACTGCCCATAATTCATCATATAGGATTGGGACACTGTGAGATGCCAAGTTACATTGTCATTATAAAGGTCTTGTTGAGACTAACAATGTTTTTGAGATTTCATGCTTCCATCTTTTCTATCATATACAGAAGTCATTATCTCAATGCGGATGTCCTAATCCTCTGGCTCTTTGAATCCTTGGTCTCCTTTTTCATGTTTCCTGAACCTTGGGTAGAGGGGACACTGTAGATGTATCTTTTGGGGTTGGGAAGCCCATGGTATTCTTTTTTTTTGTATTTTGAACTATTGTAGATTCCTCCAATAGTCTCAGTTACTACAGAATAGCTTTTCTTTAATGAAGGGTTAGGACTATGTTTACCCAAGGTATAAAGATAAGCTTTTATAATGCAGTTATAAATTATTCTGGCTTAGGAAACTAAGATCTCCTTTTGGATCAATGACCTTAAAGCCATGGATAATTGGCAAGGTTTACAGTACTGGGCATGATTTGCTTCAAGTTCAGACTAACTGGGCCTTGGTCTTTCTATTTCTGCATGTCTAAGTCATGTATTGAAAGTACTTCCTCTGCGTATGAGTTGTGGTAAACGTTCTGTTGTGCTATTTCTTGTGGAAATTTCAGGTGGAAACTGCAGAAATGGAGCCCTTGTATCTTGGTTCCAGAGTCTGTCAGGCAGGGGAGAACGGGCACCAGTGAGGCGTGTGGGAAGGGGCTGCAGACAAGAGGTAAGCCAAGTTTGAAATCACTCCCTCTTCCTGTGTGCTTTAAAGATGTATTACTCTGTACTTGCTTGTTGAGACTTGTATTTGAGCAAGTTGTGATATTTCTGGATTAAGCTATTTATATTTATCACTAAATTCACTTTTGGCAGTAGTAAGTGTTGTTAGGTAAATATCATCATTTAACCATAACCTTTCACCGTACCTCAGTACTAAAGCAAAACAATAAATGAATATATCTCCGTCATAACTGACCTCCATGTCCGTATTTGAATGTATGTTGGATATCAGCCAAGATGTTGAGACGGTGCCAAAATCACATCTAAAAGTACACATTACACTTTGTTTACATTGCATGTTTATGTGATGATTAAATAAATGAATGGAAACATGACTGGGTAAATCGACTAATCTTTAGGATCCTGGCTTAAGCACAATTGTGTGTGTGTGTGCGTGTGTGTGTGTGTGTGTGTGTGTTCATGTGTTTCTATGTGTTTAACATACACAGGAATTTCTAAAAGGCATTGTGATAGGCTTTTGTTCTGGCATAGAGGGTGATTTATTATGGTCCTCTAGGAAAGGCAGGAGATCTCTGAAAAGCAGCAATGACCGACTGCTCCCTTTGCTGCCTCATTCCTAATACAGCTGCTCTCTCTGTGAGGCCTGATAGGCGGGACTAAAAATGCAGTAACTTTGTCACGTGCTTTCTCCCTGCTTTTTGTTGGAGCTTGTTGGGTTCTTATCTGGTCACAGGACAGAGAGGCTGTGGCATTGGGAAACAGGCGGAAGGTAAAGGAGATGTGGGCTAAACTAAAACCCAGAGGACCTGTGGAACATCGGAGCGGGGATGTACAGCACCCAGTTCTCTTCCTTCATCTGCTTTAGCCGCCTGGCTGGGTAGCATCAATATACTCCCGACTCCCTCTGCTCAACCACACCTGAACAAGCTTGAGTTTCTTTTTCTGACCTACAGATAATGACATTTGGGAATTAATATTGTCAGGTATTACACATTGGCTATTTTCTTGACTGCCCAGCAGACAACCTTAAAAACCCTTTTAAATATTAGCATTATATAATTAATAAAAAATAATGAGTCACTGAGTTTTGGAAAAGGCCTTCAGTATGAAAGAAAACAAAAATCAATGAGTAGGAAGGAATAAAACAAAATTAGTGTAGGAAGTTAAACACCAAAGTTCTAAGAATTCCAGAAAAATAAAACAAATACATGAAAAATTATCAAATAAGGAACCCAAGAGAATTGCCAATTTGGGAACCTGTACATCTTGTTTGAACATGGTCAACATGATTAAAAACGACTTACAACAGGCCCATCATTGTGAAATTCGGGTACTTAAGAGAATAATTTAGTCTCTAGCTTTCTGATATAAGTTACAAGCCCATCTCCCAAATGCAGGAGTTCTTAGCATCAGCTTTGGAGAGAGAAAGGAAACAAAGCAATCCTTAAAGCACTGAAGAACAAGGTCTGAGTCTACATCATAATATCACCCAATGGCAGGGAGAGATGAAATTATCTGTAGAAAACTAAATCCCTAACACTTGCCTAAATGCATCCCATCTCCAGAGACATCTGGAAGATGTGTTTCACAAAATATAACTTAACTAAGAAAATTGGAAATTCCTGGAAGAAAGGACGTTCTTTCTGTTATAGACAAAGGGGATTAGGTAAATCCAAGACCAAAGTAGTCTGCACCCCTGGCAATATGCTATTCAGGAAGACACTAACCTGCTTCTTCTACTGCCACTAATGCTAATACTATTCCACCACTGCAAGCAGTCTTGTCTGTGAGAATTTTCTGTGACTTGCAGTGACATAAAATGTCCCTGCTAAAGGTTTGTCTGTGTGTGTTACATCCATTGTGATGGAGACTGTATGTGTGGCATGCCTTCATCTTCTCTCTCACTTTCTGGCTCCTCTGTAGCTCCGTGGATCTTAGCCCATACAGTGGATCCTCACGAGTCATGCTTCCCTATTGTCATCCTATACTTTTTAAGAATGCTGGCAACCTTGCTGAGACCTCCTGCTTGGCAGCTTTGATTCTACAATTCACTCCTAAACCCTGGGACGAGCTTTGCAGTCTTTTCTTCCAGTGTGAAACTTTTGAGAGCGTCTAGAGCAGCGGTCCTCAAACTGTGGGTCACAACCACTTTGGGGGTTAAATGATCCTTTCACCGAAATCAAATTTCAGATATCCTGCATATCACATATTTACATTGCGATTTGTAACAGTAGCAAAATTGTAGTTATGAAATAGCATCAAAATAATTTTAAGGTTGAGAGTCATCACAACATGAGGAACTGTGTTGAAGTCTCTCAGCATTAGGAAGGTTGAGAACCACTGCTCTAGAGTAAGGTGCCTTTTCACCTGTGTTCGGGGAAACTGTGAAAGATGAAACCCGAAAGGTAGTGAGAATTGATAGAAACTCTAAGAGGAGAGAATTCTAGTCCTCCCCTACTGGGCAAATCCATGACTTTAGTTTCTTTTGGACTTTGTTGAAGTAACTCAACAATAAACTTAGAAGATATGTATATTAACCACTGTTTCTATGTTTCATTTATTTTTTTGGTATTTTTAATGATTATAACTCTAGAAATATAAAAATCTATTGGTTTATTGTATTTAGGTTGTTAAACTGTTTATTTGGTGCACAGTTAAAATTCTTTTTATGTAATTCTCTTCTAATCAAGGAAAAACAAAGAAAGGGAGCAGACAGAATTGCAGTTATAGCAAAAGTGCCTGTATTTTCGTCAGGGCAGAAAGATTTGGGGTTCCACTGTCAGAGATACCCGGTCCTTCACAGAGAGCCAGGCATTTTTCTGCTCAGCTAATTGTGCTTAATTTGAATAAAGAAAGAATATGGGTTCATCCTTTGTGATAAATGATGACACAGAAGAAAGAAATATGTATTCTCTTACTTTTTAAAATAAATAACTTTGCTTAAAGTGGTAAGCATTTTAGTAATACAAAGAAAAAATGTAAGAATTCTATAATTCCTAAAAGTACGAAATTATCTGTGGAGTAATTTTAATTTTGCAACCCATAGTGACTCTTTAAAACTGCCTTAAAAGACACCCAGACTTTTTCCTTTTTGATAGTACCCTCTTTATCTGGTGTCAAAGGCCCCCTGTTATCAGAAGGACGACATTGGCATTGTAATAGAGATGAAGTAAGAGACAGATGATTATGTTCTGTGTCTTAGATGTTCTTGACATCTTGGTGTGCCTGCATTCTTTCTCAGTTTATTTTTACTGAATAATGTTTATGAGAAATGCAAAAGGCAGGTCTCTTATCATCAAACCTTTCTGCTCTTTCTGAATTTGTTCTCATCACAATGAGAAGCACAGGCTTCTCACCCAGTAGTTTAAGGGAATCTGTATGCTCTGCCTTTAAAGAATCTCCCTAAAAATTACTGTGTTTTTCTTTAAAAATGCAAGAAATTATCCAGTATAGGACTAATTCTTGGTTCCCTTTACTTTTAAGGAAAGGGCAGAGTAAAACATTGTAGGAAAAGTTGAAGGAACAGTAAGCTCTAAAATTGCAATTGGATAGCAGTAATAATACTTAGTTTCCAAAGATGGAAATATATATATGCTGCATGCATATCTATATGCCTATTATTTTGGTAAGGTAAGCTTGATGTCATAATTTTTCATAATCAAATTTTCTAGAGTCTTTAATTCATGATTGAAATAGTAAAATTTGATTTATCCAATTTCATAAACTCATACAAATAGTATGCTGTAAAGTATATATTCATAAAGCACCCAAATCAATCAATAAATTATACAAACTGGATTCAGAACAAACTACTCATATTGTAAATCTGAGTACTTTAATTCTCTAATAATTTTTGTCTTGAGTGACATTGTCTTCATAGAAAGGAGGGGATATAAAGATCACCACTTACCATTAGCTTATCAACCATCAGTCTAGAAAACACATATAATTACAGGACAAATACAATATAGAGTCTGAAATAAGACATCATAGCTTGTCAACCAGATGTCAATACTAAACTGTCAGTCTGAGTCTGGCACTGTGACAGGATAGCTCAGAAAAAAGTCAACTGAAAAAAAAGAAACATCTTGGCTCCCTTTTTGAGGACTCTAGTCCATGGTCAGTTGACCCATTTTTTTTGGAAGTAAAGTGAGGCAGAATGTCAAAGCAGGGGTATGTGGCTGAGGAGCCTGCTTGCTTCCTGGCAATGGGAAGTTAAACAGAGATATCCAGGAAAGAGCCAGGCTCCTAGCATCAGTTTCTAGAGTGCAGTCACAGTGATCGGCCTTCCTCCCACTCCTCCCTATGGCACAAAGCTCCTACCATCTCCTGCTAGAGTCAAAGAATGGAAACTAACCCCTAATACATGAGCCTTGGAAACAATCAAGATCCAGAGCCCAGCTATCAGCCCCTCGTACTTTGCTCTCCCATGACAGATGTATTTCTTCTTGGGTAATAGAGAGTAAACTTGTAAGTCTTTGAGTTCTTATTTTCTAAATAGAGGTATACTTTTATTAAATGGATAGATTCTGTCTGTTCACCTACATGGATCCTGACCAGCAGGTTATTTTTGCAGGTTCACTGGGGGAAACGTGTCTAGGTGTGGATTGTAGTAGTCAGAGATATATGAAGTTTTTGCCTTTGTTATTCCATTTGGTTTGTGTTCCTTGTTGAAGGAGGAAGCAATGTGTTTTCTGGAAAGAAAAGTAGAGTGTCCTTCCAGACTTAATCACAAATGAACTACATTATCTTTGGCTGTGGGCATGGTCAGCTAGGAATGGAGAACCACTGAGATCTACCCCAAGAAACCCTTTCAGCAATACAACTTTTCTAAGAGGCAGAAACATCTATGTATTTTTTTTTTTGTGAAATTATAGGAGGGTGCTGCCACCTTGCATAGCTTTGAGTCCTTGAAACTTCACTGGGGTAATAGTCAGTGAAAAATGAACATACACACAAACAGCCTTCTTCACTGGCAGAGAATCACTAACAGTAACCTGGAAACCCAGAGCATTTATTTTGTGTATCTGAGTAGAGGAGATAGATTTCTTGTAGACAACTAAAGGTATGCTAGCTCATTCATATTGGAGGTCTCTGTAGGGAAGCAGACTCAGGAGAATGTTGAAGGAGGCTGTTTGGCTGCTTGTTCATTTTCCAACTGCCCAGATCCCCAGAATAATCACACAGAAACTATACTAACTAAATCACTGCTTGGCCCATTAGCTCTAGCTTTTTTATTTTTATTTTTTATTTTAGCTCTAGCTTCTTATTGGCTAACTATTACATATTAATTTAACCCATTTCTATTAATCTGTGTATTGCCATGTGACTGTGGCTTACCAGCTAAAGTTTCAGCATCTGTCTCTGGCAGGGCTACATGGCTTCTCTCTGGCTCTGCTTTCTTTCTCCCAGCATTCAGTTTAGTTATCCCCGCCTACCTAAGTTCTGCCCTGCTATAGGTCCAAAGCAGTTTCTTTATTCATTAATGGTAATCACAGCATACAGAGGGGACTCCCACATCAGAATGCTATGGTCTTTAAGTTCTACACACAATGTTAGCATTTGCACACAGACCAGGGGAAGCTTTACTAATCCCATGCATCTGAGGCATTGTGGTCTTTCACATGGTCATGCTCATGTCCATAACACATTCACTCAAGGCTTCACCTTCTCCTTACTCATTAACTCAAGTCTTTATCTGATTTCCACAGAAGGAAGTGTATGACTCCATTTACCAGATCAATATACTAGGGTATCTGATGTAAGTAATGAGCAAATACTTCTCTAGCACACTAAGGTCAGTATCTTTCATGAAAACAGCAGGGCCAGAATGTACAATTGGAGTGTATAACGTTCTTTATCAATTCAACCCATGTCTTAGTTCCAGGCACCAAAGGGTTACTTATAAGTATCATAAAAAGAGTTTAAGAATCATTTTAAAACATTTATTTTTATTATTTTATGTTGTATGAGTGTTTTGCCTGTATGTGTATCTCTGCACCATCTGTGTTTCTGGTGCCAGGGAGGCTGGAAGAGGAAGTTTAATCTCCTAGAACTGGAGTTATGGACCACCAAAAGCCACGCTGGGCTTATGGGTTGTGAGAACCAAATCTGGGCCCTCTGTAAGAGCAACAAGTGCTCTTAATCACAGCCCTAAAGAATCAGTTATTGGAAACATCTCTCTCTTAAGTATAATTGCTGAAAGTGTGAAAATAAGAATGAGCAGGTTAGGCTGTGGAAATTGAATTGACAGTGTAGGACAACTCTCAGAATTAAACTATCCCGGGAGTATAACAAGAGGATGGGCTTGATAATCCCATAGGCACTGCTTTGGAGGGAGGAGTGCTCAGTTCACAGCAGAGACTGCATTTTAATAGAAGTGAGCCACAGTTCTTGGAGGCATGTTTCAATTCCTTTATGTGTTTCAGGGTAGGATTATCTGTGTGGCTTTTGTGGTTTGCTGCAGGTAAAATATGCATGTTTTAAAACTCGGTGATAAACTAAATATAAATATTAAAGGAGATGGGCAACCTAAGGCAGAATGCTTTAGTTACACAGTGTTAACTAACTGTTGCTTTGGTATCATCTCCTTTCACTAGCCTCTCTGCTTTTAATATTAGAAGCTGTGACTCCAAGGGCACAGTAACCTTTCTGCCGCATCCACCTCACTCATATCTTCAGAAGATGTTTTACTAATGAAGTGGATGCTTCTGGTGAGGAAGGATAAAGGAATCTTCAATTGCTCAATACAGTCATTTGCAAAACTCAGAGTTTCTCTCCAAATCATAATATTCCCAGTTACAGAACTATGTTCCCTTCAGGAATGCTGATATAAATTTCAAAGTCTACAGGAAATGGTGTACATGTAATAGGATTACGTGTCTTTTGTGCAGAACCAAATCCCATCTCCTTAAGAAGACGTGCATCCCCTGACTTCCCTTTGCAGGGTAACCGAGGTAGAGGCATTTGTTTCTGTTTATCTAGAGCTCTCTCTCAGGACTGTAGCAGAAGGAGATAGACCTGTGCATCGCTGTGTGCCTTTCCAAGTGAAAACCAAACCCCAGTGCTCCTTCCAGTTAGAAGCAACTGAACAAGAAGCTCACGGTTGTGCCAGTGGCTGTAAAATCTACCCTGGTGCATCAAACCTAAGTTCTGCTGAGACTGTGAGAGGTGCAAACCTCAAGACAGTGTCTTTGAAGGCCAGCCACGCTATAAAGAGTCACATGGCGAGTAAAGCAAAAACTGTGTAACCCCATTTTAATCCCAGAGTATGGAAAGTGAGAATTAAAGGACTCCCAGAGTCGTCTAAGTCAATGAGCGCCTCAAGTCATCTGTTTTCTGGAAGGATCTGAAAAATAAGAACTGAAAGTAGGAAGGATGGAGCTCATGGAGCCTTTGAACTTATGCCAGGAAAGAATTTGGGAGCTCGCACTAGAATAGTAATACCGAGGATGGATTAGAAGGAGCACAGATAAAAGGCATTTAAGAAAAAGAAATCGATGCCATTCAGTAGCTAATCTTACACACCGAGAGAAGCATCACAGTGAGCAGAAAGCACTCGGCACAGACCAATGAGGACAGGACAGCACAGACAAAAAAGTTGGCATAAATTATTGATACAAAATGAGCAGATGCCGTATACACACACAGAGAGGCCTCGTTTGGATATTAGTTTAGTCAGGGTTCTCTAGAGGAGCAGAATCAAGAGGCCAAGGGAGCACAAGGCAAAAAGCTTCCTGCTGACACACCCTTTTTATCTGGCTTCCCCGAGAGGAGTCTGCCCACAATCCTGGTGGGTCTTCCCCTTCGATCAAAGCCCTCAGGATGCTCTTCAGATGAGAATTCCTACTCAGGTGATTCCAAATGTAACCAGGTAAAATTTAAACCAATCTCGTAGACATAAGAGCCACCCAGCCACACACGCATAGGTGGGGCTGTCTACTCAATAGCTGTAGATAATACCATGTGCTTTAGCAGTTCAAGAGGGAAAAAGTGTGTAGAGGGCAAGTATTAGAAGACTAGGTCAAAAGAACAGACCTTTTCCTCCAGGACAAAGCAGTCTGTCTCCAAGGCTGGTCCCCTCTCAGGACTTGTGTAAGGTTGTCCCGACTATGTCAGCTCTCTCCTCAGAGCCTCCGTTTTCCTAGGCAGAATAATTCCATTGTGTTGCTGCTTTTACACGTGGTTACGGCTTCTCTGGAAGTGTTCTTTTCCTTTCCCGTGCAAAGCTGGGATAATAGTTATAATTACACTAGCGGGAGGAGCTGTGAATATTTCCAATGTGGTTCTTAGAAACAAGCTGCTGGGATCTGGGGAGATATTAACCGGGTTTGTGGGAAATGGTGGCCGCTGTGGGACCAGAGCATATTCCTATGGGAAAGGCTTGACGAAGACTTGGCATGTCAAATTGTTCCAATGAAGAGACTGGTGGGTTTTCTTTTTTTTGGGGGGGGGCAGTATTTTCCATACTCCCTTGTCTCCAGCCTGGTGTTTTTCATGAGGTGGCAGCATAGTTACTTGAGTATTGTAAAATTCACGGAGGTAAAAACTTTTAAAAGCTGCGAATGTGACATTATCAATGTTTCAGAAGACAGAAAATGTATTATATTTGTTAATTGAATAGGTATAAATGAATAGACCAAGCCTAGTCCCAATATAGTGATTGAAGATTGAAAGAATTCATAGTTTTGGAAATAAGGGCCTGGAGGATATGGTTGTTGAGCAGGTAATATTACACATATTTGTCAGAAAAGACGATAGCTCAGAGTTCAAAGATGAGAGATGTCTAGCCTGCCCCAATATGAACATAAGATAAAAACGCCAGTGGGAGGAATACATAAAGCTGCTAGGAGGGAGGGAATAACTGAGATGGCAAATGGGATGTACCTGAACGAATGGGTGATCTCAGGAGTTAGAAAGGAGGATGTCCCTTTAATCTTCTGCTCCCTGATGAGGAAGCAGAGTGAGGGGACGGAACAATGAGGAAGACAGCAGATGTTTCATGAGATATCCCTGTGTCCACACCAACCAACAGCTCCTGAGACCTGGCCTGGCACCTAACAGTATCGTCTGCTCATGGAACGTCCCTTTTCTGTCTCTTTCCCTTCTCCTATGGAATACTCGGAGCATCAGGTCTCAGAGGCTGGTTCTTCCCACACTTAGGCTTGCATGCCTTCATGGCCCCTTTTTTATTTTTTATTTTTGGCATTTGTTTTTCTGACTATGATATCCCATCCAATAACCCCAAGGTCCCAGTATTTAAGCTGTAGCGATGATCCCAAATCCATATCAAAACAGAAATCTTTCTCTCTAATTCCAGGCTTGGACTTTTCACACCTACACACCATTCATTCACAAACACACCTCTATGTAAGATTCATTGATTCTAAGATGAACTTATTTTCTACTTCCAGACACAGCGCTTTATTCTCAGTCCCTCCATCTCATGAGCTGCAACTATCCCCTGACAGAATGTATGGAATCCTGGCAGGTCCATCTTCCTGAGGCCCCTATATTGTCTTCATTTTCTTATACTGCTTGTCTCTCGCTGTGTCTACGTACATGTCCTAGCAATCCGTCTAAGTTTGAAGCTACAGTCATTTGCAGAGAGTAACTCAACAGATTGCCTCATTTCCTGCTGATGTTTTCCATAGCTGTTCTTTCTTATTCATTCCACGGCTGAGAGGCCGAAACACCTTCCCAAACCAGGTATGATTTTACTTCTCCCCCTATCTCTCAAAGAACCTCTGGCACTAGCCAGGGACTAGGTGCTGCCCAAATTCCAGAGTCTTTCACCACTCTAGGCTCCTTCAGTTCATTTCTCTTCCTCTACTTGCTGGCCGCCTCCACGTTCTTCTAGCCCCATCTCAGGGTCAAGTCCAGTCTCCCTCATGCAGCTCAGCTTCTCAGTGTGGATTCTTACTTTTTTATCCTTTCTTTGCTCCAATTGTATCATACCTTAGATGTGCCCCTGTCAGGACTTTTCAGCTCTTGAAATGTAAGAAATGTGCCTTATTCACCTTGATATTTCCAGTGCCTCCACACTAAATATCCCTACCTTACGCGTGTAATTCATATGATAAATGTTTTGTTTATCTCTGTGCCAATATAAGAAATATAAATTGTTGGCAAAAAAATGTGAAAAATAAAAATATGTGGAACACTATCGCCAACCAGGTACCTTAAGCTCTTTGGCTCCACCTAGAAGTTGGGCATAAATGAGGACTAGCTCTGCTGGTATTTGCAGAATTGGGTTCTTGGGTGCCAAAGGCTTATATACACTGAGGTTTGCAGATTCATGTCCTAAGGACTAGGTTATTATAGCTCTGGACTTCAGGGGTGGGATGCTATGGCTCTAGGTTCTTGGGTTGGAAGTTCATTACTCTAGACAAGGGCTGGCTTTGGCCTGGCCGTTTCGGTAGCAGGCAGCTGTATTTGCAGTTCAGTTTTCTGAAGGCATCCAGTGAATGTTCAAAGTACTTAGGAGGCCGTGAGGGCAATCTGGTTAACTGGCAATGAAGCTTAGTAGATATAAGCCTGTCAACTATAAGGGAAGTATACATTAAATAGTCCTTGAACAGTTTCAAAAATGCACAGAAAATACAAGAAAGTTGTATACAATAAGGGCTTAATGGAAAATCAACACAGAATTCTACAACTGTGATATCATCGAACAGTAATTGCTCATATTTAACAATGCTAAACTGTGCCTCAGGGAAGGATGTGTTCTTCTGATCTTTCTCAATATGCTTACGATTTCATTTTACAATAAGATTAAAATTATGGCATATTAAAATGATTAAGAAACAGTTTTTATACACTTAATTCAGGCAGTGGAAAAAGGAACTGTGCTGGTGAGAGACGACATTCCAAGAGAGAAAAGACTGTCAATTCCAAGTATGGGTATTTAGCAAATTGCTTCAAAAATAAAAGGAATATTAAGTCGAGGATAAAACATCACTGATCTGAATTTCCAGTGCTGAGACCATGATTTAAATACTTGTCAAGTGCTACTCACCAGATGTGTCCAAGGATGGGGATTGTGTTCCCTCTGCAAATATAGAAGCTAAATGATCTGCTCTGTTTCCCTAGAGCTGCTTTATTCAGCCATGTGTGAATTCCTCACTAAGGGACATTTGCCGAGCTTTAGATGCACTTTCTCTACTCATAGCTAGAAAGTGGAGGGTGACCCTCTTATGGCTCTGATATAATCCACGAGGAGGTAAAAATCACTCTAGCTCCTAGAGACTCTAGCTTCAGTCTCTCCTGCTCAAGTACATCTGCTTTGAAAATGTCTTTTCATTTTCAGGACCACTTAAAATGCCACCCGTACAAATAGCAGTTCCTATTACGCGCACTCATGGTTAATAACAAGCTAATTGTTTAACTGTGTGTGTAGCCATAAATTAATTACTAATGCGCTTTTGTTTGGAGTGCTGCTAAATACATTTTTAAAGAATCATTTGTTTCAACATGTGGATCGAAGACACTGCAGAATTTACAATTGGGTGGCATATGGAAATGTGGATGTTTCAAAACTCCCAACTCATAATTAAATTCTGAAATTCTCGCACAGACTGAAATGTTGAGTAATGTGCAATCTTATCAACAACTGCCCCGGAAGTTTGGGTCTGGAGTGACATATATGGTAGAATTATACTCCACATAAAGAGCTATTTAATCCATGTTTATATTTCAAGGCCTGCTCAGTTTAATGTGTATTGGTGTTATTGTAACAAATTAATTTGTGGTGAGCACAGTTGGTATTTAATAGGTAGTTTTTCAACTTTACATTACCAGAAAAAAATAATTGTGTCTCTGTGGTTACTTTGTCTGTTACTAGTCTTCTTCATTTCCAGTTGTTAATTATCTAATGCTAACTGTGTGATGGGCATAGAGACCCTCTGAACTTTGGCTTATGGGACGCATTTTATGGTTATCAATATGTAATGAAAAATATTGACTATCATTAAGTAACTTTCAAAGAGGTTAATTCATAGTGTCAAAGTAAATTTTACATGTGCTGCCTGTTGGAAGTGGATAAAGATCATCTGGCAGGAAATGACCCCTTGCCTGGAAAATTCCCATTTCTTTTCTCTTTGCCATTTCCTATAATGATACCCTGTGTGTTTCCCTTGGCTCAGTACTTGTCTAGACAATGAAGAGAATGGCAGTATACATGCTACCTATAAATGCAATCTTTAGTCTTTTTTTTAAAACTGCTATTTTCCACCAGTTTTCTTCATCTTTATGCAATTACCCCTAAAGGCTCTTTTACTTGCTTTCATTTATTTAATTTCATTTAGTCAGGCTTTATATCTACTATGTTTCTCTCTACTGCCCAAATTAATGGAAGAGTGTGTATGATTGGAGGTGTCTCAAGCGTAAGAGACTAACTTGAGTGTTAATAAGGCAACTGATATGGACATGTTACATATCACAAGTGTTTGTTAAGTATCTTCTTTTACCTGATTCTGGAATTCAGAACAGTGTGGTTTCCTGGACTCTAGACTCACAATTTTCAGAGAGGATGTTAAAATTCACCTGAGCAATTTTAATTTAGTAGCGGTCGATTAACCAAGAGGTGAAAGTTGAGGGTTATGTTGCAGTTTCTAAGAACAAAGGCTTTGTACACAGAGAGACGTACTCTGTGGCTCCATTTTGTCATTACATCTGGTGTGGGTAGATTGTCCTCAGGGGCACATTCCAGTGACTGCTGGGTCTTGTGGCTCCTTACGCCCTGGCCTCTCCATCACAAGACATTCAGTGTCTCAAGGAAAAGTCAATGTCAAGATGAGATTCCTGTCTCTGACAAACAAGAGTCAAATATTCAATGTCCTTTTTTATTTCCAATAAAGTGGTTCATATTATTTTCATCTTGTTTAGTTTTTACTTTTAATTTTACTTTTAAAAATTGGTAGTCTCACCATATAGCATAGGTTGACATGGAACTGGATATTTAGTCAAGCTGCTTTCAAACTCATGACCCTCCTGATTCAGCTTCCCAAAGGCTGACATTACAGGTCAGAGTAACCAAACCTACTGGATGTGTGTTATTGTTAATTGGCTTATATATTAATATTTAGACTTACCATTACTGAAGACTTTTCAGTGTTATGGTTGTGGGGGACCTCAGGAAATATCAAATGGGATATCTCCCTACACCGATATCCCTTCCCTAAGGTCCCAATCATTTTGTATGCAAACATACCGAGTTCGGGTTAAAAGCTCTCAAATACTTAAAAAGAAGTAAACCAATCATCAGAAATTGATTATATAAAGATGGCAATTTCTAAACTGAAAACAACAAAGATCCATCATTGCTTTCTTATGAAGTAGGCTCTGTCCATCATTGCTCCTCCTACCCCCCTGGACTGAACCCAAAGTGCCTATCTTCTCCCTCATAGCCTACTGCAACTCCTCCACACTAAATTGCTGTACTCTTTATTTAAAGCCAAGTACATCTAAGATGAACTATAAGAGCTATTGATTGTGCTTTATGCTATAGTGTTCAAGTTCTTAGAGAGCCAGAAATCTTAGAGGCAGTTAGAAAAGAATGTTTCACTGCAGCTGCCAGCCCCTATTGAAATACAGAAAGATTTGAGAAGACTATTTTCTTTAAAGAGTGACAGCTCATTGTGCATGTAAAGAATGTTTAAATGTGTTGTCATGACCGACTGTTAAATATTGTACACCGTTCTAAGTTTGCATCGTTGCTCCTCTGTCACACCCTTTCTCTACTCAGGATAAGAAACTGATTTGGCATAAGTGAATGATGAGAGGAGCTCTAAACTTTATAGATAAATTTTTGTATTTTTCATAAATTGCCTCTAAACTATAAGACACAGTGTTGTATCCAGCCTTTTGCATAGTTCTTTCAATTGAGTAATAAAATATTGAACATTATTCCTGATAGGAGAATTGCCGCATGTCACTGTTAGATGCTTGATGAAAATATTTCACCTACTTTGTGAAATGAGGAAGAGCAGATAAAGGTTGATTGCGGCTTCACAGAACTGTATCATGGGTAGAATTGTTCTGCTACAATTCTTGTACTAAGGGAAATCAAACAGGAATTTCATTATACTTAGCATTTAAAAACCTAATGCCTTTTAAATTGCTTCTTATTCCTGTGTGTCCATGCTCTTACAAGTCTCTAAACCAAAACAAGTAAAAGAAACTAAAAAAGAAATAAGTTAATTTATTTTCACAAAATAGCCCCATTTCTTATACCCCTATCGTTTAATCATCTGTAATTAAGAACTTACCCCTTCCAAACTTTCCAGTAATTTATAGAAGGCTGTGAGAGCTCAAATCTGTCTGCTTTCCTTCATTGCTTCCCACCTCTCCCCTTCTTTCTTCTACCTCCCTCTCTCCTTTCCTCTTTCTCTCCTCCTTCCTTCTAATGATATTTCCATCACATATTTGTTTCACCTGTTAGTGAAGTTGCACAGTTTAACCAAAGATTACAGGATATACTTGTGTATGTGTGTTTTCTATTCAGGAGTTATGCGTTGGGGCAGCTCCAAATGGAAAATGAAATTTTCAAAATGTATTACCAAATCTATATGAACTAGAGGGGATAATTTCCCCACAAGTACAAAACTATATGAAGTAGAGGGGATAATTTCCCCACATGTACATCACACTGCCTGAAACACTCTTAGGCTGTAATATTCTTAAGACTCCACAAGAGGATAACATTGCTGAAGGAGAACACATACTGAGTAGGGATACAATGGAATCAGCAGGGGGAAGGCATCTGGGCTTATGCTCATCCGTAGGCAACTAGCTGACTTGGAATGCGGAAAGAGTAAGAAGAGACTGAGCTATTGTGTGTGGAAGCAAGCTGAAAGAGCTTTTGTGAACACTGAGGAGAATGGATCATAAGCTAGACCAGCAAGGCCAGGCTGCGGGGTCCTGTGGAGAAAACACTGAGCTCCGGAAGATGCTGGGCTTGGGAAATGTGACCATGAAGATTGGGCGCCTGTGTGAGCTGTGACAGCCATAGCAATGCTCTTCTCTCTGGTACAGGAATAGAATATTTTCGCAACTGGAACCTGTAACCTCTTGTGTAATTTATCTTGTGACACTGAATGCTTGCTCCTCCTGACTCTTTAAAAACACTGTGTTGTGGAACACTGCCTCACAGCTGGCCCGTTAATGTTTATGATGGGCATTAACCCAACTGCCCTCATCTACTCTGTGAACAGCTGCTTTGACTTTCCCTTCTCTGGCTCCCAGGCAACTGGCTCTGACCTCAGCGCCTTTCTGTATTTGCTTCTGCCTCTTTCTGGCATGATTGCATGCTATCCCTTCACTGATGTGTTCATTCACTTTAAAGACCCTTAATGAACACTTACAATACTATAGGCACCTGTTCTAGATGCTGAACTCTAGCAAGATAATAAACATCTCTTTTATTCTATAGTAAATGTGGTGTGGGAGGAAGTAGTTTACCAACAAATGAAAGGATAATATCTTATGTCTGTGGTGGTGAAAACTGAATAGGAAGAGAAGAAGGAAGGAAGGAATGGGGTTAAAGGAATAGTTCAATTTAATTCCATGAATGGGAACACTTCCAGCAGGTACTTGAAGAAGGGAAAGAGTGGGGATGCTTATGCCTGGGATATGTCTCCCAGATAGGAAAGAGTCTACAGAATTCCGGGGATATCTAAGGAGAGTGAACTTGAGCAAGAAAAGCCAGCAAGAGAAAAAGTGACTGAGGAGGCTAGAGAGGTAGAGAAGCAGCAGCCCATTGTACAGAGTCTTGTGACAATGTTAGATACTTGTTGTAAGTGTAGTGGATCCTGACAGTAGGTTTTCCTCAGGAGATGGATGGGCTTGGCTGCTCATGGCCATTGGACAGATGAGAGTTTATAAACAGAAGGGCAAGCAAAGATACCAACAGAGATGTCACTAGAGCCTTCCATGGCCTTGATGATCATGGCCTGAAATGCACAGAGAGGGGAGAAGAGGGAGAGAGAGAGGGAGAAAGATGTAAAATGAGAGAACACACTGTACTACAGCCATTGAGACTTCATTTATTAACAATTACATAATTATATCTTCATAACATGCTATGTAGATGATACCTTGAATTTGCACTTAATCTGAATTTTCTGTTTCTAAAAACCTAGTATGTTAGTAAAAAGATTGAAAAACAACAAATTCTACAACATTGTGAAGAAAACGCATCCATCCTTATCTTGATCCTAACAAATCCCCATTGATATTTTTGCCATGAAAAGTTAGCTTTTGCATTCATTACTTTAACAAATAAAAGGAATAAAGATACACATGAGAGAAACTTTGACACTTAAGTACTGTTTTGTTATATAAATATTATGTCCTCCTATTTTAAAATTCAGTGTTGGGAATATTAAGAAGTTGTGTTTATTATTTGCATATTTAATAGTTTTTTTTTTTAGTGGTTGTTGTTTATCCTCAAAGCCTGGCCAGTTGTCTTCTAAAAATCTGAATGTACCTTTATCTCCTAACACCAACATGAATCTTCCTGATATTTTCTTTTGAGTAATTAATTTAAAGAATACTGATTGCACACTCTGTGGTAGCCATGACTTAAGGCAGTGCACAACAATGGTTTTCAATGTAAGGAAATCAATACTTACTAAGCTTGTATTACTTTGAAAGACAAGACTAGATTTTCAAATATAGTCTCAGAATGCCAAATTACAAGGTTAGGTTAATTTGATGGCAAAATATTTTACATGAGAAATGGTAAATCAAGTAACTATTGTTCATAGTATACATTAGATAAACAGCACACACCACATTGGACTTAATACTTGCTAAAGGTCTTCTCTCTTCATTTTATTAATTACACATTGAGGCTCTTTTTCTCTAGAACTACAGCACAGAAAATTCTGTAGAATGTAGGTCAGACAGGACAAATTGGCACATCTCACTTACTGAATACGTTTTGAGATAAACTATTTTATGCCTTTTATTCCTTCCCTTCTATGCTTTTACATATTTGTCAGTGTTTATTAACATTGTGGTCATTCTCAGTATCATTTATGTTATTTATTATCATAACAAAATATTCTTAAAATGTGCGCTATGCTTAGTGGGAAAAATTTGAAGACTCGCATGAACCTAATATAGAAGAATTCCATTTTATTCTTTCTAAAGTTTGTTTTTGCTGTGATCCACTTAGACTGACATGTATATTTTTACACCTGCTTGTTGTGTCTTTAAATTTCTACTATTACATATTTCTTCTTTCTTTTTCTCTTTAAAAACTGTTTTTCTAGGTTGTACATAGACACAGTTTTCAGCCATATCTATTTTAACTTAAGCACATTTCTGGAATTTGCAAATACCATTTTCTTTTTACAGTGTTTTTATTGTTGTTATTATTTTTCTCCATTCCCTCCCTCCCTCTCCTTTCCCCTTACCTTCTGCACTCTCCCATGGTTCCCATGCTTTCAATTTACTCAAGAGATCTTTTCTTTTTCTACTTCCCATGTAGATTAGATCCATGTATGTCTTTTTTAGGGCCCTCTTTGTTGTCTAGGTTTTCTGGGATTGTAAATTATAGGCTGGTTTTTTCTTTGCTTTATATCAAAGGCCACTAATGAGTGAGTACATATGATATTTGTCTTTCTGGGTCTGGGTTACCTAACTCAATATGATGTTATCTAGATCTATCAATTTCCCCAAAAATTTCAAGATGCCTTTTTTCCTGCTGTTTAGTACTCCATTGTGTAAATGTACCACATTTTCTTTAACTATTTTTTAGTTAAGGGGCATTTAGATTGTTTCCAGGTTCTGATTATATAACAAACAATGCTGCTATGAACATGTGCTTGTGGTACAATTGAGGCTCCTTTGGGTATGTACCCAAAAGTTGTAGTGCTAGGTCTTGAGGTAGGTTGCTTCTTAATTTTCTAAAAAATCACCATACTGATATCCAAACTGGCTGTACTGGTTTGTACTCCCACCAGCAATGGAGGAGCATTCCCCCCCCCACACATCCTTTCCAGCATAAGTTGTCATCAGTGTTTTTGATCTTGGCCAGTCTTGCTGGTATAAGATGAAATCTCAAGTTGTTTTGATTTCCATTTCTCTGATGGATAAGGATGTTGAGTATTTCCTTAATTGTCTTTCAGCCATTTTAGATTCTTCTGTTGAGAGTTCTCTGTTTAGGTCTGTACTCCATTCTTTTATTGGATCATTTGTTCTTTTGATGACCAATTATTTGTGTTCTTTATATATTTTGGAGATCGGCTTTCTGTCTGATGTGGGGTTAGTGAAGATCTTTTCCCATTTTGTAGGCTGTCCTTTTGTCTTGTTGACTGTGTCCTTTGCTTTACAGAAGCTTCTCAGTTTCAGCAGGTCCCATTCATTGTTTCTCTCACTGTCTGTGCTACTGGGGTCATATTTAAGAAGTGATATTCTGTGCCAATGTGTTCAAGTGTACTTCTCGCTTTCTCTTCTGTGAGGTTCAGTGTGGTTGGTTTTATGTTGATGTCTTTGACACATTTGGACATGAGTTTTGTGCACGGCAATAGATATGGATCTATTTTAATTCTTCTACATGTTGATATGCAGTTATGCCAGCACCATTTGTTAAATATACTTTTTTTCTATTTTCTATTTTTTTGTTTCTTTGTCAAAATCAGGTGCTCATAGGTGTGTGTATTAATATTCGGGTCTTCAAATTGTTTCCATTGTTTCTCCTGTCTGTTTTTATACCAATACCAGGTTGTTTTCAGTACTGTAGCTCTGTAGCAGAGTTTGAAGTCAGGGATTGTGATGCCTCCGGAAGTTACTTTATGGTACAAGATCATTTTGGCTAACCTGGGTTTTTTGATTTTCCATATGAAGTTGAGTATTGTTCTTTTGAGGTCTGTGAAGAATTTTGCTGGGATTTTGATGGGTATTGCATTGAATCTGTAGATTGCTTTTGGTAAGATTACCATTTTTACTATGTTAATTCTTCCTACCCAAGAGCATGTGAGATCTTTCCATTTTCTGGTGTCTTCTTCAATTTCTTTCTTCAAAGATTTAAAGTTCTTATCATTCAGGTCTTCCATTTGCTTGGTTAGAGGTACTCCAAGATAGTTTATGTTATTTGGCTATTGTGATGGGTGCTATTTCTCTGATTTCTTTCTCAGCCCATTTATCATCTTTGTGGCTATTGTGAAGGATGATGTTTCTCTGATTTCTTTCTCAGCACATTTATGATCTGTATAAAAAAGGGCTACTGATTTTCTAAGTTAATATTGTATCCTGCTACATTACTGAAAGTGTTTATGAGTTGTATAAGTTCCTTGGTAGAATTTTGGGGTGGCTTATATAAACTATCATATCATCATCAAATAGTGAGAGTTTGACTTCTTTTCCAATTTGTATTCCTTGATCTCCTTTTTTTCTGTCTTATTGCTCTAGCTAGGACCTCAAGAACTATATTGAATAGATATGGAGAGTGTGGGCAACCTTGTCTTGCTCCTGATTTCAATGGGATCGCTTTGACTTTCTCTCCATTTAGTTTGATGTTGGCTGTTGGCTTACTGTATATTGCTTTAATTATGTTTAGGTATGTTTCTTGTATCCCTGATCTCTCCAAGATCTTCATCATGAAGGAATTTTGTATTTTGTCGAAGGCTTTTTCAGCATCTGATTAGATGATCATGTGGTCTTTTTTTTTTCAGTTTGTTAATATGGTAGATTACATGGACAGATTTTTGTATGTTGAACCATCCCTGCATCTCTGGGATGAAGCCGAGTTGATCATGTTGGATGATTTTTCTGATGTTTTCTTGTATTCTGTTTACCAGTATTTTATTGAGTAGTTTTGCATTAGTGTTCATGAGTGAGTTTGGTCTGTACTTCTCTTTCTTAGTAATGTCTTTATGTGTGGTATCAGGGTAATTGTAGGCAATGCCCCTTCTGTTTCTATTGAGTGGAACAATTTGAGGAGTATTGGTATTAGTTCTTCTTTGAAAATCTTGTAGAATTCTACACTGAAACTATCTGACTCTGGGATTTTTTTGGTTGGGAGACTTATGATGACTGTTTCTATTTCTTTAAATAGGCCTATTTAATTTGCTTATCTGGTCTTGATTTACTTTTGGTAAGTAATATTTATCTAAAAAGTTTTCCATTTCCTTCAAGCTTTCCAATTTTGTGGAGTAGAAGTTTTTGAAATATGTCCTAATGATTCTCTGGGTTTCCTTCATGTCTATTATGTTCCCCCTTTTCATTTTTGATTTTGTTAATTTGAATATTCTCTCTCTGCCTTTTGATTAGTTTGGATAAAAGTTTGCTTATTTTGTTGATTTCCTCAAAGAACTCTTTGTCTCATTGATTTTATGTATTGTTTTCTTTATTTCTATTTTGTTTATTTCAGTTCTCAATTTGATTATTTCCTACCATCTAGTCCTCCTGAGTGAGTTTGCTTCGTTTTGTTCTAGAGTTTTTAAATGTTCTGTTAATTCACTAGTGTGGTATTTTTTCCAGCTTCTTTATGTAGACATTTAATGCTATGAACTTTCCTCTTAACGCTGCTTTCATTGTGTCCGATAAATTTCGGTATGTTGTATGGTCATTTTTATTGAATTTTCAAAAGTCTTTAATTTCTTCCTCTATTTCTTTCTTGGCCCATTGATAATTTATGTGAGCATTGTTTAATTTCCATGTGTTTGTGGACTTTCTGAAAGCAATTTTGCTATTGAATTCTAATTTTAAGCCATGGTGATTCAATAAGATACATGGGATTATTCTGTTAAATCCATTTGAGTTATAACATCTGTTAGTTTCCTTATTTCTCTGTTAAATTTCTGTTTGACAGACCTGTCCAGTGGTGAGAGTGGGGTGTTAAAGTCTCTCACTATTAGTGTGTGGGGTTTAATGTGTGATTTAAGCTTTAGTAGTATTTCTTGTACATATGAGGGTGCCCTTATATTTAGAGAATAGGTCTTCAGTATTGAGATTTCTTCTTGATGGATTTTTCCTGTGACTAATATGAAATGTCCTTCTTTGTCTCTTTTGATTGATTTTAGTTTGAAGTCTATTTTGTTGTATATTAGGATAACTATACCTGCTTGTTTCTTAGGTCTATTTGATTGGAAAATATTTTTCCCAACCCTTTATTCTTAGGCAATATCTCTTTTTGAGGTTGAATTGTGTTTCTTATATGCAGCAGAAAGATGGATTCTGTTTTTATATGCATTGGAATATCTTGTTTTTTTCCATCTATGGTGATTGAAAGTTTTGCTGGGTATAATAGTCAGGGATGGCATCAGTGGTCTCTTAAAAGTGTGCATAATACTTGACCAGGACCTTCTGGATTTCATTGTTTCCATTGAGAAGTCAGGTGTAGTTCTGATAGGTCTGCCTTTATATATTACTTGGCCTTTTTCCTTTGCAGCTCTTAATATTTTTTTCTTAATTCTCTACGTTAAGTGTGTTTTGATTTTTATGTGGCAAGGGGACTTTTTGAATTCAGTCTATTTGGTATGCTGTCAGCTTTTATCTTCATATGCATATCTTTCTTTAGGTTAGGAAAGTTTTATTCTATGAGTTTGTTGAATATATGTAGTAAGGAGCAGAGAAGACTCTCCCCCATCAAATATATTTTCTGTGCTTTTGGGTTGAACTTCTTTCCCTTCCATCCTATTATTTTTAGGTTTGGTCTTTTCATGGTGTCCCTCATTTCCTGGGTATTTTGTGTTAAGCTTTTGTTAGATTTAATGTTTTCTTTCATCAGTGACTCTATTTCCTCTACTGTATATTCAGCACTTGAGAGTTTCTCTTCCATCTCTTGTACTGCTGTTTATGCCTGCACTTGTAGTTTCTGATCATTTTCTCATAATTTCTGTTTCTGTAGTTCTCTCGGCTTGTGTTTTCTTTATTGTCTCTATTTAAGTTCTCAAATATTTAATCATGCCTTTCATCTGTTTGATTGTTTTTTCTTGGTTTTCTTTAAGGTTTTTTTTTTTTTTTTAGATTTCTTCCATTTTTTTTTGTTTGTCTTTTCCTCCATTTCTTTGAGGAAATTTTTCCTTTCCTCTTTAAGGGCTTCAAACATTCTCCTAAAGTTTTTTTAGGTCATTTTCTTCTGCTTCATCTATATTGGGGTGTTCAAGTCTTACTGTTGTAGGGACACTAGTTTTTGGTGGTATCGTGTTGTTCTTTGTGTTGTTGAGTGTATTCTTATCTTGTCTACCCATCTTTTCCTCTGGTATAGTTGAGACTGTGTTTCTGGTTATCAATAATTCAGTTGCCAGTGGATTCAGGGCTCTGATGGTTACTCCTCATGGTGCAGTCACCCTGTAGGTCACTCGAAATTCTTGGAGGTCGCTCAGTGTTTCTGTGGGTCACTCTGCAATTCTGGGGGCATTCGGGGCATTCAGGCCTGCTCCCATAGAGGTTGCTTGTTTGTGGATGTTCTGGCTGAGGTTGCTGACTTGGGCCCACTAGGGCAGATGCACTGGCTCAGGCCTATTCTGGTGGAGGTTGTTGGCTTGGGCCTGCTTCTTCAGAGGTTGCTGATTTTGCTCCCTGGCCTGCAGTGGTCTTTAGCTTGGGTCGGCTCCCTCAACGGTGGCTCCCTTGTACCTGCTCCTGTGGAGGTCATTGCCTTGGGCCTGATCTGGCAGAGGTCACTGGCTCCAACCTGTTCCCAGAGATGCCCCTGGTTTGGGCCTGCTCTGGTGGAGGTCACTGGCTCAGGCCTGCTCTAGCAAATATCATTCTTAAAACAGTAATACTTCTTATTTCTTTTTCAAATAAAATAAAAATATTTGTGTGTATTTAAAGTAATTTTTTAATGATATAGGTATGTGAATGTAGTAGTCTAGAGGTAGAATTCTTGCTTTCTGTCAGGTAGGAGACTATGTTCAATTCTCTGCACTAAAAACACAACACACATAGACACATACACAGAGACACACAGAGAGAGACACACAGATACTGTTTTCTTACATCTTTGAAACCAAGAGCACCTTAAAATTCTTTTCTTATGCTTGGCGATGGTGGTGCATGCCTTTAATCCCAGCACTAATGGGGCAGAAACAGGTGGGTCTCTGTGAGTTCAAAGCCAGCCTGCTCTACAGAGAAAGTCTCAAAACAATTTCCAAAGCTACACAGAGAAGCCCTGTCTCAAAAAAAAAAGAGAGGAACTTTCTGTGACTGCATTTTCTGTTCACCTTAATCTTGACCTTTTTCTGTCAATACCATCTTTTAAGTCTCATTCACAGGGTCACAGTGAACTAGTTTGTAACCTGGCTTTTGCAGATTGACCACTAGGGGTCTCCCTCTCTGCGGACTCTGATGTCAGTCAAGCTTCCCTCCAAGGAGCTTCTACCTCCTGGAAGGAAGTAGGAATTCTCCTGGAGGCAGGTGCCCATTTCCTGCATTGCAGGCTCTGTGACCTCAGGCTCATCTTCGAGTGTATAGAAGGAACCCTTGCAGGAAGAATTGTGGCTTCCCCCCTCAGCCTTCCTAGTAGATGGGGTTACAGGACTCAACCCCAAGGCCTGATGGTAACTTCTTTGTGAACTTGAATCTCATCAAAAATATTTTTCAGTAAATTACTTTCCTTTTAAAACTGTCATTCAAGGCTTCCTGTTTTGCTATCATTACCCTTCTTGTTCCCATAAATTTGTTACTTATTTTGCAAATATGTTCCCAGCCTTAATATTTTCTCTTCTATATTTGAAGGCATAGTATATGCTTTTGAAACAGTGGTAGTCTTTCTGGAAACCTATCAGCTTTTACCTTGTGATTTCTATATCTGGTGTTGCTCTAGAGAAGTCCCATTTGAGACTGTAAACATATGTAAGTGTACTTTATTCCTCTGACTACATTTTTGAAAAAAATGACAGAACTTGTATGTCCTCCAAATAGTCATCCCTACTACTCCATGATTTTTTGAAGATTTATTTATTGTATCTTATATGTATGTGTGAGTGCATAAATGCACATGTGCATGGGTGTGCATGCACATGTTCATGCATGCACACACACACAGACACACACATGTGCCTGGCGTCCATGGAGGACAGAAGATGGCATCAAATTCCTTGGTATTAGGGTTACAAGTGGTTGTGATCTGTCTGATGTGGGCACTTTGTACAGAATATGGGTCCTTTACAAGAACAGCAAGTGCTCTTAAGTGCTGAGTCATTATATTCCATGTAAAAAGCAGTTGCCACGTGTCTCTTATGGAGTATCTTGCCGGGTCTTATATTTTTTGTTCCATGTTTTCAATAATCAGTGATTTCACAGTTTATTTCAACATCTAGTGGAACAATCTTTTACTATTTCACACGTTTTATAATTACATGTGTATGTATTTCCATAATCAAGTTTTTAATTCATTTTTTATTTAAACTCTTAAGTCTTTGTGTAAGTTTTGACACACACTCCTTTGCTATCATCTCCGATGTTTTTCTTTTGTAAAACACATCACTTCAGCAGAATCAATCCTGTGGAACTACACTGATAATAATAATTATCACAGATCTCTAAGAGAGTATAATTTTTAGAAAGCCTGCGTGTGTGAAAAAAGAAGTGGCCATAGCCTTTCGTCTCAATGGCTCCTGAGAACTAAGAAACGGAGAGCCATAAAGAAATCTAGATGAATTCTTGGCTTTACCCTATTGCTGGCTTCCAACTTAGGTCACCCTCATGTACGAGGATATGACTCAGGGTCTAGGCTTAACAAAGCCCAGGTTCACAAGAACTATTCCTTAAAATGGCTGCAAATACCTAGTATTCGGTGCTTAATGCATTGCTTTGGGGGTCTTGTCTTTGACCCTGCCATTGGCCAGGCTTACTTCCCTCACTCATTCCAGGATTTGCAATGGTGGGTGCAGACTTCTTCCAAATACACCAACTGACCATGAGAATACCCTCTCCTATGGAAGAAAAAGCAGGGCACTGGTAGTGACAAGGGGAGTCTACCTAGGTGTCATCAGAAAGTCAATATTCAGATTTCTCTCCTTCCTAGCAGAAACGGCAAAGGATTTAAGATCTATTACACTGGGCTTGGGGTTTGTTTCTAATAATAATAATAGGTGTGCACCATTGAATCCACCTTCTCAGTCGTCAGTTCTCTAGCTTCCTCATGTCTCAAGTAGGAAACACTTCTCAAAGGAGTCTGGGGAGATGAAATTTCATCACCATGATAAGGGACAGTGTACACATCTGAAAATAAGAGACATTGGGTAGAATTTTGTAATGGAAATTGCTTGACACTGTCTTGCTTTGGAACCTTAAACATTTCCCCAGTCTCTGATAAACTTCTACAAGATCATTCTGGATAGTTTCTACAAGTCCCTTAGGAATAGTCACCTTCAAATTGGGACTTCTAAAGACAAAGGAGAAAAAGTGCTGGGGACATGGTTCATTGGACATGGCTTGCTACATAGCAGGAGGACCTGAGCTCAGATCATTAATACAGACATAAAAGGCAACATGTGGGCATGTGCTCTTATACTTCCAGAACTGGAGAAACAGAGGTAACGATGCTTGAGAGTCAATGGCCAGCCAGCTTAGTCTAACTAGTGAACTCTAAATTCAGTGAGAGAATTTATCTCAAACATTATGGTCATGAGATAGGCTCATGGGGTAAAGGAAGTCTCAGCAAGCCTAATGGTCAGAGTCCCAGCCTAAGAACCCACATGTTAGATGGAGAGAACTGACCTTGTATATTGTTTTCTATTTCCACATATGTTCAACCAAAATGGAGAGGCTGCACAGAATAGTGTGCACAGACTAGCACTGAGGTTTATCCAATCTTTGGCCAAGGAAATAACATTAGGCAGGGGTTTGGTTTTGTTTTATTATCAGTCATGAAGCCTTGTTAATTTTGAGTTAATTATATTGATATGGATCATTAGGAAATGAGTGAATTATGAGGACCAATGTCAAGGCTGTAACAGTACAAGAAATGAAGGCTATGCTTATCCTATTTTAGTTAACAAAGAAACCACCGAGTGAGCCCACCAATCACTTGAGAGGTGTTTTAGATGATGAGGGAATCAAGGTACATTTGAATTAGAGCATTGTTATCTCTGGGTTTTGTCTGACTACTCCATTATGTTGAACAAACTTCCTTTGATAAAAATCCCTCATCCTCAATGCCAGATCACTTGGCAGCTCCTTTGTGAACCCTTCCCCAACTCAACAACAGAACATTTGTAGTGGGTACTGGTACTCCTGACTTCATTACTTCCCAGGGCAATACAGCCAGTACATCTGCAGTCATATGGGGCCTCTGTCTGTGAGCTACTGTGTTATCTAGAAGACACGGTTTCACTAAGCCTCTAGTGTCTCATCTCTAGAAAAGTACCAATGACAACAGTGTACCATGCAACCAAGTAACTAAGGTAAATGAGGTTAGTTATGGATGACCTTCATAAGGAACTCAGTTCATATTTAGTACTTATGTTACAGGATTTTTTTCCTTCATTATCATCTTCATGAGTCCTTGGGCGAACATTTTTTTTTCCATTTAACACTGAACATACCCTGTAGAGTTGATCTTATATCTCATATATGGGGTTGAATAGAAAAGCATCCTTCTCTTCTTTATATACCTTGGACCTAAATAGCAAATAATTTATCTTTTGAGGAAAATAAATCAAAAATACCCTTTGAATATAACAAGCTATCAATTATTGTTCCATACTTTGTACTCTGATTATAAGAATCACATACACACATTTTGAATCCTTTTTTTATTTTAATTTATTTATTTATTAAGGATTTCTGCCTCCTCCCCGCAACCGCCTCCCATTTCCCTCCCCCTCCCCCGATCAAGTCACCCTCCCTCATCTGCTCGAAGAGCAATCAGGGTTCCCTGACCTGTGGGAAGCCCAAGGACCGCCCACCTCTATCCAGGTCTCCTAAGGTGAGCATCCAAACTGCCTAGGCTCCCCCAAAGCCAGTACGTGCAGTAGGATCAAAAACCCACTGCGATTGTTCCTGAGTTCTCAGTAGTCCTCATTGTCCTCTATGTTCAGCTAGTCCGGATTTATCCCATGCTTTTTCAGACCCAGGCCAGCTGGCCTTGGTGAGTTCCCGATAGAACATCCCCATTGTCTCAGTGTGTGGGTGCGCCCCTCGCGGTCCTGAGTTCCTTGCTCGTGCTCCGTCTCCTTCTGCTCCTGATTTGGACCTTGAGATTTCTGTCCCGTGCTCCTCTGTCTCTGAATCCTTAAAGAAGTGTCTGCGTGAGCAAATTAATCTTCGTCTCCCTGGTTACCTGCTTCAGAAGGGATGAAAAGGATATCATGATACTAAATAAAATTAATGAATCTGTGGATATCTGGTCTCCCTATCTAGAAGGAATAAGAACGTTTTGTCATGAGGTCACCAATACCAAAAGGGAAGAGAATGACGTATCATAATAGTGAATACAGTTAACTTCTTCAAGTAGTGATATACATAGAATTCTGGCTTCTTTAATCTGGCACATGAACAGTACAAGCAAGCAGCCACAGCTACCATAGGAATGAGGCAGTGTCACCATACCAATGTGTAAGGAAGGTGTGTTAGTTAATTTTCTGTTGCTATGATAAAATGCCGTGACTTAGAGGTCAAGGGGCTTTTAATTTAGCTTCCAGTTCCAGAGGAGAAATAGTCCATCATAAGATGGGAGGAATAGCAGAAATGTCATCTAGCCCAGTCAGGAAGCAAAGAGATCTCATTTCCTCAGGATGCAAAAAGCAGAAGAACAGGAAGTGAGGCCAGACTATAAAACCTCGAAGCCCACCTCCAATGGCCTTCTTCCTCCAGCAAGGCTCTACCTCCTAAAGGTTCCATGATCTTCCGTAACAGGACGACTGCCAGCAGGGGAATATATGAGCGTATGGGGAAAAATTCTCATTCAAACCATCACCTTGGAATTGTTCTGGAAGGAATAGCAACTGGAAAATCAGGCCCTCAAGTCCCTTACACAAAGACTGAGATAGTGCACTAAACCTTCCTTTCAGTAGCCACCCGAGAAGTACAAACACGCCAACCATATTGTGTTGTTTTAGTCTGTGCTGAAATTCGTGGAGGATAAATTCTTGTCCAATCTGAGCACATCTGTTCATAGTAATTAACTTCTGGGCCTTGCAAGCAAAAAAGCAGCATCAGCTCTACAGTGAGACGCACTGACTTTATTTCCGTTTGTCATAATGATTCATTGAGGCATTATGGGGAAACAGATGCTTTTTATGCACTCTGAGCCTCGGCATGGCGGCAGCCCATGTGCCGCCATTACTCCTTATACGTTGAATTAAGCAGGGCTTTAAGGTTGTAGAGCATTAAGGTTGTCAAGTGTTAATACCACTGTGGGAACATAATTTTGAAACCTTAAAAAGTCTTTTGCTCATTCCAAAACTTAACTCCCCTTTCTCCCCTGGTGGAGGGTCATAATTTAAGCTCTAATCTTGAACTTGAGTGGAAGCTTTTATAAAGTTACAAATCACGGGGCTAGGAGTTCCTGTGAAAATTTAATTCAAGTTCACCATCTACCACCTTCTCTGTCAAAGACCGGGAATAGCAATTCCCCAGTAAGCATATGGCGATGATTAAATTGAAATCATACGAAGAAAGTACATAGCAAGGAGCCAGGCATGATGCAGCAATGGCCATTGCTTGAGACAGTCACTGTTAGGCGTTTGTTCTGACTTCTCTCTATTGTTGTGTTTAGCCCTTCAGAAATCCTATGGGGTGGATACTATGAATGTGCCCATTTTGTGTATGATGAGATTGAATGTCAGAGAAATGAACTTTAGCAAACATTCCTGGGGCAACTATGGAGCCAGTATTGCAGCCCACTCAGCTTGAACCCACAGCTGGTTTCCTATGTGCCCTTCATGGGAGTTAGTTGAAACTCTTCCTATAGCTGGCACAAAGTATCTTTTAACTTTGAGGTGGCACATGAGTTCATTTCCTGGTTTTTCAATCCTCCGAGTGTCCCAGAGCCTTGGCTGGTTGCCTTACAAGAACAGAAGTCAGGGTTGATTGACGTGGAAAGAATTGGAGGAGAGGGTATGTCCTACCTGAATCTTGAGCACATATAAGATGCTTCCTGACTGCTCTCTAGGCGTCGGGATGTGAAGCTACCTCACACACCCATACACATGAGATTGTTTCAATTTGTCTGCACATTTCCAGTCATAAAAAAAATAAAACCTCACTCGCCTGTGCGGGTCAGCACACAAGTGAGCTATGGCATGTCACAGAAACTCAAAGAATGGCAAAGTCGGTGGCAACATGATGGATCACATTCAGTTGGGAACTTTGAATGAGAGCAACTCTGAGTGAGAAGAAACTGCTGAGATTAAAAACATCTACCAAGGAGAAGAGTAAGAAATCAGCTCAGGTGACACACCCAGAAGATACACTAGAACAAATAGGAAGTTGAGGTAGAAATGGGCTTGATCTACACAGAGCTAGTGGCTTGGCCTTCTGGCTCCCATCAGCCCTGGTCACTCACCCCCATCTTGCTGTTTAAAGGCTCTAGTGTGTTTCTATGAATCCTGCTCCATTGTTGCCTGATTCTCTACTCTATACTGAGATACTGTAAGCAAATGTCTTTCATTTTCAAAAAGGAATTAAAGTTCCTACTCTTCGCTGAACTGTAATAGGAAGTCATATGTCAATAATGAGAGAATTTGTCTTCTCGGAACTCTGAGCTTGAATCTCTTCTTTGATACTCATTAGCTATTGAGGGAGTGGGGAATGTTTTGATTAAGGAGTTATGACTAGGTGAGTCTTTAGTCTCTTGCTTACGTGAATGAGTTTGACTGGAAACCTGATGATACATTTGTCTCAGAGATAAACTGGCAGCAAACTGCAGTGAATTGGTAATTCTGAAAGATATTAATTCCATAAATTTTACAGGCGAATATTCATCATTTTATATGAGAAAATTTAGGAAGATGAATTAGGTTCTATTTGACAGGAACAAATGCTACAGCTCGAGCAAAGCAAAATGCCATGTTATTGTCAGAGCAATACCTTTCATTTATTTCCATGTTTTCCCTAAGCCATAATCATTTTGAAAGTGAATTTTAAATAAGAAAATACATCATTCTCTGGGGTCCATAGCAGGGAGCAGCCATGAACAGTCTTTGTTGCTTCAGGCTTAGAAGATCTTTCTCTATATTGTCAAAATGTGTATGTGTGTGTTCTTGTGTGTCTGTGTGTGTTCCTGTGTGTCTGTGTGTGTTTCTGTGTGCGTCTGTCTGTCTCTGTGTGTGTGTGTTCCTGTGTGTGTCTGTGGGGGATGCATGTGGAGGTCAGAGATCAGCATCAAGTGGCTTCCTCTGTTTTTTTCCACCTTATCTTTTGAGGCAGGGCCTCTTCCTGTCCATCAGCTTTTTGGGCTAGCTAATCAGCAAGTCTCAGAGATTCTCCTGTCTTTGTCTCCTTAGCACTGAGACACAGGGGCAGGCTATAGTGTCCAGAATTTTGAGTTAGGTGCTAGTGATTTGAACTTGGTCTTTATGCTTTTGTGATAAGGACATCACCCATTGAAGCATCTCCCCAGCACCATATTGTCCAAACTCTTGGGTATGGCAAGTGGAACAGGAATGTTCCTTCCTAGTTGTTACACTATTTTATAATTTTCATTATTTTTCTGTGTCCTAAATACCCTGAAGCAAAGATGAAGTTCTTTATATTACAAATGTCCCTGCTTAGTGTTCAGGGCACACAGTTAGATCGAAAAGTGTTTCTTCAGTTAGTAGATACCAAAAGTGAAATAATAACATTCTGACTCTCTGAGAATGACTTACACAGCCACGTGACTTCACAGTGCTTAGTTTCCGAACAAGAAAAATGCAGTCTTCCAATAATTAATTATGTTCATTATGCTTACTTCCTACGATGAGAAATTATCATCTATTGAAGGATCCATTCATCTCTCCCTTTGAAGTTTACAAGTCATCTTGTGAGATGTAAAGATAGCCTCCATGGATTTTACTTTTGTAATGAGTGCGATTAACTGGATATTAATGATATTACAGACAAACTGAGGATATCACTGGCCCTGTCTTCTACTGACTCATATAGAAAAGTTTTTTTTATGGTATCAATAGATAACATAAGGGAGAATGGTGTAAGTCTATAGGAAAATATAAATAATTTTATATTATAAAATATACATTTTTGTATAATACCAAGGGAAATATTAATTTGTTTTTAAAAGAGCAAGTATTTCTGCTAAGGAAAGAACAAAATGACAAATGAAAACCAGCTCAGAGCAAAATCAAAACTCCATGTTGCTAACCTTTTTCCCAGGAGTCTTCCCCTGGGAGGAGGCAAACCTTGGCCCTTGTGTCAACCTGATCAATGAGCATCTCTTCCTGTGCACAGAGGTCAGCCAACTCCATTTCATACTTAACTGCGTACAGTTCCTTTCCCAGTTTCTATGATGTGCTATGACAGATGTCCTCAGATTCGGTGGTTTTATTTAAAAAGTCTGACCTGTGGATTTGACGTAGCTGTTGGCTTTAAGCACTGTGTCTCTTCCAGTTGGTGGTGCTATGAAGAGAAGCCCCTGGACAGATGGCTCCAGGTTAATAAGAAATCAACTCTCTGAATTTCAACACTTTTGCCATGTTGTCTGAAAAAGGAAAAAAAAAACCTAAAACAATAGCAAAAGCTAGTTACAGAGAGAAGCTGCACCTCTGGGCCTGTTAGAAGGATCGAGAACAGAGGGAGAATGAGGAGTTGATCGTTTCTTTTAGCTTGTTTTGCAGCAGTGTTTTTAAAATGTGCTGTTGTTTTTCTTCCCCTTGGGAAAAAACTAAAACAACAGTAAAATCAGGTACAAAATTATGTGCAAAGAATAATGATTAGCAGAGCAGCCTGGTGTTGTGTGTGTGGACACTCGGGGGGCAGGGTCAGACCTGTACCCCTTCAGAAATTATCTAGTCATCAACAACTTCACGGTCTATAAAATGATAATATTATAGTATAAAAGAATAATAGAACAATATTGGAGAGTCATTTGAGAACGAAATGAGATAATGTGCTCATGTATGCTTGGCACACCACCTGACTAGTTATGCTTAATACAGGCAAAATGGCAACAACCCCTCAAATTTTACAAGGTGAGATGAAATTAGGCAAATTTATTCTCAAGGATGCTGTGAGGAATTTTAAACTACTTGTGTCTTCTACTGTCCAGAAGTCAAGATGTATTGCCAGCTTCACTGTTTGCTGATTGACATGACTCAGTCATGTACGTCTGCATTCACTGGCATCCCCTTGGCTATACAGTTGCGAACTTCACATCCATTTGTTTGTGGAATATACAAATGGGGAGAGGCACTGACATCTCCATGTCTACTCACAAGACTAAAGGAGACCGTGTCCTAGAAATTCTCAGAAACCTCTCCATGTATCATTGACTGAGCTCATGATAATTCCAGTACAGGACCATCACTATGAGTGTAGTGTCATAAATGGTTGCTTCATTTCCAGGTCCTGCACCTAAGACACTTTATCGTTAGACCCATCTAAGCCTATCTTTGGCACTGGAGGTTCCTAACATGATAGCAGCAAATAGTTGTAGGAAACCCGCTATATCTCACAGGAAAGGGTGAATAAAAAACATAAAATAAACAAAGATATGTGAACATCTTTGCTTGGCACGCAACAGTTCTCCAACGTAGATTCATTTCTGTCTTCCATCTTTTCTCCTGATGACTCTACCACATTCTTTAAAAAAAAAAATACATCAGCATGTTATAAATAGGAACTTGAACAAACAAAACATCCTTAAAGAGACTTCACAGTAATTTATCCCGGGCCAGTCTGTGTCCTACAAACAGTCAGCTGAATGACTAATGAAAGCATTGGTAGCTGTAATTTTAATTAATTGCTTGATTGATATTTATAATTTTTGTGGCAGAGTCTCACGTAGCTCAGGTTAGCTTTAACTTCAACATGTAGATGACGATAAATGGGAACATCTGATCTTCCTGCCGCTACCTCCCAGGTGTTGAGATTCCAAGCCTTTGCCACCATGCCCAGTGTTTCCTGTATGCTGGGCAGGCACGCGGTGATCTAGATTCTCACTTCTATTTTTACTGTAAATTGGGAAACTTACCCATACACATATCTTCTTGCTCATCCCCCCACAATGTCCTTTTTGGTAAGAAAAGCCATCAGTTAGTTCAAGGCATTGATTTCAGACCTATCAAATGCAGAGCCGTTTGCAGACATCAAAATAAATAGGGCACCAGAATGAATGCTCCCTGGAAACCTAAAACACAGTTGACAAAATTGAATGTACACAGGTGAGAATGACTTGAATTCTTCTAAATAGAAAGGATACCAGCGCCAATCAATATAAGAATTGCAGGAAAAAAAAAAGTGTTTCCCTCCTTGACAAATGCCATTCAAAAAACAAAAGCTTCAAAGGAAGTCTGTCAGCCTGTTAACTTGTGTGTCTATATGTGTCCTCTTGCTTTGTAAATACAGACTTTGTGAGCTTAGGAAATGAAAAGTTGTCCCATACACACAGCAGGCATGCTTAGACACGCTTTGTGATAAATGTTGAAATGTGAAAATAATCGGCACGTAAGGGTGCTCTCAGAGTCTAGGCTAGAACACTCGGGTTGATGCCTCTTTCCTGGAAACACATCCATGCCCACACATCATGGTTTTGTTTCTGTTTGACTAATTTTTCCTTCCTTAGGTGGCGAGTGGCTATTTGTTATCTTCACATAAAAGCTGAGCATGCTCTTTGCAACATTTGTGTGTTCTCCCTCTACCAGCCCTGGTTTAAAGAATGGGGCTCTTCCAGGGAGGGATGGGACAGTCAGGCTGACTAACAAGTTCAAGACATTTGGTGATATCTGCTGCATATCCTATAATCTTCTCATTTATCTGTCACAAGAGCACCTGTCCTGCCAACTTCCAAGGCCTCAAGAATTTGATTACTTAGCTCTGGCATGACACTGAGTATTAGAAGGAACTCATTAGCCATTATCATGAGTTTATTTCTATTGTGGTATCAAACAGTATACATAGTTTCATTATGTATAGTTAGGACAGACTCTAACCTGTGACCTTCCAATGACACCCCTTTTCTCTCATTTTTTTTCTTTCTTTAATCCTTTCCTTTTCATGCCTTTTCTACTTCTTTATTCCCTCTGTACAATTATATCTTATTCCTTTCCCCCTAGTAATGGTTAAAATTGTGTGCCAGCTTGCCAGAATCTAGAATCCACTAATAGACAAACCTCTGGGCATGATGGTAAGGGATTTTCTAGATTAGGTTAATTGAGTTGAGAAGATCCACCCTAACCCTGGACAGTACCATTACATGAGCTTGGGTGTTAGATCTAATACAGAGGATAAAATCAGCTGAAATCACCAGCATTTGTATTTGTGTCTGTCTGTCTGTCTGTCTGTCTCTCTCTCTCTCTCTCTCTCTCTCTCTCTCTCTCTCTCTCTCTCTCTCCTTCCTGGCTACAAATGCAATGACCATCTGCTGCAAGCTCCCTTTATGACTGCATCACAGACTGTACCCACAAACTTTAAGCTGACTTAGTCATATGTTTTTGTCACAGAAGCAGAAACAGTAGCTAAGACACCCGTCTCCTTAACTCGGCCACTAAATGCTGCAGGTTTGTTTAGAAATTACTCGGTGAGCCGAAGGACGAAGAGTCGCAGTGCATCGCTTTCTGTCACTCCCAACTGAACTGTGTCATGAGGGATGCTTCAAAACATCCAGCAAGCTCAAGTGACAGTTGCAGATCTGCTAAGGAATGACTTTAGTTGGAATTTCTGCTCGCACACAAATAGTTCTTTTCAGCACAATAGCTAAACAGTATTGATTATTTTATACAAAAGATATCAAAATCTATAGATGTGGCCTTTGGAAGTTATAGATAATTCTTTGAGGGACATTTGTGAGTGGTATGCTGACATTTCCAAAAGCAGATAGTTCAAGTTGATTGTAAGAAAGCTTTGTATTAAAGGAAGAGTCCTCCGGGGCATGGGGAGGGGGCACCATGTAGGCGAAACATCCAACGTGGAGCCCTGCCTTTGCTTTACACATGAGGAGTTTTGCTTCCTAACCAGCTTTCCACAAGTCACTGACATTTTTACCTCTCCTCTCCTTCTTGGAAGGGGAACACAAGATTAGGAGGCTTATGTCTTCCTTTCAGAAAAGCATGTGTAGCCAAATATATTATAGTCAGAATATTATTTTTTAAAAAATAAGCTTGAGAAAATGGCATTTTTCATTGAATTTCTCTTACCCCATAAGAATTTCTCTACTGTAGCATGAATTCTAATTAGTCTTAATGATAAAAACACAGAGTCAGATATTAGGGGGTTGAAAACTCAAAGATCAGAGAAGTAAAGCACCCAGCCACTAAAGTTCTTCCCTCTCTGAAATTCTCAAAACGAAAGGCTGAATATCTCTTTCCTCCTGCCTTATATTCCTCTCTCTCGAAGCCATACCACTTCCTGTTTCCACCTCCCAAGTGCTGGGCTTAAAGGTATATATCACCACTGCCTGATCTTTATGGTTAACTAGTGGCCAACTCCACACTCTGATCTTCAAGCAAGCATTATTTATTAGAGCACAAACAAAATATTACCACACTATACTGAAAGTCATTCAACAACAACAACAACAACAAAATATGAACATATTTATTCAGCTTTGGTAACAACAGGAATTTAGCCATATGGTGGCATGTACCAGTAACCCCCATACTGCAATATGGAGCCTGGGGCTTTCTGGCTAGCCAGTCTAGCTAAGATGACCAGCTCTAGTTCAGTGACAGACACTGTCTCAAAAAAAAATTATGTATAGAGTCACTGTGGAAGACACTCAAAGTCAACTTCTGGCTATTTAACCTTCACATATATTCACACACACGAACCTGTACACACATGTACACACACATATGCACCATACACAACACACACACACACACCATATACAACAGACTCACATGCACACACATACACCATACACAACAGACTCACATGCACACACATACACCATACACAACATGCACAAATGCACACACATACACCATAGACAACACACTTACGCCATACACAACACACACACAAAGAAAAAATGCATATACCACACATCAAAAGTGAACCTATGAACAGTTCAATTTCTGGTTTCATTAGCATCAGAAATCTGCCCATCCCTTCAATTTAAAGAATACAGAGTTACTGGAAAATATTTCTGAATGTTAATTAAAAGCATTTAAATTTAATTAAGGTAAAATTAATTAAGTGTTTTCTTACTTCTGTTTTATAGTAAGAAACCAATTAAAATCTAATCCCTCTCTCATTGAGGTCAACCATGACCTGAGAAAGCATGGTAGTGCACAGTGTGTGGACAGAGGTTGTATTTCTTCTTTTGTGAGTGGACACTGCAGGTCAGTGTTCCCTCCATTGAAGCCTGTCTGATTTTCCTATTCTGCGCTGTACATGGTCTCTACCATCAGGTTGACATAGAAAGTTTCATTGAACTGTAGAATGAGATACGTGACTAAGAAGTATCCAATTGCATGTTTCTAATAACTAATGAAACCACCGCATCAATTTACCATAAGCTGCTGAAAGGAAACATGGAAAGGAAAGTCTGCTAGAGGAAACAGCTCTAAATTGAAGGAGATTCATGCATGCTGGAGTCTTAGAAGTCATTCTGAATGCATAAATTCCCTTCATCTCCAGCTCCTGAGAAATCTACCTTCTGAATAGTCTCGAATCATTTTCACCTCCATCGAGGTAGCTCAGATCAGCATTTCAGTTTCTATTCTGCAGTCCAAATAATTTAAGTATGCAAATCAAATGATGCCAGTTGCTCACTGAAAATCCTTGAGCTATTCCTTTAATCTTAGGACAAAGGCACAATTCTTGGCATGCTAGGCGAAGCCCTCCTGCTTCTCTCTGTTCCTTGACAAGCTAGTGAAGCCTTGAACCTCACCCGTGCTCGAGCCACACTGATCTTTCATTCTTAAGTGTAGCACTGTTCTTTTCAACCTTTTCCTCTGCAGATTTGTACTTCATCTTAAGTGCAGCAAAAGAATTGTTCTGGTTCTAAACCAGTCAGGCTTCCCATATAACGTGTCCTACCTTGATGGTACTTGTGATTTTCATTTATCTATTTGTATGGTTAGTTGATCAGAATCTATGCTCTGCCCAGTGGTGTGATTAAACCAAACAATGAATTCTTGATAGCTCAGTTGTAAACTTACATCTGTAGCTCCTACTCTCTATTTCCCAGTACCGAGTCTAACGCTTGGGAACTCTGATTTACGATTGTATGAACTAATAACTCTCCAATCTGAAAGTCCATATGATGAAGAGATGGCAGCAGAGCAGGAAGCTGAAAGATCATATCTCCATCCAAAGGTAGAAAGCAGAGACAGCAAATCAGAACTGAAGCCAAGTCCCAAATTCTGAAGATCTACTGCAGTGGGGTACTTCCTCGAGCAAGCACCTCCCCCCAAAGGTTTCATAACCTTTTCCAACAGTGGTGCCAGCTAAAGATCAACTATGCAAAAATGTGAGCTCATGGAGATCATTTCTCACCCAAGCCACCACAGATACTATACATGAAATCTTTTTCTATCAGGCCAGCTGGAATTCTAGGCTTGATTTCTTTGGCAGCTTAGCTGTGTAACCTTGGTTAAACATACACTCTTTCACAGGCTCAGTTTCTAACAGTTAATAATCCTCATATTCATATCGATTATACTTATTATAAGGATTCAATTAGATAATGTCTGTTAACATAACGAATACCATAAAATGATGCCACTATTATTTTATTAATTCTGTGTTAATATTGAATTAATAAACATTTTAATTTCCCCGGAGGGAAACTTATGGCGACCCAGTCAAATGCAGTGAATAGAGTTGCAGAGGTCTTCTTCTCTTACTGAGCATGTCAGTTGTGTTTCTCATTTCTGTGATCAAATACTGGACAAAAGCAACACAAGAGGGGAAGGACTTGCTTAGGTGCACCTTTAAGGAGAATACCCATAGAGAAGGCATAGTAACAGGAGTTTCTCCATCTGCAGCACTGAGCAAGAGGCAGAGACAGAGGACTGTCAATATTCATCTGAATTTCTCCTAGTTTCCCTTTCCATTCATCCTAGAACACCCCCTACCATGGGATGACACAACCATATTAAGGGTGTGTCTTGGTCCTTGCTGGAAACTCCCACAAAGTCCCAAAGTTGTGCCAACTTCAAACCCCATGGACTTGACACTGAAAATTAACCATCACGAGAGGACTTTTTGAAATACCCAACAGATGTCATGAACTGGACTGCTAGATCCTTCTAGGGATAGAACCACTCTTAGAATGCTGTGTGCAAAAAGCTCAGCAATGCAGAGTCAATATTGAAAAACAAAATGCACAACAACCATATAAAAGATGAAATAATAGATTTCTCTGAAGGCAGTACCTTAAAGTTAATTTGTTAAAAAACATTATAATTTCTTGAAATTCTGGAAAATTTAGGGATTTATGAAGTAATCTTTAATTTTCTGAACTTTCTGGATTCACTTCCCTAATTAAATCTTCTATTTTCTTATTTCTACATGCCTTCAACATAGAAATGACTTCTGAATCTCAACTGTCAATGAGACCTGATAATAACAGACACATGGATTGTATCAGATGCTAGGAAGATATAAAAGATATCCACAGTCATGTGTCTCTTAAATGGGGATCTGGTTGAAGAATCATGCTGCTGGATGATTTTCATCCTTGTGCAAATATTACAGCGTATTTATACATGCCTAGATGGTATAGGTCAAGCATGAGGCGATTCTCCTTAATGCAAAGAGAAGCAGTGACCATGGGCTGTCTGAAGCTGCACCTTCATTCTCACATGTGTTACTGTTGCTATCGAAAGATGTTTAATAAGGGTAAGAGATATTCTGAAATATTATGGTGAAAGGTTCCTGCGGTACTTACATTATTCTGAAACAGAATTATTTATCAAATATTGTGTGCAACTATATATTGTATGTGATGTATAACATTGCATGTGAAGCATGAATTTTAAATTGTTCTTAATAATAAAAAATCAGAGTCAGCTATTGGGAGTGAAAGCTGAAGAATCAGAGAGACAGAGCAGCCAGTCATTAGTGAGACCTTTATCTCTACGGAATCCTCAAACTAAAAGGAAAATCCTGCCCTCAGACTCCCTTCTCAGGCTGCATCCTCAAACTGCATCTCCAGAATGCATTGAGCTCGTGTCTCCTACCACTTTATATTCCTCTCTCCAACCAGCTTTATCATTTCTGTCTCCACCTCTGTAATGCTAAGATTAAAGGCGTGGGAATTAAGTGTGATGTGGGATTTTCCTTTTTATGCTGTGATTACCATTAATGAATAAAGAAACTGATTTGAACCTATAGCAGGGCAAAACTTAGTTATGTGGGGAAAACTGAACTGAAGGCTGGGAGGAAGAAGGCAGAGTCAATGAGAAGCCATGAAGCCCTGCCAGAGACAGACACCAGAACTTTAGCTGGTAAGCCACATATTAATAGAAATGGGTTAAATTAATATGTAAGAGTTAGCCAATAAGAAGCTGGAGCTAATGGGCCAAGCAGTAATTTAAATAATACAGTTTCTATGTGATTATTTCAGGGCTGAGCAGTCGGGAAACAACAAGTGGCCTCTATCCAACACAAGTGCTGGGATCATATTTGTGTGAGCTCTGTTTCTCTTTTAGAAAGAGCCCAGGGTGTCCTTAAACTAACAGAGATCCCTCTGCCTCTGTCTCTCAAGTCCTGGGATTAAAGGTGTATGCCACCACTCCCAGATCTCTAGTGGCTTAGCTCTGCACTCAGATGTTCAGGCAAGCTTTATTTGTTTTTTATATATATTTTTAATTTATTTATTTATTAAAGATTTCTGTCTCTTCCCCACCACCGCCTCCCATTTCCCTCCCCCTCCCCCAGTTAAGTCCCCTCCCCTCCTCAGCCCGAAAGCAATCAGGGTTCCCTGTCCTGTGGGAAGTCCAAGGAACCCCCACCTCCATCCAGGTCTAGTAAGGTGAGCATCCAAACTGCCTAGGCTCCCACAAAGCCAGTGCGTGCTGTAGGATCAAAAACCCATTGCCATTGTTCTTGAGTTCTCAGTAGTCCTCATTGTCTGCTATGCTCAGAGAGTCCGGTTTTATCCCAGGCTTTTCCAGACCCAGGCCAGCTGGCCTTGGTGAGTTCCCAGTAGAACATCCCCATTTGGTTTCTAGCCATAAACCAAGGACATTGAGCCTATAATTAGTGATCCTAGAGAAGCTAAATAAGGAGAACCCAAAGAAAAACATATAGGCATCCTCCTGAATATTAACCTTCAGCAGGCGATGAAAGGAGACAGAGACAGAGACCCACATTGGAGCGCCGGACATAAATCTCAAGGTCCAAATCAGGAGCAGAAGGAGAGAGAGCACGAGCAAGGACCTCAGGACTGCAAGGGGTGCACCCACACACTGAGGCAAGCTTTATTTGTTAAAACACAAAGTATCACTGCACGCACAGCTGTCTGAAAAATCCGTATGTTCATACTATGAGGAGCAAAGCAGATGAGTAACATGTGGTGCTATTGTAGCCTTGGGAACACTGGGAAGTGGGAAGTTTGAGTGCCATAGGATGTGCATCTATGTGCAGTTTATCACTGAGTTAAAATTTCTTTCTTTGTATGAGGCTGTATCATGAATGTGAAGGAGAATATTGCCTAATTAAGAAAATAGATTCTCATTCTACTAAAAAAGAGACCACACACCAATGGACAGTTATCACTGATAACTAAAGCCAAGATAGCCAGGAAGAACACCACATGCGTGGACTCATCCTCTGGTACAACCTTCTTTAGATAGCTCCAATGGCTAACTCACTCTTCTCAGTGCTTTGGGAATATTCTTCTCACCCCCTATCTCTAGCTTAGTGCCCCGTCCTCTCTCTTCATTATTGTTTTCTCCTTTATCAAACACTGATACAGCGACAGCAATAGGAACAGGCCATGCTTAGCGATAGAGGAGTGAAGTGAAGGGGATTGAAATGGAGAAGATTTCCTTTGATATGAATGGTATAACTCCATATGTAAACCCATTCTTCAATAAGATGGGCTTGCAACCTTTTCTTTGCAAGAGCCAAAGTAATAAGTACTTTGGGTTTTATTGATTTATACGTTTCTACTCAACTGCTCAGCTTAGGCACATATCTGCAAAATGGGTGTAACTGCAATCCAATAATATTTTTAAAAAGGTGGAAGCCCTGTTTCCTTGGTGGTTTTTGCTGAATCCATACACAGATCATTTCATTCCCACTGCAGTGTTAGGTGGACAAATGCAAGTGACACAAAAAGGGATGTGTTAAATTGATTTCTTCTGTTAGTTTCCTTTGCCTCTCTTCTTGGTTCATCCCAGTCTAACATGAGCTGAAAAAAGAACTCAGGGGATGGAAAGAAAAGGGAGTGAGAGGAAAGGAAGTTAACACTAACTGTCTTACCCTCTGCCCCTTGATTATTCCATACCCAAGCCCTCCTTCTTTTCTGTTACTCTCCTGACTTGGGTCAAATTTTCTCTGACAACTCAACCTAATACCAAGTTCTTCCCATGCTCCCCCATCGAATGGTTGCATGCTTCCTGCAGGCCCCCGTCCCATTCTCCTATGGTCCCTAAAGATTCTGGCTAGTCACCATGTCGCTAATATCACTGACAGAACAGCTACTGGGTCATGTGTTTCTGGAATTCCAAAGCACTGGATGTATTTCCCTATAGAGATGCCACTCAAGAAGATATGTAAGTATTAGAAAGAGGTTAATTAGATTTAAATAGACTATCTTCATTTTTTATCTCAAGAAAACATAGGTGATATTCAGAGAGTCAATTGGAATTAATCATAACATGTGACCTTCTGAAAAACAATAAGTTATAATTCTTGATGTTGCTCACAGACTGTCTAGGGCAAGGATCTTGTGAGGCCCCACAGACAGGAAGATAGAAGCATTGTTGTGGTCTGTGGTCAGGAAAAAGAGTATCACCTGTGGACATGGTGGGCAAGGTCTCACCTTCCTCCTTCCCTCCTTCCTTAAAGGGTTGGTGAAACAACCCCAGAGAGATTAGCGGTTGATGCATCAATTTCTGCTTTATTTGATTCTAATCTCTCTTTTATTCCTCCCTCTTGGAAGGAGATTTTTCTCATCCACATTGAATTTTCCTGCCAAAGTTAATAGTCCATGCTTTCTACCTCTAAATAAACGAGCACCAGTTGGTGAGGATATTGGATTGGGGAGAGAAATAATGTTTGGCATGCTTTACAGTGGCTAGAGGGATGGAACCAGATTAAGAGAGGGAGGGAGGAAGGTGATTTTTAAGTTGTGGCTGTTGCCCTTCAGTGCACCTTTTATAAACAGATCAGATGCAGGCTTCCAAGATGGCAACAACCTAAGAAGGCCAAAAATGTTGATTTTAGGAGATTTTACCTACAAAGAAAATGAGGATTCGGATTCTAGATGCAGCACACTCAGGCGAAAAGTTTTAGGTGTTTTAAATGAACAATGTTTACATTGTCATGATTAAAATTCTCATTGATATTATGCAATAGTTTTTCTTTTTAAAGAAAGTAGATGCTTATTCATTTGTAACGTGTATATGACTACTAATTAATTGGAAGTTAAGGATTGTTTGCTTGACACTGTTGAAGAAGAGCCCCCAGCATGGAAAGCCCAGAACTGAAGGAATACACAAAGGCATCAATTATAAAGTGGAATGGGAAGAGAAGACCATGGAAAGCTTTCAAGATGGTTTTACAATACGAGAGTTATGTGCAATGTAAGATTTACATTGAAGTAAAAAAAAATATCTCCTTGCTAAAGCTACAGCACAAAGCATGTGTGCAAAAAATCCTGCAGGTGATCTGCCCTCCACCGTGGGCTCTGCTATCCTGAGATGTGGAAACTGGATGGAGGTGGCTATATAATTTCCCTTCTACCCAAGGGGATTTTATTTTCCCCTCTTTAACAATGATACAGAATGTTTTAGAATCAGTAAGGTCTATCAGTCCAACTCTCTCCCTGTGAACCCAAAGCTGCGTAAGGGGTGGGTGTGTCAGAGAATCCCCACTTCTTTCCTCCCTGAGGTCCTTCCAGAATGGATCCTCATTGAGCTCAGTTTAGCCCATTGCAAGGGCTGAGCAGATTAAGAACAGCTGCTCCTTGTGCTGACAGCATGAAGAGCTCTGGTATAGCTGTGGTCAAATACATAATGGCAGTTACTTTACATTGCTGTGCTAGGGGAGAGCGGCCCACACTACAAGTGACCGTCTCATTTTATAGATCAAGGTTTTCTTAGTTTGGAAACTTTTTATGAAAGCGTTGTGTGCATAAAATGTCCCTTAAAAGCCTCTAAATAGAATCATTTATATGTGTCTTTTGTGAGAAAAAAAAAGAAGCAATTTTAGGTGAAAACTGATCTTCCTTCATACTGATGTTTGAATCATGAATCAATTTTACATTTACTGCTATTTAAATATTTTATCACCTACAAATGAATAAAAATGATTAGACATTGATTTTTTTCTGTGGTTGCTTCCCTTGTTGCTCACACAATGGGTAATAGTTATGCTGCAATTATCTAAATCAGAAAACTACCGTGGATGACACACCATCAAATCTTTGGGTGTCGCTAAAATTTCATCCGTTGCTACCCCATTCATTGCTCTGGTTTAAGAGTGAGCCCAGGCCCCACACTGACTTCCGTAGTTTTACATTCTCATTTCCCCTCACACTGGAATTGTTCTTTGTTCGTTTTCTCCACAAGGAGCATGTCGCTTCACTAAAACCAGACTTCTGTTTAGGGTGTGTCACTGGATGGATGCCTTATGCAAGCAGGTATAATCTGGTGCCTCAAACCCCGTACCTCCCTCAGTCACACAGTTTCTCTGCAGAATGTTTGTCAAGGGACCTTTTACAGAGTGAAGGAGTTGGATCAGAAAATACACGAGAGTTCATGGCCCTGTCAGCGTTTCCTCACTGAAACAAATACCCCAAGAGAATGAACTTTTGAAGCAGATACATTTATTTTTACTCATTTTTAATGGCTCCCTCCTTGCTGCAGGGGCCTGTGGTGAGACAGCACTTGGGGCTGACTGTGTTAGAGGAGCAAACTTCTTGCTCACAGGACCCCGGAAAGATGAAGAGGAAGGGCCAGGTCCCAGTGTCTCTTTTCTAGGGCACACCCCACATCTTAAATGTTCTACTCTCTCCCATTAGCATCATGATGGTGACCAACCATCAACACTTGGAGACTCTACATATCTAAAACAGAGCAAAGGCGGTGAGCAGAATTGTCTGTTAAAGATTTTATTAAGTTACTTTGGCACTACTAACACTAGGCTTTTCTATGGGTTGTTAGTTAATTTGTTACTTAAGTGCATGCGCTTGGTAGCCTGTGGTATGACCTCCCCCTTCAGGAAACTATGATCTATTTCTCTGTAATACAAAGAAACACCTGCTTTAACTTCCTTTTGAAACTGGATAAGAAACAGAAAATAAATATTCTTTGAATAAATACCTTTTGAAAACCAATAAGAAGCTGACCTCAGGTGCTTGGCACTGAGAACCCTGCCAGTAGGTGCAGCCTGGCGGCATTAGGAATGCAATCCTTCTCCTCACAGACCACTACAACTCCAGCCAGCCGGTCAGCACCCAGCACAACTGGAGTCGCTGGAGCAGGTGTGTTCGCCACGGTGCAAAAATAACTAGAGGAAAGACAATGAGACCAGATCTTCTGAGCCGTGCTGGGTGCTGTGGGGGGACAAAATGATAAAACAGCAAGAGGGCTTCTCTCCAGCCATAACGGAACTCTTAAAAGTGAATCACTGGGGGTAGGAGGGAGCTGGGGTTATATGGATGCCTGAATTGAATAATTTGTAAAATGCATGGCATTTGTGGATTAGTTTGTTCAGCAATTGTTAAGGCTGCCATTGTTAATGCATACATCTCTCATTGAGAATAAGGAAGTTCTGTGGGCCGCATGATTACCCCTGTATGTGCTCTACAAGAGATTAACTCTGGAAGCAACTCTGAGATTGGCAGGCTGTGGCTTGGGTGAGGTCTGGAACAGATAGGATATGGACAAAAGGGGGTGTGGGTTTACTTTCATTTTCATTTCTGGTTAACCGCATTCCTCTGTCATCAGCTTCATCTACTTTATCTCCTTATCACTACCTAACCCAACAATATCAATGCAATGTGCTGGGACTATGCACAAAGCACAGGTGTGTGTCCGTCCCAGTTTCTTTCTTTACTAGCCAGGTGGGGATGTGTCAGGATTCCTGCTTTGCCGTATTCTAGTTTTCTTTGTTCTGGTGTAAAGGCATAAGGGCCATGCCATTATTTGATGTGGAAACCTACTCGACTGGGTTAGATCTGGCATACTGGGTAAGTACATCATATAGACTGTATCATTGTGATTTATAGTCAATAAATGTTGAAATAGCTTTTCTTTTTATAGATATTTTATCTTGAGCTGGGGTTTTATGTACACTCCTTTCCTTTAATCAAATAGACACAAATCTAAAATAGAACTTCCACATTGTATAACTTTAAGAAAGTGAACTTCAGACCTCAGTTTAAAATTCCAAGTTCCATATGAAATATACTGTAAAAATCCTGCACAAAGGAGCGAGAAGTTTTGGGGCCTTTTCATGGGAGAACTTTTTAAGTCACTGTAGTGTCAGCCTGAGCTAAGCTTAGAAACAGGGACCTTGCTGGTGTCTGAGGCAGGATGAATGGCTATGGAAGACTGCTTCTTCCCCAGAACTTCAAAGCACTAAGTGCCACCCAATGCTGGGGCAACCAAATTTCATTCTCTTTACTTTGAACTCCATACAAAGTCCATTGGTACCCAAAGGTGTGAATCTCTTGATTATGGGTTACTTTTCTTCATTTCCTTTGCAATAGTTTGTTGTTGTTCTTATTGTTGGTGGTGTTGGTAATGGTGGTTGGGTGTGTAGGTGGTGGTGGTAGTGGTGATGATGATGATGATGATGATGATGTTTTCAGTGTTGGTTTTGAAGTTTAGGGCCTTTTGTAATACAAGGCAAGTGTTCTAGCATGAACCTGAAGACCCAGCTATTATTTGTCATGTCTGATATCAAGCTGAACATAAAACTTCCACTTATTTGTCATGAAATTATATAAAATGCAACGACATATTTCTTTGCCCCTGTTTTGAGGGATTTTATTGTGGTTTAAAAAAAAGTATATACCATAAACACACCATCTTAATGATTTTACAAGTACATGTAATAGTGCTAACTGCATGTACATTGTGGTACAGTAACTTTTTGGATCATTTCATCTGTCAAAACTGACTCTTCATCAGTCACCCTTCCTTCTACATTGAAACCTAGGAACCTTCATTCAATTTCCCAAGATATGGTTACTTTAGACACCTAAGTGGGATCGTACAGAATTTGGATTTGTTAGGGTAATAACAGACATTTCATTTAGCATGATGTTCTAAAGGGTCAAGAGTGTTGAAATGCATGGCTGTTAAAGAAGTATTTTCATCGTGTATGGTCCCACAGTCACTTTTAAAATAACTACTCAGAGGCTTAATATTATTATAAATGTTTGACTGATGGCTCAGGCTTATTACTAGCTTGCTCTTACATCTTACATTAACCCATTTCTATTAATCTATGTATCACTACATGGCTATGGTTTACCCATCATGCTCTAGTATCTTGCTCCTTGGGAAGCTGTTAGTGTTTCTCAGACCCTTTCCTTCTTCACCTGTATCTCTGCTTGGATTTCCTACCTGGCTCTATTCTGCTTGCCATAGGCCAAAGCAGATTTATTTATCAATCAATGAAAATAACACATGGTCACAGTGTACAGGATCCCACAGCATTTCCTCCCTTCTGTCCAATAAAACGTAAGATTTTAACATAATAAAATTACATGAAACAAAATGGTTATCAAGCAAGAATTGCACTTACAATATTTGGTCTATTTGTATTTGGCAAAATTAAAGAAAATGCTCTATCATATATCATATCTTTGTGGGTTTAAGGTTTTATATCTAATTTATCTTTGATAATAACTAAGAAAATCTATAATTATAACTATCTAGTTTTCAACTCTATCAAAGACCCCAGAAGGATATATTATTACCTGAGTAAACATAAAGAACATTGTAAGCAACTTCCAAAGCTCTAGAAATTACAGAGATATTTGGCTGTCTGGACAGTCACCCAAAGTTCTTCTGTAATGTTTGGGCAACCATGTTCATCTTTCAAGACCATAGTATCTGGCAGACTTTCAGTGAGGCAGAAAATTAAAGACTATGGCACATATTGGCAGTTTTTCAGTCAATTTCTTCTGTATACTGCAGAATGTATGGCAGTTTCTTCTGTGAAGCAGGAACCTGAAAGACCATTCTACTTTGTTTTGGCAAAGTTTAGCAGTCATTTTCCTGTGGGTCCTATATGTCCAGTTTATATAGTATACTGTCAAGCAGTCCAAGCAAAGGCATTTTCTTGCCCAAATGGTGAGCTTTGCCACATCAAAAGCAAACTTCATAACGAGTTTCTTTGATGCCCATCATCCTCTTTGAAGTAACTGGTGCTGCCAGGAGCAGACATTTCACTGTTGAGAAAAGCCTAAGTTCTTAAAATGTTTTAAATACCATATTCTTACGTCTTTGAAGTGTTGGAAGATTACCTATCTAATTGAAGTATATCTTCATATACCTAAAAGACCTACTTAAGATGGGTATACGTTTGACTATCATAGATAACTATTAACCTGTATTTTAAATATATGGTGCAGGAGAATTGTCTGTATTCTGCCAATCATTTTATAAATAAATGCTGATTGGCCAGGCAGAAAATATAGGCAGGAAAACCAGACAGGAAGTAGAAATGATGTAATGAGAACAGGAGGATTCTGGGAAGGAGGAAGCTGATTCCTCCCACTCCTGCCCAGACCACTGAAGCAGCAGGATGTGATCTGCAACCACTAAAAAAGGTACTGAGCTGCATGGCTAACATAGATCAGAAAAATGGGTTAATCAAGATAAGTTAGCCAGTGAGAGGCTAAAGCTAATGGGCCAATCAGCTTATAATTTATGGAGAGCTCTGTGTGATTTTCTTTGCAGCCAAACAGTTATGGGAACCGGGCAGGACAGAAATACAAACAAGTAGACAGCTCATGTTACAGAATGGCACAGCAAGCAGGCCCGTGACCATGCTACAGTTATATATTACATTTTTAAATGAGCTGCATAAACATAATACCTTAAACAATTTGACAGCAGAAAAAGCATAAGCTGTAGAGTAACAGACAATGGGGAGCAAGAGTTGTGCCTCAGATCCTGAGAATAAGGTCTGGCTGCTTTGCAATATATATCTACATTCATTGACCTTTAACTTAACAGAGATAAGAAGATGAGGGAATTAAGTAATACGGTAAAAGACAGTGGGTGGTTCCCCTTGACTTAATCACTATCAAACTGTGTGATTCAGGATACGTTTCTTTGGAAAAATTATTGAACTTGATTGGTAAGACTATTTTTCAGCTTCCAAAATGCTTTGATAATTTTCTGCCATATGCAGGAAGTTGAACTCATAGAATAAGTTAAAATTCGCTCACATGACAAAAGGTTTCGATGTTGCAGTTGTATTGGAATTGCCATGTTTAGTTGTTGAGCTTCAAGGTATTGTCAGAATTGGAGGTATTTTTTGGAAGATAATCACAGGTAGAGTTATAGAATTGAATCACATGTAAATTTAATTTGAACTTTTTTAAAATATGATTTTACTAGAATATCTCTAGATCAGAGATTCAAAGTACCTACACTCTTGCATGATTCATCTGTTGTTTGTGTTAATTAAACAGTTTAGAAAAATACACAAAAGTTGTTAAATAAACTTAAGATTCTCATGTTAAAAAAAATTAGGAGAGAAGTAAATGCAGTTCCATGGATCTCCAAGTGATGTGAACACTGGAAAGAAGCCATGATTAAAATGTCACCAGGAGACTTTTCAGGTTCAAATGCAGGTGTCAAAACCCAAGCTTAATTTAACAGAGGTAAACAGCAATTGTTTGCCATTGAGCACCCAGTTAGGGAATCCATGGTTGCAAGGCTAGTTATTCTGATTCATGGTTTTTTTTTTGTTTCTCCGTTATTTTTTTCTTAATTTTCTGAGTGCTATTAATCATATGAACACACTATGCATTGTTCAATCCATTTGTTAGTCCTTTATCATTTTAAAAAGTTAGAGATTATGTCTCCATGGAGTGTGCTGGAAATGTCCTTACATTGCACTAGCCCATATTTCACAAGATAAACAAATGTGTAATTCAAGATTTGTAGCATGTCACATAAGGGCTCAGTCATAATTTTCAAATTGTCTGCCAAAGCACATTAAATCAAAGTGTCTATTGGAAGCAGTCATTGTATTTCATAAACTCTGTGGAATGGTTTGGTGTCCTATCTCTCTAAACTGTTTCTTTTCTCTCCAGTTATACTCTGGAGGTTTTAGGGTAGGGGGAATACAACTAAACAGTGAAGTCGAGGTCAAAACTGAAATCTAAGTGCCACATTTATATTTCTATTAAAACAAAATGTAGCGATATAGGCATATAAATAGCATATTCCTTAATGGCAGAATATTTAACTTTATTTCTTTAGAGTTAAAGAAGGAAGGTAAATTTAAGTTTTGAAAACAATAACATTCTAACGTGAGTCTGAAATATATGCATGCTGCTCCATATTATGAACATTTGTATTGGGCACTTATAATATTTCAAAAGATGAAGATAAAGTTATGGACAGTTAGTGATCCTCTGTACCCTTACCCCCATGGCAAATCCTTTATCTGGTCTCTGATCAAGTTGGAAAAGGGTTTCAGTATCCTCTCTCCACTCTAATGCTCTGAGAAATTGGATATGAGCAATCACACACATCCTCAGATCAAGCTAACTGATGTTCCCTAAGGAGGTTTTATTTTCTAATTTTTTTTAAACAGCAATTTTTCACATTTGTCACTTCTTTATGGGAAAAATGATCATGAACAGGAGTATTATTAATTTGTGATGCTGATTGCATTCCATCTCAGCTGATTAACCACCAACTAGGAAACAGTCTCCAGCACTGCTTGCAAGAATCATGGACAGCATGCCCAAAGTTCATAAAAATCCTTAGCAATTTGTTAAATAATGTGCCAGGTTATGGCTATAGATTTTTAATGTTTTAGAAAGTCCCATCTTTAATTCATGAACCTTTCAATTATCTTCAAAACTTATGCCAGGAGGGCAAAGCTGTCTGGCCCACTTATAGTTATTGCAAACTCCATCCCTACATAGTTTCAAAGGAGGCTGTTTTCCATTGGCTGCTGTGCTAAACATTCTTATTGGGAATATTTTTTTTTGATTCTTGGATACCTAAGCCATTATTTGATGTAATTATTTTGAATTTCAATTCTTTTTCTCATTTTTAAAAATAAGTTCACACTAGATAGGATATTCTCTAACTGACCAGCCAGTGACAACCAACATATTGTAAATTCATACTATCATCAGGGATGATGAAGGAGAAAAGTTTTTGAAGTATCTGTCATGCCTACTAAGTGCCAGATACATCATAAAGTGTAGTGATTATTAATTATAATTTGTGAGAATTGGTCTCTCGTATTTCTCGTATGAAGTACACAGGAGCTAGAGGCAGTGATGAAGCTACTGTGTGACTCTCAATAGGATCTCTCAATGACTAGCTATTGGTCACAAGGTAGTTTTGGTTTTTAAAAATAAGTAATATTTAATAATCTATAACGTATGAAGTCTCAAGCATTAGAATGAAAGGCATGGTATATATGATACTGTCACACCTTTAGACTTAATAGTAAACAGTGCACTATACACGTTCATATAAAATTATCTGTTTTTGTTTTTATAAGTACTAAAAATGTAAACTCAAAGTCTAATGAGTGACTTTAATTGACTATGGAATCCTTAAAAGTTTCCTTGAGGACATTCAATTCAAAACAAGATGAAATAAAGAGAATTTTTTAAGGATGTTTTTTCTATATAGTAGAATACTGTATGAAATTCGATATATTCCAGGCATTGAAATAATTCAAATAGATCCATTGTAGCAAAATTCAGTGCAGTAGTAGAGAAGATCAGAAAGTGAAATTAGAGATCTATATTGGCAGTGGTAGGGATAAGGGGTTCATGGCAGAGTTTATAAGTCACACTATTCTTTATGATGAAAGCAGAAAAAGGTTGCAAACTTTGAATTTGAAGAGTGGGTAGCTTAGGCTTAAAGAGAGAGTAATGCAGAAGCTATGTTGTCTTTGGGGCAGGAAGGAAGATTAGACTGGGAGGACAAAGATAGGAGGCTACTTTGTAATTTAGAGAAGATGTGATGCCAAAGGTTATTATGAAGATGCCAGTGGAGCTAGATAATACGGAATGTGCTGAAGAGATGTGTAAAGGACAGGCTATCAAGGATGAATCGGATATAGATGTAAAGAGGAGAGATGTATCTGGTCCAGCCCCAGATATCTGTCTTGAAGAAATATAGCACTGATGATGCCATATAAAGGGATAGGCAGTGGAGCACAGCTAGAAGCAGAGACAGCCCATTGATGCTGAGATTCAACCAGGTTGAAGATCCTTAGAAGTAGCCTGATAGAGATGTTTAATAGGCAAGAGGAGCAATATGGAAATGCATGGGTTGCAGATTCAAACCTGGGAACTACTAGTACCAATACTGATAATTACCTGAAATTACATAAGAATATTGAATAAACTAGCAAGGAAGCTAGGCACCTATTGACTGGCCTCATTCTGGAGTCTGCTCAACTGAGGCTTTCTGTTTCTGGCAGTCATTGACTGAGGAGTGGATGTGATACACCAGCATGAGAAATACAAAGGATTTCTAAAGCTTTAAAGCAACACCGAAGTAACCTCAACATTTAAAGTCCTGGTTCAGAACCCTCTATGGTTTTAGGAACCTTTTTGTACCATGTAAATAATTAAAAAGAACACTGAAGTTATGTATTAATGTATTTGACTGCTATTAATGAGGTCTTGTATATTCTAGACATAAAGAGGGCAAGTTATCACATCAGTGGACATTTATACTTAAGATCATTTCCAACTAAATAGAAACCGAGATGTGGCAGAGAGAGTCAGCAGATGAGGAAGTCTTGGTAGAATTGAAGCAATAACTATATAGATGATTACTGTTATGAGACTGGAAGTAATTTGTACAATGAAGATGCTAAACATAGAGGTCCAGCTAAGGCAGGAAAGCACCTTGTATGAATTGGTAAGCTGTAGTTACAACTAAAGAAGGAGAAAGAGAAGAGAAGAGGAGAAGAGCACATGTGTAAGTCAACCTGTCTTTTTTTTATGGATAGAGGCACTCTTCAAGCAATATGACCCATTTGTATGTCTATGGTGCATCCATATGCCTGCATCATCAGGGTCTATGTCCGGACCATCAGGGGCTATGTGCCATCCTTCTTTCTATGTCTCAAGTTTATTCTGTTTGTGGTGACAGCAGTTCGACCCCCAGCACAGCTAGTACCTGTCTCACGTCTGCAGGGTCACTATTTTGTTCAAGGTTGGACCAATAAGATTCATTTTTAATATTCTATTTAAATACTTTAAAAATAATTTTAATGTGACATAATTTTCTATGTCAAACTTAGTTTTATAGATGTCAAAAAATTAATTCCATACTTTCCTCAATAAGATAACTGCAGAGTATACCAGAAAGGAAATTTCCCTCAGCTAACAGTTTTTAATGTAACTTGTATCACCCAACACTTCTGACTGATATTCTACATTTTTTTTGATGATTACATATTATTCTATGAAATCAATAGTGATCTTATATATAGCTTTGTATTGATGGAATTAAGAAACAAGATAGAAGGACTTTTGCTTATAGAAATGCCCTTTAACCTGGGATTGGGGAGATGGCTTAATCAGTAAAATATTGGCTGGACGAGCATGAAGAACTAAGTTCAGATCCTCAGTACCTATGTCAAAGTCAAAACTCAGGCAGAGCACCACACATGCAACACTGGGAAGCACAGACAGGCAGATCCCCAGAGTTTTGTCACCAGATAGACTTGCTGGATTGGTGAACTAAAGGTCCAGCAAAAGAACTTGTCTTCAAAACAAGTAGGGTGGAAAGTAGTAGAGGAAGACATTTGCGATCTACCTTTGATTTACACACATGTACACACAGTGGATGGCAATGAACATATAAACACACATATACTACACAATCTCACGTACACACACATGTACAAAGTAGATGACCATGCTTACATACTCACACATACACCACATGCCCATACACATACATGTACACAGTGGATGTTCATGCACATATATACATATATACACTGCATATACACTCACACATATGTGCACCGTGAGTATCCCTATACATACACACACACACACACACACACACCATGCATACACACACACATACATATATAACTCAGTCCAATTTTGACTAAGGCTTGTATTTCAGGAGTCTTTGGGTATCCAAGCAGACATTTATAGGGAATATTTGAATGCACAATCATTCTGTATAAAATTAATCATAAGACCTTAAGGAGGTATTAAGAATGTAGAAACTAATTTTTACACAATAATAGTAAGAGCCAAGCAAGCAACCACTGCATTCTCAGAGATAAATGGCAAAGCGAACAGCCAAACAAAAACAAAACTTAGTGAGCATCCATTCTGAGGATCCTTAATAGGTCTGTTTGGAATAACTCATATTTTGATGGTCTGTGGAAGGAGTACTTATGAATCAATTGCAGACCTCAAATATGATTTTTTAAATAAAAAGAAGCCACAAACTTTAAGGATTTTTAAAAGCTTTATATTCCTATATTGGTTTTATTTTTTCTGAAAGTAGATCATTGAAAATGAACTGGTTGCCATGGAGTCTATCATTGAATTGTGGGTGGCCACCTAAGTGGCACAAAGCCCAAAGTACAGAATTGCTCATGGAAGCTACATTGCCAAGTAAACAATATCTTAGGACTGGTATTTTACTAAGAAATAATTTACACAGCCGTAAGTAGGACATTTAAATTGGAATAGTTTTTTTGTAGGTACATATGAATAGTCATATATTCTCACAATACATGATGAAAAGTATAAAAATTCAGTTCATCACAGAGAAAAGTCAAATTTTTGCACAGGTCTGCAAAAGGAACACGAGTGTGGTTGAGATTAAAACACATTGGTAGGCAAAGTCCAATTTATAAGTGCTTTTAAAATCAGCGTGGAAGTTCCAAAGAGGGGCAGATGGAGTTACAACAACCGTTTTTCTAGTGGATCAATACCAAAGAAGACAGTAGACGGTAGACGCTATGACTAGTGGTTCGGAGGCAGGCTGTGGAGCCAAGATTCCTGGCTTGGAGTCCCACCTTTGCTATATAATAGCTACTTGGATATAGAAAGTTAATTAACCTTTCCTTGCCCCTGCTTCCATCTCTATAAAGTGGGAAGATAATAGAACCCAGCTCTGCAGTGTGCAGAAGAATACCTGGCACCCGATAAGCAATTTGCAAAATTTAGCCAACGCTGTCCATGCGTCACCATCCTCCCATACCTCTGTCTTTCCCTCTTCTACTTCTCCAACGCAGTCTGCCCTTCCTTCTTTCCTTCCTTCCTTCCTTCCTTCCTTCCTTCCTTCCTTCCTTCTTTCCTTCCTTCCCCCTTGTCGTTCTAAGGTGGGGTCTTGCTATGCATGTAGCCCATGCTGATCACAATTTCAAAATCCTTCCGCCTCTCTGCTTGTCTCTGAGCTCATAGGCATCTGTCACCATGGCCCAGCAATGCTAGACTTTTTGTCTTTTTTTTTCCTTATGAGATTCTTGCTTGAGAATCACAGCCATGTAATCTGTAACAGAGTCAGAAAGAGATTTCTAGCATCAGTGTGGTCCACTTTCGCTATTCTTCCTAATTCAAGGGGTTGCAGTTAAACACTGATGCATTGCAGTTGGTTTCTAAAGTTATGGGCATTAAGTGTTGCTGAATCATCAGAAACGGTGTGGTGGGCTGGATTCGGGATTGGCAAAAACAGCTCTATGACTATGAGATTGAATTTTGGCCAAGGGAGCACCATGGTAGATGTATTACTAGGATTTTCTAGAGGAAGAGAACTGATAGAATGATTATATATAATATACTAAATTATAAAATATATAATAAAATAATATACATATATAAAATGGGCTTACTAGATTGTCTTACAAAATTAGTCTGAGTAGTTAACAACGGCTACCTTCATGTTGAGAGTCTGAGACCCTATTAGATGTTGCTGACATCTAACTAGGCTGAAACTCTAGACTCCTGGAGAATCATTGGTCTTCTGTCCATGTTGGAGGCCTGAAGATGCTGTGTTTTGATAGCCGCAAAGGAATGTAGCAGAGATGGCAGCAACAGGATAGATGTACTCACCAAGGAGATGGAAAGGCAGTGAGGCACAAGGCAATATTTTTCTCTTGGATGTCCTTTTATGTGGCTGCTGCTGGAAGATGCCACCCACATTCGGGTGGGTCTCCCCACTTTGAAAAACCTAATCAAGAAAAGCCCTTGCAGGTTTGCATGGACACTTATACATTTCAGTTGGCAAGTCGGCAAGCATAGTGGGTTACCAGCTTTGTGTATCTTCCTGTCGAGTTCTGTTTCTCACATGGAGGCTGTGTTCTGGGCTGGTGCCTTGATTCCCCAACTCTAGGCATGAACCTTACAGTGTCTTGTTTCCTTAGGAATTGTCCAATAAAAACTAGATGTCTTTTTCCCCCATTGAGTACTTAAATCACAATCTTTCTCTGGACCCTGCACAACAGGCTGTTCTATCAGATTCCTGCAGCAGAAGTCTTTGAACATCCAAAGCTATCTGTGCTGTTTGCTACAGAGCCAGGTCATACAGAATCACAGATGCTGGTGCCCATGCCTTTGAGTTATTCTTCTCCAGCACTGATTCTGTGCTTGCTCATGAGAATGGTTTTGCTCAACAAGACATCACAAACATAGATTTTTAAAAAGTCTTTTCTCTTTGGAACTTGTCCTGATGAGAAGTAGCCCCAACCATATGAGAAAGCTACATATTAATTCTTTGAATATACCTGTGCACTTGGAAAAGTAGTTCAGTCACACTACTGTGACAACTTAGTTCTGTCACCAGCTGCATGCATACATACAGGTGAATCAGGCAAACCCAGAATTGCCCAGAACCCATACTTGCTTCAAGATTTCATTTTAAGGTTACTTGTATGTAGTTGTATATACATTATTCAGTGTCTGAATCTAATTTCAAACTGAAATAATTCCAAACATCCCTCTGCCAGGGAGGAGGAAAACACACATGTGCATATTTGCATTCTTCAATAGCACATATTGCTATTTTGTTTTGGAAGTATATTATGCATTCATAGGAGATACATATTTTCATATTATACTGGCAAGAATTCATTAAAAGCATTGTGTGTGTTATTAGCATCCTAACAGATTCTATAAATGTCTAAGAAAATATTTTGCTAAGTATTGCTGAAAGCTAGTCTTTAGGCAACATGAATAAGAAAGAAAAAGAATTTATATTTACAATTAAATATCTTTCAATATACCTAGGCTTCAAAATTATCAACCGTGACCATGGTTTTAAATCTCACTCTCTTTTCTAGCTCTTGGATTTGGTGCAAAAGAATGGGCTTGTTTGAACTTCAGTTTCTTCATTTACAGATTGAAACTATATTAGCTCATTCCTGGGGTTCTTGTGGTTAACAGACTGAGTTTATAAGGCTTGTACCAGATCCTAAGCCCTTAACGTCTTGGTAGCTGTGGACTGTGTTCAGTGGTCTCTCTTTGCCATTATCTGGCTAGTTCTGTGACTCTCTGTCTGGAGGCACTTCAACTAAAGCTATTAGAATGAATTGATGTTTGGAGAGGAAAATTGGAGAAAGTGGACAACTTAATTTGCCTTTCTTTTTTGTTGAATGTTACATGACCGGCAGGTAGTTCTCTTTCCCCTTTAGCTTCCATCCCTACTTGTTAGGACACTTGACCAGAAGGGGTGCAGAGGGAGCAGAACGCTATGCAAGGTGTGGACGCAGTGTCTGGTTACTATAACCCTGGGAAGAGCAGCAGCGGCTCGCTCTGCAGGTCACACCGTCACACAGGGTCGCAGGGTAGAGACCTCTCTTGCCACCTGGTTCTAGTCAGCTCCTTTTAGTGTGCTGTTCATAGCTCGCACGTGCTCACATTTCCAAGCAAGCATGTATCCACTTCTTCTCTAGTGTCTCTGCCTGGCAATTTCCCTTTGCTGTGATAATTTTCCCTCTTTTTCCTCCTTTTGCTCAAGTGAGCATCTCTGGCCTCGGGCTGCAATCCTGAGAGCTACTGTTTCCTGAGCACCTGAAAACAAGATGAGGCTCTTTTGCTGGGGAGACCCTTCAGCTCTGTTTTTCTCCCTAAGAGGAATTCAAAGATTCCCAATCATCTTTCCTCAGATGTATTCTCTGAAAACATGCTTTTTTTTTTAATTGCTAGTCAAGGTTCTAATGAGAAACTTGTTTCTCTTTCTCTTGTTTTATAAATTGATTCAAAACAATGCTGACCTTTCAATCTCCCGTAATAGCGGCTGCAAAAGCACTTCTAGGTATAAGTAAAGGCTGATTTAATTTGCAGACAGTAGATGATTTAGACACAAACTTATTACAGCTCCTCAAGCGTACAAGAAAAATGTTTCTTTAAACCTGGCTATGAATATGCCAGAGTCGTCTGGAAACATGTCTTAAACACAGCCAAGGCTCGTGATGAATTATGGGAGATGGCCTCTCAGGACCCTCAGGTCTCCATTGAAGAGACTGGCTCTTAATTCAGCAACTGTGCTGAGGCCCCAGTGACTTCCTTCTAGGTTTGGTGTCAGTGGTCACCACATGGAGACTCAAGAGAAGCCAGCTGGAAAGTGATTTGAATCAGCTGCCATAGCTTACATTTTGGATACCCCGCGGGGCCAAACACAGCATCTCACGTTTAGAAAGCATTCGGTAGGTGGCTGCCTCCATGAAGCCTTCCCAGTTTTAGTCCTCCCATCATCTCACCGGGATGATTGACTTTCATTCATGGCTTCCCTGCTTGGTTGGGGATATGTGCATTTGCAGGCAGATTGCTTGCAGTTGTTTTCAGAAGTTTTACACTTTGGAACTTCATATGGCTTGAAATACATATTTCTCTTCTGTAAACAAACTCACATATTCCCATTACCTGTGAGACATTTAAAATAGTGCCTAAGGCCCTCTATGACATTATACATCCTTAATTTTATAGTCTTCTTCCACACAAACCTTAGATTTTTAGTTCATAGAGGGCTAATTGGGCATATATTTCCTCTCCAATTGCCCTTCTTCCTAGTGCCAGACAAAATCACATCCACCATTCCTGTGCCATGAAGGAGATCTTGCAGGAGCACCTCTGCCAGCTCTGCTTGAATGGGGAAAGCTGTGGGGAGGGGCTTTGATCTGTTCTATTTGACATAAAGTTCTGGTAGGGTGTACATCCCAGAGATTGACAAGCTTGACTTACTAAAAAATGGCTTAAATGTAAACTGAGGCCAAGCAGAGTGTGGGTGAAGATACCAGTAGAGGCAGTGGGTGGAAGCAAAGGGATCCTGGTAGTGGCACATAGGGCTCCTTACTCGAGGGGACGAGGGAACAGGTGGTTCAGCTTTGGTGCTCAGTGACATTGGGTAATAGGATGGACATGGAAGGAGGCTACAGATAAAACCCTGGATAGTCATGCAGATTTACTCCTAAGCTGCATTTCAAAGACGATAACATGGCAATTGTAACCTTAGCACTTGTTAGAACATTCAGTCTCCTTCTTCTTGCTCCCAGGGTTTGGGGAAGTATCTAATTGAACACTAACTATGGACAACTCCTGTGAACCAGCCTGCATGCTCTATTATGTTCACCCTTTCCTTTGCTAAGCAGAGGTCCCAGGGCTTGTCGATACAGTGAAGATTCCTTCCTGATTCTTTAGCTTTTCCAGATCTTGGGTGGCTGGCTATTTTAGGAAGGTACTCAGTGACCTCATTTGTCCCTGTTTTTCATTTACGAACTTGGTGTTAATGCTATAGTTTGAGAAGAAAAAGAAGAAAATTCAGCATAAAGATATGGGAAGGAAAATGTAGAAGACTTTTATTTTAATCATCTAATATTTTCTAGTGTCTTGTATAATTAGGTTTAATTATAAACATTTTAGTAGATGTATTAGCTGCTTTTCTTGTTGCTCTAACCAAACACTTGACATTAGGCAGCTTAAGGAAGAAAGGAAGGTTTAGCTTGGCTCACAGTTTGGAGGGGTACCATAGGGAAGACAGAGAGACAGAGTGTGAAGGGTTCTTATCTACTCAAAAAGCAGAGAGAGAATAGCTGAGGATGGGCTATGAAACTTTAGACACACCTCTAGTGACCAACTTCTTCCAGTGAAAGATTTTGTCCCCTAATGTTTCCAGAACCTGACAAAACATCTCACCCACTGGAGATTGCATGTTCAGATGCACGAAGCTGTCCTGCACATTTAACATACAAACCCCAGCAGATTTACTTATTCTATTAGAAGATGAAAGCCTAACATTTTCAAAACCACCATCGTTTTCTCTGTTGTTCCCCATCTGATAAACTCCACTATTGTGCTTTCTTTCCCTAAACTCTCTAACTCTACCAGAAGGTTAAGAGTTCAAACAATACAGTATTAGCTTTTACTCTGTTTGTGTGTTGGTTTTGATTCTTCTTCCTCTAATAGACACCTATTTGGGACCTCTTCTACATGGGCAGATACATATAACAAAAACTAAATAGCTTCCACTTCTGTCTCGGTCTCTTTTCTTGGGATCTGTCCTTCGGGTATCTATACTGGACCCAGGCTTTGGGTGTGTCTGCTCCTGGTACACGTCACTGCTAGCCACACTTCCTGAATTTACATTCCTCATATCCACATTCAGGCCCCATTTTTCAGACAACCTTACCCACCTCCTCTTGTACCCATGCTTCAGACACTCACGTTCCCTGCTACCCAAACCCTTGGTAGCCAAACTCCTGGTACTCATCCTCCTGACGCCAGTACTCTTCATAGCCATCAGATGATTTGATGCTTTCAGCGCTGGTATGAGCAAATGAACAAACCCATAGTCTCACAGAGACCTTTCAAGAGACTATTAGTAGTCAAGATACTTGGACTCTAGACCCATTTCTCCTCCTCCTCCTCCTCCTCCTCCTCCTCCTCCTCCTCCTCCTCCTCCTCCTCCTTCTCCTCCTTCTCCTCCTCCTTATCTTATTCTTATTCTTTTGCCTCAGCTTGAGCATGCCACATTTCATTGTAGATTTCTTCACCTACAAGAGAAGGGAGTTTACAGAAATCCGTTGTATGGGAATGGAGTGGATTATATGACCGTCTTATCAGGGTGAGAGTTAAGCAGTTGAAGTGACAAATTAAATAAACTTGTGGTTGTCACTTTCTTCCATAATACAATTTTAATTCCCTGTGCAAAAACCAAAGTTTATTTAGAACCTAATTCAAAAGTCCCTGGGTTTTGACCCTCGGAATAAATCATCTCTAAATTTAACATTCAGCTCTGAGGTTTTATAACATATATAAGCTATGATAATTTTCTCTTATGCTATAACAAAATGCATGGACTGTGACTTAAGCAACAATCACTTATTTTCTCATAATTCTGGATGTTGGAAACCTGAGGCCAGGGTACCTGCATGTTCTAATAAGAATACTGTCTGGGTGCAGATGGATAGCTTCCCTCTGTGCTTAAGTCAGAAAATGGAGAAGGGGGCAGGGAGATGAAAGCATATTATTCTAATATTACAATGCTATCAGTCCACCACCAAGACCTAATAAAACCTTAACCACCTCCCAAAGGCTCCGAGTTTTAAATATCATCACACTGGGGTTTGGAGATTCAAAACATGGATTTGGGCGACACAAACATTCAGGGCCTAACACAATCCATTCAGTCTTCCCAAGAATGTCAAGAATAGTGGATCTTATACTTAAGGTTTTTAAAAAGCTCCAGGCCATTTTCCTTGATAAGTCTGGTTGAAAAGAACAAAGAGCTTCACATACCTGAGAAATCAGCACAGGAATGTCAGCTCACTGGGTTTTAGTATTACGGAAACTGAAAGTTACCAGCTTGTAGAATGAAGGAGGAATGGACTTCAATTGTAGAAAATAAAAAAAAAAAAGCTAAAAACTCAAATCTCCATATTAAAAGAAATGTTACAAAGTTTAATTCAGCTTTTCTTAGCTACAGGCCAACTTACATTTGACTTTTGTCTTTTTATTTTATTACAAACAGTAAAATATCAACCAGGGCTTTGCATACTTGAATTTAAGAATTAAATCAAATATTTTTATTCATCCTAGCCTATTAACAACCTTGTCATCAAAAACAATAGTATTAACTATGTTAATTCTGTTGATTATCACTGCATCTTTTTGTAAAGGTCATGTATGAACCCATCAATTTTATAGAAGGTCATTTTTTCATTGTCCTATTCAAGTATACATTGGCTCTACACACATTTCACAGTGCCAATGTGTAAGATCATAACTGATAATGATAACACCAAGAGAATTTCATCAAAAACAGGGGTGGTCTGACTTCCAAATTTAGAAAATCACTTTCTGATAATGATAGCACCAAGAGAATTTCACCAAAAAAAAAGGAGTGGTCTGACTTCCAAATTTAGGAAATCACTTTCTGAACGAGTTCCACCTTAGTCCTGAGGTAGAGGGTTGCAAGTTGAGTGTCAGCTTCATGGTGATTCATTAATTCCTACTTATGAATAATGGAGGTACAAATGATAGCAATGTTTTCATTATGCCAACTACATTTGCTAGCCTGGCCACGGGAAGATTGCTATGATATAATTTTTTGAAGCTTCAATCATATTTAAGCAAGGCTGCCTAAGAATTCTGCTGAGAATTTCTTAAACTTGGATCTCTGTTTCACATTAGCAGTTAGGTGTTATCAAGGCTACAAGTTCCCAGTAAACAGGCTGCTAGGACATTGAGAAGCTAATAGTTCCTCAAGTATGCTAAGGCAAATAATATTTTTCATCATCCTGATAGCCTTGGTTTGACATGAACTTGGTGCTTCTCTTCCCTGTTTCTGTTTTGGTTTTCTGTTTTTAACAACCTCAGGCAATTCTGTGTATTTGCATTCTGTTTTCCTACAAGGTTACTGGGTTTTGGAAGGCAGCAAATCCTTCCTAGTTGCTAATGAGTTTATCTTGGCTGAGACTAAAATGAGATTCTTTTGGCCTGGGTGAATGTGTAGCTGTCAGCCGTCTTTCATACTGCCTTCTGGCATTGCTTGCCTTCCTGGCGTCAACTTGGAAGGGCAGGCATGGCCATAATTCCAGAATCCATGTCTCTGGATTTGAATTTGAACTGGGCTGTGTCTTTGTTCCTGATGAGAAATGAACGCTGCTGTCCTGGGAGTAGATGGAATGTGGGGGTGCCGTCTGAGGTGATGTGTCTTCTAAATCAGTAATCTTTGGATGTTGACTGTTATAAACAAAGCAGAATCATTCTAAGTAAAGAAAGTAAGGTGGAGCTGCTAAGTTACCTGCAGCTTTGTCTTCCACACAACCCAGCTTCATAAATTTTCTTTGGCAGGCCTTAGGTTTCTAGCTAGCTCATCCTTCATTATGGGCAAGCCACCTGTGCATTCTGTTGTAAGGGGGCCTCTTGTTCATTTCCCAGCCACCTGGCAGATCAGACCCAAGATCATCACCCAGAAACTGTATTAATTAAATCACTGCTTGACCCATTAGCTCTAGCTTCCTATTGGCTAACTCTTACATATAAATTTAACCAATCTTCATTAATCTGTGTATCACCACGTGTCTGTAGCTTACTGGCTAAAGTTCAGGCATCTGTCTCCGATGGGCTGCATAACTTCTCCTGACCTCCTGACTCTGTCTCCTTTCTCACAGCATTCAGTTTAGTTTTCCCTGCCTCTCTACCCTATCAGGCCAAACCAGTTTCTTTATTAACCAAAGGTATTCACAACATAAGAGGGGAATTCGATATCACCTCCCCTTTTCTATTTAAATAAAAGGTTTAATCTATTCCTGTCTATACTCTATCTCTTGAAAGCCACTGTTTTTTTTTATAAACTATATACTTCCTTTTATAACTCCCTATACTCTTTTTCTTTTTCTCCCAAGCATATGTACATTTATCCAACACTGTGACCCATTTAGAGGTCTTTTTTGTCTAAATCTGTCCTTATTACAAATCTGTAAACCTTTTCTGATGGAGATGGAATCTTAAAATGCTAAGTGCTTCTTAAGAATCTAAGCTGAAGCATTGCTAGGGGAAATACGGCACTGTCTGCTTACCCCACTCAGTCCAACTGGTGGAGGAGGGCCATACAGTGACTTTGAGCTATGCACACTGCCCCAGTTCCAAGTATGCAGCAGGTCTATGTTGAGCCATTAAGCAGTTTGTAACATGCTGCTTACAAACTCCATTTGAATGCTTGGTGTCCTAACAGAGTCAGAGTTTGTGCTAGCAGCAATGGCCCACGAAGTTGCTGTTTCAAAATAGCATGGCTTTTTTCCTGCTACTGCTGAATCAGGAAAACTTCTCTTAAAGGAGCCATGCCTCTGCTTGCTTCTAGTATACAGAGCCCATCCAAGAAAATGATGCTACCAAACCATGCTTAACACTATATTTTGTGGCTAGGATACCTTTTTTAAGCTTTCTCAGGTTTTAGGTGGACTTAGTTGACCACATTGAAGCACCAATTTGTTGTAGGAGGGCTAATTGTTTGTTTCCTGGCTGCCCAGCAGCTCAGACCTGAAACTATCACACAGAAACTACATTATTTAAAACACTGCTTGGCCCATTAGTTCTAACTTCTTATTGGCTAAGTCTTACATATAAATTTTACCCATCTCCAGTAATCTGTGTATCACCGCATGTCTGTGGCTAAAGTTCTGCTGTCTGTCTCCAGTGGGGCTACATTGCTTTTCTTGACTCTGCCTCCTTTCTCCCAGCATTCAGTTTAGGTTTCCCTGCCTATCTATCCTATCAGGCTAAACCAGTTTCTTTATTAACCAATGATATTCACAGCATACAGAGGGGAATCCCACATCAGCAATCCATCTGCATCATTTAGACTTCTGTTATCAAAAGCTCTTTCTCAGTGACCTATGCTAATTTTTGAAGTATCAAAAATAAACAACATTACTGTCTGATCACTTTTCTTCTTAGCTGCCCATTGAGACAGTCAAAAGCTAAGAACTGGATTTTCTTCTTTACATTTTTTCTTTAAAATGCTTAATAAAGCACTTGGCATGTAGTCAGACATAATAAACTGAATGAATAAATTGACCTGTAATGGATATAAAACTGAAAGAGAATAATACATCTCTTCTTATGTCATTTTGGTTGAAAAAGATCAGAAATAAAGAGGTAAAATATTTGGAAAGATGAAACATGAACTGAGACTCAGTTAGAATGTCTTCAACAGAGGGAAAATCAGGAAGGTCTTTGTCTATAAAGAAATATGTGGCGTGTTTTGTATTTAAAATGACAATTTATAAGCTTGCATGAGAATAGTTTAAAGAAATTACATTACTGTTTCATTCAGTCCTTCATTCTTTTTAGCTTTACACATTATTTTATCAAATGTAAAAGGACCACAACTTGAAGACTCAAATTCTACAAAAAGAATTTAAAAAAAAATAAGTTGTTTTATCATTTTCACATTTGGCCTCATCTATGTCAACTGCCTTCAATTACATAACTCTTAGTTACTATGTAGTTGCTATAACAAAATACCTGAGAGAAAGTTCTTACAAAGAGGAAGACAGATTTTGGCTCATAGTTTCGGAGCTGTCATGCTTATTGACACCCTTACTATAAAGTCTGTGGTGAGGCAGCGTGAGCCAGAGTGTCTCAGAAGGGCTTGGTGGAGAAAGGCTGTTTACACGACAGCAACCAGGATACAGAGCACACCAAGAACAAGGGACAATGCAGCCTGTAAAGAATGCCTCCCTGACCCACTTCCTCCATGTGCACCAACTGGACAGCAGACTTTCAGCACGAGACCTTTCGGAGAGGACATTGCCAACACAAACTGTAACCATCATTATTATAATTTTCGATACTGTTTACAAAATGCTTGTTTTAAAAACAAAACTTTCCCCTTTCAGACTGCAGCTTTGTCTAGCGCCTCTCCATTATGAATAATCAGGGTTTAAGGCTCTTGTCAGTCCTTGTACTCAGTCTCCGTGTACATTTTCATCATCCCCAGAAGTCTAACATCATTTCCACTCGTCAGTAACTCAGTGTTTAATGAGTGTGATGATATAAAATGTTGGAGATATTACCATGTATATAAGCAAATGATAACATTTCCATATTTTTTTAAATTATGGAAAATTTTCTCCATGTTTTTAAACTTTGTTCTTATTTTTATCTTTCCACCACTTAAAAAATGTGCACACACACACACCTTTGGTTGAATACATGCTTTCTGAAGATGATCAGATCCATCAGTTTCTTAGTTTTGGGCAACTGCCATGGACTGCCTGACCTTCCAGTCTGAATTTGTAGTCTGCTATTTGTTTTTGCTACCTTAACTTCTCCCTTCCACATCTTCTGCTCACTCTGCTCTTTTTACTCTCCCCCTGCCCTGCCTCTCTCCCTCTCTCTTCTGCTAATGAACTTTGTCCTTTGGTCATTCTTTTTAACATGGAAGTAAAATTTCCATGAGGGGGATCTCTGTGTAACTCTTCTCTTCATTCTCTCTTCATATTTGAACGACAGCTCAATGAGGTGGAAATTCTGAGTTGGCCATATTTTTTTTTAACTTTATAAATACTTTCCTTCTAGATTTCAACAATTCATCCACTATGATATCCTCAAAACATTTTTATGTAAGATACTAAGATCTGCCTTCATGGGATATGTTTGTACAGCTATAAAACTTGATTCAGAAATACATGCTCTTGGCTTGGTGAGATGGCTCAAAGATTAAAGGTGCTTGCCACCAGCTGATATATCATGGCACAGGCACATACACGCACACACACCACCACCATCACCACCATCACCATCAACAGCAGTAGCAACAGCAACAGAAATTCATATTCTTGAAATTTCTCAAATTGATTTATTGTGTATGTGCATGATCAATGTGCATGCGTGTGAGGGGCAGTACATGTGACTGGATAAGGATGTCAGGTGTCCTTCTCTATCACTTCCCAATTTAGTCTCTGGACACAGCGTCCTCATTGAACCTGGAGTCAGACTAGCAGTCAGCAAACACTGGTAACCCTTCTGTCTCTGCTCCCATAGTGTTAGAGTTATACATGCACACAGTCACAGCCGTAGTTTACATGGCTGATGAAGATTTAAATTCAGGTTCTCTGGCTTACACAGAAAGTACTTTTACATGATAATCATCTGCTCAAGTTGTATAATTTTTTTAATTTATTACTTTTTTACTTATTTTGTGTGTGTTTTCATGTTCAGTGTTTTTTGTTTTCTCCTTTTTTCCCTTATATAATGTTTTATTTGTTCTAGTCTGTTTTAATCTGTTCCTACATCTAGTAACTCGGGTTTTTTTTTCTTCACTTTAGAAGAGAATAAAAATGTTAAATTTAATGAGTTTCCCTGCTTGTCTAGCTTAAGAGTATGGCAGTCTGTCTAGCTCAACACGGTCAAGTCCTTCTCTTGTACTGTTTGTACTATCCAAAGAATGAGACTAGTTCCTGAAGAGGAGACCCTCATTGTCAGGGTTCTTCAGAATCAGGGTTCTTGAAGGGTGTCAGAATTCTTGTAACCTAGGTCAAATTCTCTCAAGTATGTCTTTGCAAACACCTCTAGTCCACAGAGCCTGACTTCAGTCCTACTATAGTCAAGAAAGATCAATATGCTAATGTCCATATTACTAGCAGTAGGGTTAATGTGGTGTAGGGATTGGGAGGAGGTGGGGTGGAAACTAATTGCCAGGAAGCATTCTGGGTATTTCTTCTCATCCCAGCCCCTGCTGCATTCCATACTGCTTCCAGAGTCAGTGAAGTAGTTCAGGTCACTATTAGACTTTGGATGTTTGGGTCTTAATTTGTAATTTTCTTTCATCTCTTCAATTACTTTCCTTACTCACTGTTATATGGTTTCCAAAACAATGTTTTTATTCTGTTCTCTCTCCTTGATGTGTTAAGAACTTGTGCACATTTAATGATGTTACAAGGAAGTACAAACATACTCAAGGTTTGGCTCAGCTAACTACCTGGCAGGCCAACTAACTTAAATTTGTCATGTAAAATGTCCTTCTAATCTAAGAATTTATTTTCTAAACCAAGACCTTAGAATAGATGTTTCTGAAGTATGTTACTCTGCTCCATGTTCTTAGCAACATATCACCAATTTAAACCAAGATAAAATAGTTGTGCACATTTTTTTCATATAATCTGATTGCACTCATGTGGGAAGTCCCCAGTGCCATGGTTTTCTGTACCGGTTTGTAACTATGCTGTTTCCTGCAGCATCAGAGCTGGAAGGGAACCCATGTACTCTGATCCAGCCTCTTCGTTTGGCATATAAGCCAATGGTCCTCAATCTGTTTGTCGCATATCAGATATCCTGCATATCAGACATTTTCATTATGATTCAGAACAGTAGCAAAATGGCAGTCATGAAGTAGCAACAAAATAATCTTATGGTTGGTGGTCACCACAACATGAGAAACTGTATTAAAGGGTTACAGCATTAGAAAGGTTGAGAACCACAGGTATAACTGAATCCCTGTCTTCCTGGGCCTAGTACAGTGGATCACAATGCTGTTACAGATAGATCCCAGGCAAAGATTACTGCGAGGTGACTGTCCTGTTCATGGGATGAAACTATGACCTAAGGCAAGCTTCAGTCAAGTGTACATCCATGTATTCTTTTAGAAGATATGGATACAAGTTAGCAAACCTTGGCATTTTAAATCATGAAGGAGGAAGGTACAACCTCAAAGTAGCAAGATGTATGAATTATATATACTTGCATTAGGATTAGCTACAGTCAGTGCTCATTAGTAAAAATGGGTCAATTCTTACAGTTGGCAAAATATTTGAAAACATGTTTTATTGTTACCTCGCTTTAGCAGGTAGAAGTTGCACAGAAGAAATCAGAGATCATTTATTTTTTATTTTGAAATGCCTATTGCTTTAAGCAAATTCAATTACACATAAGCAGAACATTGTTGTTTACAATGAAAAATAAGTCCAAGGTTAAACACCATTATCCTGGATGGAAAGCCTGTCACCAGCAGGATTACCTTTGCATTAAAATAGATTCATTATCCCATTGTTTCTTGCTTTTTCTTGGTAGTACATCTACATATTACAGAAAGTGTGCTGTTCTTCAGTGAAACCACTGTGTGAGGCACTAAGCTAAATTATCAGTGCAGACACTCCCTATATAAGAACTACAATGTTATCCTCCGAATCTACCATTACTCAGACTTGTGTCATAGAATTTTATTAAGTTTGAGATTCTAGAACAAAATTGAAGTGCAATGAATTTGTTTTTCATAAAGATTGCAGCAAATGCACAGATTCCAGAGGGACCAAAGAGGATATGAAGATAAATAAACCCATTTCCAGCAGCATCTTAGCAGGGTCTATGCAGGTGAAAAGCAAACAAAATGAAAACAAATACCTTCTTGACTTGCCATTGGCTTTGTGCTAATAGACCATCTATTTTAATGATGTGGATAATGATGGGATGTAAAGCATGAGTAGGCGCAGCGAGACACAAGAGGAATGTCTATAGAAAAAGGCATATTGGTACCCAATCGCAGAATAGCCTGCTAATATACAGTGGGCAACTGTGGTTGGCAGCAATTAATTTACTGTTTCAAAATAGCTAAAGATGGTTTTGTTTTCAATCCAAAGGAATACAAATGTCTTCAGCCATCTCCGAGCCAATTATTCTGACCTGATCTTACACACTGTAGACCTGTATTAAAGTTGTATCAAGCATACCTCAGGATACATATAGCTAGTACATCTCAGTGAAAAACAAAAATAACAAAACAGGAAAGTGAGATTCCCTAGGAGACTTTCTGAGTAGACAGAACCCCCAGAGATGCGGCACCCTCTGAGGTGTGCTGAAAATCTAGGTGGATATTATTGTAGTTTATTGTCCTCTGTAGCAATTTGGCAATTAATACTGCGGGTCTTTGCTTTTGTTTTTCAATATAGAAGGCCAAATTATTCCTCAATTCATGTCTCACATCTCATTTGGTACCTAGTCGCTGCTACTAGAGTAATTATATGAGCCAATGTTTAGCTTTCTGATAAATGATATAGCGTGTGTTCTGCACAGAGCTTCTATTATGGCACACACAGTTAGAATTTCAGTTACAGACAAGTGTTTTAAGAGTCTTACCTTTCACTCTCGGGGTACATCTTAAATAATCTGTCATTATTTGCCACAATGCTGTGGCACCACTCTTCCCTGGGACATTTTTATGAACTATTGCAGACGACAAAGCATATCGCCTGTCAACCCCAAAGCAGCTATTAAAACCCATCCAGTCCCTGCCCCCTTTTTTTATTTTCTCCTGACTTGGAAATTACTTGCACAACAGCTATTTGCAGAGATACAGGTGAAAACTTACGTAAATAGTGCCACATCCCTTCCAAAGTGGGATAAATCACCTTCCACACGCAGCACGTGAATTAGCATATTTATTCTCTCATACCTGTCAAATATGCATTTTCCTCCTCGTACGTGTACATAAAAATGGGGTTTTGAGGAGCATGAGGCTTCTAGTGCTCCACACAGTAAGAGGCAACAGTCTATAAAACGGAGAGTGGCTGAGTTTCTTCATATAGATAAAAGGAATGTCAAAAATGTTCATATGATTTCAGCTGAAGATTTCATCCACAATAAGGCACAGAACGTAGATGTGAGACGCATTTCTGACGGAATCTGATGTCTTTGTAATCGTTATGAGGAAAATGACTTGGAAACACTAGGCAACACCGCATTTTAGTTTACTTCTCTGATGAGGCCGTGATTTATAAAGGAGCTAAGAAAGAATAACTCACTTTTACGAGAGAAGTTAGATTTTTATAACATGGTAAGAAATTTAAACAGTAAATAAATACTCTGTGCTTGGGAACTATGAATATGTTCAGATGCAGTTGACTCATAATTATTTGTTTATTTGCTTATATTCCTATCTCTAGAAATGAGGAACTCTATTGAGATTATGAGGATCAGGGAAATTTTTTAGGACAGAAAATTCTATTTACACAGGATAGTCAACTGACTGCATTCTACCAGAGTTCCGGCTTCACTAATAACAAACCAGAATCTGATAGATGTATTTTTTTAATAACTAAACAGAAAGAAGAGTTTAAAACTGAAAATTTGCAAGGCATACTTCTATAAACAAACGACATCATTCTAGGGATATTGGTACATGTGTTTTCTCAGCATTAGAAGGCAGACTCAAAATGAATGTTAATTTGAGAAAAGACTAGGCTAATATAGATTCTGTTTCAAGCAATTCATACTCCAAACCAAACACAAACAAAACAGCAAAAAAGAACAAAAAGGAAATGCAAAATTCTACCAAATAAAAAAGAACAAACTTTAACATAATAATAAAATATAAATTATTTATGATACATTGTTTTTAAAGTTTTTAAATTATGTATGTACATGAGCATCTCTGTGTGGGTGTGTGCACTTGTCAATATAAGTACCCAAGGAGTCCAGAAGAGGATGTAGGATCTTACAGAGCTTGAGATACAGGAAATCATGGGTCACTCAAGGTGGGTGCTGGGAACCTCTGCAAGAGCAGAACTTGTTCTTATGTACTGAGCAATCTCTCCAGCCCAGTCATTTATGAATTTTACATAAACAGTTTTGAGTATAACATTTGGGCATATAACATCTTTACTACCTTCTAAATTCATGCAATTCCCAGGATCCCTAAAAGTCTAACCAACATAAAATGATATAATTTTGTGGAACAGTATTTGTACTATCTTTTTGAAGTGACATTTATTTATTTGAGATTCAGAATCTTTAACAGCTTCCTTGTTGATATGAAATTCACTTTTAAGATATATTATTTAATAGAGATTTAGGATATCCACAGAGCTGTGCCACCACTACTAATATTTAATTTTATGATAATTTCATTTATCTTTCCCCCTCACCGAAACACCAAATTCATTAGCAGTCATTTCCCACTGAAGTACTGTTAATGGGAGAAAGTCAATTGAGATAAACGGAGTTTCTCCGAGGTGCCATAAAGCAGAGGGGAGCATCAGCGACCTGTTCAAAAATAAAAATGAACAAGATTGGCTGCAATGCTCTCCCCTCCCTCCCGTCCTAGTCACTGACATGTCTTAATTTAGAGTGATTGTTGGCAAACCTTTTACCACATGTGAAGTACTTGCATTTCTACTGAGCTTTGCAAACTCGGGCTTTCATATTCCTTTACTGTAAGGATTCACAGAGGCAGCCTAAGTGGGAGGCGTGGCTAGGCAACTCAGGGCCCATTCTCTACTAAGTGGGAGGCGTGGCTAAGCAACTCAAGGCCCATTCTCTACTTCTATTCAGCATAAATATTCATCTGATCTAGTCTAACAGAAGTTTAAGATATTTATCTTGTAAGGTGAGCATCCAAACTGCCTAGGCTCCCACAAAGCCAGAACGTGCAGTAGGATCAAAAAACCCACTGCGATTGTTCTTGAGTTCTCAGTAGTCCTCATTGTCCACTATGTTCAGCAAGTCCGGGTTTATCCCATGCTTTTTCAGACCTAGTCCAGCAGGCCTTGGTGAGTTCCCGGTAGAACATCCCCATTGTCTCAGTGTGTGGGTGCACCCCTCGTGGTCCTGAGTTCCTTGCTCGTGCTCCATCTCATTCTGCTCCTGATTTGGACCTTGAGATTTCTGTCCGATGCTCCCATGTGGGTCTCTGTCTCTGTCTCCATCCATCGCCTGATGAAGGTTAATATTCATGTGGGCTTCCCACAGGTCAGGGAACCCTGATTGCTCTTCGAGCAGATGAGGGAGGGGGACTTGATCGGGGGAGGGGGAGGGAAATGGGAAGCGGTTGAGGGGAGGAGGCAGAAATCCTTAATAAATAAATTAAAAATATATATATTTTTAAAACATAAAAAAAAGATATTTATCTTGGGGACTGGCGAAACAATTCCGTGGATATAGCCCTCAGTGTGTAAGTGTGTGGACTTGAGTTCAAATCCCATGAGCCCACATTAAAAGCCAGATGGGCCTTGTGGCTGTCAGTAAACACAGCACCGTGGAGGCAAAGACTGGGGGATTCCCAGAGCAAGCTGGCTAGCCAGTCTAGCAGAAATGCCAACTCTGGGTACAGGAAGAGACCCTGCCTCAACATATAAAGTGCGGAATCATTGAGGAAGATATCTGACATTTGGCTTCTACACATATTTGCACTCATACACGTGAACATGCATACACACAGGTATACCATGTATACACCAAAAAGGCACTTGTCTTGCAATCTTGCTAGCTAACTTCAATTTGAACATACATGATTATTCTGATGGTTTCTTTGTGGTTGATGGAGATTGGTGTGGTTCAAAGTCACGCCTTACAAACACCATCTTCAAAACACATTTTGTGATCTCAATTTTTTCTTTACATTTTCTTTTTATTTTATTTATGAGTGTTTTGCCCATATGAATATCTGTGTGGCATGTGCATATAGTGTCTGAAGTGGCTAAGAGATGGCATCGGATACCCAGAAGCTGGAGTTACAGGTTGTTGTGGCCCCCGAGTTGCTGCTAAGAACTGAACTCAGGTTCTCTGGAAGAACAACAAAAGCTCTTAACCACTGAACCAACTCTTTAGCCCCTCACGTTACATTTTATTCTAATTTGTTTCTTCTCTCCCTGGACTTGGGAATTCTCCAGTTATTCATGCCCCTGCTAGCTCTCTCCTCAGTTGCAAGCTCCTGATTTTCTGTGTTGACCAGTAAGTTACCTTAGCTCATCTCTGAACCCTACATTCCCCCCATCCCAAAAGCCCAGAGCTGGTTCTGGTGTCTTTTCTCTCACTGTGACTGGATAACTTGACCAAAATTCCAGCAGCCCTCTCTGGAATTGCCCACATCTATCAACATCTAGAGGTTCATCTCCTCTTCCTTTCTCCTCTGTGAATCATCCGTACATTCATGCTTCTTTAAATCATTGTATGAATTGTTTGTCATTTTATTTTACTCTTTCTCTTGGAGTGTTTACTTTCATCCGTAGTTTGTAGTGAGGAATTCAAATAGCTTGAAGCCAAGAGGCCTGGCTGTGCACATTTCTTTAGTTCCCAGGGAACACAGAGGGCTCCAGGGCTCAACAAATGCCTGGGAAGAAAGCAAAAGGGCATTTCTTTAAAAAAACTGCCTATTTTCTGATCTTGTATTAGAACCTAAATAAAATGCTTCTCGGTTACCCAGGGACTAAGTGTTTATTAGGAACTTAATGGGCATTCTTTATCTATTTGAAAATTCTACTTTTTCTGAGAGGGCAACAATAATTGGGGAATATATTTCCAACATACAAAATGAGTTGTATCTTTCCATAAGCAAGCTTATAATTGGGCTCCTGCAGCCACGCAACTCCACATATGGTACTTAGGAGTCAATTAAAACACCCTAACAAGCAATTACAGGTTTATTGTTTAATTCAATTTCCACAACTCATGCTGCTCCCACTCCAAAGTTGCATATATGTCAGTCAGCATGTAATCACGAGCCTATGCGGTCCTCAAACACTGGTTTTGCAGAACGAAGCCTCCAGATATGGTGTTCCCCACCGTGCTCTGCACAGAGAGCGGTTAACTACAAGGGGGAAACAAAAGCATACAGTGTATGCCAGGATTGGCTTTAACTTCCATATTGATCGATTTGGAGAAGTAGCAAGTAAAAATGTCTTTTCCCCTGCTAATGGTTGTCACAGGGAAGGAATTGTTGGGCATCTTGTGAATGGACTACATTAGAGAAGGGTCAGTTCCCCCCGCTCAATTGGTTTCTATCCAAAGGGTATCTAAAGACTGGGCATTGTTGTGAATGGAAAGCTCAGTCAGTGAAAATACACCATGACCAGAGCTCAAGGTTGGGAGGAAAGCGTTCATTTAGCTTACACTTACACATTCCTGTTCATCACTGAAGGAAATTGGGACAGAAACTCGACCAGGGAAGGATCCTGGAAGAAGGATCTGATGCAGAGGCTGTGGAGGGGTGCTGCTTACTGGTTTGCTTCCCCTTGACTTGCTCAACCTGCTTTCTTATAGAATCTATGACAACCAGCCCAGGGATGGCACTATCCCCCAGGGACTAAGCTCTCCCAGAGTTGAACATCATGGAGGGATTTCCTCAACTGAGGATCCTTTTTCTCTGTTGACTCTAGCTTGTGCCAAATTGGCACACAAAACCAGCCAGTATAGAAGGCCAGGGTGTCATCTGTGCCGTAGAAATGGTGTTGGCCATCTGAGGAAAGATTTAGTTTCTGGACTCTTGAACAACAGTTCATAACCTGTGAGTCATGACTCATTTGGGGTCATATAGCAGGTATATACATTATGATTCGTAACAGTAGCAAAATTATAGTTATTAAATAGGAATGAAAATAATTTTATGGTTGGGTGTCACCACAACACGAGGAACTGTATTAAAGGGTTACAGTATTATGATGATTGAGAAGAATCTTTAGCCTTCCTTGTAGCCTTAGTATTCAGGTAGAGACGAGCAAGGAAGGTCTTTAAACCAAAGGATGTTTGTGGTTATATTAATGTGTCTCCTTACCCTGGTCAGAGGATAGACCTTGAGCGAGAGAGAGGGTGGTCCAGGGTTGCTGTCATTACTGGAGGTGGGTCGTTGAGAGTAAGTCTCTAGTGAAAAGTTAAACAAGCACCATTTCCTAGGAAAGACAGCCTGATTGCCAAGTACACAGGGCTTTCAGTTTTCCCCTGCTACTCTCGCTATGGTCTCAGTACCAATACTCTTCTAAAGAGTTTTCCTCTCATTTAAAAGCCTATAATTGAGCTGTGAGTTTTGGATGAGGGAAAGTGGATTTGCGTTTTTCCATAATTCAAATAATTGCATTTGTCATTGAGATGTGCTTTTGTTTGGTGCAGATGTACACACGTAATTATGTTTCATCTATAGTAAGAAGTAAGTCAGTTTGTTTCCCTGAAGGAGATCCCAGCTGCATATGAGGAAACAGCTCTCGGGGTAGGCTAGGTGGAAGAAAGGAAACTGAATTACTATAGAAAAATAAGTATTGTAAGAGCAGGAAATACGGAAAGCCACTTTAAACCTGGGCACCAAGTCTGTTCATTATTCAGCTATTGGGCGTAGGTATGTTGACTTCCTTCTCACTCTTCTGGACAAGGTGATACCTAGTATGGAGGCTGGATATTGATCTTCATGCTATTTAAATCATAATCCTGAGAACATGGTAACCGCCATGGCAAAAGATATTTTGTAGACCTGGATGTATTAAAGCTGCTAATCTGAGATCCTGTGGATTTCTCCAGATGGCCTTTATCACAGTAGTTCTTAGGAAAGTCTTGTAGGAGGTGACGTGTTGTGGGATATTTGTAGGCTGTATGAAAATTTATTGCTAATTGGTCAATAGCTTGGCAGATAGTATAGGGTGGACTTCCAGGGACAGAGAGGACTCTGCGAAGAAAAATTGTGGAGATGCCAGGAGAAGACAGGGAGAGGTCAGGAGATGCCAGGAGACACCAGGAGATGCACAGCAATCAGGATTTGCAGGAGAGGTAACGGCCATGAGCCATGTGGCAGAAAATAGATTAATATAAATGGGTTAATTTAAGTTATAAGAACTAGTTATAAACAAGCCGAAACTATAGGCCAAGCTTTCATAATTAATAAGAAGTCTCCATGTCATTATTTTGGAGCTGGAGGGACAGAGAAAGACTAGCTACAGTGACATTTTAATGGAGCCTCAGAGGCAGATGGAAAGAGAAGCAATTTTTGTTTTTTTTGAAGTTGAAGTCAGAGGAAGGGACTGTGAGCTAGGGATGGAGGTAGCCTCTGGAAATTGAGCAAGACAAGTCCATGAACTCTCTAGCCGAGCCTGCTAGATGAACCCGTCCCACTGCCATTTTGGCTGGAGGTGAATTTCAGAGCTTTAATTGTGAGAACTCTACTAGAATAAATTTCTCTTTACCCTCTCACTTTATGGGCCATTTATAACATCAGTCACCATCAATTAGCACATTCTGAACAAAAATAACAACAACAAAATCACAGCAACTCCCCTTTCACTAGAGGACCAGGGACTTTAGTTGCCCAGTCATTATGGTCAAATATTTGTTAATGTAGGAGGATAGAACTGATTTCTTATATATTTTCCAAATTTAAGTTACAGCTTTTAGCTCTTTGTGATTACAAACAAGTTTTACGTACTAAATTCTTTCCTCAGGATAAGGACAACTTGGCATTGCCACCTCATACAGAGTGCTGAATGTGTACTGTCAGCATTGTTGGTGCAGATCTACTGAAACAATAGATAGCCAGCTCATCTGACATCTTTCTCTATGCAGGCACCATGTCTTCTAGCCCGCTGCCCACATCTTTTTTTACCATTCATACATAGTTCCTTTCTGGACCCTTCTGACTACTCAATGCCCGAGGCTCTGCTGCTCTGCTCTTGGACTGCCTAGTGTTGTGGATTTCCCTTTTCATCTTGATTACGTCTCTGCAATTGGACCACATAAACAGAAAATGTGTCATGGACTTTTGCGGCTCAACTATCGCTACCCACTTGCTCAGCTCCTGGATGTGTGTGCAATGAGTTCTGGACCTCATCCGTGGCCTCCCTCTTTCGTAGGGCAGCAATCCTCATAGATTCAGTCCTGGAAACCATGACCTCTTGAAAGAAATTCATTCTAGCCTTTTCTATCGGTGATTAGGGTTGAACTCTGGTCAGAAGCAACTTTACAAAAGTAATTTGGGTGTCCTTGGTGAGGGTGATGAGCCTGGACATATCTGAAGGATCAGGCTCCATTTTTATTTTGTCTCCTGGCAGGACATTATCATTTCTTGTCATAAGGCCGCTAACCCTTGTCCTCATCACAGCATAATTGAAAACAGGAGAAACTTATCACAGCCTGGATAGCAGAGTTTAGAGGTGAAAGGGGGCAGAAAGACCAGCCATTTAGTAATAGCGAAAAAAATCTGCTGATTTCAGTTACCAGGCCATCCTCCATTGTAAAGACTTCCAAACACTCAGAGAATTCACAGCAGGTCTTTCTTGTTTCTGTTCCTGAACTCAAAAATATTTTATGTCCTACAACCTCTTCTAGTAATCAATACCACTAATGTCCCCTCTAACCTCCTCATGCATTACCTACTCAAACAGACAATCGAATAGGCAAATGTAAATATCTAGGTTGGGGAGAATTTTCAGGTACCCTGTCACAGCCAGTCTTAGACACCTGATTTTTATTTATTTAATTTTAATAATTTATTTCATTTCTTCTTAATTTCTATCAAAGAAACCCCATAGTCCCTGCAGTCACTCAGAGCAATATGTCCAGAGCTTAAGAAAGTTGAATTTAAAGCAATGCCTAGTAATGAGATCCTTCTGAATCTGTTTGCAATACTCTTACATAGGAGTGTGACCATCTCTAGTGAAGCAAGCAATCTTACAAGTATAATAAATGAAATGTAATGAGGGATTGAATTAATACTCCCTTTAGAGATTCAGTCCAGTTGGAAATGCATGGCCGGAAAGACCGAAGAGAGCCTGTCTCCTTACCCCAGTGGAAATCATTTCCTACTAGTTTAGTAAGTGTTCGAGAAGCTTTGAAAGCCCGGGAAGAGATATTTTCCCCTGGATTGTGGCCTGTAAGCAATTTGTCGTGATCTGAAAATCCAGGTCTTAGGATTCAACTAAGCTGACATCTCAGAGATAAATCCTCAGCCATGTCTTATTTTTCTTGTTTGCCCCATTAGATGAATATGTATTATATTATAGCATTCAACATGTTTGTGCCTTCAACCAAGGTTTTCCCTGGTTATCACAATTAGGGAAAGGACAGTGTTGTCACTTTATCCATCTTCTTGCCTGTAGCTCTCATTTCTATGGCCTAGCAGAACAGATTACATGTAACTATCTATATGCATATGTGTATGCGTACATATCTGGATACTCCTGTGTATACATGGTGCCTTTGTTTGCATTCTGATCTCTCTCTCTCTCTCTCTCTCTCTCTCTCTCTCTCTCTCTCTCTCTCTGTGTGTGTGTGTGTGTGTGTGCGTGTGTGTGTGTGTCTGTGTGTGTGTGTGTGTTCAGCTCAGTATATGAGCAACTGGGTGGATTAAGTTCAGCCATCCTATAGAGGAGAAACTGTAGTTAGGTATGTGTGATCAAGGCTTATAAACAAAGTACAGTATCTCAACCACCCTGCACAGGGAGAAAGTGGCATTTAACAGGTCTATTTCTGATCTTTGCATCTTAAGTTCATGCCTCTTTCCATCAGTAATAAAGCCCAGATTGTTATCATAATTGTAAATCTTCACCACAGGAGTTAAAGCCTTACTAAAATTTAAATCCTCTTTAATTTAGTGTTACAAGAGAATAGCCTAGTAGCTCTTATAGTGGACATGACTACCATGTATACGTCTGAGGACCAGCACTTCTATGTACAGTTTCCACGTTCTCTTCTTCACTTCACTCCCTTCTTCAGTCTTCCCAAAGATCTTGAATCTAAGCATTTCCAGAAAGCATTCCCATCAGGCTTTGGATTTGACTTTCTATCTTTCCTTGGGATTGTGATCTTTTGCTATAGCATACAAGTCTCATTCCTATAGACACTAAATAGAACTTAACACTTAACAGACATTAACACTTAACACACAGTAACCTTCAGAGGTCCTGCTGCCTTTAGACGAAGCTACTGAGCTCTGCATTTTAGTCAAAGGCTCCAATCACATTTAGGGCTCAAGTGGGTCAGTGGGGTTAGGTAGACCCTTCTTAGCAAAGATCTGGAGAGAGTATACTTGCCCCTGCCTCTTAATTCTGTTGAACTAGTTATTTGGGTGATAGTATGGTGTTCAAATCCTGGGCTCATCTAATTAATGTAATTTGTGCTTGGCTTTGTGTCAGTAGATGTCCATCAGTTACTATCACCCTCCCATTTTCTTGAATAAGTTGAGTCTGAAGAGCAGTACAGAAACTGGATGAGGCCATTGTAAAGAGTACTTGGTCACCCTTAGCTCTGTTTGACACCCGAGTCTGTGGTTTCATAAGTAGACTCTTGCTTCTGATTTGCTCTTCAAAAGAAGCTGTCTGACTTAAGGAGGCTACATCACTTTAGTGGCAATGACAGCCATATCATAGCTTATCTGCAAGGAATATAGTTTAAGAATATCTTTTGCCAGTGGGTTTTACAATGGAAAGAGTGTGGGATTAGCCAGTACTCTGGCTTCTGTGTCTGTCCATTCATTCTAGTGTCTTCTCTCTACATTTGCCCAGGCTTGTGTCCTGTTAGTATTTGCAAGGGCTGTAACCTGTTTACTCAGTACTTTTCGTCAGCACTTTCCTATCCTGCAGGACAATCCAATGAACAGTCAATAAACTCTTATCAATAAAGTTATTTATATCAAAACCTTCCCATAAAGGGAATTGTTGGTTGTTTATGTTTTTATTTCCAGTGATCTTTTCACACTTGACATTAAAAAAAATGAAAAACTGTGAAAACCATAATTCCTGGTCAAACCTGATGAATGCAGCCCCATTAATATCATGCATGAGGCCATGCCATATATGGTCTATTGTTTGATTAATGATGACTGTCGATACTGTAGCATATGAATCATGGCAATTGAAACAAGGTATTCATCTGCTTTACCCTTTAGATAGTGAGAATGGCCAGGTAACAAAAAGGGTATGCGGAAGTGTGTGTGTGTGTATGCTGCCTGCACATTTGCTTGCTAATATTTTAAAATGACATTTAAGGTTTACTACTCATTGATAGAATGTATTGAGCCTGTAGTATATGTAAGACATTTAAAATTTTCACCACTCTATTTTCGTAGAAGGTCTTGCACATATTTTAAAGGTGATGAGATGAAAGCAGGGACAGTGAAATAACAGACCTAAGTCCTCTGTGTTTGTAGTTGCTGTCTGTACCTTTGTCATTTGACAACACTGAGAATTCACTCAGAGGCTATAGATTATTTTTTCTACCTTCTTCCTCCTTTTTTGAAAATTACATACATGAATATAATGTATTTTCATCTTACCCACCTACTTCTCCCCTTTCCAACTCCTTCTCTGTCCCCTAACAGCACCCATTTAATTTTATGTCCTCTTCTTTGATGATTATATATGGATATACACATCATATACCCATGTGTGTGTGTGTGTGCATGTGTGTCTGTCTGCATGTGCTTGCATGTGTGTGTGCACATCCTGATGGGTCCATTTAGTGTTGCCACTGCATATTATGGTGTGAGAATAACTTCTTTAGCATGATCTTATCAGGGGGCTTGTCCTCAAAGAAACTGACCCTCTCTCCCTCAGCATCTCTGTAGTTAGGGGTGGGACATTATTTGCCTTTGTCCATCTATGCTGGATGTTGATGGGTATGGTGTATGGTAGGTAACAATTTTCTTAGGAGGTTGGGGTTGTACATTCACGTTAAGTCCATAAGACACTATTTTGCAGTGGTCTTCCTGGTCCTCTGTCTCTTAGAATCATTTCAGTCTTAGGTGTAGGGATTGTTATAGATATCCCCTGTAGGGATGGGCAACCCACATCTTATTCTCTGCATTTTGGTCACTTAACATTCTCTGCAATAAATTCATTCTATTGTAAAAAGAACACTGTGGGGATGAGGATGTACTTAGCTGCGAGTGTAAAGACAACTTATAGTTTAGCATTAGTTCCCTTCCGGTGTGTGTGACCTCTTCTACCATGCATGAGTTCTTTTACTTCCTTATTCCTTTCTTCACTATTTCATAATAGCTTAGTATTGACTTTAAAAATTCAGTGAGTTCCAACTTAGGTGGTTTATAAAATATCAATAAAGTTTTTATGTGTCATAGTTTCCCAATTCTAAACTTATTCACAGGAAATTATAGAAAGGGAATAAAGTATTTTCTTGTTGACAAAATTCTCATTGATATACATCAGGGATTATGTTTCAGATGCTGGTGCTCTTTATAATTATTTAAATTTCTTGTCTTGTTATTCAGTGTATTGTCATCTTGGAAAAAATTAACTTGGCAGGACACAGTTCTCTAAATTGACTCAAAATTGGTTATCTAAATGTGCAATTCAAATAACATTTGTCTGTGCCCTACATTAGATAAAGTATTTTGCTATATTTGCAATTAATGACTGTGATATTCCTAACAAAGAAGATGCAGGTGATGTTGGCTTGGTGTGCAATGGAATTTTTTTTACCAGGATATGGATAAAAACAAAACAAAACAAAATAATTGAAATGAATGAATAGCTCCACCTGCAATACAGCAGATGTCCAAATGGGAAGTATTGTGTTTCCATCGTCATATGGGCTAGTTTCTTAGCCTTAAAGCATTAAATGGCTTTGGCTTGCACCAGTTCTAAGAGGGATTTGTAGTACTCACATACACTTGCTCTCTCTTGTGCCACAAGTAAAGAAAGAAATTTAAAATACAATAAGAATAGGAATTTGAAAGGGGCCTGCATTTATACTCTCCCAGCATAACAAATATTTATAGTGTTCTCACTTGCATTGATTCTGTATTTAGGGATCATTGCACCTTGTCACATGGCATCTCTTAATAAGTTGTAATAAAAGTGCCCCAACTATGATTTTTTTTTACAGTATGGCAAAATATACTTTAAAATATATTCAAATCAACCACAAGATTAAAAAATAATACATAAAATTCTAGACAGATAGCACATAACAATTTAAACCAGGATGATATAAACAACAAACAAATCTCTCACTAGCAAGAAGATTGAAACAATATTCAGAATAAAAATGTCTCCCTAATATTTTTTTAAAAGTACAAGCCTAGATGGATTCATTGTAATTCCCACCAGATTTTCAAAGAAATACTAACAGCTGTGCACCTCAAACTACTCCACAATTAGAAAAATAAAGTAGTTACTAAGCTATTTTCATAAAGGCAGTATTGCCCCGATTCCAAAATCAGAGAGCATAACAAAAATGAAATTTTAGAACATTTCCCATGATGATGATAGATGCAAAGGGTCTAAATGAAATACTGGCAAATTGAATTCCAGAACACAGTCAAATATCATATGACCAAGTCGATTTCTTCCCAAGTGTGCAGGATTGGTTTAACACATTCAAATCAATGACTATTTTCCAGCATTTAAGCAGATTTAAGGACAGAAATCATATGATCACATCAGAATATGCAAGATAAAGGCTTCTGAAAAAAATTCAGCATCCCTTCACAAGTGCCCTGAAGAGATGCAAAATAGAAGGAACATGTGTCACCATGGTAAGGCTGTATATGAGAACTCTAAAGCCATCATCATGGCAAATGGGGAGCTGAAAGCATTTCCATCAAAATCAGAATAGGAGAAGGTATAATGGAAAAATTAAAAATGCTGCAGGATCCCCGGCGGCAGTAGGCAGCAGAAATGCTGTAGGTCCCCAAGCTGTGGTAGTGGGCCATGTAGTGGCAGGCACTGGGTCCTGGGAGCAGCCAGTCCCAGGCAGAGATGGTTGCCTGTCTCTGAGTGGTGGCTGGTCCCAAGCAGGGAGACATGTGGCAGGCGAGCAAGAGACAGAGACATAAATAAGTTGAACATTTATTAGGTGGGTTATTGAGAGGAAGAAAAACGGGGAGAAAGGGGAGAGAGAGAAGAGAGAGAAAAAAGAGAGACAGAAGCGGGGGAAGGGGAGAAGTGGGGAGAGAGGCAGAAGGGAAGCTGCCACTCCAAGAGGAAGATGGGAAAGAGAGAGAACTCAGGCTGGAAGCTGAAGATCAGCCTGCCTCAGCAGATGGGGATGGGAGTGGGCATGGCTTGTCTTATAAAGAGATAAAACAATCATTACATCCCCATATTCCCATCTCTTTTATATAATATAATGGCTGGAAGTTAGGCACCATAGGTTAAAGGAATTGGGGCAACAGATCCTTAAGACTTCTTCCTGCTTATTTGTGGGGATTGTCTTTGGGGGGAACCTGAGAAGGCTGGGTGCTGGCCACATCCTCGCAAAGCTAGTCTCTTTGTTCCTTTCTGGTGTTTGTAGCATGGAAATGTCTGATGTCTCTTACACCTGGTTAAGGTATTGGCAGAACAAAGAACAAAGTTAAATTAAGAAAAAAATATTTTAGGACCAGGGAATTGAGAGGGGTGTATCTGACTTGTTTAAGGTGCATCCTTCAATTTGGCTCCCTGGAACTCACGAGAATTCTTTGGGTTTGTGAAAACAGAAGTTTTAGACACATACATTGTATAATGACTGTGGCATATTTTTGTACAATGAAAAGTATTTTTAAGACTATGAAAGGCATCACAAGAGAGAAATTTAATCTGAAATTTGTTTGGTGAGGTTGTACTTTTAAACTGACGGAACCTTTTAGCTATCAACCTATATCAGAGATCTTTGAGAAGGATAAAATTTTACTTGAGTTATTGATTAAACAACACCTAGAACTACTCTTCAGGGTCCTCCATGGTTGCTGAAGGTCGCATTTGCCTTTTGCTGTTTAGTGCAGGGCCCACCAGGCTTCAGAAGATCCTGTGGGCTGAGAAATCTGTAGGAAGACAAGCCTACTTTGACCTGAGAAGCTAGGATGTCGATTCCAGCAATTCTGTCCATGTCAGGAGATCTTCAGTTTAGATAAAAGGCATTTTTCCCAATGGTCAGCGCTTGGCAATTGAAGTGAACTGCAGATGGACATTGTTGTGTGCCCGTTTGTCTTCTGTCTTCTTTGGAGGGAATAGAGTGCTGCTGCTAGGAGCCAACCTGTCTCTTTTTGTTATGAAAAATTTTTTTAATAATTAAATATTTAAATGCCATATTCCATAGATCTCTGAGCAGTTGAGGGCTGTTTATCAGATATAACTATAGTAGAGAATCTGCCTGGAGAACTGAGTCTGAGTTTGACTGTACTGGCTCTTAATGGGTAAGATTTACACTTGTAAAAAGACAGAAAGAAGAAAAAACTGCTAGCAATAGAAGGTTAATGGCAGAACTAACAATAGTAGAGAACAGCTTAATATATCTTAAATGAGGGTTGGATTAAATATAAAGTATTTTTAGAAGAGACTTAAACATGAGACTTATTGTTTTTGTAGTCTGAAATGAGATGTTATGAACAATTATAATATTTATCATAGGTGCATTTAAGTTACATGTATGATCACACACAGAGAGTGAGCAGGAATTGGGCAAAGTGGATGCTCTTGGTGGGCCCTACCAAAGGCATGCCACTGCACAAAACACATGCAACAGAGTCAACAAGAGGAATTTAGTGAAAAAAACATAAGTAAACTGGTGGGGTGGGGAAGATAGGGCGTGCTTCCGTACAGACGGGAGAACTTGGTCACCTGACCTGGCTCTCAGTTAAGATGGCAGTAAGGTCACCCATGTAATAAAGTTAACACTGGGGAACCAGGCAGGTAATACCTCAGTAAAAATGGCAGGATTTGGTCACTTGACCTGGCTCTCAGCCAAGATGGTTGTGAAGTCATCTGACCCCAGTCAAAATGGCAGCAGCCACATGTTGTATGGAAAAGTCACTCAGTTAAGATGGTGGTGTAGTCACTTGACCTCAGTTAAGATGGTGGTGAGGTCACATGACCTCAGTCAAAATGTCAACAGCCACATGTTGTATGGAAAAGCCACTTAGTTAAGATGGCAGTGAAATCACTTGACTTCAGCTAAGATGGTGGTGATGTCACATGACCTCAGTCAAAATGGCAGCAGTCACATATTATATGAAAAAAAAAAACCTCAATTTTTGAGCTGTAGGGATTTTAAGCTTAATAATAAGAGAGACCTAGAGGCATGGATCTGTCCTGTCGCTGAGCCACCATGCCACAAGTCACCATGCCACAAGCCAGGGAGGGGAGCAAAATGCTGGAACTGAAGAAAACCACCTGGTGGCTCCGACCAATCTTGTTGGCAGCAGTAACCATGGCAGGGTCCGTTTGCTTGTGTGCTGACAGTAGTTAGAAAGCTCCCACAAACAGTAGTCAGAAAGCTCCCATAAAAGTGAAGCTGGTGGGACACCAGCGGAGTGAGGGTAAGAGCAAAGGCCTAGGGTTTTGGGGCCTCTAAAAGTCTTCCACCTCAGGGGGACAGACCTGGATGGCTTGCTACCCACAGCTGAAATTGTGAAAACCCATGAAACTCTCACTGGATCGAAGGCCTTAATGTCAGATCTAAAATTCTGAAATTGTCAGGAGGGAAAACTCAAGAAATCATCTCAAGATACAGGATGAGGCCCTAGCTTATTGAGAGTGACTCTGCTAATTTGTAATTATTGTCCACACCTGATGGTTTGAGTCACGTGATGTTGTAAAGCTCCTGCACAGAAAAGGAGGGAATGAGCCCAAGCCTACTGAGAGAAAGTGTCTTAACCTGCATGTCTGGCAGACAATTACACCTAGATTATACAAATGTTGGGGACTGTGGACCACCAGACCCTGAATTTCTTGTAACCATCTTGTTTTGCTCTGCTTTGAGCAGCTCTGAGCATGAGACCCTGATGGCAGAGGCATGGGTTCTGATGAGTCTGCAGCTGAAAGATCCCCAGAGCTGGGGCATGGCCAGAGCCCTATATAAGCTGCCCCTGAGCACAATAATGCCAATTCTTGGCATTATTGTCTCAAGGATGGCCCCATGGCCCCATCTCTCTGTCTGTCTGTCTCAGTGTTTGTATGTTGTAAAATTTTCAGCCTAGTTCCTGTAGCGCATAGCAAGTAGAGTGCAGAACTCTACTCTTAAGTTTTACTTACACAGAATTTAAAAACTAAACACTAGGAAAAACACTACCCGATTAAGGGTGTCAGGGAGATAACTCAGTGGTTAACAGCACTTGTTGTTCTTGCTGAAGACCCAGATTCAGTTCCTAGAACATGCATGGTTGTTCACAACCATCTATAACTCCAGTTCCAAAGGATCTGATGCACTCTTGTGAGCTCTGTGAGAACCAGTCATAAGGCACACATACAAACATGCAGACAAAGCTCTCAAAATAGAATACATAGGCAAAAGAAATAAACTGATAGTTCGTAAAACATAAAGGACAACTGCAAATAAACATAGGAAAAAAATCTCAACATCATTACTTATCAGAAAAGTAAGATTCCATCTCACCCCAGTCAGAACAGCTGTCATAGGAAAATCGGAAGACACATCTGTCCAATTTGATCAGCACCATTTGTTGAAGATGTTGTCTTTTCTCCAGTGTGTAATTTTGGCTTCTCTGTCAAAAACAATGAGTCCATGAGGGTGTTGAATTACATTTAAATCTTATTGCACTTGTCAGTCTGTCTGGTTTTATGACAATACCCTGCTGGTTTTATGACTATAGCTCTGTAATGTAACTTGAAATCAGGGACGATGACATTTTCAGCATCTCTTGTTGAAGATTATTTTTTCAATTCTGTGAATAATTGTGTAGGAATTTTGGTGGAAATTGCATTGAATCTGTGGGTTGATTCTTGTTGGATGGCCATTTTCACAATATTGATACTACTGACCCAAAGACAGGGGAAACCTTTCCTTCTGGTGTCTTTTGCAATTTCTTTTTTACTGTCTTAATGTTTTTATTGTACAAGTCTTTGGCTTGATTGTTTAGAGTTACATCAAGATATTTTAGGCTATCATAAAAGGTTGTTTCCTTAGTTTCTTTTAAGAGTCTGTTTGTCATTTGCATATAGGAAAGCCACAGATACTTTGTGTGGTTTTTTGTACCCTACCACTTTGCTGAAGGTATTTATCAGGTATAGAACTTTCTTTCATGTATAAAAATCATATCATCTACAAATATGGATATTTTAGCTTCTTCCTTTCCTGTTTGAAACCCTCTAATCTACTTCAGTTTTCCTTCTCTACCTAAGTCTTCAAGTGAATAGTATGGAGAGATGGGCATCCTTTTCATGGAAATGCTTTGAGTTTCCCTCTCTTTGCATGGCAAATGGGTTTGTTGTAAATTGCCTTTATTAAATTAAGGTGAGGCTCTTGTATCCCTAGACTCTTCAAGACCTATCTCCATCTCCTATCATGAAGAGATGCTTTTGTCAAAGCTTTGTCTCCATCTAATGAGATGATCATGTGGTTTTTGACTTACAGTCTGTTCTTCTGGTGGATTACATTTATTGATTTATGTATGTTAAACCATCTCTGAATCTCTGGGATGAAGTCAGCTTTATTATGATGAATAATCTTGTTGATGTGTTCTTGAATTAGGTTTGTATGCATTTTATTGAGAAATTTTCATTTGTGTTCATAAGAGAAATTGGTTTGTGATTCTTTGCTGGATTTTTGTGTGGCTTAGGTGTCAGGGTAATTGTGGCCTCATAAAAAAAATGAGGTGATAGTCCTTTTTTGCAGAACAATTTTAGGAGTGTTCATGTTTGCTCTTTGAAGGTCTGGTAGAATCCTGCACTGCGTCATCTGTCACCAAGATTTTTGGTTCGGAGGTTTTTAATTACTACTTCTACTTGGGGTTATGGGTCTGTTGTTTATAACTGCTACTTCTATTTCACTTGGGGTTATGGGTCTGTTTAAATTATTTATTTCATCTTGATTTAACTTTGGTACATCATGTATACCATTTTATTTTTAGGTTTTCCAGTTTGGAAGAATATATATGCTGTCACAGTCTATATACAGACTGTACAAGAGTCAAACCACACAAAATGCTAGCACCAAGAATGAGAATTGAACACAAAGTCCAAGCCCTAAGCAAGAGGCTATGTGCAATTGATGCAAAAGAAAAGGAATATCAGTTTTCTTCAGTGGCATGTCTGTGGTTATAGCAAACACATTCTAGGACAGGCCACATACTCAGTAGCAGATGGCCAATACAAAATGGACACGATGCTTTTGTTTTTGTTGGTTTTCTTGACTTTTTAATGAATTTAGAGGCTTTTTTTGCCTTATTGATCTTCCCTTTTTCCTTATTTTTTAGTTTATTGTTTTGATTTTTATTTTTTGCTTTTTGTTTGTCCTGTTTTTTTCTGAGGGACGTGTGCAAGAGAGGCAACATGATGCTGGGTGGGTGGGGAGGTAGTGGGAATCTAAGAGAACTTGAGGGGAAGATACAATCAAAATATATAGTATGAAATATTTTTTAAATAAAAATTTTAAAAAGAAAAGGAAAACATGAACAAATGCTGGCAAGAATATGGGAAAAGAGTAAATGCTTAGACACTGATGGTAGGCATATAAGCTTGCTCTGCTGCTGTAGAAATCAATGTGAAGGAGCCCAGAAAACTAAACACAGAAGAATGTATGAGCCCACTACACTAATCCTTGGGTATTTACTGGAATGACTGGAAGGAGTACAGAGCATTGCACATCCGTGTTTTTTACAATACTATTCACAATAGCTAAGTTACCTGGCCAACCTAGGAGTTCACCAACAGATATTTATATAAATAAAATGTGCTATAATTTCTCAGGTGAGTGGAAATCTCACCATCATCAAAGAGGCTTCTTTTCCCAGCAGATGGAGACTATTACAAAGATCCATAACTGCTAAAATTACAGAGAATAAGTGAAGATAGGATACCTGGTCTCATCTGATACACTGTCTCAGTTACTGTTCTATTGCTGTGGATTGGGAGGGGAGACTGGGTCTGGCATGGGATTTTAAAACCTCAAAGCCCACACTTCGTGACACACTTCCTCTAGCAAAACTGCCCCTCCTTAGCTTTCTCAAATGGTCCCCAACTGGGGACAGAGATTAAAAATATATGAGCCTATGTGGGCCATTCTCCTTCAAGATACCACATACCCCAGAAATGCAATCCCTAAAAATTATGACTTATGAAAACATGAAGGAAGGGCAGAAAGGTTTCAAGAGTCAGAGTACCAGGACAGCTGCTGTTAGATATTGTCTTCTAGCCATGACAGGAAAGCTACACCCTTGAAATCTATCAATATGGCTGCCTAAACAAACCTAATCAATACTGGTTGACCTGTTGACCAGTTAACTAGCTGACATATTCATTGAAAGGGGGAATTTTCAAAATCCCCTATCTTAGATCAAAAGCTACAGACAATTAATTACTTCTGAGAGGATGGAAATTCCCTTTTTTCAGAGATGAGATCACTGATAAGTTATACAATCCCAAGTGGTCAGCTAACACACATACCTATGAGAAACACTAAATGAATTCAGTAGGTTGTGTGTGTGTGTGTGTGTGTGTGAGTATGCGTATATGCATGTGTGCATGCACATTATATAACAATATTAAAGAAGAAGAAAAGATCATGCGTTTGAGAAGGAAAGGGATGAGACCAGAGATGATTTGGAAAGGAATATGAGAGAAAGGTGAAAATGATATAATCTGATACTCATGTCTGAAATTCTTAAAAAACCAAAAATTAAAAGAAAAAGATGATGTGGTATATATGCACAAAAATTATTTTCTCATAAATAACCAAGTTATCCAATATACAGGTCATTGTCAGAATAATCATATACTTATACGAACATGTTCTTATGAAGCCTAGGACTCTGTACAACAAATACATAGCAATAAGTATATTAATAAAGATTGCTAAGAAATATAACTTATAAAATCAAAAGGTAACAAAGGTTTCTAGGGCTGGAATTTGGGATCAGAGCAAAAGGAATTTTTGTACACTATAGATGGAGATGTAGATAAATTCAGTCCTTATAAGAAACCACATGGATGTTCCTAAATAATAAAATTGTCACCTAGGCTAGCAGTTCTCAATCTGCCACAGGGGTCACAATCAGATATCCTGCAAGCAGATATTTACATTACAATTTCTAACAGAGAAAAATTACAGCTAAAAACTAGCAATGAAAATAATTTTACGGTTGGGGATCATGACAGAATGAAGAACTGTATTAAAGGGTCACAGCATTAGGAAGGCTGAGAACCACTACTCTAAGCAATACCTCTAGGTATGCAAAAGATATGAAATCATCATCATATAAAGGTTAAAAATTATCAAATCAACTAAGCAAACAGAGACCATGTCCAATAGCTGAATATGGGTAGTGGTGAAAGGTGGGTCAGAATCATATGGAGGACTTGTGGAAAAAGGTGTTCCCAGGTATGTTGTTAGAGATGTTGACAGTAGGATGCATACCAGCGCAGAACCATGGAACCATATTTTCAAAAGCAGCCGCTTGGAGACATTTCAGGTTGTAATAACCTGGGGTGGTGTGTATGTGTTAATAGCAGGTGATGAAGAGACAGGTCTGGGAAGCTGCTTTACAACCTACAACATACAACCCTCACTTCAGCACCTACAAAAAAACTTCCAATATACCTTTCCAATAGTACTGGGATATAGGATATGTTTATATGAAGAGAGTAGGTATCCATCCTGTACAACTTGCAGAGTTCATAATTAGGCAAGGGAATCAAAGTGTCAAGTATTCTTAACCAAGGATTTTAAACCTTAGTCCAAAGCATCAAATAAAATTCCAAGGAAATTTCACAAATACTTTGCCTCATAGTTGTTAGTAATGATATGACTAGACACATTCCTAAAGAAAAAGGTTATGGGAGAATTTTGAGAAGTTACTGGAAACTGATAAGATGCTTGTCGTGGGAATCATCATCTGGTTAGATCATGACTATTCTAGAAGAATAGAATTTAAAAGTTAACTGATGCTTAACTATTAGTAAAGGAGAAAAGCTTATTTAGAGTTAGCAGAAATTTCTCTTTAAATACTGACTGTGATGTAAATATATCTGTTTCCATACCATAATAGTCATCTCACCATCTAAGCAAAAGCAACCCAACCTAGCAAACATCCACGACTCTCTAACAATGGGCGTGTCCTTTTTGCCCTCATCTCATCTGTCTTACCAATGCACTTTCCTACTTCTATTCCGTGCCTAGGGATCGAATGCTCCTGAGGAGGAAGTATAATAAATTACTGGAAGTTATTTTGGTTTCTGTCAATGCAAGGTTTAGATTAATAATGAAACCAATTAAATCCTCAAATACCTCCAATGGCAACAATAAAAATTTAATTTCCAGGGAGCAGTGAGGTTAGCTATGTTGAACACCATATGAAATCACATATTTTCAAACCCTAGGGACTTCTACTATTTTGTCAAAGTAAAAGCACCTCACTGATTTGATCCAATTGATAACAAAAGAATGTGTGCTCTTTCCTAGCCGTCTCATGCATCTCTGATGATAACCAGTCTGCAGAAATGACAGAATGCCTCAAGCAGATGAACGGCATGCCTTCCCTGGTGCAAGAATGCACCATTCCCTGCCGTGAAGACTGCACCTTCACCCCTTGGTCGAAGTTTACACCCTGCTCCAAAAACTGTGAAGCAACCCAGATCAGGAGACGGCAGCTCACAGGTAGGGTGGGCCTGCCGTTGCAGCTTCAGCCAAGACACACTGCTCTGAATACCTTATTGAGAACAAAGGTTCCAACAGAAAGAAATGTGGTCCAATATCTCCTTCCTCTGCACTACCAATGCATATCCTTAAGACTTGCAGCAAATGCCTGATATCTAATAGATACCTGGCTAATATTTGGGAGATGAAAGGACATTAGGATGATTGGTATCAATAAAGTTTTCTGCATAGTTTTACAATCTTTATGCTCACAAAGTGAATTTTATGCAAAAATAAATTTGCATATCCCATGGCAAAGTTCCCAGGATGTTATCTTAGCAAAAGTTTGGCAAGCTTAAAAACAGCCGCTGCTTTTTCTTTATTGCAGAAATAACTGACATTATTGTCTTTTGCCTGATAAGCAATTTGACCCTTTCAGACTTTAATGGTATAAGGTAAAAGTCAAATTACACATGCTGATTCTTTTGTGTCTTATTGCATTCTGCCAGAATGTAATAAGATACTGTGTATCTCTGCAAAGGTTAATAGAAAATGAAGCAGATCCTAGTTTAGTTGGCACACTAGAGCATTTTTTTTTTTTGCTGGCAATATCAAATAACTGTTGCAAAATTTACTGTTTATATAGGTAGTGCCATGTGATTTCTCTTAAGTGTATATGTATTTGTGTTTATAAGAAACAAAATTCAGTGAAATTATAACCAAAAAAAAAATACCAGAATAATCGCTGAGATAATATAATTGGCATCAACATTGAAGGACTGAGCACAGATTATCATTGGTTACTGTGGGCAGTTTAAAGTCTCTTGGGTTCAAGACCCACTGTTCAAGAGCACTTTTTTCTTGATAACATTAATAATTTAACCTGTAAAAACGGTTCACTTGATAGACTAGAGCTTTTGCAGAATTTCTGCGTACACCTGTACTTAGAAATCTACATTCAAGTGAAGGTAAAATATATAATCACAAGAGAATTTGCAAATGAGGAACATTGCCCTTACAGCTTTATATAAAATGTATGTAATGATATGTAACACTGCTTCCATGGTTCAGATGAAAACACTTGGGAGGCAGAGACAGGCAGATCTTTGTGAGTTCAAGGCCAGCCTGGTCTATAGAGCTAGTTCCAGGACAGGCTCCTAAGCTACAGAGAAACCCTGTCTCGAGAACCAAAAACAACAACAAAAATCTCATAGGAAAAGCAATCCAAGAGGCTAGATTAAACATGACAGACCAAATCTGAATTTAGAGGCTATTCTACAGCTAGTTTGCTATCCTGCACACACACAGTGTGTCAGAAACCATTATCCTAGCAACACTTCACATCTCCGAGGTGACAGAAAACTTCCTTCGGTGAGAGAAATTGTAGCCAGGGTTATCCCTTGTCTTGGAGGTTTGATAATGATATTTAACACCTGTAAAAGAAGAGCAACTGTTTCGCAGCTAGCACCATTTATGTTGCAAATTGTTAAAAGTTGAATGAATTAGCATTTTAAGATGTATTTTCTATAAACGTACAAATTGAAGACTATATTAATTATTCTATAATTCAAAGTTAGTGATTACTTTTACCAAAAGGCTACTCAGGATTTACTGTGTTTTATGAGCTGCTACTATTTTAGCTGGCTAATTGATTTTTGCACTCCTTCTGTCTAGATGACAACACAATTGATCAGTTTCATAAAATACATTAGTCATGAAAAAACAAAGAACCATTTAGAAGAATACTGATAAACAAAAAGCCAAAGACACATTAATGAACTGATTTATTTTCCCCATTTTCAAGGCTTATTATTATGATGTTATGTTGACAAGAGGTTTCTGTCCTGCTCGGTCCTAGCCATTCAGTCCCAAAGAAACACACGTAGTTCTACATTAATCATAAACTGTTTGGCCTAGTAGCTCAGGCTTCTTATTAACTCTTATAACTTACATTAGCCCATAATTCTTGTCTGTGTTAGCCACATTGCTTGGTACCTTTCACCAGAGAGGCATTCTTATCTTGCTTCCTCTGTGTCTGGTTTCCTTTGTGTTGACTGCAGACTGACTCTTTCCTCTCCTCAGAATTCTCTGTTCTCGTTGCCCCACTTGTACTTCCTACTTTGTCACCCCACCAAACTTCCTGTCTTGCTACTGGCCAATCAGGATTTTATTAAAATACAAATGACAGGGTACAGACCATTGTCCCACAGCAGTGTTAATTCTTTTTTTTTTTTTTTGTGAAAAACCAAAGGCTTTAATGAGGCTAAGAGAACAACAGTTCAATTATTTCATTGGATACATTAATCTCAACCATAATATACAATGCTGTGGACCGTACAGAAAGAATTGCTGTGCCCCACAGTAGGGGCTGCTATTGACATTACAGTAGCAAGTGTCCGCAAGACACAGTCACTTGTTGTCTTTGTCCAGAAGTCGGCTTCTTTTTCATACTGTTAGCGACATCAACTTCTCCCCAGTGCATTTTTCAAAAATATGAATAATTAATTCTTGTGTTTTGAATTTTCCCATGATACTTGGCAGAAATTTTAATGGATGTTCTAATGTGAATGACAATAGAAAACTTATGACTTAGACCATGTGACACAGACACACAACATGTAGGTCCTAATACACGGCACTCCTTTCAATGTTGGCCATCTAGATAGAATATCACCTTTTTGTTGCAGCTTTTACCACAGGTTTTTAATTTACCATCTGGATGTTCCTTATTTGTTTCTAAACTAATCTTTATAGATTTTAGACTGAGAGGTAAGTAAAACAATTGTTTATTCAATGATGGATATATTCCATTCATTATCCAGGTGTGGGAATACACACATTACCATATCACTTACACTGTGGCTGAAGGGGAAGTGTCTTCGGGTTTCTGCTGGGGATTGATTTGTTTAGTCTAGCTTTGTCTTAGTCTAAAGGTCAGTGCTGATTTTCATTAGAATGTAATCAAAATGAAGCCCCAGTGCTAATGTGTTCCTTATTGGGAGAATCCTTTCTGCATTAACTCACTTCAATCCTCCTTCAAACAGAGACGCCGAATAATTAAGAGGGAAGTCACAATCAGAGACAGCATCCATTTGTACAGGATGTTTGTTCTGTGGTAACTTGTGTTTTCTTTGTAGATGAGTATCTTCTTCCTGGTCTTCCTTTTTGTCATCCCCCTTCTCCTTCTGTTTTCCTTCACTGTAGAGGGAGAATTAAATTGGAGATTTAGAGGTGTGAGCAAATTGAGGGATATCTGTTGGAAAGAAAGAAAAGATGATATAAGGGTTCTATAAACATTAATATAAATGTTGGCATTAGTCCTATGCAGGAATTATACCAAAATAATTTGAATATAAGATTGCAATCTTCCCCTGGCATTGTTGGCAAACACAGGGGAGACTGTGTTACAGAGGGTGAGGTTGGTTATACCACAGTGAATTCAACAGTTGTTTTAAGTAGAGGTTTCTAACCCATGGCCCAAAGACTTCAGCAAGAAATCTTTGATAAAATTCATAATTAGGAGTGTAAGAATTATAATTAATAATTTAAGCTCTATTAAATGAATCAAGAGATGAGAACCTAGGAGGGTACCAACAAGGAAGCTCATCAGCAAAGTGGAGGACAAAGGGAGAAATTCCACTAAGCAAGTAAAGCAGTATAAATAAAATGTAGCTGGAGGGAGGGTGGATCCCAAATAATGGACAAAAGGGAATATTATTATGGGATTTAGGAAGAAAATCTCGAAGATAAGGTTATAATCAGCACACTGAGAGAGTACTGACAATCAAATTTGAAAGATAAGAAGTTGCTTCACAATGCATGTTTGTTTTATCATTTTGGTAAAAGTGATGTCAAGGTACAGGATAGACTTGGAATCCAAGACTAAATGTGCTGAAAACAAAGAGGAAGTTGCAGAGATGGAGATGAAGCTCAATAGCACTTCATGTAAGGAGTACTGCTCTAGCCAGGGCTGATGGGAGGAAATAGGACTGTGTGGTGATCAATGTCATAGTCAGAAAGTTCTTAGGTCAGTGTTGTCTGTACTTCTCAAAGTGGTTCTACGTGCCCCAATGACAGACACGAGTGAATACAGCACCCTGAAAGGCCAATAGATGGTTAACATCACGGTAGAGCAATCCTAAGTCAAGGGATGCTTCGCACTAGGAGTGATTTAGATTCTACAGGAATCCTAGTAAATTATTTGTCAACATTAAATAACATGTTAAAAAGTCAATCACCCACCAGGAAACATTTGTAGAATTGTGTATGAGGTAAAATATGTGATAAGGAAAAAACTTCTCACATATCACCTTATATCAAGTATTTGCAAGAGAGCCATAAAAACCACAAATAGACCAGCAAAGCTTCCTATGGCTTGTACAACCAGCCGTGAGTCCAACTATTGACTCACTAGTGAGAGAAGAAGTGGTGGAATGATTACATCTGGGAAAGCTTTAGTGCTATAGAGGAAACATGTCAACAGGGGAGTTCTATCAAGTGTTAGGCCAGGCTGGAATCAGGAAACACTGTTATCAAGCAGTCAGAGGTCTGAACATGTTTCTACATTGTCATTACTCAAAGCTGGGAATGCAGCTAAAAGCTCTGCCAAAGTTAGTAGGTAAGGTAAAGTTGCCAGCATTCTCAGTTTCAAAGGATTTCTCAAATGGACCTCACTGGCTTTTCTCAAATTGAGATACGTATTCTGATTATTTACTTAAATCTATTGTTTATTTTAGCATTTATAAGTTATCTGATTTCAGGAAACAAGATGAATTTCACTTTGTCTATACCATCTGAAATAACCGTCATCTTTTTTTGGGGGGCGGGAGGGTGGGCCTGTGATGTGGAGAATACAATTTTGCTTTGTGGAGAAATTAATTTTTAGTTTTTTGCAGAAAAAAGAAAGGGCTTGCCACTTAGCTTTTATTGGATTCTCTGGAAATCATTAGTTTAAAGAAGACAATGTAGTAAGGAGGCCACTTGTTTCATTCTCAGCCAGTTAGCACCAAAATAATCACACAGAAATGTATTAATTAAATCACTGCTTGGCCCATTAGCTCTAGCTTCTTATTAGCTCTTACATATTCATTTAACCTATTTTTATTAATCTGCATATGACCACATGGCTGTGGCTTACTGGCTAAAGTTCCAGTATCTGTCGCCAGGAGGGCTACATGGCTTGTCTCTGACTCTGCCTCCTTTCTCCCAGCATTCAGTTTAGTTTCTCCCGCCTTGCCTAAGTTATGCCCTATCATAGGCTCAAGACAGTTTCTTTATTAACCAGTGATATTCACAGCATACAGAGGGGAATCCCAGGCCAAGACAAGGATAACCAAAGTGTATTATTAATTATGCAAAGTGACAGTGATAACAACTCTACAAAGCCCATCTTGTCTAAGCAAAGTTTGACTGGGTTAATATTGGGGTGGGAGAAAAAATAAAAAATAATTAAAAGAGTTTTATAATTATTTAATTGGCATAACAAGCATAATGTCCTATATTTAAGACAAAAATCATTTTTATTTTCAAATTAATTTGAATATCATGATTTCTCAGAATACTGCCTACATTGTCCTAGAATTTATTTCTATTTCCATGGCAAAAAAAAAGAGTAAAAACAAGAGATTGAAACTTTATTTAATGCTTACTGTTCAACTGGTTGTATCTACAAAAATGTGATTGGCTTTTAACAGAACTTCAGATACGAAATTAACATCACTGCATGTCTTGTCCCAGGGAAAAGTAAGAAGAGAGAGAAATGTCAGGATGCTGCCCTGTACCCTCTGGTGGAAATGGAACCATGTCCCTGTGATGCGTTCATGTCCCATCCTTATGGAAACTGGTCAGCTTGCATTCTACCAGAAAACAAAAGGGATCCTCAGCGAGGAGGATTATGGGAGCAAGGAGCCGACAAAGAATGTGGAGAAGGCGTGCGCTTTCGAGCGATAGCATGCTCTGATAAAAATGGAAGACCCGTTGACCCCTCGTTCTGCAACAGCTCTGGTAAGGAGTCCCGCGAGAAGTCACAGATGAGAACTCTCACACAGCTCAGGAGGTTTGTTCCCGGTCCGGAAATTGTCGTAGACTCGTTCTTTAAGAAAGGTTTTCATTCTCATTTGCCAACAGCACACTGCCACCATGAAATCAAAGCGTGTAAAATGCACAATACTCCCTCTCCCTCCACTGTTATCTGAACTACACCAATGGCAGGTGCGGGACCCCCTCAGTCTTTCCTTAATTGGCCTTGCCTTATTGACCTTGACTTACTGGTCACTTGCTTCCTGTTAGTCAGCAAGGTTGTTCTTCAGTGAGAAAGCACAAACCCCAGAGAAATGACTGCATATTTTATGTGTTTATTTATGTATTTGTGCTTTCACCATATACATGAGGAGAAATCGCCTCTTGAGTTTCTTCTGAGGTAGCTGATAAAACAGTAATGGGAAAAACTGACTTTCAATGTTTCCAGTGTAAATATAAATGCACACAGTGAATAAAATAATAGAAATGAATGGGGCCATCTGGGCGAGTTTTGTTAGATATTATTTGTAGAGAAGATTGAATTTTTGAGCCTTAGAATGGCTGAACTATGAGTGAATGGAAGTTAAATTCATCTGCAGTTCAGGTGGTGGGCATGGCTGGGACTGGAAGTCAGGATGGAGTCTACACATTTCTGGTTTTAGTTTGTCCCTTATGTTACCTTTTATTTATAACACCAAGCAAGGTATGGGTTCCACAGAAAAGTAGTGCAAAAGAAAATTCCTGTTTGGTTAATTGTGTAAGCAGATGGATAGAATTAAGTCTTCGCCCATGATATCTTGAATTTAGAAAGCTTTTTCATTAATACTAAAAACAAATTAAATTTGGCTCTAATATAAGAGTAAGGCAAATGACGGGGTTTTGTTTGTTTGTTTATAGCACAGTGCTTTTTTGTTTGTTTGTTTTGTTTTTCAAGACAGGGTTTCTCTGTAGCTTTTGCAGCCTGTCCTGGAACTAGCTCTTGTAGTTCATCTTGACGTAAGACACATCCATACCATTGTTTAGATGCAAGTCGAGGGTCAGTGATTCTCTGAATCACTGCCACTGTCACCACCACCTGGCTCCTTGGTTAGACTGTGCAATTGTATGGAGTGATCTGACTGTTAGAAATATTAACATCAAAAATGAACACATTTCATGAAGTCAGGGTTGGTATCATTCAGCTTTTATGTGCAGACTTGCTTTATATAGTCACTATTTAAAAGCATATATAATGAATATTTGTTACATACATCTTCTTCTTCCTTCCAAATGCTAAGCAGGCTGAACTTCGCTAGGCTCCAGAGATGTAGGATCATCTGACTGTAGACCTAATCTTTTATAATTTTTGTTTACTAGCATAAGGTTATTGAGGGACCCAGGAAGAATTTTTACTGTAAGAGATTGATATTTAAAGATGTGCAGAAGGAATTTAAGTCCTGATTAGCCCCGAGGATGCTGACTAGAAAATACTTGGCTATTAGCCCTTAGGGAAGTCCCCACCTGAGTGCTGTCAATTTGGGATGAGAAAGACCAGAGAGCTGGAGAGTAGACAGTACAAAAGAAGACCATTTCCCTCAGTAAGATCTCAAGCAGGAAGTGTGCTCTGGAAAATAAAAGTAGAAGAAAGAACACTTGTAGTTCAAATGCATGGTGAGGGAGGAGCTATGTGAAGTGAGGCTGAAGTCAGGAGAGTCTTAAGAAATTAGCTCAGGATCATAGATCTCACTCAACTGCAGCAATAATTTGGGGACAGAGATCAGGGCAACTGATGCAATTCAAAAAGACTGCTTCTAGCCACTGTGTGCAGAGAAACTTAAAGGGAGCTGATGTACTCTCTGTCCATCAGCTAAGGTAGGGAATGTTGTGAGGACAGGAAAGGATGATACCAATAAAGATACATAAAGAACTATAAAGAGCTGCTTTTAAACGGAAGACTTGAGCAAGTTGAAAGGATTCTTCAGCCACAAGGACAGTCATCTTTGGATGTTGATAAGTTATCTAGCTCTTCTATCATGGCGACATGGTACCTGAGAAAGCAACTTTAAAAGCAGAACAACTTCTGTGACGTTCATAGTCGCAGAGTTTCCAGTGTATGGGCAGCCATCGTCATTGCTCTTAGACCTGTAGTAAGGAAGCGACATAACTCTAGGATGTGGTAGAGGAAGGCTTCTCAATGCTCAGTTTGCCAGAAACAGAGAGAGGGGAGAGAGCCGAGAGGTTTCAAAGATATGGCCCTTGCACCCTTTCTCCAAGTCATAGGCTTAATATGAACTCAGCGACAGATTAACCCACTGAAGAAGCTAGTGTCCTTATGATCCAGTTACACCTCCTGCTAGAGGCCACACCCTCCACGCATGCGCCTTTGTATAGCACATACCATAGTCTCACTGTAACATTTCACCCCTGGAGCCCCTCACTGATGACTCTCTTGTCTTGGCGCTGTGATAAACTACATAGATGTGTAATTTAGCAGTGGAATTTAGCAATTTAGCAGTGGAAGCTTGAGGGTACAGTTCACCCTAACAGGGAGGCATGGCAGAAGGAGCTGCTGGTGGTGCAGGCAGGAATGTGAGCCTGCCTTCACACATTTTAGGGCATTGCCCATACTTAGCTGGCTTCCTCCTTTCCCTCATGTCCATTCAATTTAGGACCTTAGCCTAGGAGATGATGCCATATACAATCAAGGTAGGTCTTCCTCGCACAGGTATTTCTTATGGAAACACTTCCATAGACATACTCAAGGTGTTTGACCTTGAAGTTTATTAATCCTATCAACGTGACAGTCAAAAATTGGCCTTTCCAGCACCCCCAAACTCATGTTACTCTCATCATACAAACTGTTCAGTCCATCTCCAAGACCCCTTAGAGTCTTCTCACTGCCCAAAAATTCCAAGTTCGAAGTTTCTTGTGAGACTTTAGGTAATGAGGTGTGAGCCCTACAAAATCAAAATGAAAATACCTATTTCTAGCATACAAAATCAAAAGTAATATACATTCCTAACATTAAAAGGAGAAGAGAAAAAAAGGATTTATTAGACCAAAGCAAGACCAAAACCTAGCAGGGCAAATATCAAAACCCTGTCTGTCATCCTCAGCTCACAGTGGGGGTACTATGAGCTTCCAAGGACTTGAGAAACACTGCCTCTTGACCTTGCTGGTTGTCATTCCTATGGTCTCTCTCTGAGGCTGGGCCTGCTTGCTGATAGTGCCTTTGCCTGCAGACAGTCTTTCTTCCCAGGGTCTTCAGTGCCACTTCAGTCTCTCTCTCTCTCTCTCTCTCTCTCTCTCTCTCTCTCTCTCTCTCTCTCTCTCTCTCTCTCTCTTTCTCTCTCTCTCTCTCTCTCTCACTCTCCCTTCATTTGTTATCCTTTCATTAGCCCCCTACAAAAATTTCAGCCTTCTGATGTATTCCCTAGTCTCCAAAGTGTAGTGGATATGGAAGAAGGCATTCCCACCCCCACCTGGCCGGTATAGATGTGACTCTAACACCTTTCTAGAGAGAAGAAGGTGTGTTTTGATGCTTCTCAAGGGAGAATCCCAAATGAAACCCATGTGGAACTTCCTTTGCCCTAACGGCAATGAAGAGGTATGTGTTTATGTGGAGTGAGAAGATAAATGACTTCCAAACAGGTGGTTTTCAGTTAATTAATCAATGAAGGTTTCTTGGTTTCCTTTAGAAATCCAATGCAGAGATGCAAAGTACCTCACTATCCGCCATGCTTGAAAAAGTAAATTAAGGGCAGAGGATATTGTTCCTTGGGTAAGGATCCTTGCTTTGCAAGCCTGTGAACCTAGTTTGAATCCCCAGCATCCAGCACCCAAATAAAGCAAAGCATTTTGGTAATGGCATTGGTACCTGTGCTTAATAACAGCAGCATTTGGGGGTGGAGACAAACAGATACCAAGAGTGCTTTGGCCAGCCAGCCTCACCAAATCAGCCAGCTTCAGGTTCAATAAAAAACTTCTTCCCAGGGCAAGAATAAAGGGACCTTCTGTTCAGGCTCATGCACCCAGATGTGTTCATGCATCTGCATCTCCACACCACACCCTCTCACACGCACACATACACACTACAATAAAGTATAAGAAAATAAGGTGGGGTGAGGACAGATCAAGATGTGGACTGTCCACTTCCACTAGGCATTGCCCTGCAGAGTCTATCCCAGGTCATGTGGGAAACTGCAAAACAAATGAAACCAAATAATGGTATAAAGTGCCTAGATTTAAAGGGTAGATGCAAAACCATTACTCTTGCAAATAATGTGCGCCTGCAAGGAGCAACCCCTGGAGGAACCCTGTTCTCTCCAACCCTCTACAGTTAATGAATGAATCCGGTAAGTTTTCAGGGTACAAGATAATATTTCAGAAATCAGCAATTACATTAAAAAGGAATCATCAGAAAATCTAAATGACAAAATTTTATATTAATCATAACATCAGTGTCTGGGTCTATGCTATGGCCATGGGCCATGTCTGAGTCCAAGTCCTACTGAAGTCAGGATCTGTGCTGATTGATGTCTGTGGCCCATGTTACCACCAAAGGCCATGCGTATGTAAGTGGTCTACTTTGACACCTGAAGCCAAGGTGATATCCATGGTCCGGGCTACCTCTGAGTGCCTTCACTAGGTCCTTAGACCCACTGCAGCAAGGTCACTGAGGCCAGGCCACTGAGAGTTTGACCATGTTCCAGTGTGTATATAGATAACACAAATTAGACTTCTTTTGGGGGGTGAGGGAGTCACAAGGATGGGAGGTTGGATATGATCAGAATGCATGATGTTAAATTTCCAAAGAATCAATAGAAAATATTATGTTGAAAGAAACAATAGCATCAGAAAAATCCAATGTACTTAACAACAAATTTTAACAAAAGAAATGAAAAATATGTATTTTGGATGCCATAAAGCATTGTTTACAGAAATCAAGTACCTAAATAAATGGGAACTCACTATGGTAATAGATGATAAATCTTAAACTGATTAAAAATTCAATATTTCTCAGCTGACCTCTAGATTCACTGTAATCCCTACCTGAAGTTTGATTTGCTATTTTGAATAAATTTAGAAATGACCCTAGAGCAGTATTGAAATATAGTAAAGCAAGGGCATTTGGACAATTTTGAAAGAGAAGAGCATGGTTACTGATTTCAAAACATTACAAAGATCCAGTTATGAAGACCAGGTGGTACTGTAATCACGGGAACATATCAGAATGAAATATAGCTTGGAATGAAGCAAATGCCTCCATTTATGAGCAACTGATGTCCAGCAAGGGATCCAGGACAATTTCATAAGGAAGGAGTGCATCGTTCCAAGAATAATGCTGAAAAAAAGTGGACATACAAAGGGACCAAGCTTGAAACTATCCTCACCCAAAGCAAAACTCAATGCAAAGTGGATATAGGGCTAAATGGTCAAAAGTTAGAACTATTAAGAGATAACATGACTCCCTCTTCTGATTAATGCCAGGCAGCATCTTCTTGGATGTCACACCAAAAGTACTAGCAACAAAGGAAATATAAAATTGACTTTAACAGAAAAAAATACTTTCGTGTTTGTAACAGATACCATCAAGAATGTATGCAACCAGTGTTACCTTGATGTCAAATTGAAAATGACTCTATAGCAAATAGCACACACACACACACACACACACACACACAGAGAGAGAGAGAGAGAGAGAGAGAGAGAGAGAGAGAGAGAGAGAGAGAGTTCCAAATCCCTGAAGAACATAGATTCAACAATCTTCAATATAGTGCTAGCAGACTATGTGGCACTTTCATCATGAAATACATGATGATTTCACGTGTAAGGTGATGGGTCACAATAAAAGATCGGAGACAAAAAGCATAGGGCTTTCTCAGTAAATGTAGAAAAATCCTTGGAAACTTTCAGTGTCTTGTGTGATGGAAAATTCTGCATGGAGATGAACAAGGCAAGGGCACAGTTGTGAGGCCATAGTTAGCACTGGACTCTGCAGTGAAAAATTTAAATATTTTGTCTAATTTTGAAAACAAGGCATAGTTACATTTTTTTCTGCTAGGTGTTATTAGGACAATTAGGTAAGAAAAGGAAATAAAAGGCATCTAAACAAGAGAAGAGGAGGAATAAAATTGGCTCAATTATTCAGAGACTGCAATCTTGTGGGGGAGCTAATGAAGATTCCAATGAAAATCTTTTAGAACTGATACAGGAATTGCTTAATTTGCAGGCTACAGAAATAAGTTCTATGTCTATACAGTGAAGCTAATGCTCCAATACAGACACTAATAAACTGGAATGGTAAGGTACCAAGGGATCTGATCGGGGAAACGGGAGAAGAGGAGATCTTTAGGGAAGGGGAGAGAAGCAAATACAGAAGCTTGTGGGAGGAGACTAAAGGAGAGTAACAGGATACAAGGGAGCTGTCGGGGAGCTGGGAAAATGAGCTCCTTTCTGGGGAAGCAGAGGGAGGTGGGTAAAATAGGGATGTCTGGAAAAGCAACAAGGAATCATATTATTAACTTTTTTTTAACTAAAAATAAGTTCAATTCACATAATTCAGTGTGTGTGTGTGTGTGTGTGTGTGTGTGTGTGTGTGTGCATGTGTGTGTATACATATACTTATGTATGAAGGGGAACACCCACACCACATGTAATTTTAATAAACTTTCTCATCTGGACTGATGGTGCTCCCTCAAAGAGCTAAAAGCCACCTAACAAAAACCCCAATACCAGGCAAGAAAAGCCTTCTTTTGAGTTGTTTACTAAGGTTGTCCAAGAGACTCTCAAAAGACATTGCCTATTGTTTTTGCCCCCTGGGTGCCCTTATGTAAAATGTAAATCCCTATTGCTGAAGATACATGCACTTCAAAAACAGATCTCAGAGACCCCTAAGCTGGAACTGATTTGAATGCTCCCTCCCTCATTAGCTTTCATGACACTAGAACCATGTAAACTTTCAAAGGAGGAGGTAGACAACAGTCCTACTGAATTATGACCCCTAAGAACCATATCAAAGGCCAACATGCGCAATAACCCTAAGGGTGCAGCAGGGGAATGCATCTGGTGGCTGTCACCTGCAGTTCTCTAATTTGACTTAAGACCCACTCAACAAGAGGGAAACCATGGCTGGTACTGGAAACTCAGTGCTAGTGAAGTCTTGATGACTGGAGGAGAATCCATAACCACTAGTTTACTGAGACAGTATAATACCTAATGGCAATCTACAAACATTTGTCCTTATAGACACAGATCAGTATAGTCTTCACCTTTGGTCAAGAAAATGTCTCTTTGCAACAGACAGAGACCACCACAGAAAGCCACAACCAATCAAATTGCTGAGTCGTGAAGCCCAGTCCCAATGGATATATTTACAAAACACTCTCACACCAAAGACTTGGGGGACACTGTGGAGGAGGTGGTGGGAAGATTGTAAGAGCAAGAGGATCAACGAGTTTTCTGTGAGATTGTGTCTTCTAGTAATCTCAGAAGCCAAACCCATAAAGCCTTACAATTATGATTGCTCAAATGTGAGCTGACCAAGGATAGCTCCAATAGATGTGCCAAACTGGGGGAGGAAATGCCCACAAGCCTCAACCACACACGAGAAACTACAGGCAACTGAGTGAAGCTGAGAGCTGGAGAGGTGGTCTTCCCCAGGGAAGAGAGAATCATTTGGTTGTTCAGTGCTATATGGTCAGCCCTGAAAGCATGCATGTTAGTGACAGTATATACACTGAACAGGTAATAGTTATATTTAGGAATGTATATGTTTATACATATATATTCATACAATAATAATTAGTGAAAAAAAGAGACCATGCATTGGAAGGAGAGTAAGAGGGAGGATTTGGAGAGTAGAATATGGGAGGATTTGGAAAAGTAAACGAAAAGGAAAAATTTTGTAATTATATTATAATCTCAATGATTAAGAAATGATCCTATTTATGGAAGTTTCCAAAAGAATAAAATAGTAATAAATTTAAACAAGAAAGTAAAAGAGCACTTAATTAAAATTTAAAATTCCTTAGTGAAGTAAATTGAAGATAACATAATAAATAGAAGAATCACCTGCATTTCTGGATCAAAGGAGTAATATTGTCAAAATATCTATTAAAGCCTAAGAAATTTACAGATTCAATGTGGCTACTGTTAAAAATCTAGTAACATTTTTCAAAGAAGTAGCTTAAACAACATTTAAAAAAATATATGGAATCTAAATGACCTTGAATAGCTCAAATACAATGAGTAGGAAGAACAGAAATGAAATCATCAGTTTCTGCTTTTGGATAGTGTTACAAAGCTCAATTGATTTAGCCAACAAGGTATTAGCATAAAAGCAGATACATAAATGAGTAGAATGGGGTAGACAACCCAGAAATAAACCATAAGGTCATGCATTCTATGGATCTCACACAATTAGTTGGTTTCTATAGAGGAACAGAACTTATAGAGTATATAAATATGAGCGCATATATATCTATATTATATATAATATAAATATATAGCACATATATTTATATTATATATAATATAAATATATTTCTATCTATACATAAATATAGATAAATGTATAGAGAGAAAGGGAGGGAGGTAAAAGAGGAATGAGGTGGAGAGAGAGAGACAGAGAGAAGCAGAGAGAGATTACAGGTGATAGATGGACAGACAGACAGATGAGAACGATTACAGGGAATGATCTACCTAGTCCAGTGTTGATTTTCTTTCAATGGATGGTCCAAGAATTCTGTAGTCGCTCAGTCCACAAGTGTTGTGGAAGGAGGTCGCTTGTTTGTTCCCAGCAGCCCAGACTCCTGAAATAATCACTCAGAAACTGTATTAACTAAATCACTCCTTGACCTATTAGCACTAGCTTTTTATTGGCTAGCTCGTACATCTTACTTTAACCCATTTTTATTAATTGGTGTGTTGTAACATGGCTGCGGCTTACTGGCAAGGTTCTGTTTGGCATCTGTCTCTTGTGGGCTACCTGGCTACTCACTGACTCTGCCTTCTTTCTCCCAGCATTCAGTTTAGTTTTCCCCATCTAGCTCTGTTTTGCCCTACTGTAGGCCCAAAGCAGTTTATTAATCAATGGTAATCATAGCATATAGAGGAGAATCCCATATCACCTCCTCTTTTCTGTCTAAATGAAAAGGAAGGTTTTAATTTTAACAGTAAAATTACATGTAACAAAACAGGTATCAAGCAAGAATTACAGTTACAATATTTATATCTACTTTATCTTTTATCATAATTAGGGAAAATGATAATTATAACTATCCTTCAACTCCATCAAAGACCTCAGAAGGATGCAATATTACCTAAATAAACAGGAAGTGCATTGTAAGCAACTTCCAAAACTTTATAATTGACAGGGACATCTCTCTACCTGGAGAGTGACCCAAAGTTCTTCTATATCATTGGGGCATCCAATCTTCAGCCCCCACGTCTATAGTATCTAGCAGACTTTTCCATGAAGTAGGAAATTTGAAGATCTATTCTGCCTTGTAATGGCAAAGTCATCAGTTGCTTTCTTCTGTGTCCTGCAGAATGTCTGTAAGACTCTTTCATGTAGCAGAAATTCCAAAGAACTGTTTCACTTTCTTTAGGCAACTTCAGCAATCATATTTCTGTGGGTCCTGCATGTCTAGTTCGTTCAGCATAACATCAAGCAACCAGGCAAGAGCAGTTTCTTGTCCAAATGGCTAACAAATTACATAAGGAGCCTCTTTGATGCCCATCATCCTCTTGAAGTAGACTGGTGTTGCCAGGAGCAGGTGTGTTTCATTACCATGAAAAGTCTTAACATTCTTAAAATATTTTAAATCTCATATTCTGAAGGTCTCTGAAAAAGCTAAAGAATACCTATCTAACTGAAATATATCTCTATACATCTAAAAAACTGAACCAATATGACTACAAGCTTGACTATCATAGATGATTATTTATCAACCTCTAATTCTTAGTTATATACTACATTTTTAAATGGTTGAAGAAACATAATACCTTAATCAAGAGCATAAATATGCATATAACAAAATTTACCTTAAATGTGTATCAATAAGCCAAGATCCATACCAATGCAAAATAGCCATCTCTATAGTATATCCCCCTTTGAATGTAAACAAACATTTTAAAAAGCAATAATTTAGGAAATTTGTGCATAGTTCTCTCCAAACTGCTTCCTGCTTTTTGTTGGACAAAGTAATTTTTTTTTATTTATTTATTTATTAAATATTTCTGTCTCTTCCCCGCCACCGCCTCCCATTTCCCTCCCCCTCCCCCAATTAGGTCTCCCCCCAGCCCGAAAAGCAATCAGGGTTCCCTGTCCTGTGGGAAGTCCAAGGAACCCCCACCTCCATCCAAGTCTAGTAAGTTGAGCATCCAAACTGCCTAGGCTCCCACAAAGCCAGTGCGTGCAGTAGGATCAGAAACCCATTGCCATTGTTCTTGAGTTCTCAGTAGTCCTCATTGTCCGCTATGTTCAGAGAGTCCGGTTTTATCCCAGTCTTTTCCAGACCCAGGCCAGCTGGCCTTGGTGAGTTCCCGATAGAACATCCCCATTGTCTCAGTGTGTGGGTGCACCCCTCGCAATCCTGAGTTCCATGCTCGTGCTCTCTCTCCTTCTGCTCCTGATTTGGACCTTGAGATTTCAGTCCTGTGCTCCAATTTGGGTCTCTGTCTCCTTTCATCGCTTGCTGAAGGTTAATATTCAGGAGGATGCCTATATGTTTTTCTTTGGGTTCTCCTTATTTAGCTTCTCTAGGATCACTAATTATAAGCTCAATGTCATTGGTTTATGGCTAAAAACCAAATATGAGTGAGTACATCCCATGTTCCTCTTTTTGGGTCTGGCTTACCTCACTCAGGATAGTGTTTTCTATTTCCATCCATTTGTATGCAAAATTCATGAAGTCCTTGTTTTTTATTGCTGAGTAGTACTCTAATATGTATAAATTCCATACTTTCTTCATCCATTCTTCCATTGAAGGGCATCTAGGTTGTTTCCAGGTTCTGGCTATCACAAACAATGCTGCTATGAACATTGTAGAGCATATACTTTTGTTGTATGATAAGGCCTCTCTTGGGTATATTCCCAAGAGTGGTATAGCTGGGTCCAGGGGTAAGTTGATCCCGAATTTCCTGAGAAACCGCCATACTGCCTTCCAAAGTGGTTGCACAAGTTTGCATTCCCACCAGCAATGGATGAGTGTACCCCTTTCTCCACAACCTCTCCAACAAAGGCTATCATTGGTATTTTTGATTTTAGCCATTCTGACAGGTGTAAGATGGTATCTTAAAGTTGTCTTGATTTGCATTTCCCTGATCGCTAAGGAAGTTGAGCATGACCTTAAGTGTCTTTTGGCCATTTGAAGTTCTTCTGTTGAGAATTCTCTGTTCAGCTCAATGCCCCATTTTATAATTGGGTTGATTTGCCTTTTACGGTCTAGTTTCTTGAGTTCTTTATATATTTTGGAGATCAGACCTTTGTCAGTTGCGGGGTTGGTGAAGATTTTCTCCCAGTTGGTGGGTTGCCTTTGTGTCTTAGTGACAGTGTCCTTTGCTTTACAGAAGCTTCTCAGTCTCAGGAGGTCCCATTTATTCAATGAGGTCCTTAAAGTCTGTGCTGCTGGGGTTATACGTAAGAAGTGGTCTCCTGTGCCCATGTGTTGTAGAGTACTTCCCACTTTCTCTTCTATCAGGTTCACTGTGTTCAAACTGATATTGAGGTCTTTAATCCATTTGGACTTGAGTTTTGTGCATGGTGATAGATATGGATCTATTTTCATTCTTCTACAGGTTGACATCCAGTTTTGCCAGCACAATTTGTTGAAGATGCTCTCTTTTTTCCATTGTATACTTTTAGCTCCTTTATCGAAAATCAGGTGTTCATAGGTTTGTGGGTTAATGTCAGGGTGTTCTATTCGATTCCATTGGTCGACTTCTCTGTTTTTATGCCAATACCAAGCTGTTTTCAATACTGTAGCTCTGTAGTAGAGTTTGAAGTCAGGGATGGTAATGCCTCCAGACGATCCTTTGTTGTATAAGATTGTTTTGGCTATCCTGGGTTTTTTGTTTTTCCATATAAAGTTGGTTATTGTCTTCTCCAGATCTGTGAAGAATTTTGATGGGATTTTGATGGGGATTGCATTGAATCTATAGATTGCTTTTGGTAGAATTGCCATTTTTACTATGTTGATCCTCCCAATCCAGGAGCAAGGAAGATCTTTCCATTTTCTGGTGTCCTCTTCAATTTCTTTCTTCAAAGACTTAAAGTTCTTGTCAAATAGATCTTTCACATCCTTGGTCAGAGTTACCCCAAGATATTTTATGCTATTTGTGGCTATCGTGAAAGGTGATGCTTCTCTAATTTCCCTCTCTGTTTCCTTATCCTTAGTGTATAGGAAGGCCACTGATTTTTTGGAGTTGATCTTGTATCCTGCCACATTACTAAAGGTGTTTATCAGCTGTAGGAGTTCTTTGGTAGAGTTTTTGGGGTCGCTTATGTATACTATCATATCATCTGCAAATAACGAGAGCTTAACTTCTTCTTTTCCGATACGAATCCCCTTGATCCCTTTATGTTGTCTTATTGCTATTGCTAGAACTTCAAGCACTATATTGAAGAGGTATGGAGAGAGTGGACAGCCTTGTCGTGTTCCTGATTTTAGTGGGATGGCTTTGAGTTTTTCTCCATTTAATTTAATGTTAGCTGACGGCTTGCTGTAAATAGCTTTTATTATATTTAGGTATGACCCTTGTATCCCTAATCTCTCCAAGACTTTTATCATAAAGGGGTGTTGAATTTTGTCAAATGCTTTTTCAGCATCTAATGAAATGATCATATGGTTTTTTTCTTTCAGTTTATTTATATGGTGGATTACATTGATAGATTTGCGTATGTTGAACCAGCCCTGCATCTCTGGGATGAAGCCTACTTGATCATAATGATTAATTTTTCTAATGTGTTCTTGGATTCGGTTTGCCAGTATTTTATTGAGAATTTTTGCATCGATATTCATGAGTGAGATCGGCCTGTAATTTTCTTTCTTGGTTGGGTCTTTGTGTGGTTTTGGTATCAGGGTAACTGTAGCGTCATAAAAGGAATTTGGCAATGACTCTTCTGTTTCTATATTGTGAAATACATTAAGGAGTATAGGTATTAGCTCTTCTTGGAAGTTCTGGTAGAATTCTGCATTGAAACCATCTGGTCCTGGGCTTTTTTTGGAAGGTAGATTTTTGATAACGGTTTCTAGCTCTTCGCGACTAACAGGTCTATTTAGATCGTTCACCTGGTCTTGGTTTAGCTTTGGTATGTGGTACTTATCTAAAAAAAATGTCCATTTCTTTTGCATTTTCTAGTTTTGTGGCATACAGGCTTTTGTAGTAAGATCTAATGAGTCTCTGAATTTCCTCTGTGTCTGTGGTTATGTCCCCCTTTTCATTTCTGATCTTATTTATTTGCGTGTTCTCTCTCTGTCGTTTAATTAGTTTGGATAGGGGTTTGTCGATCTTGTTGATTTTCTCCAAGAACCAACTTTTTGTTTCATTGATTCTTTGGACTGTTTTCTGCGTTTCTATTTTGTTGATTTCTGCCCTCAGTTTGATTATTTCCAGTCTTCTACTCCTCCTGGGCGCATCTGCTTCTTTTTTTTCTAAAGCTTTCAGGTGTGCTGTTAAGTCTCCGATGTATGCTTTCTCTGTTTTCTTTAAGTGGGCACTTAGTGCTATGAACTTTCCTCTTAGCACTGCTTTCATTGTGTCCCATAGGTTTGAGTATGTTGTCCCTTTATTTTCATTGAATTCAAGGAAGACTTTAATTTCTTTCTTGATTTCTTCCTTGACCCAGGTGTGGTTCAGTAGTTGACTGTTCAGTTTCCATGAGTTTGTCGGCTTTCTGGAGGTAGGATTGTTGTTGAATTCTAACTTTAATCCGTGGTGATCTGATAAGACACAGGTGGACACTGATATTTTTTTGTATCTGTGGAGGTTTCCTTTGTTTCCGAGTATGTGGTCAATTTTTGAGAAGGTTCCATGGGCTGCAGAGAAGAAGGCATATTCTTTCCTATTTGGGTGGAATGTTCTATAGATGTCTGTTAAGTCCATTTGCTTCATTACCTCCAGTAGTTCTCTTACTTCTCTATTAGGTTTCTGTCTGATTGACCTGTCCATTGCTGAGAGAGGTGTATTGAAGTCTCCTACTACTAGTGTGTGTGGTTTGATGTCTGCCTTGAGTTTTAGTAATATTTCTTTTACATACGTGGGTGCTTTTATATTAGGGGCGTAAATATTCAGGATTGAGACTTCATCCTGACAAATTGTTCCTGTTATGAGTATAAAGTGTCCATCTCGATCTCTTCGGATTGATTTTAGTTTGAAATCAGTTTTGTTAGAAATTAATATGGCCACACCTGCTTTTTTCTTAGGACCATTTGCTTGAAAGATCTTTTCCCAGCCCTTTACTCTGAGTAGATGCCTGTCTTTGTGGTTGAGATGTGTTTCTTGCAAACAGCAGAATATTGGATCCTGTTTTCGTATCCAATCTCTTAGCCTGTGCCTTTTTATAGGTGAATTGAGACCATTAATATTAAGTGATATTAATGACCAGTGGTTGTTTACGCCAGATATTCTTATTGTTTTTGGAAGTAGAATTTGTGTGTCTCCCTTCTTTGAGTTGTGCTAGTGAAGGGTCGCTAGATGCCTGAGTTATTGTAAGCAGTGTTGGCAATGTTGGATTCCTTGGGTTGTGATTTTCCTTCTATTACTTTCTGTAGGGCTGGGTTCGTGGCTACGTATTGTTTAAATTTGTTCTTATCCTGGAATGTCTTGATTTCTCCATTTATAGTGAATGAAAGCTTGGCTGGGTATAGTAGTCTGGGCTTGCATCCATGGTCTCTTAGCTTCTGCAGTACTTCTATCCAGGACCTTCTGGCTTTCATTGTTTCCATAGAGAAATCAGGTGTAAGTCTGATCGGTTTGCCTTTATAAGTTACTTGGCCTTTTTCCTTTGCAGCTCTTAGTATTCTTTCTTTAACCTGTATATTTTGTGTTTTGATTATTATATGGCGAGGGGATGTTTTCCTTTGATCCAGTCTGTTTGGTGTTCTATATGCTTCTTGAATATTCAAAGGAATATCTTTCTTTATGTTGGGAAAGTTTTCTTCCATAATTTTGTTCAAAATATTTTCTGGGCCTTTGAGCTGTGACTCTTCTCCTTCTTCTATTCCTATTATTCTTAGATTTGGTCTTTTTATTGTGTCCCATATTTCCTGAATGTTTTGTGATGAGAATTTGTTGGCTTTGCAGTTTTCTTTGATCAGAGCGTTTATTTTCTCTATGTTGTCCTCAGAATCTGAGATTCTTTCTTCTATTTCTTGTATTCTATTGATTATGCTTGTTTCTGTAGGCTCTGCTCGTTGACCTAGATTTTCCATATCCAGCTGGTCCTCAGTTTGTGTTTTCTTCCTTGCTTCCATTTCAGTTTTCAATTCTTGAACTGTTTCCATTACCTGTTTGATCGTTCTTTCTTGGTTTCCCAGGGTATTATGTACGTATTTACTCATTTCTTCAAATTTTTGGTTATACTTCTCATCCATTTCTATAAGGGCATTTTTCACATGTTGTTTAAGGGACTCTACAGCTTTCATAAAGTCAATTTTTTCCACTTCTTCTGTGTTATGGTGTTGGAGACCTTCTGTTGTAAGATCGTTGGGTTCTGGTGTTTTCATGTTGTTTTTCAGATTATTGGGTGAATTCTTTCCTTGGCGCCTGCCCATCTCCTCCTATCGATGCTATCTAAGGGGTCTTTTAAAACTGGTTCAGGTTCCCCTGCTGGCCAGGGGCTCCTCTTACAAAATGCCCTTGCTCTGTTTCCTGGTTCCTGCCGGGGGCCAAGATCCCTCTCACCCCTCAGAAAGGTCTTCAGGAATAGGACCCGGCTCCTCCTTTGCCAGGGACCTCCCCAACCGAAGGCCTACCTCTTTGGTTTAATTGTAGTGGGGCGATCTGTTCTTGGTGTTGCGCGCGGTCCCTGCAGCCTGCTTCTGCTGCTGGGACGGTTCCCGCCGCCAGCAGCCTGGGACAAAGTAATTTTTGAAGGTGTTCATGGAGACCTTTCAGGGGGATTTGATCCATCAAACCACATTAGTCTGGAATGATTCCACAGGTTCTTATCCTCTGTAGATACATAAAGAGCACTTCTTGTCCAAAGCAACATATCCTTAGACCCAAATTTTGAAAACAAGATACCTTTAAAGTATATATTTTGGTTTAGCTTAGAAGCCCATACAATGAAATGTCTCTTTGTACTTAACTCCTTCACAGTCAAAAAAATTAAAGAAAACACAGTAATATACATATTCTAGACTCTCTGTGTATATTCCATCTTTATGTGGCTTATTTTTCTTACTCTATTACTTTTTCTACAAGTTTAATATTTATTATCTTTACACCTTTAATCTATGGATGTCTATAGTCTTTTATATTACTTTTACTGTCTCTTTACTCTTTTTCTTCTCTCTTCCAAAGTTATGTACATTTATTTAACACTGTGACCCATTTAGAAGTCCGTATCTGTCTGAATCTGTCTTTATTTTGTATATGTAATGATTTACTAACCAGAAGCACCTTTTTTTAGTATAATAAAGGGTTATCCTTTTAGGGGTAAATTCAGAGATCACAGACCTCTGCATGAACAGTGAAACAGGAACTGAATTCAGCAACTGGAAGAAAGAGAGAGTGTATGCTTTACATTGTTTACATTGGCATTTATAGTATATAAGGCCACACCCAAGAGGGTTGGTAACTTAAAGGTTACTGGCTGTAGGAATTCCTACAGCACCTCCCCTTTTGTTTAAATAAGAGCATAATACAAAATTATATACAATAAGAACAAATATAAAGTATAAAAATTAGAATTACAACCAGCATAAACAATATCAAGCAAAATCATATAATAAATATTTTAATAATTATCTTATCCTAAGGAGTATGAGTCTTATATTATAAATAACTTGGCCAAGTTATGAGAGGAAAGTAACTATGATCACACAAGGACGATGTCTCAGCTGGTCCTCAGTATATGCCAGAATCCCACAGTAGGTTCTAATGACAATGAAGGAATGAACTTTCCATCAAGAGAAAACAAAGACAGAGCAAGTTTCCTTATTCTGTGTCCTTATATAAAGGGAGTTATGGTTTGACACTTGTCATAGGTTAAATATAGAAGGCCAATTGGCAATTATGGGTTGAGATTTCCTAGTGAGGCATTCATATCTTAAAAGGATTTTGTTATTTCAAGGATGCTGTTTGAGCAATATTTGAATTTTTTGTAAGGGACAAATTAACAAATCTCCACTGTTAAATGAAATCATATATATGTATATATACATATACATATATATACACACACACTTAAGTTTGCATATATATTTATACTTAAGTTTATTTTTGTATTGTATATGTATTATACATAATTAATTTATATTTCAAAAGAAAATTATGCATGTCCTACCTATGGTAAGAAGGTATAAGTTAAATTAAATGAAAGCTAAATAAATTTTTAATTGTCAATTTTTGAAACTGTGCATCAAACTGAGAAATAGCTGCCAATAGTTCAATGACTCAATGTTCGGTCAGAAACTCTCAATGTTGTTAGTCTGGTGGCATTTCTTCAGTGAAGACAGCTTCAGAAGAGGTATGCTGCTCAAATCTGCTGGGCCAATAGGGCCACCTGCTGGGGTAGGAAACACAAGAGCCCTTGTCATCATGTACCTTGATCTTCCCCGTGCTTCTTCCTTTCCCTAGTCACCAGGATATTGCTACTTTGGACTGTACCCAGTACACACAGTGCCCAGGGCTATGGTCATATTCTATGTGATTTTGGAGGTCAATGTGAGACGGGCTCCAAGGTGACTCTGATTAGATGTTCAGAAATAAGATAGAGTCAGGAATAATATTGAAAACTGAGATTTAGTTTATAATGGAAAAAATGGAAAGCTTAGTTTGGGGTGATGGGAATAGAGTGCAGAATAAATACTAAGGATGTAAAAGTGCATGATGATGTTACTTGATTCACGTTGAAAGACATATAATTGTGGACTTGGGATGTAGATTCTAAAATATCTTGTAGGTTGTAAGGTAGGCTACAGAAGGGATTGACCTGGAAAGGGGATACTAGGTCACTCATGAACTAGTCCTACAGGGGTGATGGAGGAGCCTGCTTCTGCTTCCTTGGGGCAAAGGAGATGTTACTAACATACCCATTCAGCAATTTTGAAACTACAAAACATATTTGTTTAGTTTGAGCGTAGCTTGGTTCCTAATTTAGTTTTATTAAATCAAAGATGAATCTGAAACGCAGTCTGTATAAAAGTATTCCAGAAGTTTGGAGATATATGATGCCCCTTACTTATCCATGTCTTATTTTCAGGCCTAATATTCAATTTTACTCATGTGCCAGACAAACCCCCTTTGGCTAGTGTGCTTGGCTTTGTCTCAATGTGTTTCCAGTTGGCAGTAATTGCTTAAATGATGGTAAAGGGAACATGGTGTCTCAATGTCATTTCCAGCACATTCTCTGTACCATATGCTCCAACCATCCTCTCACTGTCCCCCACGCAACATATGTCCCTTCTTTGACTCAGCTCCTTCGCATGTGCTTCCCCACTGTATTTGGAGACCTTTTGAAAGGTGACTTCTTTATGATCTTTTGAACCCTAATGGAAGTCAGTTTCTTTTTTTTTTAACTTTTATTTTTTTATCTTATTTTTATTTTATTTATTTTATTGAAAAAATTTCTGCCTCCTCCCCGCCTTCCATTTTCCTCCCCCTCTCCCCACTTCTCTCCCCCTCCCTCTCCAGTCTGAAGAGCAGTCAGGGTTCCCTGCCCTGTGGGAAGTCCAAGGTCCTCCACCCTCCATCCAGGTCTAGAAAGGTGAGAATCCAAACAGGCTAGGCTCCCACAAAGCCAGAACATGCAGTAGGATCAAAACCCAGTGCCATTGTCCTTGGCTTCTCAGCAGCCCTCATTGTCCACCATGTTCAGAGAGTCTGGTTTTATCCCATGCTTTTTCAGTCCCAGTCCAGCTGGCTTTGGTGAGCTCCCAATAGATCAGCCCCATTGTCTCAGTGGGTGGGCGCACCCCTCGTGGTCCTGACTTCCTTGCTCATGTTCTCCCTCCTTCTGCTCCTCCTTGGGACCTTGGGAGCTCAGTCCTGTGCTCCAATGTGGGTCTCTGTCTCTATCCCCATCCATCGCCAGATATGCAAGATATTCATCAGTATGGCTATAGGATAGGGTGTAAGTCAGTTTCTTAAGGAAGACTCTTTCCCAACTTTATAACGCAATTTAAATGTAACTTCAGTGGGCTGTGATTTATATTAGATCTTATCTCTCTGTATATTTATTCCTTTCTACATTGGACCTCTTGCATTCTTTGCTCATTTAATATTAGATATAGAACATATTTTTGAATGGCCTGCTACGTTTTGGAAACATAGTATTAAAGCATATTAATGTCATCTTTGAGCTGTATCTAGTAGAGAGATATCAAGGAGATACACACAAAAATACACCGTAAAGTCCCACAAGAAAAGGGCAAAATATGGAGAATAAATACTGAGGATGGGTCAAGAACACTGGAAGGTGTGCCCATAGGCATGGGCACATTTTTGCTAGACAGTAAAAAGCATGGCTAAATAGGAAAGCAATATTTTCAATTCTCTACTCTATTTTTCTGTTTTCTTTGGACTCATTCAGTACTACTTTGTATATATTTTGTTTTGTAAATCTTTTGAAATACTTCTTGGTAAATGATATCTACATTAAAGAAGATAAAATATACAACTGAGTAAATATAGTGGCTATTGACAGTTTCATTTTGCGGTCGAAAAGCTCTGAAGTCTATATTTTAGAAATTGTGGTGAAGTTTTGTGCCCTCCATTCTGAAGAGACATGGTGAGAAGCCCTTTGGGAATCATGATGCATAACTGCCTTTGCCTTCATTCCCTCTCAGAATGCTCTTCGTACTTCATTATTCCTGCTTGTTAAGAGTCCTAAATCTTTGACTCTGACATCTAACATATTAGCTATAACTCTGGGCTTTATATCATTCCAGAATTTGATAAGTATGCCATCTGTGTCTGTGTCCAAGTTGTTAATCAAAATGTTGAACAGTGGGACCTAATATTTTCTATCAGAATTCAGATACAGAAAGATGTCCCCCAGGATGGAACCAATCCATTAATCAACATGGCTGGAAAAAATATTCCATCCAATGTCTCATATTTGTTTATGAGACAATCAAGGAAATTTTTGTCAGAATCCTTTCTTTGCTATTTTCTTCCTTCTCTGCAACTTGAATAAATGTATAAAGTAGGAAATTAGATGGTGTTCTCAGAATCTACCAAAATTCTTCTTTCTTGGATGCCTCATGCCACCTTCTTAGTTGCAGCACTCCAATGCCCTTTTTGAGTATCCCCATGAATAATGCCATAATCCGACACTGTGAGAGTTCTTCACTTAGAACTTCTGTAGAGCTCCATGCTCCAGAGAAGCCCAGCTCTTCTGGATAAACTGTCTTCACAGACTGACACCTAGGGAGTTATACAGCATCCCAGAAGATGGTACGGTGCTGGCTCATGCAGATGGCAGCGTTGCAAGGCAGGTGATATGGCAGTGTATCCTGGGATGAAAGGACATTTCCTACATCGGGCAGAACAGTCTTTTTTTGCTGGGTATGGATTCACAGTCTGTGGTTGCTGTGCTGAACCTGACTGACCATGTGACTTTTTATATCTTTGGACTACTTCATTGGAGGAGTGTGAAGGATTTGGGATGTTGAGATTAAGAGATACCTAGTGCTTAAAGCATAATGAAGGCCTAGGGAGAAAGGAATGTGGAGAGAAATGTAGACAATAGAGACCTTGGTTTTGAAGTTTTAGAGGGAAGTGGAGGCTACCAGGGCCATTTGTATGATGACTTAGATTAAGATTCCGTAGTGCTGGTGAGGTGGGGCTGAAAAATGAGCTGTGGTTGGCATGAGGTTGGCATCAGTAAGGTATTATCTCCTGATATTTCTGTGGGTTCAGTACACAGAAGCCGTAGTTGAAGGGAACCAATATTCTCTTCCTTTCAAGCTTAGTAGCTAAATTTAGCAAAGTTTAAGCACACACTGATCTGGTACCAGTTTTCAAGGAATGAGAGATGCAAGACTGAGGAGGTTATGTAAAGTGGCTGAGGCTTTGGGACCATGAGGCAGGGTCACTCTCTGAAGAGTGGGGAGTCCAGGATACTGGAGATGCCAGGGCCATCGCATGTCTGCCAAGGATAGCAGCCTATATAAAAAGAATCAGTCTGAGCCTTTAAGGGAAGCTGAGGGTACTCCAGATAGTGGAGCTGGAGAAGTAGGGGAGCCCAAACCCTTTGAATTCCAGAAGATCATGAGTCAGTACAAGATGTCAGATATTGATCTATACTATTAGACTTTGGTTTTGCTAAGGTGTGGGTTTGATGGGTTTGTTTGGTTTGGTTTGGTTTTGCTCTAGGAATTCCTCTCTGCAAACAATGTAGCTTGTTTTTATTCTGCAGGAACTAGCCATTAAGGGTCTTTGAGATTTTAAAGAAATATCGAACTTTTAAAGTGTAGGACTTTTTAAAAGATGGTAGGAATTTTAAAAGTTGTAAAATGTGTTTTATATCATAATAATAGCATGAGATCTTGGGAACAAAGGAAGACATCGCTATGGTTTAATAATATGTTACTGTGTCAAGTTGTCAAGGAAGAATGTGATGGTTAGTTCTTATTGTCAATTTTACATAAACTATAGTCGTCTAAGAAGAGGAAAATCTCTTTGAGGAATTAGCTAGATTAGATTGCCCATGCCATGTCTGAGATAGATTGTTTTGATTGACGTGTGAGAGCCTATCTCACTGTGAATGGCACCATTCCTAGGTACATGGGCCTAAGTTTTACTAGAAAGCTAACTGAGTCATCTAGAGAGAGAACCAGTAAGTAATGTTGCTGTATGGTTTCTGCTTCAGTTCCTGCCCTGGCTTCCCTCAATGTTGGGCTGTGACCTAGAAGTGTAAATCAAATAAACTCTTTCCTCCCCCAGTTGCTTTTGGCTAGAATGTTTATGACAACACAGAAAATAGAACACATAGTGTAGGGAAGTGAGTTCCTCAGTCTCTGATCTATGTTCTCGTGATGACGTCTAGTCTTGACTTGTGTCATGCTTTCAGTTTGATGCTGTTGCCCCTTTTCTCTGTCAAGTTTGCCTTTATGTCCTATAGTTTATGTCAGCTAAAACCATCTTTTTCCTTCTTTGAAGTTTCTCTGAATCATTGGCCCAGAGGTCCATTATATTTCACAGGCTGAATAACATAATGGTCACCTTCAGTACTGTTTGCAGTGGGAACACTCTGCCTTTTTCTTCCTTTCCCAAAGATGTCTTCTAAAAGGCTCTTATAGTCTTTCTGTCCCATAGTCCACAATGATTCTTGAGACTTGGGAGAAAACAGTGTGATATGGATATGATGCAGATGTCCCAGGTAGGGCTCTTTCTCTTTGCACCTGGACCAGTTGCAAGTCTCTGTGTTAACTGCCATTGACTTCATAAAGGAGCTTATCTGATGACAGACGAGAGATGTGCTAATCTATGGATATAATAACAATAGCTCATTAGAGGTTGATTTAATGCTGTGCCCATTCAGAATAATAGGCTCTATTCATGATAGCCAGGAAATGGAAACAACCTAGATATCTATCAACTGATGAGAAGATAGGAAAAACATAGTACATTTGTAGAGTGGAATATTATGGAGCTGTTAAGAAAAACAAAATTTGAAATTTGCAGCTAAGTGAATAGAGGGAGAAATTACCATTCTGTGTGAGGTAACCCACATTGAAATAAACAAATGTCACATGATTCTCTCTTTTATGGATATTAGTTTTGAATCTTCTAATGTGGGTGTTTCATTTGAAACACTAATAGAGGTCAGAAAACTAATAAGGGTACCTGAGGATGGTGTCTTCAAGGAATAGGTGATAGAACCTTTAAGAGGTAAAGGGAAATAATGGAGCGGGAAGGGCTATATTTGGGTACTGGCTATGAGCATGGAGTAGAGGAGAGAATACAAAATAGAGTAGGATAGCTAAACACCATTAGAAAAAGCCATATGGAAACCTACAAAACTATACAAGCTTCCTAAAATACACACATCCTCACATAAACATAGCTCAAATAGAGTTACCCTATAATGAAGCAACAAGGGCCCTTACTGGACATGCCAGGCTAATACATAAGAAGTCCACTATCAGTAATGGTTATCCCTTTTGGAGTTGTTTACCAATGAGCAAGCATAGACTCTTGAACATTATAGTCTACTGCCAATGCTCTTGGTTGCCCTCCAGAACTTGACAGCAAGACCCTACTACTGAAGGCACCATACACCCAAGTCCTAGGACACAGGAAGATCAAGATGATACAGACCTGGAAATTTCATCCCCACTGGATAACCTTCGTAGTGCTGAAAGGTGCTTTGTGTGCTACTGGAGGCCGAAAGTGATCATCAGTCTCACTCGACTGAGAACCCTGTGGGCTGCAATAATTAATTACCATCCTAGTGAGACAAGCCCAGTGGTGCAAGAGCGTCATGAGCATCACGGGGGTAACCAGCCATTTTCTGACTGGGTTTAAGTCCCATGCCACAAGATGAAATCCATCCTTGGCATGATAATCAGGGTCAAGAGCCTGTGGTTAGATAGGTCATAGACTCTAAAATCAATTAATATTATTCAATTACATGGACATAGTATTAAACAAACTCCTAATGACTTACTGTATTCAGATAAAAGATGCAACCTAACACAATAGAGCAAATGGGTTAATCACTAGTTCTGTGTCTTGGAATATTGTTTCCTTGATATACACACCCACCCACCCCACTCTTCCACTCCCCCACCCCCACCCCCACGTCCGTGAGTACTCAAATCTCTTGTATGAAATAGTACAGCATACTATACAATAGTACCTTAACCTATGCACATATTCCCCATGCATGCTTTAAATTATCTCTAAATTATTTATAAGTTAACACAACATCAATAATATTGTAATGATGAGGAGTAACTAATGATAAGAAAAGTACTATAGATGTGTTTGGTAGAGAAGCAATTTTTCCCCAGATATTTTCAGTATGTGGTGGTTTAGATTCTTTGCTAAAAATCAATGGATATCCAGTTTTTTAGCATCATTTGTTGAAGATAATTTCTTTAATGTATTTTTGGCATATTTTTCAATATTAAATGGCTGAAGTTACTTGTACTCATGTTTGGGTCTTTGATTTTGTTCTATTGGTCTAAATGTCTGTTTTTGTATCACTGTTATTGTTTTTATTGCTATGACTCTGTAATATACTTTTAGATCTGGAATGGTAATCCCTCTGCATTGTTGTTTTTGCTCAGAATTGTTTTGACTATCAGGGGTCATTTGTGGCTACATATGAGTTTTAGGATATCTTTTATTTCTGTCAAGAATAAAATGAGGATTTTGATTAGGATTTCTTTGACTTTGTAAATGCAAGGTCTCAGAGTTCAGCCTCGATTTGCATATGTACAAATCAGCTCTGGTTCCTAAGTTCAGGGAGCACTATGGAAGAGGAGGAGTAAAAGTCAAAGGATCAGGAAATTTGCTATGAGGTTGTATCTCTTATTGATGTCACAAGCTACACCCATTAAGGCTCACCAACATGACCACAAAAACATGCATTGAACAAGGGCAATGGCAATAGATATACTAACATAGACAGAGAAATGACCATGAATTCGTAAGCATGGACAAAGAGCTGCAGGTATCTAAGGTATGCTGAGAATGGGAGAAATAGTCTCACCCAGGGAAGAGCACAGCAAACCACTGTCCAATATCGAAGGGTCAAACTTGTGTGCAAACAGAGAC